>NC_069367.1:83577500-84202500 GCF_021730395.1 Mercenaria mercenaria | reverse complement strand
ACGTGAGACCAAATATCTCGTATATAAGATTTCCTCTGGCTACCTTGCCTAAATGATACGTGTCCCGATGTTTCGTAAATGATATCTATTAGGAGTTAAATAGTTTCAGGGATAAGGCAAATCACTAAATGTTTCAAACTGACAAACTTCAATAACAATTTGATAATAATAAGCTCAAACTCCTATAGGCTGGAGACTCTATACATGTACTTGACTGGTCTTTTGTTGAAGTTCCCGTCAGACATGTCTTTGAATCAACAACATACGAGTCCTATCGCATAGATGCTCGGCCTCTGTCCTCTTACTTGAAGTTGCAACTCTATATGATTGTCCCGACCACTGGATGCTCAGCGTCTATATGCTATCACATGTAGCATTCAACTATCATATAGGTATATCCCTGATGCCTTGGCTGTACTTCGCCAATAATGCTGAACCGTCTATAATATATAAGCTGGAACTCTCCTACTATCTCAGTAGATTACCAAACTCTGGGTCTCTGTCTCAGCTTTCCGACGCTCAGCTTATATTTGCTATCGTCTATAGCAATCAACTACCCTTAAGGTAAAACTCCTATGCGCTGGTCCTATAGCTCAAAACATTGTTGAAATTCTGAATTTCTTCTTTCGTCTTTGAACTTCAAACGTCTTCTTTTTAATAATTTATCCGCCCTGACAGTGTAGTTGCGGTAACTTTCTTATCAAGGTAATGGGTTAAATTATTAGACTAGTTGAATCCTCAGTGCGCTTCTTCAACCGCTGGATACCGAATGATCTGTGTGTGAGTGTTCGTTTATTTATCCTCGCCACCGGAGAGACTCTATCTGGGCGAGCATTCATCTAAAGTTATTATCATCTCAAGTTTTGTTCTTCTAAAGTTGAATTGTCTGCGGCGATTATCGTTCTTCTAAAGTTGAACTGTCTGCGGCGATTATCGTTCTTCTAATGTTGAATTGTCTGCGCCTATTATCGTTCTTCTAAAGTTGAATTGTCTGCGCCGATTACCGTTCTTCTAAAGTTGGATTGTCTGCGTCGATTAAAGTTCTTCTGAAGTTGAATTGTCTGCGTCCATTATCGTTCTTTTAAAGTTGAATTGGCTGCGTCGATTATCCTTCTTCTAAAGTTGCATTGTCTGCGTCGATTATCGTTCTTCTAAGGTTGAATTGTCTGCGCCGATTACCGATCTTCTAAAGTTGGATTGTCTGCGTCGATTACAGTTCTTCTTAAGTTGGATTGTCTGCGTCGATTATCGTTCTTCTATAGATGAATTGTCTGCATCGATTATCGTTCTTCGAAAGTTGCATTGTCTGCGTCGATTATCGTTCTTTTGCGTCCTTATAGTTGTCTAAGTTGATATCATCTTCTTATGTTGTCGTCTCACAGCATAGTTCTGAGACTTTCTGTCTTTTGACGACATCTCATTTTATGATTTCTAAATTGTAGTTCAAACATCTTATGTCTTCTGCTTAGTCTAGATCTGCGCCGTTCTCGTATCTTATTAAATTAACGTCTGGTCGATCCGTCTGCAGCTGGCCGATGTGTTCGAATCTTCGATATTCTGCCGTCGTACATGTCTTCTTCCCGTCGTCGACTTCCAGCTGAGGTAAACACTTCCCTGGCAGTGTATCATATCAGATAAACCCTCAGAGATGGAAACCCGGTGTCGAGTCTGGTGTCATGGGGCCCCGCCCCACCAGTTTTCTGAAACGTGAAATATCACCCCGAGCAACAGTCTTGTCTGAAGTGTTGACATCTAGTAGTCCTCATCCCGTCGTTGACAAGTCCGGTTGGTGATACCAAAAGTGTTACTCCGGTATGAATTCAGGGGGGTGGGGGTGTCTGCCAGATCTCAACACCCCTGATCCCGGAGAAAGGTCCAACACCATATCAGACGACCAGCAGTACACGTTTCGATTGATGTTCCCTTTATAAGGCCTCTGCCGCCGATGTCCGTCATGTGTCGCTAACTAGGTCACGTGGCAATAAACAACAATATATATTGTGACCCAGTAAGCGACATATGTTCCATCTCCACGACGTGAACGTCTCGGCGGCTTAGGAGAAGAATGATCTCTCTGCCATCCATCTACCTATTTATACTTTAGTAGACGTGAGCTTTGGTTGGTGCTATTTATAGAACGTTTTCTGATTGGTCCAAATTTATACGTAGTATTTTACAACGAATACTTGCTCTATCAAATATCTGGTTCCCTTTAACTATTGTATATGACATAGGCTAAGTTCACGTCGGAGCTCTGGGGAAGGATAGGCTGTTGTGTAAATGATACTTTCTCCCACCCGTAAAATAATTGACCAATCAGAAATTTGGCCCGGGAAATGTGTAAAACTATTTTCAACTGCACATTGAGCGCTGTGCGGTGAAGCCAGGAACCAGTAAACTCTGCCTCGTAGCGGAGTTCTTCAACAAGGGTGGTATGAATTGTGTAGTAACTTACACCGTTCAAGAGGGTTATGGATTATATAGTCAATCTACTCAACCCCAGAGTTCGTCGTGAATTTAGCCATAATGTGTGATGCCGGGATCTGCTATTAAAACAAATAACCCAAACCAGCCACAACTGACTCAGACCCTATTATTAACAGCAATTCAACAATAATTATATCAATGATAGCATGAAAAGGGATCTGTGCTTAATGTGTTACGTTATCAATATATCAAACACATAAATTATTCTGAAAAGGTCCAGGCCTCACGCCGAGTGCCTGTGGTACAAGCTTGTGCAGTTTTTTCCAGGGTGGTAGATGAGGGGACTTAGGGGGTGGGTGGGGTCCAGGCCACACGCCGAGTACCTGTGGTACAAGCTTGTGTAGTTTTTTCTAGGGCCGTATATGATGGGGCTTAGGGGATGAGGTGAAGTGGGGTCCATGCCACACGCCGGGTTCCTGTGATGAAACACTGTAAATGTAGTAAAAATATTCCATTTTGGAAAAAAAATCACTTCTTTGGTTTGTCTACATGACTGATCATTCAGAACGCACAGTCGCTAGTAAACCAGAATTGCCTAAGCTTGTGTTTAATTTGCTTTTATAGTCTCTTATTTCCCTATGTCTGAGTTTTAAATTCTAGTTTTCAGCTGTGTATCTGTCTTCTGAAATTGAACATGTGTTTCTGGAGTGTTTGTGCATGCTACATTTATTTTCTTAGTTTGCAAATGGCTAATACTTAAAAGTTTTTCACCCATTTCTTTCATTGCATGTGCATTTGCTTGTACAGTAGTATTTTGATTTTAGTTATTTATTACTTAGATATTTTATATTTATCCATTTATTTAACCTAATGTATCAAATAATCTTTTAACAAATTTAACACTACTTATAACATTTGTCTTTCAAGATGATGTCTTTAGCTTTTGAATTATGACCAATTAGATATGTCGGTAAAAACCTATACATAGCTTATGTTTATAATTTAATTTTATTTACCGACAATAAATAAAAAACAAAGACAAGTATCAAATAGGGAATGTTACGCACCAAAAACGCAGCCTCCCCAAAACGAAACCCACAGCACGCAAACGTGCACACCACAAACACACACACACGCACGCACGCGCGCACACACACACACGCGCGCACACGCACACACACACACACACACACACACACACACACCCGCCGCGCACACACACACAAAGCCGACACATGAGGACAAAACGAACAAACAAAGGAACACAGTGGGGCACCGCCTTGGAACGGTCAGTGGCAAAAACACCACTGGGGAGCTTAAACCGGTTTATGGTGCGCACCCAACCTCACTCTTACCCCCACCATGTTCCAAAGACACGGGACAGTGTAAATAATACTGACTTGACCTGACTTGAAAAAATTGCCAGCCTCTCGGTGAGTAGAATCAAACTGAGGCTAGACTGGACTGGTCAATTAAAACCACCAGTCTGTTACCTTGAATTACGGCATAACAATATTATGCTTTAAGCTGATAAAAATACCAATTTAATTATTTATGACTGCATCTGAGGAAAAACAATTAAAAATCTTCCTATTGTATCTTAAACTTCTAATGTGTACTCTGAGACACAAATATATATGTAATGAGATAAAATTGCACAATTTTATTTTTCAATAGAATACAACATGGCAAACCAAATGACAGGATTTCCCTGGAAAACTTTTATTAACCATATGGAGGTCTAGCACATTAACTCAGGGTGTCAAGTATATATTTTACTTTGAAAAACGTGCCCATTAAAAAACACTGCTACATATATAAAAAAAATCTCCATGAACATGAAGCATAAAAATGGTTTATACAGTTTGCAGGTGTCATTTTAAATGAATAAATATGATCTTCCTTCTGGTGTAAATACCAAATAAAATGTATACGGGGCTTATAGGTAAATAAACAAAATGAGGCTAGGAAAAATTTACTAAAGTTGTCAATGCTTTTCTACTACAAAATATGACAATATATAAAATAAACACTCATCTGTGCATCAGAGAACTAACATATCTCTGAAATTGTTTCTATTATTTGGCTATCGGATAAAACTGGACTACAATGGTAGTTGAAATTTAAGACAAATAAAAAGAATATTGAGTACCATATTGTTTGACTTTAGCATTTCAGTGTCCTCCATAAATATGTAATTATATTCATATATTTATTAAAGGGGATTGCCTCCAAGTTTATGTCATTTTTTCAATGTCATATTGCAATAGTGTTTTAATGTTTTATACACTATTTATACCATCTTAAGTTTTGTTCACATCATCTGAAGAACAATCAAAGACTTAGTGTTGCAGCTGAAATTTGAAATCTAGCCGTCCTTGTTTTTATATTGCATTATTCAACTTTAAGCATTATATCAACTTTCTTTTTTTCTTAAACAACTGCAGCTGTCACAGGAGAGACAAATTATACCCCGACAATAAAGACTTGCCACAAGTATGCGGCAACTATAAGAACGAAATGGCCACAAGAAGGTGCAATTTTAGTTTCAATAAACAAAATGGTGGCTTGTAGCCAAAGTCAATCTTGAGCTGTATTTTGCAATGTTACACATGTGTACCAAAATTTATTTAAAGTTGACAAGCTTTTAAAGGATTATTGTCTGGAAACCATGAAAACCAATGAATCGGCCGTCAAGCTCACTTCTATGTACCCTAACAAACGAAGTCAAGTGTAATATAAATAGTCTGTTACAGCTGTGCTTAGACCGTATCTTAATCAAATGAAATGTGAACTGTTAGAGTGAGGTGATTATTGAAGAAGATGGTCAACCTGGTATTTCTGAATATAAATGGACTGGTTTATGAAGCTGGCATCTCAAGTCCAAAAAAACCTACTACAAACCTTGTAAACACGAGCAACCTATCGGCTGCACGCTCTACTCTACTAAGAACTGACGTCAGTATGGGATTAAAATATTACCAGAGATTTTCATAAAAATGGAAAATAGATTATACAATGTTCTTGTTTTTGTCAAACAGGTATGCAAACTTAACTAATATCTATGTTATACCAGAGCTGTCAGAGGACAGCAACACTCGACCATTCAACAACCTTTACAAAAATCGAAAAATGGGCTTAATTTTGTAATGCGAAACTGGGTTATGGAACCTGTACAGTGCTTATCAGCTCATGACAGTGGACAGGTTTGTGAAGTTCAATCCATTCTCATTTACCAGCTTTCATACAAAACCTTAACCAAAATCTACTAAGTCAAAAAGAGGCATAATTAATGCAAAGTAGAGTTATGGAACATGTACAGTGCATGCCAGATCATGACAGTAAACAAGTGTGTGAAGTATTCTCATCGGTGGGTACTGAGAAACAATCTTACATACAAGACCTTAACCAAAATCTACTAAGTCAAAAAGGGGCAAAATTTTGTAAAATTGCAAAGAAGAGTTATGGAGCGTGACGCTGCAGTCAGATCATGAATTTTCAATCCATTTATATTAATGGGCACTGAGATACTAGCTTACAAATGAAATTTAACAAAAACAGCTAAGTCGTAAAAGGGCATCATTTTGTAAAAAAGCAAAAGAGTGTTATAGAACCTGTGCATTGTAAGTCAGTTTATCACAGCAAATAATTGTGTGAAGTTTCAATCCATTCCCATAAGTAGTTACTGTGAAAATAGTACCAGTTTACATACAAAAAACTTAACCAGATCAGAACACGGACGCCGACGGATGAGTCCAATAGATCTCCTATTCTTTGAATAGTCGAGCTAAAATGGCCATAACTGGGCCAAAATCCTTGTCAAAGCAGGTGTGTTAAACATCAATATTACAGACTTTTATTACTGACTGCAATTTTTGAAAAGTAGATGGCATCGAATAGTAAGTCTGCTTTTCAAAAATTGCAGATAGAATCACCATGGTGCGTCTGTCTGTCCTTCTTTATGTCAGTCTGTCTGTATGTCAGTCAAGCATATTTCTCGTCCGCAGTTTAACTCAATAACAATTCAAGGTATTGGCTTTAAACTTGTTTATCATTCAATTTAAATTTTCTTTTATAAAGAAACAAGACTTGGAAATTTACAGTATTTAAACAGATGTTGTAGAAGCCTAGATTTTGATATTCATATTTGAATTGTAACATGACATAATAATGCGAATCTGCTGAAAATTGTACTATAAATCAAGTACGGTTAACACTGACAGCTTTAAGTACTTTGGTAAACAGGTGTAACGTTATAAAATACAGGTCAAGTTCGACTTTGAGCTCGGTAGGTCAAGGGTCAAGGTCACAATGACCTGGAACAGTTGAACGGTTTCCAGATGGTAACTTAAAAGTGCTTGAATCTAGAATTTTGGTACACTGGTGTATTATCATAAAATACGGGTCAAGTTAGACTTTGAGGTCAGTAGGTCAAGGGTCAAGGTCACAATGAACCAGAACATTTAGACAGTTTCCTAACTTGAGAACGCTTGGGCCTAGGATCATGAAAGTTGATACGAAGGATGGTCTTGACCAGCAGATGATACCTAAATGATGTTTGGTCAGTAGGTCAAAGATCATAGTCACAGTGACCTGGAACAGTTAAACCAACTCTAGTTTATTTTTCATTACTGAAGGATATGTATGTTTGAGGTTCTGTTGTCATTCTAGGACAGGAGTTTAAAGTTTAATCATGCTATAACATCAAACATAGCTATGATATTGTATTTTTATCAGGTTGTATGTACAAAGAAACGCTTGTGTATCAGGGACAGAGATTTGATGACGGTTGTAATTATTCATGTAAATGCCTCCGTAATGTCACAGAGAAAGGAGTTGATTATGAGTGTTTTTAAAACTAGAAATCGAACTTCCTGGGGTTATCTACGTTTTCCTGTGTCAGTGGAAAATTACCCTTTAACCATTTATATATTGAGATGTTTAGATTTTAAATGTGAATTGAGGTCTTATATTTGGTTTCAATGCTAAATACACCAGTAGCCAAAATGTATTTGTATATACAGACTGTGTTTGGAAACCACGAAAGGAATTGCTTTTATTGTATATAAACTCAACCTTTTTATAAAATGTAAAGAAAGAATAATAATTACTTTACTACACTGTTTCTGAAGTGCTTTTCCTTCTTTGTTATGCTTTGAGGTACTATGTTGTGCTGTTTGCCTGTCCTGTTTTGTACAAAGTTTTGACAGCACTGTCGCATAAGCATTGAATATCACCTTTGTATATCTGTTTACTCTGATTGTAAAAATTGTAACATTTTCTCTTTACCAGATGTACAGAATACATGTCACTTCCCAAGGGGTTCATTCATAAACAACTTTGCTGCCAAGTTCCATACTGTGACTTCATCAATCCTACACCATTCTCGACAGGTTACCCTACACCACCACCTCACGTGATGTCACCATACCACCCATGCAAATCTACACAGTAAACAAGGTGAATTATGGTGTTCACTTATTAATAACCTGTATTAAAGTTGCATGTCTCCAGATTTAAGTCAATTGTTTTTCTAAATTTAGAAATTTGTTTTTGTAATAGAAAGAAAGTTTTAAGTTTCATTGTGTATTATGTGACTTTTAGGGAATTTCCATACACAGTAACACTCAGTTTAATGAATAAAACATGCAGAAAACTATAAAAAGCGTTAGTCATACTACTGAAATTTGAGATGAAAAGAAGGACTTTAGCTATATTTCAGATCATACCCTGTACTGGTTTATCATATTAGCAGCAGCCAAAAGGTTGGCCTGGAATTTGCCTTTGTTTGCTTTTAAAAAGAAGTTGGCATCTAGGCTATTAAAAAGGTATGTATGGAATCAAAATGTTCAACTAATGACAAAAATCATAGATTTTTACAAATGCACCTATTTACAGGTTACTTTGTATTTTTCAATTTGTGTACATGGTGTTCAGATGTGTCGTAATTAATCACTCATGCCTCCAAGATTCATGGTTAGATTAGCACACATCTAAACTCAAAAATATGTTTTATTTGCCAACAATGTAAACAAAACTAAAATCCATTTCCCTAGTATATCAAATACATGGCTGTAGCAAAGCAGTTGTTTTTGGACAGTAAGATTCATCCAGATTAAAATCAAAGCCTTGAAATGTCTGATGGTTGCGGGTTTTTGGTAGATTTATTTTCTGTTCAAATGCCAGTCTGTGAATATACCTGAATGAGAAACAAATACAAATTTAGTGTGCCTCATATCTAAGATGAACTCTGCCTGACCAAGCTTGTGATGTAATCATGGGCTGGAATACCTTATCATTGATAGATCTTATATAATCTTAATGGTCAGTGCAGTGGATACAGGTTGAATACGAACTGCTTGTTTATTGATAATTCATCCGCATTGTTCATGAATGAGACTATTTTGTGTAGCACATGAACATCCCTTGGATGTGATTTGGAATCAAACGAAGATGCTATGATTGTCAGAAATACACTTTAACTTTGGTAGCGGGATAAATCCGCAACCAAAAACAAGATAACTATTGAATAAACGAATTTATTTTGTGGAATGCTAACCTACTTCCGTTTTTAATGATAGCAAATATTACAGAATTAATCCGGGAACCCAGGCCACTTCGCTCAGAAATATATTACCAAAGATCATCCAGCATCCCCAGGCATGAGTTTTCTATGATCAGTAAAAATCCTCTTTTTCAGGTGTGCTGTATGCGACCTCGTGACTCTTTGCAACAGTTGTTTTTCTGCTTGTATCCACACACATCAACGGCTGGTGGCTAACAAAGAAGTAATGGCCTTATCCTGATACTTACAATACTTACCTCCTTGTATGAGCTCAATGTATTTGGATTTGTTCATCCAAAAGAATGTGGTTCAAATTATTAAATATTAGGTCAGTAGCAATTCTGCTTCAAACAGTTTATTCCAATGATAGTGCTAATCTCTCTGAACATTTTCTTTGTTATAAAGAATAACAAAAACACTGTTCTGAAATATTCCAAACACGGGCTAAATACATCAAGGTGTAGACAAAACAGTCATGCATTGAATCATGACAGCTAAAGAAAGATGTTCCGTTTTCGGTCCTCATTGGATACTCTTTTTTGAGCCGGGTACATAATTACAACTGTGATATATTCCGCTGGCACCAATTTAAAAAGGCAACACTGTGCATTGTCCAAAACAGATCTTGCCAGTACATCTTACCAACACATACAACATTATGTATATTTATTAAATGATTCAGCAGCAATACAATTTTATGCTAAAAGGGTTTAGAATAAATTTCATAAGGGTTTTATACAGTAAAGAAATTCAATATATATATAATAATGTTGTATGTGATGAATTAAATGGTTGTATAATATTTAATTGTTCAAGAACTTAACTTATACAGAATACTTAACATGAAAGTTATAAATAGTACATTTAATAATGCTTTTCAGTCGTTATTTTTTCCCTGTATAATAGAAATATACTTCCCTTCATATTGAAATGCGAGGCAAAATATATAATTCCATTCAATCGCTTTATTCTTTAAACATAATCATTTTGAGGTTTTTATGATGCAATGGACTTTATGTGAATATTTGTTTTGTTTGTTTCAGTGTAAGATATAAATACATTGTAAGTGAATACCAGATGCAGTATTTTCATGAGTTGCATGGCTATGCATGAAGCTGTAAGATGTGATGTTCATGAGTGAAAGATATCTTGGTTTTACATGTAAAAAAAAATTTCTGTTAATTTCTTGTTTTGACAAAAGTTACCCCTTTTATGAGAAATACATTTGGTATTATTTACTGTGAAATACCAGCCTGAGATATAATTCAATAATTCACTAAAAAACATGTAACAAATTTGGATCTTACATTAAAACGTATTTGTCTGGTTATAAGATGACTGTTTAAAATGATATATTGTCAAGTCTTAGCAGTACTCGAATAATGGAGCATCAGTGTGTGGTTTCCTTGCCAACTGTTAAAATATTGCTTTTAATTTTTAACCCTCTTTAGTTTAGTATTTCGTAGAAATAAGACCAGTCGTGTAATGATGTGTAACTGGTTCATGATGATTTAAATAAAAGTGTTCAGATATTTTAACAAATTCTCATTGTGATATAGAATTTATTCTACAAAGTTCTTGCAACTTACAGTTACAGTCAAACTTTGTTCACTCCAATTTACAGTTACAGCCAAACTTTGTTCACTCCAATTTACAGTTACAGTCAAACTTTATTCTACAAGTGTCTTGCGACTTACAGTTACAGTCAAACTTTGTTCACTTCAACTTACAGTTACAGTCAAACTTTGTTCACTCCAACTTACAGTTACAGTCAAACTTTGTTCACTCCAACTTACAGTTACAGTTACTTTGTTCCACAAGTGTCTTGCAACTTACAGTTACAGTTACTTTGTTCTACAAGTGTCTTGCGACTTACAGTTACAGTCAAACTTTGTTCACTCCAACTTACAGTTACAGCCAAACATTGTTCACTCCAACTTACAGTTACAGTCAAACTTTGTTCACTCCAACTTACAGTTACAGTTACTTTGTTCCACAAGTGTCTTGCAACTTACAGTTACAGTTACTTTGTTCTACAAGTGTCTTGCGACTTACAGTTACAGTCAAACTTTGTTCACTCCTACTTACAGTTACAGTCAAACTTTGTTCACTCCAACTTACAGTTACAGCCAAACATTGTTCACTCCAACTTACAGTTACAGCCAAACTTTGTTCACTCCAACTTACAGTTACAGCCAAACTTTTTTCACTCCAACTTACAGTACAGCCAAACATTGTTCACTCCAACTTACAGTTACAGCCAAACATTGTTCACTCCAACTTACAGTTACAGCCAAACTTTGTTCACTCCAACTTACAGTTACAGCCAAACATTGTTCACTCCAACTTACAGTTACAGCCGAAAGCCAAACTTTGTTCACTCCAACTTACAGTTACAGCCGAACTTTGTTCACTCCAACTTACAGTTACAGTCGAACTTTGTTCACTCCAACTTACAGTTACAGTTAAACTTTGTTCACTCCAACTTACAGTTACAGTCAAACTTTGTTCACTCCAACTTACAGTTACAGCCAAACATTGTTCACTCCAACTTACAGTTACAGCCAAACTTTGTTCACTCCAACTTACAGTTACAGCCAAACTTTTTTCACTCCAACTTACAGTTACAGTCAAACTTTGTTCACTCCAACTTACAGCTACAGCCAAACATTGTTCACTCCAACTTACAGTTACAGCCAAACTTTGTTCACTCCAACTTACAGTTACAGCCAAACATTGTTCACTCCAACTTACAGTTACAGCCGAAAGCCAAACTTTGTTCACTCCAACTTACAGTTACAGCCGAACTTTGTTCACTCCAACTTACAGTTACAGTCGAACTTTGTTCACTCCAACTTACAGTTACAGTTAAACTTTGTTCACTCCAACTTACAGTTACAGCCAAACTTTGTTCACTCCAACTTACAGTTACAGTCAAATTATATTCACTCCAACTTACAGTTACAGCCAAACTTTGTTCACTCCAACTTACAGTTACAGTTAAACTTTGTTCACTCCAACTTACAGTTACAGTCAAACTATATTCACTCCAATTTACAGTTACAGTCGAACTTTTTTCACTCAAACTCGCTTGGACCAGCACAATTTGGCCGGGTTATCGATAGTGCCAGTCATCAAACAAAATGCATTATATAGGAACTTTGCAAGAACCTGGCGATGTGTTCAAGAGAAGGGTGTATTCGAATTATCCAAGTTTGAATCAATAAAGTTTGACTGTATTTTAATGTTTATGTTTTGTAATTAGCTGATTTTGTGATAGAATGAATTTCAAACTGGAGATCTGTATAAACTAAATGTAATGTATGTGTTTAAAGTAATATATATTTATCTATTCTCATTATAATCACTGCTATATATTTATATATATTGAGGAATTTTTTTAATAGATGCATTCTTTTACATGTGATAGTGCACTATTTATTGTCAATAAAAATGTTGATTTGAGTTGATACAATCTGCAAAGTTGTTTACACTCAGTTTATGGATGGTTCGGCGTCTGTTGTGCGTCGTGCGTTGTCCACATTTTTACTTTAACATCTTCTCTGAAACTACTGGTTAGGATAACACCAAATTTAGCTTGTAGCATCCTGGTGAGGTCCTCTATCAGTTTGTTAAATTGGTGCATTTGGCCCCTTTATGGGACCGCTAGTGCTAACAAAAGAAAAACCTTTAAACGACTACTTCTCATGTAGGTCGAAACTCAAGCTCAGAGTGTCCTATGACTGCTTAATACCTAAAGATTGCGTAGTTCCACAGTCGCCACGGAACTTCTTATGTTCAAGTCATATTATTATGAATTAAGTTCTGTTCTGTTCTGTTCTGTCAAGCTTCGCAGGATGATTGTACAGGGTCTGTAAATGACCCATATTTATTTTGGAAGTTGGTAAGTCAAAATCGAGGTGACAGTTACTTTAAGATTGATTTCCGCTCATTAATTAAGGAATGTTTTGTTATCAATCTTGATAGTCATACAATACGCCTATAGATATCATTTGGTCAAAGGTCAAGGCCACAACTTACAAAATTACGTTGGGGGATCATCGAGGAGAAAAATATATTTCACAAATAGCTCTGGTTAAACATAAATTTTGGTATTTTAAGCACTTTTTGTATCCTTTAAAAGAAATTGGAATTTTTTCTAAGGTAGGTGCAGCATTTTTATGTTAGTAAGGATCTTAAAATTTTGTGTTGGGTTACTGTGAGTCTCAAGTCGTCAAAAATTTTGTTTCATCTTCATTGCATTTCGTACCAATAAAATTATTCGAAGCGATATTACTGAACCTGTCTTGTAAATAAATGCTTGAATGTAATTTGCAGAAAACATGAATAATAATCATCACTTGGCAAAAAAAATAGCTGTATTTTCATGAAGAAATTGCAATACAGGCCCTATTGTGTTTGTCTAAGATTTTTTTTCCCATCAGAATTACACGAAAGGAATCTCTAAAGTATCCTAGAAATGTTAGTCTCGCTGTAGGTTGCAGACTACAGTCCGTGTCTTAAAACGTCGGAGTGACGTCACGTTTATTTATGTTTTCTGGACTTATAAAATTAACAAAACAGGTAAAGCAGCTTACATAAACAATGATATTGGGTATATTTTATTGCAACACGTCTGTCAGTCCCGGTAGCTCAGTGGTAAGCGTTGATGTTTGAAACGTCGAATTTTGCGGGCCGTAGGTAGGTTCGAATCAAGGTAAGTGTTTGTGGGTTTTTTTTCTTTTTTTCTTTTTCTCTCTTTCAGGGTAACCACCATAATCATTCATTTTTCCTGGAATATATTAATATATTTAGATAGAAATATTATTAAATCACTTTCTTCTATTTAACGTTTAAAGGTGACCAGCCGTCAGCTCTGTGTAAACACATCGTATTTTGAATGCATAGTCACGAAAACACCCGGAAATTTCGTGCAGGTTAAAATTCCTCTCTGGTATATTGCCAGTATAAGTGTAGTCAACATGTCCGAGGCGTCCACGTCTGTTGTTGCAAAGAGAAACATTGTTCAGTATTAGAATGATGCTAAATGCATACTACAATATGTTCTGAAGGTTATTTCAAGCATCATCATTTTTTCCATATTTCAGTTCGTTATTGTATACCGTAGTGCTGTATTACTGCATTTTGAATATTTTCAATTGTCTTTGAAAAAACAAAACAATGAAATTAAAACATAAATAAAAAACAAAGATTTAAAAAAGTATAAATCACGATGGGATTAATATTCGAACCAACGCGACAATGGAAATCAAAAGAATCGCACATGTAAGGCTAACGCTCTACGGCCGGTACTAATCTTCTACTTCAAACTAAGCGTTCCAGTTAGTACTATAATATAAAAGTGTGTACTTTGATATAAATGATAATTATCGATTACCCTCCTGACTTGGACTCGTCCAAACAGTCACTCCGAAGTTATCAGACACGGACTTATACTACTTGTGGTCAAGGTCGAACCTCCTTCCTGTGACGGATCGGGGCAGACAGAGGTACCAAGCCAGCAAGAGTTTAAGATCAATCATAGTTAACACCATTCGTAAAGAAAAGAAGTAACATAACATGGGTGTAGTTTGGCAAAGATTCAATGTGTAGCATTCATTTCATAGGGGTGTGGTCCGATGAATGCCCTGTAGAAAAATTTTGAAATTCTATATCATCGCAGCTGCATAGATCTTTGATTTTTATTCTTTTTGTTGCATAGTTTCTACAGTTTTATAGCACACCCAAGTAACACTTTTTCAACGACCGCCTCGTGATCCAGGCTTGCCCTAGTTTTATCACCATTTTACGCGTATTGCTGCCTGACCATCTGTATCTCCGATATCGATATATCATATAGTATCTTAGATTTATCTTAAGCCCTATTTCAGCTTTTAACTCATTTGTTTTATCGAATAATACGAGTTCAAAGCAGACTGCGCTATCCTGCACGTTGTGTACTCTTGCACATTATGCCATAAATAGTAGGTCGTGCGCCCTCATTCTATATCAATCTGATCACCTCGGCCTTTATGCTACGCAATAGTGTATTTACCGGAGTATACGGAAATGTCCGATGTTGCACGATTGATTCTATATGAGATGACTCGGCATCTTTTCGATACTATTAAACCGGCTACTACATTGATGCATCCCGATATGGAGGTTAGGACTAAACATTTAACTTGTCACTGGTCCTAGATCTCTGCCCATTTTGAAATAAATCTCTAGTTTACCTATTAAGTTTAAACCACCTAGGAACTTGACCTAAACCAGAACTTGACCTAAACCAGAACTTGACCCGATATTGACTTGACCCGGTATCTACGTTCTACTTTATTCCTCATTTTATATAACTGGTATGCTTGGAACTCGGATTTATATGTATTTCTATTGAAAACCGACATTCGATAACACACTGGGTTTTTCATATTTTCAATTTTCATTACGACCACATCGCAATCTGACTAAAGTACATATCCTATTACGCTACGCATAGGATCTGAGAACGACCTATTCATTGCCTCGTTCTGACGACCCTTTCGCTAGCCAATCAGAGCCTAACTTACAACATCTTGCAAATCTACCTGTAGCCTTGACTTTTGATATTTACAATTCTTATGTCATAATGTATCAGATAGCCGGTTAGCTCAGTCGGTAGGCCACTTGCTTTGTAAGCGAGGGGTCCTGGGTTCGAGCCCTGGAATAACTGCACATTTTTCTTACTCTTTGACATTCGAACATGTCGTCTGATTGGATAAAATAAAAATAGCAATACTGGAAATCCAAAATATACAGAAGACGAATGTGAATGGGTCGTTCTCAGATCTTCGTTAAGAAGATCAAGTACTTTAGTCAGATTGGACCACATCGCGACTACACCCTCGTGTTTTGAAAGAAATTATTTGTCATGGTACGGACTTGGTCACGTGAGGTGTCAGACAGGCGGTTAGCTCAGTCGGTAGGGCACTCGCCCTGTAAGCGTGGGTTCCCGGGTTCAAACCACGGACTGACTGCAGACCGAAAATCCAAACAGGGTTGAAATGAAGTCTAATTTTGCTATGAGAATTTCTATTGTACTTCTGTTAATACTCTTTGTATGTTTCACATATGTTCTTTAAATGTAAATTGCATTCGAGATAATAGGAAAAGAAATAAGGTCTTTTCATGGTTAAAGGTAAAGAAATTTGACATAGTATTGTTACAAGAAACACATTGCAGAAATAATACGTAAGAAATTCAGTGGGGCAATCAATGGGGCGGGACAAGTTTTTGGGAAAGTAGCAACAGCGGGACGAAAGGCGTCGCTATTCTAATTAAACCAAATCTAGACATAATAGCGAATACAGATACAATATTATGCTGATCTTACATTCTTACATTCTTTCGGGTATATATATTTTTTAACTTGTACGATCCGTAGTGTTATGTTGAGCTTACATTCTTTCGAGTATATATATATTTATTTGTAAGATCGGTACTTTAAAACGCAACAGATTAATATATTCTTTTAAGACTATCCTAAACACAGAGATCTTGTTTCGAACTTTGTTTGAACTCTACGTTAGGGAAAAGTTTTTTCAAAAAATGTACACAACATAATGCTATCTATATGTGCATGTAGTAAAACATTTCATTGTAAAAAAAGTCGGAAATGCAAAATATACAGAAGACGAATGTGAATGAGTCATTCTCAGATCTTTAGTCAGATTTGTGATCTTATTTTTTAACGTCGCACCGACACAATTATGGATCATGTGGAGACTTTCCAGCTTTGATGGTGAAGGAAGACCCCAGGTGCCATAGAAGTAGCAATATGTAGTAAACAAGGTCTTGATATGAAAATCATATTTATATAAACATAACATAATTAATAAGTATTCTCATGACGAGAGTTTGTGTTTCGTCTGCGCCAAAACAGATGTCTTCTCATAAAGATAAACGCTGTTGCAAATGTATTTAGTGTACATATATAATCAATGATACATCCGACCAAGAAGACAACAAATATGCCATCTCGCAACGTTGTGTGTCGGTCGCTTATTCAATGAACATCTATAACAAACTAAGGCGTCCATTAAGCTGCCATCTTGTTCCATGCATTGACCGAGTAAATTTAGTACAGTTTCCCTATGGGAGAGTTCTGGTTCTGTAAATACGGTTATTAGTTTGTTGAGAGCTCTCTGTTGATCTCTTTGTCTGCCAAGTTGACAATACGTCAGGTACTGAAGGTAGTACAGGTAAGGGAGAGCATCTACGACAGCCCAGTTCGTCCAGTCATCAACCTCGTTACGTATGGCTCTTTCTTCTTCTGTACATCTAAACATTTCATACTTAAGAGCGCGAGGAACGCAGTGCACCTCTCCACGTGTAAATGAAACTCCAAATGCAAAGTAAGATGTTAAGGAATTGCAATTTTCAATATGGAAAATATCAATAGGAAATCTCCATGTAGAGCCTTGAAAGGCGGTACTCTTCTAGCCACATATCGGTTGAATAACGCAAGGATTGTATCTTTCTTCCACGTCACGAAGTACAATCAAGGTCCTCTCCAGATCCCCGGCACAAAATAACGCTGATGCTAGTTTAAGTCTTCCGGCTGCAACATCAGAATCAATGCCCAGTGAGAATAACGACAACGCTATGTTAGAAACAGCCTGCCCTTGTGAAATGTTGCGAGATGCTAGCAAAGATCCCATTGCTGTACAGAGTGACGGTATCATCAATAAAATAGCCTCACGTTCTATACCTCCACTACTCCTGTATACATGTAACATAGCTGATAAGCGCGTTTTCATCTCCAAAAATATCCTCTGGATATCCACCTCATTTGTACTTTTTATATCGGAATTTAAACTATTCATTACGAAAATCATAGTATAGTATAATCTACTATATATTTCATAATGATTGTCATCAGGTGTCTGATAATTGTACCCTGCCTGCAGAAAACTGCATTTGTCTCTTAGACGATCACCGACATTGTCTATTTCTACCTCCAGTATAGCGCGACTACATTTACATATAATATGTTCAAAAGTGATTGTAAGTTGTTGTCTTGTTCTAACATCAAACTTTCCCTCCATCAGATTATTTCCGGGAATGAAATAGTGAGGACAATTATTAGCATAGATGAAATTCTGCAATAATCTTAGACATGACGTAACACATAATAGTAATGTATCTTCACGCCAAAGCTCATTTTGTGAATTTTCAACTAACTGCATTAAAACCGTTTTACAGTGAAAGCTTGATACTGTGTCCGGAAAGTCAGGTGCAATAAAGGTTTTCATAATCATTTTCAGAAGCACGTAACATCTGATTTGTGTGATATTCATATTGAACATTATATATCTCTCAGCCATTGATGTAGATATTCTCCATTCTAATCTCTCGTTTTCACTAGAACTGCGACCAGTACCTACCAGAAAACAACCCGACTGCACTGAATGTCTTACCAAGTGATAGTTGTTGGACTGTTTTGTATAATATCTAAACATCCATGCTTCTGCTTCACTTGGCCATCTTTTACACGGAAACGCACGCACGATGTCAAAATTGAGATGTTCATCTGTACCTGCTGGACCATGTCTGACATGTCCTTCAGGCAATCCTTGGTATAATAATGCATTCTTTATAAGCACCCTTCTTTCAACTTACAATGATGCTACATACGAAATCAGATACGGTTTATGAAAGGATGTTAAAGGCCATTTATAATGTCGCCGTCGCGTTTGTGGGGTCGACATACGACAACGCGAAGTGATCAAGTGGCGACATTTCAAAGTCACACCCGACATCGACAATGTCGCCATATCCACTTTGAAATGTCGCCTTTCAAAAGCACAATATATCGCGATGTCACTTCACGTTGTCGAGTGTCATATCGCATTGTCGCTATGTCACTTCGTAATGTCGCGATGTCACTTCGCGTTGTCGAGTGTCGACTCTGCAAACGCGACGGCAACATTATCAAACGACATGCGATAATCTCAAACGACGCTCGACAACACGAAGCGACATTTTCCTAATGTCGTGTCGTATGTCGCGTGTCGCGGGTTTGTGTGAGGGTCGACGCGCCACAATTCCAAACGATACACGACACGCAAAGTGACACTCGACAATACGAAGCGACATTTTCATAATGTCGTATCGCATTGTCGTGCGTCGACCGGTGTTCACTTGAATAAATACCGGCTAATCTTGGTCGCATTTTTTTTCGAAAAATTCATCAATTTCATTTTATTATTAAAAGCGTTAAAAGTAAGGTATCAAAGTGAAATTTCTTTTAATAAGTAGTATTGCCTAATCGAATATTAAAAACAATGTTCTTCCCCGACGGGCATGCCGTCGGGAACATTTGCTGAACTTTGTCATTTTTTGCTTAAAATATTAGCAGTAAAATAAGGAAAAAGTGCTTATAAAATATTTATTTTGGGTAAATAACTGCAAATGAAAACTTGTTTTGATAGAAAATCTGAATGTTTGTGATAAAAAAGATAACAGCTGTTCGTCCGTTTGTACGTAATTAAAGATAAAAGCTGTATTTCCGTACTTTTCCGTATGGAAAATGTCTGTGTTTTTCATTAACTTCAAATAAATGTAGAATGTTCCAAACACAAGATATTTTAATGAAATGACTTTTATAAATTAAATTCAAACATTGTCTAAACGGATATGTAACTTGTATATTTTTACTGCCGATGGTTTCGTCGGAGGACCGTATCAGTTTTCGTGAAAATATGCATTCTATGTACATATATTAAACAGAGGGGTGGTCCTTGTCTGAGAAGTCATATCTTCATAACCTGATGTCCGATTTTAATGAATGATACCTTGTTGCAAAGGACAAGTCAGTACCTAGAGAAAAGAGGCCACGTCAGGTTCGAACCCGGTCGGCTAGGGGTCAAGGTCAAAGGTCAAATTCCGGTAATATTCTCAAAATATGAACTTGTCAGAGCAGTCAAGACGGTCCTGAAAACCCAAGCACTACCTTCACTGAGACCAATGACACCATTAAAGCAATTCTCACGGCTCCCCGGGTCGGGTCAGCTCAGTCTTGGCCAGTACCCTACCGCATATAACAAATTTGATCATTTTCTGATACCTGTCCTATTTTTTAAATTATTCTTATTGTAATTTATATTGAATTTCAGTTGATAATGACACTTTGTTAGATTTTGACCCTTGTTCGAGTCTCTACACCCCAGGTACCTACCTATACTATATATATATGAATATGATTGTAGATGAATTGGCTTTACATTTAAGCTACTTACAAGTCCATATGATGACATCAGAGCTCAGGACAGGTAGCAGAAAATGATTTAACTTGTTATATGCGGTAGGGTGCTGGCCAAGACTAAGCTGACCCGACCAAGGGAGTCGTGAGAAATGCTTTAAAGGTGTCATTGGACTCAGTGAAGGTAGTGCTTGGGTTTTCAGGACCGTCTTGAATTTAATATATAAAAGTTATTTCATTAAAATATCTTGTGTTTGGAACATTCTACAATTATTTAAAGTTAATGAAAAACTTTTAATGTTGATGTTGTATATTATTCAGTGATCTTTTCAGTAACGTAAGTATACCTTTAACAACAAACTGTATACGAAATTGAACTGATTACAAGATGGTCAATAAAAGTAAAATTCAATACAAAAATGCGTCAGTGTCCCATTTCTCATGACATCTAGACCACTTTCATTGTGAATTTGCAGGTTTTCTTTTTAAATGTCTACATACTAGTATGCGTAATTGTTTAACAGCAAATTTCATGGAATCGTTCTGTAAGCGTGTTGTTTTACTTAAACTACTCTAAAGGTCTTCACAGTTTTCACTTAATAGAACAGTATCATCGACATACAAACCTTTTAATAATTATTGCGTTCTTAAACGTTTAAATAAAACGGGAATGCACATTAACAAGAGATTTAGATAAAATAATTATACAAAAGATAATAGGTAAGGATAGATCTCTCGGAAGCACAGAGCACCAAAAACACAGCCCCACAGCTACGCATTTACATAGTAGGCCCACAACAAAAAGAAGATGTAATGGAAAAATATTTCAGACGGGTTGCTTCAAACATCCAACAAGTACATATTAATATAAGCTAAAAATTATTAAAGGGAGAGGAAATGGTAAGTGGCGAAATGGGGACGGGGGTTGGGGAGGAATTCGAAGGGGAAAGTTTAACAAGGAAGAATATACAAGGGAATGCCATTTTCTTTAAAAACAGTCGCACTGCAACGTAAACCACAATAGCGCAGACACTCATGTACCAAAGACAATCACACAACGACGATCAACTGAATAACATAGAAAAACGAACAAGCACATAAGAAAAGAGTAGGGCACCGTTATAGACTCACAAGCTTACAAACGTACCCACACAAATAGGAAAAACAATCAAGCACTGACTTGGGATTCGGCTGCCAAAGCAAAGAGGAGCCACGAAAACTTACTAAAAGTAAAGGGGAAGTAAAAAGTAGCGTAAATGCAAGGGAAAGGAGGGGGCAAAAGGGGGAGTGGGGCGGAGGAAAACGCTTACAACAAACAAGAAAACATACGCAACACACAATACAAGACAGACAAAACAACCTGTTGAAAATAGAGGCACCGCCTTGGAACGGTCAGTAACCTAAATAAAGGAAACTGGGGGTACGACTCACCGAATTAAAACAATTACGTGTAAGTATATCCAATCGAACAGTTACACGTTAGACTTTCAGTGTACATGTCGTACTCATTAATGAATTAATGATGTTCCTCCGATATAATTTATCACACTGTATATTTACTTAACTAGATATTGGTATTGTTTGTTTATTAATATGATAAATTCAAGGAAGTTGTATTAAAAAGAACTGAAATGTTAAAATCTTAATACATTCATACGTAGCCTACGCTGCTTAAACCTGACTTTTCTGGAAATTTCATAATTTGTGCACATTATTCCTATTTAAATCTTAAAATTATAGCACTGCTATTACAGTTTGGGTTATAAATGGAAGTGAGAATAATTATGGACAAGTATAAAGCCAACTAATTAGTGGCGCCAAGTTATGCATCTAGAGCCCCTGAACGGAACGAAATATTTTAGTTAATCATATTTTATTGTTTAAACATAAATGGCGACTTCTGTGCGTGTTTTATGGATCTTAGATAAACATTTCCGGCAAAAAGATTTTTCTCTTCAAAGGTGAAGGGTTTCGAGAGTCCACCAGAGATATCTTTGAAACACAACGTAAAAGAGTGGTAAAATGTGGACGTGGGCTTACTGGAATAATTTTTAAAATCTAAATTCTCCATCGTTATATTTAGACTTTTATTTTGTTGCATACATGTTCTCCGTCGTTATATTTAGACTTTTATTTTGTTGCATACATGTACATGCTAGTGGTATTTTGCGGACCTCCCCGGACAACGCATCGAAATGGTGAGTTCTGTGTGTTTGGATGGGTACACATATATCATTTACTCAGAAATGAAGCTTCCTTCGCAATAAGATATACAATGTCATGTCTCTTATTATTTATCTACATATATAAATGCGAGTAATTTATTCTAAATACTTATCGCAGATTTGGCATTTTTTTTATTTGTATACGACGTATTATGAGTACGTCAGCGGAGGGAGGGCGGGCGTTGGGCGGGCGGCTCCAAATATTGTTCACCAAGCTTGAGTCCGCTCTTTAACTTGAGCAGTTCTTATCCAATATCCACTAAACTTGGTCAGTATGCTGATTTGCATTATATCTCCATTAAACAACTTTAAAATATTCTAAAAAAATTTGGTGGATAAAGGTTGCGTGTCTACTTTGAGTTATTATACAACCTGTATTATCTGACCTTTTCTTATGAATCTCCTGAATTTTAATCTCAAAAAGTATATACCTACTTATGGGCGTTTGTGAACCTGTCTATGGGTCATGCGAACGACGCCTCAAGTAATTGTGTTGAAAATTTGTGCCAAGTTCCTTCAATATCTTGCGATGTTTGTCATAGTCAGAGTTGCATCTCACGTGTCTTCCAATTGTCCTGCTCGACTAAATCTAGGGCCCTTATATTTTCAAGGTCAAAAGGTCAAGGTCGGATGAGCGATCAAGTAAGTTCCATTATGACTGTCTTTGAAATAATATTGTCCGGTCACAAAACATTCCTTTTGTAAATCATGAGATTATTATTAATACAGTTTTGCGTTGGATGTGTACATATCCAACTCATTAAGGTACTACAATTTTGTAAACTATATATCAAATTGCGTTAAGTGTAACGTATTTTGGTAGTGACAACCAAAACTCGCCGAATTTTAGTAGTGACTATCAAAAAGCGTTGTTACCATTTCGAAGTGCAACAGAACACCAAGGGGTAACAGTGCAAGATGCTAAATGGATGTGAGATCTTCCCGATTGCAAAATTGATTAACCTGATGGAAAACTTAAAAATTCGCATTCGCACAGTGGCTTTGGATTAACAGCCGACTTAATAAGTGTTTAAATAGTACCTGTTGGATGTAAAATTGAAACAAGTAGATCAAGTGTAGCATTTGCGTGTTGTGTGTCTGTCTGCATACACATACAATTCTTAAATGTCTATAATTTCCAACTGTTCTAATCTCATAAAGTTTCCTATCTTTTAAATTCGTGAAATGTCACCGCGTAGCATTCTAGACGGACGCCACGGCTTTGAGAAAACAAGGCCACCGCCAGAAAGTATCTAGTCCAAGGGAAATTGGACTCGTCTTAGGAGATTTTATACTCGCATTATATTTTTAACACTTTTGCAAAAGTTAAGCTATATCAGTACTGTAAATTTAAAGTAATATTGATATTGATGCTGCCGACAAAAGTTTTATGAAACACCCAAATAAACTGAGGGAATTCAAAACAGTATAGCTGATGCTGCATTTCTTTACTTATCCTCCGCAACTAAGTAAAGTTTTAGCATTGTTAGGCTTAGGACAAATATTTGGAATAATGCGAAAAAATGAGATTATTGAAAAAAATCCTTTAGCCTGCTGCCGGCAAGTGATTATACCTTTGCGACCAGTTCAGACCAGGATCATTGCACATCTGTGCAGGCTGAGCTTGGTCTGCACTGTTCGCTGTTCAGTGAGTAAAGTTTCAGCAAACACCCTTTCGAATAATAAATGGTATTGCCCAAATTGAATGACGGAACAGTCCATTTAAGAAAGGTTTAGCAGGATAAAAGTTAAGCAAGGTGAGGATTCTTGTACATTGCACTTCTGGCATTGTGAAAAACGTAGACAATTACCCTTTGTCTTTTGGTGTATGGATAAATTGATAGGCTTCTAAAGTTTGCTATTTTTTCTATCTACTTTTTTGTCAGAAATTGTGTATCATTATTATCATTCTGATGATGAGTGTATTCTTTGAACAAATTTTCCTTTACAGTTCAGAGATTCTAAGACTGACAAATTATACTGCAGTACTCACTGTTTAAATAACAGATTAAAGAAAGACGAACATATATTTATATTTTGATACGCTCAAGATTAAACGAGAGTAAGGCAGATGGACAATTTAGGCCCTACATGAATTACTGTATTTTCATAACTTCATCTGCAAATTTCTTCAGTCAGTCTCTTTAAAAAACATAGATGAATTATATAATTACCCTGAAATAAATGTGTAAACTCAGTTTAATACATAGATACTACCATAATTGTAGTTTGGCTGTAGTGTTTTTACGCTGTTCTTAGCATTAACTGCAAAAAATTCAAGATGCCGTTTTCGGTTGTTAAAAATAATTAAAATGTTAAAAACTGTATTTTTTTCAATTTCAGCTTTTTAAAGAAATAAACTACTGATATATACAGAACAGACACATGTGCTGTTTTAAACGATCAGTCATAATAAACTAACGTTTGGTTTCAATATTTTGAAATAATGCATTTAACAATTCTGACATGCATGTATCATTTTCTGTTTTGTAAGGTTATTGCCTGAATATCACGCTTAATCACAAACATTATAATTTGAAATTATATATATTCATAATATAAATGTAACATCTTCCGTTTGATTTTATGATACTGTCTGAACAAGCATAGGGAGCTCCAACATGTGACTTTTTCCTGGACGGGCACAAGAATGTTACTTTGTCAAGCATCTATGTATGGATGTCTTTGAACGAATAATGTGGGCGCTTAACTAGAGTGTAATCATCAAACATTGTTTCGTGTTTCGAAAAGCGCTTTTGTTGCATTGTTTCAGAATTCCTTCGAATAATACAGTCAGAATATAGATCACAAAACTACCTGAACAAACGTGTCCCGACACAGAACAGATTCACATTGAAAAAACATCTTGTTAAAAAAAGATGTATATTTGATTAGATTACTTTCTTGTATGTGTTCTCATATGTATCTTCAGATCGTATTTATAAACACAAACATCAACTTAAAAAGCGATTCTATCATGTATGTTTTACCATGTGCCTCTTCAGGTACAAGCTCTTGTTACATGCATAGTCACAAATATCACATTTAAAGCGTTTCTCTCCTGTATGTTTAGACATATGCCTCTTCAAATACCATTTGAGACTACATGCATAATCACAAAGGCCACATTTAAAGTTTTTCTGTCCTGTATGTTTACTCATGTGTCTCTTCAGATTACTGCCTGATGTACAAGCATACTCACAAAAATCACATGTAAACTGTTTCTCTCCTGTATGTTTTCTCATATGTGTCTTAAGATACCACTGGTAATTACATGTATAATCACAAACATCACATTTAAAGCGTTTCTGCTCTTCGTGTATTCTCAAATGTCTCTTCAAAAGAACTCTTTGATTACATGTATAATCACAAACCTCACATTGGATGTAATTTTCGCCTGTATGCATTCTCATATGTATCTTCAGATAACTGCTTGTATTACATGCATAGTTACAAATGTCACATTTAAAGCATTTCTCTGTTGTATGTCTTCTCATATGTATCTTAAGGTAATCATTTTTATGACATTCATAATCACAAATATCACATTTAAAGGGTTTCTCTCCTGTATGTCTTCTCATGTGTGTCTTCAGCTTACCACTGTCATTTCCTGCATAATCACAAATTTCACATTTAAATGGTTTCTCTCCGGTATGTATTCTCATATGCCTCTTCAGACTACTGCTCTGGCTGCATGCATATGCACAAACAACACATTTGAATTGCTTCTCTCCAGTATGATTTATACCACGTTTCATAACATTAATGCTGTTCACAGTTTTATCAGGAGTGTCACTAGTGGACGAAATCTCTTCTGTCGTCTGCAGCATAGTTACATTATCTGACTTTCTTGGTACTTTACTTTTCCTCGACTTTTAAATAATCTGTAACATAATTATAGGATTTACAAAAAAATGACGTATTGGATGAGTTTGACTGGAAATCTAACTGGCAGAACTGGAATAAATTTAATCGAATGTAATGGAATTCAATTTTGTAAAATTTCGGACATTTCATAGAAAAATTTGATGTGATTTAATTGAGAATTTTCTAGTGTATCTAAATTCACTGGCGGTGTATGATGGAATGAAAAATGACTTTGTTGAACGTAGCAGCTTTTCAATATACAGATTCCCAGTGTTTGGAAAAAGCAAAGTTTATAATCAAATTGTTTTTTATTCAAAGAAAGCTTGATACCTTCAAGTTGTTGATTATAGATCATAAATGAACGTCTTGACAGATCTCAGTCAATTTAATTTTCAAAACAATTTTTGTTTAAATACTATCAAAATCGAAAATTAAAATCGTTTAATGTCAAAACTTCATACATCAAAAACAGAATGGCTATAGTATACATAGACAATAAATATTTAGAAGGAAATATACGTCAACGTCTTTAATTAAAGAACGTTGTCGTTCTCTCATTTGAAAAATATTCAATTACGCTTAAAGATGTTGGATCGTTTTTTTATAACGTTGAGGTTTTTTTTCACACACTGTGAGCTTCGTGGACAATAAATGCTAAGACAAATAAGAGAAGAAAAAGCACAGGTCACAGAACTCGTTTTAATCTTGTCTTTATAGGGCATTTCTAAAATATTGTAAAATTGAAAAACAAATGGTGGGACTTTATAAAACATATTATATCTCACTAAATATAACAGGGATTTCAGGTCTTGCCGGTTTCGATGAATACAAGGTGATATCAATATCATATAAGCATAAATGTCACTAACAAATCTTGTTTATTTTTACATGCTGACATAATTACCACATCCGCTTTATTTTCAATGGTATTAAATCTATAAAAATAAATAAATAAAATCTGACGTTACGATTTTAAAAAAATATTCTTTGCAGCTTTTGTAATACGCAAAAATGCTTCAAAAAGTTGGGGTCAGCGTGCACCTAAGAGATTTATTTAGAAAACAAGAGCTGTCAGTGGACAGCGCGCTCGACTATTCTCAGTGCTTGATAGTATAATATAAGCTATAAGTCAAATTTGACATTACAATAAGCATATTCTAAGTCGAAAAGGGGCCATAATTCAGTCAAAATGCTCGATAGAGTTGCCTCCTCCTTTTTACAGACTAGGGTCATGATGCTAAACAAGTATGAAACTATCAAAGCAATATCTCAATGGACTTTGAAAATATTTGGGATGGTATGCAAACTTTAACATTTATTCTAAGTCGAAAAGGGGCCATAATTCAGTCAAATGCTTGATAGAGTTGCCTCCTCCTTTTTACAGACTGGGGTCATGATGGTAAACAAGTACGCAAAATATCAAAGCAATATCGCAATGGACTTTGAAAATATCTGGGGTGGTACGCAAACTTTAACATTTATTCTAAGTCGAAAAGGGGCCATAATTCAGTCAAAATGCTTGACAGAGTTGCCTCCTCCTTTTTACAGACTGGGGTCATGATGGTAAACAAGTATGCAAAATATCAAAACAATATCTCAATGGACTTTGAAAATATTTGTGGTGGTTCGCAAACTTTAACATTTATTCTAAGTCAAAAAGGGGCCATAATTCAGTCAAAATGCTTGATAGAGTTGCCTTCTCCTATTTACAAACTTGGGTCGTGATGGCAAACAAATATGCAAAATATCAAAGCAATACCTCAATGGACTTTGAAAATATTTGGGGTGGTACGCAAACTTTAACATTTATTCTAAGTCGAAAAGGAGCCATAATTCAGTCAAAATGCTTGATAGAGTTGCCTCCTCCTTTTTAACTTCAACACTTGTGTGACGCTCACGCTAATGCTCTTGGCATTGGTACATTAGAAGATACTACTGGTTTCATCCTAATTATATCAAATTTATGGAACTCATTAAAACTGAAAATGTTTCTGATGTAAGAAAACTTTCAGCGTATGTATACAAGGCGTTTGAAAAACGAAACTTGATTTTGAATTCAACGAGCAGTCATTTATATATTGTATATTTATTGTTATCTTGCTTACACATTTTGTATATTTGGGCTGGTATTTCTTCTGTTATTATGTTATATTCATGCATGTACATGCCGGCCAGAATTGGCTTAATACATAATAATGTTATATATAAAGTGCTATGTTAAAAGCTTTTATTTCACTTGTAGATATCATTATATATATCAATCATAAAAATATCAGGAACAAACGTGATCTACTTTCATAAATATTTGAAATTACCGACCCAAACCCTATTATACATGTTACATCAAGTTTAGGCAAATGCCAGTCAAAATAAAGGGTGAAAAAAGTTCGCAACAAGTAGAATCAGTTTGTTTGAATGGTACATTATTAGATATATTTTAATTATTCAGCATTAAGTTTGGCAAAAAGTTTGTTCGAAAGAAATATTCAAAGAAACATGTTTCAAAATGGCGGATATCCTGAGAGAGAAAAAAAAAGCGCTCGTACATCCTAACAACCTCAAAAGGACCTTCACATGTAATACAGGGTCTTCGCAGTGGGAAAACACCTGCCTTTGAAAATGCGTGTTACCTAGGAAAGAATGGGGAAACCTAATTAGTTTTATCATTTGCCGTTTGGGCAGGGCTTTTGATTTTATAGTTAATTTGTAACGTACACATACGTCAAGTATCGACCTTCATATATATTTAAAGAAAAACGTCGTTAAGATAAGGAATAAAATGGCAATAGATTTCGACAGACAAAACTTGACCTAATCTAGCAAGGACAATATGGCACGTAAGTTAACAGCACTACAAGTTTTATACTTAACAAGTTTAGAACATAAATGATCGAGTTGTAGACACGTGCTAAACGTATGTTTTAAATAAACTAACTGAAGTTATTAAGAATATGTATATTTCATTCCAGTTTATGAGAGAAATGTAAGTCTATGGCTTGATAAAGGACGTGTGTTAGCAAGTGTTTGATAAATTATTTCCATGGGTTATTATCTAGATTTATTGCTAAGTTTTTGTTTACTTCAGTCAGATTTCCTTTCCTACTGTGTTTGGTGGTTTCGACAGAGTTTGTTGTAATAAAAACACAAGGTAGGAGACTGATGTTTAGGTCGAAGGTAATTTTGACAAAATTAAAAAAAAGAGAGATTTTTAGAGTTTATGGAAGTATGACAGAAAACAACACTTGGAATATCTTTTCAGTAAAGCATTAAAAGTTGACCAGTTGCTCAATATAATATGAAGAATTTCGTTTAAACCCTAGTTCAGCTATTTACAGTTTTCATGATAGTTTGGCATTGGTATCTTGAATCTAACACATGGTACTTAAAATTTTCACTGCAGAAGCAACTGGACCAATTTGTTATTCATGTGTACGGACGGACAACCCCGAAGACTGCAGACAATCAGTAACTTGTACAAGCAACCAGGTGTGTGTAAATTATGATTTGTATATTCTAATGCAAGCATTAATTCAGAAAAAAATGTCACTGCGGCAATTGATATATATCATGCATATTGGATTGAAAACGCCAATTAGTCTTACTCAAATACCTTTATCTATTTAACAATAGTTTCCCAAAATGATACCAACTAACGCCGCACGTCACTTGTGTATAAGTTTTTGATAAATGATAACAAGTGTCAATAAGTAGTAACATACGTTAGAACTACATAATTATAGTTATTGAAATAACAGACGACAGGAAGGCGTCAATATCGTTTTATATGTTTAGTGCAATATTTTTATGCTTTATTGGTGTCTGTCTTTGATCGAACATTTAAACAAAGTTAGCATGCGGAAAACAAAACAACCATACAAAATATTTTCCCCGTGCAACCCGTGCAATCATATTTTCATTTAGTTTTCATTTTGATATTACAGCACTACCTCGTCACGTGTAGTTTCTAAATAGTCGGACTTCATCGCAACATAGTTGTTGCTGTTTCATCAGCTTTAAATTTACGCTAAATATTCATTTTCCCATAACATTGTCTTTACGAAAGTTAGCAGGTATTTTACACATATCTTAACTAACCAGTCTAATAAATCCGTACAAATGTTTAGAAATGAAGTGTACAGATCCTTGGATATATCCTAGATAATTCGGGCAGGGGATGGTTAAAACAACGTTGATAAGTTGGATAAGTTTGATAAGTTTATTTTCAATTTTCTTTTAGGCCAGCTGGCCCATGAGGTTTTTACAAGCATGAAAATGGCGAGACAATTATTTAAACGGAGAAGGTTGTTAACATTCAATTTTCTGCACAAATAGTACATTCTAATATTACAACATTAGAATTACAAAACAAAATTATACATAAGTAACCATACAGACAGTGTATACATATACAAGTTTAGACAAACGACAAATTATTTATCATGTTACTGGCGCAATTTATGTTTAAAGCGTGTACAGCTTCTTATACTCAAAACAACAAGAAGAATGCAAGACAGTTTGAATAATTGATACAAATATATTGCAAAGCAAAACATTATCCTATACTTAATGTCCATGCTATGTTGATCTTGACGAAACGAAATACAAGGTCAACAGCTGGATCTCAGAAATGAAAGATTGTTATGTTGAGAATACGTTTGAAACTTACAAATTCAAACTGCGCTTGCATTTACATGTATTTTACCATGTAACATGAGAAAACATATACCTATACAATTCCATATAACATTCATGTAATGTTTTTACTGCTCAAGTAAAGTACTGCTTAAGTACGAACTAAGTACATATTGTTTTTTCTAAGCTGAAAAGCATAATACAAGAAATTTGCAAGATTACGTGTTAATTTTTCTCTATCAGTATTTAACAATTCTATCAATTTTGGCATATTTGGTCGTCTCCAATAATAAGATGGAATGAAACGTTTTCTTAAATCAGCATATACATTGCATTCTAATATGAAATGGAATTCATCTTCTAACAAACCACAAGCATAACATTTTCTTTCATTTATAGGTGTACTGTTTGGCTTAGTCCATCTACCAGTGTCTACATGCAATCTATGAGAAGATACTCGTAAACGTGCTAGTTCGCAATAAAAATTTTTAATATTGATCAAATTGAGGTATGGCTGGAATTTAAAACATGAAATTTGTCTATAGAAAAGCGCTCCACTAGAGTTTTCTAGCCTACTTGACCAGTTTTGTACAAAATGATCTTTCAACCTGGTTTCTACAATCGATAAAAACATATCAACATTTCCTACATTTTGCATAAGCCAGGCGTCATAAAAACCTAAAGAACACAGTAAAGATTTAACTAAAGAGCACCAATTGAGTTGATATAAGTGAAACAAAATCATAAAAATGCAATTTTGAGAAATTCCGGGAGAGTAGAACGCATGTAAATACATTTACATAGCATTTCGCAGCATTTTGATTTAGTGTTGAGTTTAGGTTGTATGACACTAAATCGTGAGATAAAAATCAGCTTAACCTTCATCCTAGTTGGATCTGTCCCGTAATATGGACAGATATAGCATTAGTCCAGACATAAAAGTGTCTTAAAACCTTTCAATGTTCGTGCAAATTTGAACTGAATATACGTAAAGGACAAGCGTTCCCGTTTTGTCTGACCTCAAACAGCCCAGATTAGCTTTTTGACCCGGAGCTTGGAAATTAGGTCCAAACATTCATTTATTTTTTTCACGAAATTTACACATTCGTTTGAATCTGAGTTCTATCAGTGATGCGCGGATTAATCATGACGCCGACGGTTCATGAATAGATCGTCAATAACGTGAACGTTAACGACAGTTGTTTTTTATGCCCAAGAAATATTCTGAATCTCGACTTGATTTCAAATTAGACAGAATTGTGACAACCTTGACATTGTGTCTAAAAAATTGCCAAATAATACGGGGATTGTGTTTTTCTACAAATAGTTCATTTCTTTTTTTTTTTTGTTTGGTTTTTTCTTGTTGTTTTTTTTTTGTTGGGGTTTGTTTTGAGCTACAAAGAATATAGCCCGTTTATTCAAAACTTTACACACACATAACGTTTATACATATATAGAATCATACTTCTGAATAGATCAGTGAACAGAGAAAAAAAATCATTCAAATATACATCAGTACGTAATTCAATATAATATGATTATAAACAAAAAACTAAAAGAACATTCAAATATACATCAGTACGTAGTTCAATATATTATGATTGTATGATGATTCGGTTTTGGGCGTGTAAAGTATGATGTTTTGTTATGAGATAAGAGTCTAAAGGCGTCAGAGAGTTAGAGTATGAGTTGGAAAGAGATAATTCAAGAAAAAAAAAGGTACCTAAAATGGTCCGAAGAAAATAACAGTATCCTTTACTTAGATCTCCAAAATGTTGGAATGTCGCAATTTATAGCGGCAGCCGATCCCACTTTTTGTTATAGCTGGTTATTTTATTCTTTTTTAATGCTATGTGCTTTTCAATTTCTTTCATTGTTTTGAGATAATTGATAAACGATTCAATCCATGGATTTTGATTTCCTAATTTGCATTTATATATAAAGTATTTTGCTAAGATTATGATGTAATTTATTATCTGTTGAGTTGGAGATTTTGTTTGAGAACCAAATGAAACATTTTGGAAGTTTAATGTATATTCTATACCTTTGTTATTTAAGAATTGTTTCATACATGACCAAAAGTCTTGTACGATTTGGCATTCCCAAAAGAGATGGTTCAAAGATTCTATCTCCATGTTACAAAAATCGCATAAGCTAGATTCGATTATTTTGCATTTATGCAGAAACTGATTAATTGCTATAATCCTTTAAAGATATTTAAATTGGAAAACCCTTAATTTTGAGTCTATACAACTAGAAAAAGTCGCACTATATATCATTCTCCAATTTAAATTTTCATAGACACTATTCCATTTAATTTCAGATTTGTTTATTGTCATTGTGTTTTGTTTTCTCTGATATTGTTTATATAGTAATTTATTTGGTTTTTTAACTTTCTGAATAGTTGCAAATAATGTCTCTGCCTCATCATATTGATTATCATTTTTTAGCTTTTCCTTCCATTCACATGGAATTGTGACAACCTTGACATTGTGTCTAAAAAATGCCAAATAATACGGGGATTGTGTTTTTCTACAAATAGTTCATTTCTTTTATGTTTTTTTTTTGTTTTAGCAGAATTGATGCATCTGACTTTCGTCATGATTAAAAATATTTAATCAACGTGGAAATTTGGACTGATTTCCAACACTGTCGAATGCTGATAAAATACAAGTACAATTTTATTGAAATAATACGTTGCGAAAAAAAACATACTTTAGAGAAAAATTGGATGTATCTTATAAAGCTTAATAATACAAGCGATAGGTTCTTAAATAAAGTTCCGGTATGCACAGTACAGGTCCTACCATATAATTTAGTTACGTATCTTACATACAGGTCCTTGCGTATTTTCTATGTGCGTCATGCCCATTTCATAAAGAAATGAAAAGAATAGTATGTAAGTGCGCCTAACCTCAAGTTTGAGATAGCGTAAATGCTATACATGGTCACCAACAAACTAAAAATATAACGAATTAATTCAGCAGTTACGACAAAACTAACGCAATTTCAGAAATTATACTCAGGACGACCACTAACCCTATATGGAATACACCAGGTCAACGAATGGCGATGACCCTCGGTATATTACTGTACGGGAAACGTGTAGAAGATGAAATAAAGGCTCTTGCATAATATTTCAGGTTTGTAGTGTACAAGAGGTGATAGCTCCGCATGGTGACTTCTATTTCTGGTCAGGCTGTGAAGATATAGGGGTAAACACTTACCAACCAACTTTTAAAATAACATACTTCATAAATCATAAAGAAGAAAACGTTTAGATTACTTCATTTACAATATTACAATAGATATAACATAGACAACTTTAGTCTATCCGAATAACATTACAGCTTTGCTAAGGATAATGTTATTCCTTTGTTTCTCAAGGCAGCTGCTTTTTATTCTAATTCGATAAATATAATACCCTGAAACATTCAATCAGGACTATTATAGACAGAATGCATCATTGTAGCTCAAACTGCTTTAGTTATATGAAGTCTGAGCATGAGATAATTATTGAATCGTATAGAGTTTTATTTTTGCTACCAGCTATTTAGGTATCCCATGTGGAAAAAAAATTACCCCAACAAAATCCTCATTGCAGGTCTGCGAGGATCTATCGTACACAGGCACGCTGAATCAAATCATTGGAAGACGACAGACGTCCAGTCAAGAGTCAAGATGCTCGTATTGTTGCGACGGTGACATGTGCAATCGGAACTGCACGTGTATGTCTCGTTTTAAACTAGTTTAAAAACCAATTAGGCGAACGCTTTTTTATAATTACTGAAACAAAATTTCTTACTTACAAATATTTAAATGATACTTACTGGAAAAGTGTGTTTGCCTTAATTGGTATCTCAATCTGCGCTTCTATATATTTACTACATCATGCAGACGTCCAGCAGTGAATTACTTTCCTGGTAAGTGCTCATCAGATAAATGGGCAAACAATAATTCAGTCCTTTTCACAGTTGAACCTTTAGCCTGCTGGCAGCAAGTGATTTCACCTTTGCGGCCAGTGCAGACCAAGATCAGCCTGCATGTCCGGCGTGCATGATGATCATGGTCTGCTTTGTTTAGTCGGTAAATTTTCAGTGAACATCGATTCCTAATAGACCTTTCTAACGTAAACGTAATTACGAAACGGAATACTGAATTCGTAAAATTTTAGGCTAATTTGTGGTCTAGGGGAGACAATTTCATCCAATAGTAATGCAATAGTATCTCCCTTAGACCATTATTTGAAAATAATATTTACGAATTCAGTATTCCGTTTCCGATTTACGTTTACGTTAGAAAGGTCTTTTAGTGACAAGTGGTGCTGCCTAAATTGAATGATGGACCGGTCCATTTTAGAAGTTTAAGGGTAAAGGTTAATTGAACTTTGCGTGTCTAATGTAGGGCAGCTGCTCCTCTATATAAGCTGTAGACCTTTCAGTTTCTAATTTAGCTGTCAGTCTCTTACAAAAATGTATCTTAAAAGATACACGACCCTTACTTTTCTTATATTATTGATGTTGTTTAATTAAAGATCGGCAAGTAATTGTTTTAAGAAATTAGCCATGCTATGTGTGACAGCACCGAGAAGATAGAATAGTTCATTTAAATTAAAGAACAATTTTATTTTATTTATATAAATTTATTTAATATTTACTAACGTGCAACCTATAGCAGGGTGTCATTACAGTACAAACCTTCTTGAATTACACATTTATTGCAGCAGTCTGTATTATACTGGATTGTAACTTGTAGTTTAAAGAGCCTTTTACCAGCAGAAAGAATTGGTTTAAATAACAGCTGACTAGATGTTAAAAATGAGAAGTGGAAAACATGTAAATCGCTGAACAAGAAAATGGCGATCCCACTGTCGTTACAACATAATATAACATCAGTACAGGATTTTGTAGACAGAAGATTCAAGTAATCGAGAAAGATTAATTATTAATGCATTATAAACTAAAACAATTCTTTTACTGTTTCAGCATTTGTGAACCTTGCCCTTCATAAGCCTGCTTACCAGAGTTCAGTGGACTATAATGGTCCAGCCAATCTTGCAGTGGACGGCAACAAGACCAAAAACTACTACAAGGGTTCCTGCACACATACTAAAATGAACATTATCCGTGGTGGGCAGTGGATCTTCAAAATGACTATAGGATTACTAAAGTCAAACTGTATGAAAGAGATGATGCTGGCGGTGATGGTAATTGTGTAATATTCTTTGTTTCAGACCTTAGTCCGTTTGTTTACTTGTTTTGGAAATATATACATTTGTATTTTCAACAATCTTTTTGGCGTTGTAAGGTTGATCACTTACTTCAGCTTACGTGTATTCTGATGTTCTCTGCAAAAAGTAAATGACATCTTCCTAAAATGTGTTCGTATCTGTATACGGGTTAGGGTGGATGGTAGCAAATGCACTAGATAATTATGGAGAACTCTCGCCCCCTCTCGGTCAGAACTCGTAAAATCTCTTCTTTTTTCAAGTAATCGAGCGGGCAGGTTTATAGAACTCCAGCAGAAATATTCAATATAGTGCTGGCGATAGTTGTTGTGATGTTTAGAGTTTATTTCAAATTTTACATTATAAATATGTCTTTCAGGTCGTTCATTTCACCTCAAAATTCTGGTCAGCACAGTCAACGCCACAAAGTTAGACAGAAGTTCATCTTTGTTCACACAGTGTGGTTATTACTACGGTCATTCAAGCGACGGGAACGCCATTATCATAGACTGTCCCCAAAACACACACGGACGCTGGGTCCGTGTTCAGCAGAGCGATCTTCACTATGAATTTCTACATCTTTGTGAAGTTGAAGTATTTGGATTTTAGATTATGCATTTGTGAGATCATTTAACGTTTCAAGAAACTGCAATATGAGAACTTTCTTGTAATTTCTTATTTTTTAATTTCATATCAGTTCTTGTACAATAGGCCCAATGTCACAAGTGTGGTAACAAGTGGACATTCCGTCTTTAGGTCCACAGTGTTGAAGACCTGGGAGGAATAGTGTGTTTAAACTGTCCATCCGTCAGTCTGTCCGTAACAATGTCTTGTGTACTGAACTTCTGCAACAGTTTTCTACCAAATTTAAGTGAAACTTGGTATGCATGATCAAATGATAATCTTTATATGTGCATATTGTGCGGACTTTCATGTTCTATATTAATTGTTTTAGTTTTACCCCAGTTTTGGACCTACAACACTTAAAAACGGTGTACGCAACTAACTATTCCTGCAGTTTTCATAGTTTCTATATAGTTCAAAGAAAACATGATATACACCATCAACATGAATTTGACAAGCGCTCGTTATCAGGAATTTCATGTCCGAGATTTTATGCTCCTTTCTATGGACTTTAATAGCTACACTTTAATAGCTATATTAGAACTGTACCTTGTGTACTCGACTCAACCAAGAACTTTATCCAGTTTAAATAAAACTTTGCGCAAATTATTGGTATGGAGTGGACATGCACTAATTGTTCAAACTTAAATGTCTGGTAATTAGTTTTAGATTTAATAATTTATGCTCATTTTTGGACCTAGCTAAAGTAAGCTACGTCTGTACTTTGTGTACTTCACTCCACCTACGTATACAGTTTCCAACTAACGAAACTTGGTATTCGTCGTACACATGAAGTGGACATGCGCATATTATCTGATCATTAGATGTGAGTTATTCTTTTTTGCTTTAACCATATTACAACTACTTTTTAGCTTCAACTCCTCTATCCATTTCTAGTGGCACTTTGTATCCATTCACACGTTATTGGTAATTTCATATATGAATAAATCGTAATATAAACCTACAGAATATATATCTACTTCACTTTGTTCATGATTATTTTATTTTTAGAGACAGAAGAAACATGTTATACTTCTAAATATAGCAAGCAATACATTTATGACAATAGCCGCTGTATTTATTATACTTGATAAAATAAACGAGACAGAGGTTTGGGCTATCCCTATTTTATACAAAGCTCATCAGATTCGTGGTGATTTGAAATGTTCATTTTCCAAATTTCCAATTAATAAATTTGTCATACTATAGAAATGCACTGTATAGAAAAATGGCCCGTCATAATATCTTTGACATCTAAGATATAATATGGTATATTTAGTTTCTATTACATGATCTGTTCGGATTTTAGTCACTTGTTTGTGGCAAAGTAGCGCTTTATGATATTCAGCACGAGAGAGTGTGAAATGCCAATTTTCTTTCGTTTTGGATGACGGCAAATAAATAAGATTTAGTTTTGAAATCCGTTACACTGCTCAGAAATTCGAAATTGTGACTCATCAAAAATCTTCGTGTGACCAACTTCCCCTAGACTTAAAAGGGATATGGACAGATTTCTTATTCATTTGCAGAATATGAGAGAGAGAGAGAGAGAGAGAGAGAGAGAGAGTGGGGGGGAGAGAGAGAGAGAGTCACTGAACCATAACATTCCAACGATAACCACTAATGGAATTTGACCTTTATACATGACAAAACTAAACAAATCATGGGTCACAACTCCGCTGATAGTCATTGAACCGGGACATCTTGATGATATACATAACTTTGCTTCACACTGATCACTCTTGAGGTTTGGTGAACTTCAGCCAAATGGTACATGTTTGCGCGGATAAGGTAAATACAAATAAATCAATGGTAATTACTTCACTGAAAATCAATGACCCCGAAAATATGCACAATGATGCTTGACATTCATCAATCTTGAAAAGTTTGGTGAGAATCCGCCCTTAACAAGTTGCCAGAACACCATACAATTTGATGAAGTGACGGATCACAACTCCGCCTGTAACATATCTAAGACATGCACAATAAAGCTTGGCCATGATTACTTTTGTGAAGTATGGTGCAAATTCCTACGACAGGTATCGCAAAATGTAAACTACAACAAATCAAGGACCATAACTCCACCGAAAATCGATGAACCTGAATATCCCAACAATATGCATAATGGAGCTTGGAACTGATCACTCCTATGTTTTTGGTAAAACATAATATTTTTATCCAATCTGAACATGCTGACGATATGGAAATGATCAATTTGTATTGTTAAGTTTGGTGTAAATCCGCCTTGTGGTGTCGGAAGAGATTAGTGGACAAACTTTGTGTTGCTACTACATACAGACAGACAAACAGACTGACAGATAATTATTATGCGGACAGCTCTAAATCAGTTTATCTTCCCTGATATGTGGGAGACACGAATATGTAGTAAAGGCCTTTTATGAAAATAGGGGAAAAAACTCGCAAAGAATTGATTTTTGGTGTAAGCATTCTAAAAGACGTATGTAACAACATACTAAAAGTATAGAAAAGTATCATGGTGCAAAATGCATTTTTTGGGGTAAAACGTTAAAAAATATAATTGAAACTATGAATTTCTGGAATCGACCCATAATAATTTCATTGTTTTCATTAAGAAAGCGAAATTTTGCATGTTAGTAGAGAATTATAACACAAAAAAATTTAAGCTCAAGATTATTTAAAAAAAACCAAGATGGCCGCCAAAATCCAAGATGGCCGCCATTAAATTTTCATTATACAGGAAAACCGTTTTAAGTATTTCAAAAACTTCAAATAGTGTGAAAGATGACCAGCATCATAGAACATACATCATAACATTTTATTTCAAAACGCACAAACTTCAGTCTTAAACAAATTCAAGATGGCTTCCCGATCCCAAAATGGCCGCCACAAGATCATTTAGGAATACATACACTGAATAGGAAAATGGCTCTAAAATGGTTTGACTGAAAATATTTTTCTTGCATCAAACATGATCCCCGCTTTTCTTCTGATTTTTATTCAGGACTGAGGATATTCTTCAAGAAAATGTAAGTTACAGACACTTAAAGTAGGTCCAGATGTGTTCTGCAGCCATTGGAAATATGACAATTTTATCTAGAATAAAGAAGAACAGCTATTTAGTGTGCTGTAACATACAAGGGCATATTGGTAAAAAATGAAATCTGGACACATGGGAAAGGTTTTCTTTGACCAGAATTGATAGAAAATGACAAAATTATTGCAATTTTGCGTTAAATATTGATACAACACAAAAAAATATCACATTTTTAATGTTTTGGTTGTACAGTATTGTTTCTCAAAAACTGCACATTGGTATCCTAAATATTACTGATTTCTAGTAGTCAGAGGTACAACCAACATATTTAACAGTTACTGCTTAAATGTGTAATTTGTATACAGATCCGAGTAGAAAATTACAGAACAGGGCAAAAGTAGGCTACAGTTATGATAACTGATTGAAAATTATGTTGTGACAGCTATTTTTGCCAAAATTTGACGAGTTGTCATACGTTACTGAAATTACCATAAAACCTTAGACCCTGTTGGTATCAGACTATAACCTTGTGTTTTTACATGCATCTGGGTTATTTGTACATTTCAAATGAAACTAGCACAATGTTAGAGAAACAAGTTTATCTTATAGGCATAAAGACACTAAACAGGCAAATGGCGCGAAAAATGGTTGTCGCATAATGGCGGATTCATATAGTCTCGATTTTATTTTTTGCTCTGTAGAACTATTTTCCTTATTTTCTTTTCAATTCTTGCCGAAATCACATGACAAATCTATGCTTGACATGTTGGTAGCATTTTCATAATGAAATGATAACACTACAGTACTTGCCATGTATACACCACCCTCTACAATTTAAGGGTCTCATTCTTTAGCTGATTTAAAAATTTGCAGTTTAAAAAATGTGTGTTTGACTGAAAATATTTTTTCTGCATCAAACATGACTCATGCTTTTTTCTTTTTCATTATATTTAGTATTTGACATTATTATACCTCACTTTTGTCTACAATGGTAAAATCCCATTACCCGAAAAGGAGATATTTTGACTGTCAGAAACATTTTTAATCTTTTTAACACGTGACCAAGCGAAAGTGACTGTCAGGTCATGTGACCGCACTGATATTTTGAATGTCATATAAGGGCAAATAACTACTTCAGTTTTTTAGCCATATGATTGCCTCCCTTGTACAGAATATCATATTGTAATGATAATGACGTCGCTGTTCAATGTGTACACAACTGATTACCGCGCTAAAGATGAAACTACTGAATTAAATGAATCAAAAACATATTTATTTTTTTGTGTTTAGTTTTGTTCGGTATAATAAAATAAATACCATATGGCAGCGTGTGTGACATTGATATTGTCAACCCTCGGAACAGAATGTCACCACTCGGCTTTCGCCTCGGGTGACATTCTGCCCTCGGGTTGACAATATCAATGTCACACACGCTGCCATATGGTATTTATATAATATTCTGCAAAACAATGTGAGTTATAAAAATTTAAAATAGGTCCTGATGTGTGCCACAGTCATTGGAAATATATGGATTTTGTAAAGAATAAAGAAGAACGGCTATGAAGTGTGTTATAACCTTTACCAAGAACATAAATTGATAACATTTTACAAAAATATGCTTTGCAAAAGCAAAGAAACCTATATCATAACAACACGTCCACGTAGCATATATATATCAATATTATGTATGTCAAATTAGAGTTATATGACCCAGGAGAGTGCCTATGCCTTTAGTATCTTAAACATTGAAATAGGTCCAATCACTAAGGTGACAATGTCTCAGACTAACTGACAAACTATGTAGAATGTCTTTTGTTAAAACACGTAGAGCTAGTGAAACCATATACCTCATATATATTTTTTTCTCTGACTATCTCGCCTAAATGATTTGTGTTCCAATATTTCATAAATCAGTTATCAGGGATATAAACTAGCTATTTTTATTTAGGGACCCAGACTGTCAAAAATAAATATTTAACATTAGGTATATAGGCATTTTCTCAAACAATTTAGGGGCCCAGCCCAAAATTTATACAGCCATGGGCTACTGGGCCCCTGCTAATTTGTATCCCTGGTTATGAGCTAGATAATTTCAGGGATCAGGCAAAAATCACTCAATGTTTCAAACTAACAACCTTCAACTAATGATAATCAGCTCAAACTTCTATAGGCTTGGGATGCTATATTTGACAGGTCTTTTTGTTGAAGTTCCCATCAGACAATGTCTTTGAATGGACAACATACAAAAATAGAAAAAAATGGAAACTCCACAGGTTGCTCAACACAACAAACACGAAAATGTTGAAGGCTCGGTATGATTGAGCCTGTTCATGGACGGTAGTGGAAATGCATGCTACCGTCCACGCCCTCTAGCCCCGGGTTGAGCAGAACTCAACATATACACATGCTAAAGTACAAAAAAATAATTCAGAGACATCCACAGATGTGTTTTCACATAGATGTTCAGCCGATGTTCTCAACTTCAAGTTGCAACTCAGTAAGATTGCCCTGACTCTTGGATGCTCAGTGTTTATATGCTATAACATATAGCATTAAACCACCATATTGGTATGAATGTTGAACCCCGTCTGTGAGCTGGAACTCTCTTACTGACTCAAAAGATTACCAAACCAAACGTCGTTGTCTCAGCTTTCCAATGCTCAGCCTGTATTTGCTATCGTCTATCCCGTAAAGGTTTAATTTCTATGTGCTGGCCGTAAAGCTTGACACCTAGTTACAATACTGCAACTCTTTTTTTAGTCTCAAATCTTCTTTTGTGTAATTTATCTGCCATTTCAGTGTAGCTGCAATAGCTCATTTAAGGTACTTGGATAAATTATAAGTTGAATCCGCAATCGCTGGATAGAAAATGACTTCATTGTAATCTGTCTTATTAACTTACCTAGCAGAGGTGTATTTTAATTGCAGCTATAACTTGTTTCTGATAGGTCCAAATTCTAACATATTTTACAACAAGAACATGTGTACTTGCTCTAATAAATAGTTGGTTCCCTTTTACTATTGTATATAACATCATGTGTGATGATGAAATCAAGTTATCACTGTAATTAACCTCATACAACACACTAAATAGCTGTTCTTCTTTATTCTATATAAAATTCACGTATTTGCAATGGCCGCAGCACACACCAGGACCAATTGAAAATGTAAAATGTCTGTAACTTACATTTTCTTAAAGAATATTTCAGTTCTGAATAAAGATATATAAAAAGTCGGGGTCATGTTTGATGTGGGAAAATATTTACAGTCAAACACTCAAACTACAAAATTAGCTAACAATGATCGAGACTCCAGATTGTGCAGGTGGTGTATGATCTAAGTATACATGGCAAATTCTGTAATGTTATTATTTCATTATGAAAAGGCTACCTACAGATCAAGCATAGATCTGTCATGTGATTTCAGCAAGAATTGAAAAGAAAATAATGAAACAAAACCTGAGGACTATTTGAATCCGCCATAATGCAACTATCATCTATTTCGCGCCATTTTTCTATTTAGTGAAAACAGAACTGTAAACAATTTCAATGTAATTTTTCCCAAAAACATGATTATCAGATAGGAAATGATCCTACTAAGAAAAGATGGGAAATGATCCTACTAAGAAAACAAATACTTGTACTCTTATATGTTTTGTTAATAAATAAGGAAGTTATCGCTGCTTAACGACAATTTCTACTGCTGAATGACTCAAAAATTTTGTCTGTATACTTCACTATTGCCCCGTATTGAATCTTCTGGCAGTATGTTTTCCATCTTAAGCTGCATATAACAATAATCAACTTATTGTATGTAAAAGCAATGATATGAGACAATTTGACATAAAATAATGATAATTCTGGTTTAAATGTCGTTTTTTATGGCGGCCATATTGGATTTAGGACGCCATCTTGCTTTTTTCAAAATTTCTAATTAATCTACGTTTTGTACAATATAGTAATCTAATGTTGTACCAAATTTGGATCTCTTAAGATGCATAATTCTGTTGCTATGGGTCGATTCCAGAAATCCACAGTTTCATTTATTTTTTTAACATTTTTACACCAAAATAGACATTTTGCATCATGATACTTTCCTATACTTTTAATATGTTGTTACATACATCCTGTAAAATACTTACACAAAAAATCAATTCTTTGCGAGTTTTTTCTTTTATTTGGCATTTCGGCCATAAATGGCCTTTACTATATGACACATGAAGATCTTTTGGGGGCATAGAATACAAGTAAGTAAAATAGTGCGGACTCAGTTTGACTGACTCGGTTTATGGGAGGTAATGAAACGTGCAGCACATAGATCACCCCCAAATTGTCATTGTCTGTTCAAGATTGATTCAGTAAGTAAATTGTTTTCTGATTATTAGTGGTTTTATTAGTAAATACATTTTCCTCGTCATGAAACAGATATCAATAAAAATAAAAGTCACATTCAAAACTTGCACCACACCTATTATTGAAAGCACATAATTATGTACAAATATAGAAATGTGCTAGAAATGCGTTGTCTACCCTATATGCAAAACTGAGAGAAACTCTTAAAGACTTTGAAAACAATGAATGTTGATAAACATAATAAATTTTTATGAATGATGGATCACAACTCCGCTGAAAATCACCAATCTGGAATATATCAAGACATGCTCATAAAGCTTGGCCATTATCACTTTTCTGAAGTTTGGTGTAAGTTCCTCCAAGTGATAGATCCGAGATGACACAAACACGGTCAAAATTCTAAATGTTCTTCATTTATTTTGCATTTAATTCTTTGAAGGTTCATATTTAAATCTGAGATTTGTTGACTTCATCTTGTCTTGGAATATTTTATCAAAAGCTTCACTTTCTGCAACTGTAAAATAATTCTTCCAGTCTCCTATTTCACCTGAAATATGAAATTTTAATTTTAAATACCAAATAATTTAAGACCAATTGTGAAACCAGTTTTGCGCTCATTGTTATCATTCACGACCCATCATTTCTAATGGTACCCATCACCACGAGAATTAAAGACACAAAATCAGTTTCATTCTTTTTAATGCTTAGAGCAAAGAGATGACGCTTTTTGTACCATGTTCGCATCTTTGGTAAAACACAAGGCAGTGACACAATTCATGTTATGTTATTTATCTTGCTCGGAAATTTTGCACGGAAAGATAACTAGATAACCAGATAGATATTATAGATTTCAAGTGGATATCTAATTAAGACGAAAGTAAGTTAAATAGCGTTTGGCAGTAATATGCTACATTAGTGTCCTTCTTTTCTACCGTAGGAACTTGACAATACGTATGCCATTTGTCCGATCATAATTATATCTGTCTTAGGTATTAATTTTAATCCCGTAGGGTTTCCTTCACATAACATGCAATTAACTTCTTCTTTCTGTTGTAAACGTTATAATAGGTGAAATATGAATATATGTAATAGAAGAATTTAATAAACAAAACTATTTTTTACCTTTACGAAATAAAGTGAAGTTGTTTTTTGTTCTGTCTTTTGGTGGAGGCGGTTTACTTGCTGCTAATGACTTGAAACTGCATTTCTCGTTTATTGCGGCAATAAGTTCGTCGTCTGCCTTAACATCTAAGAATTTTGCCAAATTCTTAATTTCCTCTAACCCATTCTAGTGAACGAGACAAATAATACTCACAAGTATACGTCAATGTTCTGCTCATTCGACAATAAGAACAACTGATAATGCATTGATGTATTTAATGCAAAAAGTTATGGTTTTGCACGTATCCATTGCATTTCTTTTTTTTTTTTTTTGAGCGAAATTTAAAAGAATGGTTAAACAGTACAAATTTGAATGTATATTACTTTTCATCACATACTGTTTAAAATGCATTTAAGATCTATATCTAATTAACCTACAGGCAAATAATTATAAATGAATATGCATACATGTATATAATATTTTGACCAAAGTGGTTAGCTTTCTATCATGACTGAGGTATGACGACTTACCTCTTTCTATCATGACTAAGGTATGACGACTTACCTCTTTCTATCATGACTGAGGTATGACAACTTACCTCTTTCATATCCTCGAAATATATCAAATGAATCATGTCCGGGTTCCCTACTATAGCCTTCTCAAACTCGAGTATGTAATCAAACCAACTGCCGTATGGTACTGCAAAATGATAAAATAGACAATTACTATTTCAGATATCAAAATATACTATTCAAAACTGAAAATATACTGTTCAAAGTCAAGGATCTGAAAAGAAATAAACCTTATTGTTTTGATCTCCAAGAATGACTTTGACCTCTGAGCTAAGGCTCTGGGTCATGCGCATGGCAAGTTATCTGATTATTGGGATTATTTGTGTCAAACAATATCAAAATTCCTTGATGAATGACAGAGATATGGACCGGACATGAAACAGATCCTGTTCATGCCATGTTAACGTTTGACTGACAAGTGTGACGGTTGTGAATGACACATTGTCTTATTATGGGGTACATTTGTGGTAAGTAATATTCAAATCCCTTCAAGGATCGATCGTTAAGTTTAAGACCAGACAGGAAAAAATCTCTGTTGACATTTGAACTGCAAGTGTGACCTTAACCTTTAAGCTAGGGGTCCGGGTTTTGCACATGCCACGTCGCTGATTATTGGGAACATTTGTGCCATGTAATATCAAAATCATTTGATGAATAACAGAGTTTCGGACCGGACACGAAATTGCGGACGGACGAACGGATGATGGACAGACGTAAAAGCGCATTCTTATGGTCCCCGAAACTGGTCTCAACCAGTAGAGGACTAATAAACTTATGAGCTTTAACACCAGGCTTATAGTAACGCTAAAAATAATGCTAATTTGATACCAAAGTTAGTTATGCTTATGCTAATGCGCAACGAGTAGGGGACTTATTAGCTTAAGATACTTCAGCGCTCTTGGTTTATATACTGGATTTGGACGGGAGCGCTGAAGTGTACTCCGTAGGGAAATAATACCAATAATCGTGCCAGAAATCTGACACGCTCGCGTTTGTACATTTTAAAAGAAATCGGCAGCAGCACTTTTTAATCCGTTAATGTATAGTAAAATCTACCATTGTGCCATATCATACGCATCAAAACCCATAACTGAAGGCAGAACTACCTCACAATTTCGAACTGGTCTGAAACGTTTTACTTTACGCCGCCATCTTGCTCATTTGAAATACGAGAGAAGATTCTTACTGTCAGTGTGGTTCGAATACTGAAAACGCTGAACATTATTGTTTCCACTGTAAACTATTTAAAGAACAGACGATTACTCTATTCCGCGACACAAGACCCTATCATCCACTGAATATTAACCTTCTACTATCTGGCCGCGACACAAGACCCTATCATCCACTGAATATTAACCTTCTACTATCTGGCCGCGACACAAGACCCTATCATCCACTGAATATTAACCTTCTACTATTTGGCCGCGACACAAGACCATATCATCCACTGAATATTAACATTCTACTATTTGGCCGCGAAAACCTACGATACGAGGACAACTTAGTTATTTTTGAAGCTGTACAAAAAATTATCAAACTGACAAATCGTTTTAATACAGAATGATTGTTCTTATCTCAATACAACACAATTTAATTGTTCCGAGTATATATAACAACAAACCCTGTAGCTCACTATTAATACTAGGTGGAATTCAGTAACTTGGGCACGAGGCCGTGGATGGTGACCGGTAGGGCGAATAGGATCTCAGTACCTTTGCTTCAGTATACCTGTAATTTCATTTAATAAATTTTACTTTTTACATTCTCAAATATGTGTACCTTTCAAACTAAGATTAAATGATAAATAACATTCAAATTATTAACTGCATACACATGTAAACAATTCTGTGTCGCCATTCTTGTATTTTTCTGTAATTTTCACTACTGGGAAGGGCTTAATGTAATGTTGTTAGAACTTGTTGTCCAACCCATTTGCTTTTGTATTGTTGCAATTCTATGTATCTACTTGCATGTATATATGAGCAATAAAATATGGTTAAATCAAATTTTAAATACGAGACTGACCTTTCACCCGCGCGAACCGCTAAGAGAGATTAACATGTGCCGCTTCGTGTTTGAAGTTGCATCAGCGTCCCGGTGACAAAAAAAGTTGGAAAAAGGGTAATTTTTTATTGAAATTGATTTGAATTATTATTATTACTAGTATGTATCATTTATTTTTTGTTTACAAGGTGCTCTACATGTATATTTTCTTAGCGGTTCACGCGGTGACGTCATGCGAGAATCTCGCAGCAGCTCTTCAACAATGGCCACCTAAATGATGCAGATCTAAAAGTGACTTGTAAAAATCGACGATTTTATTTTAAGTTTGCCTGCAGAATTTGGTAAATGGTGTTAACTGATATACAAGTAATTACTTTATCAAGATACCCATACGTTTTCGTTCAGAATTTCAGTTTGACTACGTTTGCGATGAAAAGTTGGGCGACTTTTTATTTTGGTATGGTTTCATAGTAGCCTTGGTCCAAAACTCTAAAGCCGCATCTATGAAAAAACACAAAATATGAAAAAGCGGCATTTAGAGTTTTGGCAGCCAAGACTAGGGACTAATAAACTTATGAGCTGCTTTAACACCAGGCTTGTAGTAATGCTAATGCTAATGCATTAGTAATACATTATTTGTTTCAAATGATGCCAAGTAATGATTAATGCCACATTTTTAATAATGCTACTTTAATGGCAAAGTTAGTTATGCTAATGCTAAGCATTAGTATTACTTAGGCATTATTTTCTGCATCACTGGAAAAAATATAATACATACGTATGCTGTTATTTACAAATTCATAATAGCCATTAAAGTGTGGCATTCTTAATTTTTTAACCAAAAAATCAAACAGAATTTATTGTTATCTTCTGACACCTTTTTATTAACTAACAATATACCACTGAAAGACCTTAAGGCAGCCAGCTTTTACATGTCATGTCAAATTAGGCTGTGAGGGAATCATTAAACATGGTTCTCTTACAATTAAAATGCTCACGAACCCTTTACTTCAATTTAGAAGAATATTGTGGTCTCATTTTTCATCCAATTTTCCAATGCGTCTACTTGCATAGGGTTGGAAACTCAAGTATTTCATGCAAATTAATCCCTAGTTGATAGATTTGATTCATTACAAGTGATAAATGTAATAAAGTCATGTGTTGCTGCTATGAAATAAACAATTAAAATGATTAAATAAAAAAGCAAACAAATAGTGTGTGTGATTATAACATGCAATGATTCACAAAGAGTATATGCTAATGCTTATGCACTCTATGTAATGCTAAACTAATGCATTATTTTGACAAAAATGAGTAATGCTAATGCTAATTTAATGCCAATGTTTTCTAAGTTATGCTAATTTAATGCATAACTTTTGCAAGTAATTACTAACAAGCCTGTTTATCACTTACATTTTTCTTCAAGAAAAAGTTTAAGAAAGTCTCCAAATTTTCCATCGTAGTTAAACATCTTCAGTCCACAAGCATGATAATAGTACGACACCACCACGTCCTTCGGATTCCTAACAATCAGCACAATCTTCGTTTTCTTTTCTTTTAGTTGTTTTGGTAGCCACTTGAGTGGCACATGAGTATTTAGAATTCTCGGGGAAGGTAATTTCTCCAACTCAGATTCTGGTATAACTTCTAACATTTTACTCAATTTCATGGTAGGGCTGATCTCTGCTTTCCCATTCAGCAACATTGTCATAATCTCATATCCCCAATTCGTCCCTGTAAATTACGGTTTTTAAGTTATATCTGACATTAACTTTAATTAATATTAAAACTGTTTACTGTGACAAAGAAAGTGTGGCTGTATGTGTGGATGAACCGTCTACGATTATGTATTTTAACTCGGGCAGGAACAGAGAACTGTTGTAGCTAGTCGCTGTCATTCTTTTGCCATTTTATACATGTAAATACGCCCCTCCTTTCTCTATCCCTGGTGCCCGCCCGCTTAGCTCAGAAGGTAGAGCGTTGGTCTACGGATCGAGGGGTCGTGAGTTCGATCCTCGGGCGGGGCATATGGTACCCGTGACTATTTGATAAACGATATTGTGTCTGAAATCATTAGTCCTCAACCTCTGACTCATGTGGTGAAGTTGGCAGTTACTTGCGGAGAACAGGTTTGTCATGACTGGTTCAGAATCCAGGAACACTAGTTAGGTTAACTGCCCGGCGTTACATGACTAAAATACTGCTGAAAACGGCGTTAAACCCAAAACAAACAAACTCTCTATTCCTGCCAAATGCCAGCCAATATCTTCAGCTGATAAATTTTCATTCACTATTAACACATAACTGACATATTTAATTACGTTCAGTTTGTTTCAAAAGGCTGACAGAGGCGGATGTCTGTGGTAAAATACAAAACAATAGATCATGAACATCTTTGTATTTTAGCTATGAGAGTCTTGATACAGTTTATGCACATTGTTACTCTACAATACTACGCAAATGTTTCATATTCCACTGTAAATTTATAAACTGTTAAGCAAACACTTCAAATATAATACCTGATTTTGGAAAGGTACACAACATTACATCATCTTCGCACACTTTTATATCAGGAATGTTTCTAATGATAGCGGCGGCTATACCCGGCGGTTTTCCGAATGTCGGCATCTGGAGACCATCAACCATCAGCTGCTCGCAAAGCTTACATCCACTCGCATCCACTACAGAGAAAGCTTCGTCCGTCATCTTTAGTGACCCTTCAGAACTGTAGCAATCTATATTAAAATATATCTTTCAAAAAAGTAAAACTTTTTTTTTTGTTATGACGTTATCCCTTTTGGACATTGAATATATATCATTACACACTGTCGTATAAAAGGTTAAGGGGACGCATACTTTGAAATTAGAAAAAAGTGGGTGGGGTATTATAAAATTTACCTGCAAAAAAGTACAAGGTTTTGGTAAATGAAATGAATACTGTTTCAACTGTTATAAGTACACAAAGGATTGCTCACTAAAATAAAAATGAGAAAAACTGAAACAAGAAAGTTATTGTTGAATTACATAAGACTTCTTGTGTACATTCAAAGTCAACAATTAAGACATTTTGGTGCGAATATAATAGTGCTTCACCTTGTCCAAACATTTATCAATGTCCTACAGATTCTAATTTTAAGAAAGAATGTGAAATAAGTTCACTGTCTTGCTTTTCACTTAGCATATGTGAGCTAAAACACATTATTTAGTTTGTTTACAAAGTAGTGCATAAGTAAAGATACGGTGGTCAAGGAATGCCACATTCCAAAACTAAAAGAGTATATTCCCCTTAATACATTAAACATTTATCGTTACAGAAATCTAGTGGCTTACAATAAAGGCCTAGAAATGATGCCATTATTAATTTTTAACTTTGTATTCATGAACTACAATGCACTTAAATAAAAAAACACATTCAACAAACTTTTGAAAATGTATTGTCTTAAAAATCCCTAAAATAAGGTATGAAATTTGGTTGAGAGGTCCAATCAATGTGTATATGTGCAAAAGTAACATTCTAATCTTGTTCACAGAAGATACTAATACACAGCAGGAATGTCAATGATCAAAACTGGACGAATATACAGTTATCCTCACTTTAATGTCATTTATAATGTGTCCTTGAATTCTCCACCATACTTTTCATAACTCTGTTTGCACGAGTTGCACGAGAATGCTGTCATTCACGTAAAAAACGGTGTCAAATAAGTTGTAAATGCAATATCATCTAAACGTAATTAATGGATTATGCAGTTCAAGATAAACTTTATCTCATAACGTAACGAACATGTATAATGTTGTAACAACAACTTTACTTACAATGATTTAAGTAGCAGTCGGTTTATAAGTGACTTTATTGACTCATTTTGTGTTTTGTTATTGTTGTCAAAAAGTATAACGGAAGTGCCGCACAAATGAATCGGAAACCAGTTTAATGCGCAAAGTAGTCCACTGTAAGTAATATTTTTTGACAAATGTCCACAGAAATTAATAATTTTATAATATTAAAGACGAATATCTGAATAGAATTCATTATTTGATGAGAAATTATAATCATCGACATGTTTTTTGAAAAATCGTACACGTGCTGACACCTAAGTTGTCTCCCGTTGTTTATTAGAGTTACCTTTCGTCCGGCGCAGTAATACATTTGCAGTGAATCGCCGAGAAGTCGTGGGAAAATTAAAAACCATGTAAATAAACTAAAATCAACCACCTTCAAGATGAATTTCAAGTGATCGACATTATGCATTTAACCCGCCTGACCTGTGTAGCATCTTAGATATCTGTTCTAAGGTATTCATTGTGTAGAATGTCATGTTATGCACTTGCAATGCTAATCCCACTCTGATTTGTTTGTTTACATTTTTTATCAATGAGAAATATGGCGTCCATCCCGAAATGAGCTGACGTGGCGTTAAATTTTTACATGTTTAAGCAAACCTGGTGTGTTAGAAAGAAAATCTCATCCCTTCAACATTATTTGGAACACTGTTATTGTAAAAAACCTGTTTTTTCCTTACACAAAAGCTTAATATTTTGTGTTGAATGTACTTTCACAAAGACCTCTGTTTTCCTATTACATTCATAGTACCACATCCTTATCCACAAAATACTGAATATTACAGGTGTCCATCAGTATTATATCAGTTTAGGAATATGTTTTTTATTTTCCCACCATTGATTTCTTGAATATGCACCCCTTCCGCATTTCTGTATGAACTGTGAATGTAGCAATATGCGTCCCCTTAAATACGATCGACAAATGTTAGGTCACGTCTGCTCATCTTGATACATCTTTGTAGGGCATATTGATCAAAATATCGTCCAACGTAAACGTGATGCTATACATAAATTATCTCTCTTATTCAAGGTCAATACCATGGATTTATATGTAAGTCGTTCTTTCATTAATGAAGAAGGCTCTTTGTTCATACAAGTCGGATTACACTGTCAGGGATTCACACACTATTTCAAACTAAGATTAATACGGATGATTGTACAAATCGTTCACCAGAAGAGCCGTAAGGGCACTATTTGTGTTTAATTCCACAGTAAGTAGCTGTGTAAAATCTGCTTTAGACACTGAACGGCTGACAACCAATTTTATATTACATTTATTGAAAAATTGCTGTTTTATATACAAAAATACTGTTATTATTTCTTTATAAATCCAAGTAATGATGTATATTACGCAGTTAACCTCATCACATACAATCCATATCTACAAAACATTTTCCTACCTGCACATGTACCTCAAGACCGTTACACATTTTAACACTTGTAACAAGAGCAATCAAGTGATCAAGTGTAGTATATGTTATCGTTTTGTACATTTTTGCTTGAGTGAAATCATTATCTGTTCTAAATGCTATGCACAGGGGCGGATCCAGGAAGGGTGGTGCAAGCTTTATAGAGACGTTAAACGTGACATTGCCGTGATCTAAATTCGATTTTGTTTTAACTCGGAGAGGAGATCTGAAATGAAGGAGCCTGCATATCGAACACAGAAACTGACAAGAGACATTGGTAGGCGGGAACCATGTTCACGGGGTGATTAAACAATACCTGAAGCTATGAAAGCGGGAGTAGCCGAAATGTTCAAGCTGAAAAGCTAAACAGTAGCACTAAAAAAATATAACATGAATGTCGTGCTGAAAAGATCGAAATATTAAAGCTCTTATATAGTTCATACCCGCATATATAGCGAAAAATCTAATACACATTAACAGAAAGCATTATAGCATATTTTCGATAACTTTTTTTTCGGCGGACCAGTTTGGCAGCCTACAGCGTATGAAGGAAAACTTGTAACTATGTTAGTTACACCTAAAGTGTAGGAATATTTGAATTAAACTGACCATTCATGTAGGCCTAATTAGATATGTAATAATGATGTCTTTCATGACCAACATTCCAATACATTAACCAGTAGTAACGGCAAAAGTAGTTCCCCTTGAATAAACACGACCCGCAACGTTTGACGATAGAGTTTTGTATAGGAAAATATATCTCAAGCACATATTTTTATCGCTATTTAACGAAATTTTATAACCTCGTGAAGTAATCATTATTTTTTGGGCCATTTATTTCAATGCATTTTTATCAATGACTTTAAATAAAGAAAATAAATCATTTATCACAAAAGTATAGTGGACGCAACTTGACCCCGATGGTTGACCTTTGCATTATAATACATATTCTAATATGCTTGCCTCTGTTAAAACACTCTTACGCTAGAATGACGTCACATTAACGTGCGGTGACGTCAACGTTATAGTTGCGACCAAGAAAGAGCGCTTCTATATCAATCTACGGTTTTAACACTGTCTATACACTGGGGTGGTGATATGTCGTTCAAATAACTTATTACGCCCGACGTATATCCACCCATCGTACATAAATAGTGTTAAAGCACTCTTTTGCTATGAATTATTTCTTAAATAAGGCACAACCTATTATGAAAAGGAGTGTACGTAAAATACGGGCTGCACGAGAAAAAGGAAATATACATTTGTGTAAATATAAATTAGTGTATTGGAAAATTTTAACTTATCAAATGTAAGTATATGTAATAGAAAGATCATTGAAGCTCGAGGGTAAATGATTTGTACGAGGTCAGATGTGTTGAACCTAATGATAAATTCTTGTTAGGCCTACACGTTTACACATACCATTGCTTCAAAATTGTACGAGTATTTTATACGAATAAAAAATTATATATTTATCATACTAAAAAAAGTATATTCGTGTATAGCAGTACACGTTAAGTCTTACAGCTTTAAATATATCCATAATGTCTGTCTCAAATAAGTTAGTCATACATTGTAGATACCAGTATAAACTTTGATCTTCACTCTTCAGTTTCAAATAAGCTCCAGTATTGTAGTATCAGATAAGGATGAGGGTCAAAGGTGTTGCCCATAACTGTATCAAAACGATATCTTAGAGCTTTTCGTTCGGAACAATAGATGTCAGTTTGGGAAGTTTCTAGATTGACTACTTGGCAAGTGGCTGCTTAATTAATACCTGTAGGTGACTGCTAATGCAGGATGTACTGTATACCTCTATCACATTTCAACATTAAATGTGTGCAAAAAGCCTCTTTGAATCTACATTTCATCTTATATCTTATCCCCTTAGCTTTCAAATTTTATTTATTGAATTTCTTTTTTTATATTTATATTGTCGAAAAATGACGATATGCCTGTGCGTATATTAGTGTGCTGAGCAACGTGCCTGTCATGTGCATTATAGATCTACGCCAGTCGCTTTCACAAGAAGCCACAAGTTCTTTTTCTATTCCCATATTGTTTACCCGTGGGGAGTTTCAACTGACCCACGCAAATAGAAGAGGACTGCCCTTTTTCACATCCTCCCGCTAAGTAGCTTCAGAATTTACTGCGCTACGCCCTGACTCCCATATATATGTAATAAAATAGGCCTGTTAAAACCCACCATTTAGTTGTTTCAAAACATTCAAAAGGAATGTATTTTTCATTCGCGTAACATTCGGATCCGATTGAAATTCGCACCCCTCCCATCGTAGTTTCGTACTTTGGCACTTATAACCGGAGCAATAATTTACGGAATCTGGGAATTGGGAGGTTGGGGTTGATTACATCTTCCACCAGAAAAGTTTACATACCAACGTTTTCTGGCTAATTTATCTTCAAAATAAATTCATTTTTCCAAACCTAATCTGATTTCAAAGTACGGCTAAGATTCAAAATAAACCGATCAATTTGTTGGTGCCAAAAACAAAATCATTTGAAACTTAATGATTTATCATTATAGTCCTATTTTTCCTTGGGGGAGTCTCCCCGTCCCCCCCCCCCCCCACCCCCAATCCCCCCCCTCCCCCCGACCCCCCTTATTATTTTCCTTTATCTTTTTAAAGTAACACTTAAAGGTGAAACATGGTCTGCTTTTTTGTGTCAGTGGCGTAACTTCTTTATGCATTAAGGGATTTTGAAATAACTTGGCATAAATGTTCACCATCATGAGACCATAATTAGACGATGTGTCGCATACAATTCTATACTTTCTAGAATTTCAAACCATTGAAACCACTATATAATTGCAACTACAATAATAAGGTGTGAAAATATTAACAGTGAATGGGGTGATTTGGAGTGAAACGGCGCCAGACTGAATCCACTAATCCTTTGTGGATAGCTTTCTTGACAGCGTCGCACAGTAAACATTATTATTTTAGTTTTGTCTTTGTATTTGCCATAAACACACGAACTTTAACATGAAACTTCTGCGAATGAAATAAGTTCCCATTTTACAAGCAGAAGTGCCATTAGAGGAAAAAATGAGGGTTTATTACCTCACCCGAGCAAGGAGTGCTCAATGTGAGCTTTTGTGATCACCCTGTGTCCGTCGTCCGTCGTTCTTGTCCGTCGTCAACAATTTGACTGTTAACACTGAGAGGTCACATTTTGGTCCAATCTTAATGAAACTTGGTCATAATGTTACCATCAATAGAATCTTGGAAGAGTTTGATATTAGGTCATCTGGGCTCAAAAACTAGGTCACCAGGTCAAATCCGCAAGGACAGATTCCTGACGTGTTATCACTATCAAATATAAATTATTTCTAACCTGAGAAATAGCAGTAAATCTTGACAGGTAGTAATCATAACGGCTGTACTACTCGCGCACGGTATTTGTAACGATAACATGTTTATGTTATTATTGAGGAAGTGGTTTACCATGAAGTAAACTCTGAATTACTAATATTTTCCTGTAATGTTTTCGTTATCCTTTTCTATTTATACGTTTATTCGCAGGATACTTGTGGGTGAAATAGCTTTGTTTTTTTTAAATCAGAGGATCATTTTGTTGCAGACGGACAGACAGACGGGGGTCAACCTATAGTCCCCTTCTGTCTCATCTCATATTTATTTTAAAATCGTCAGGTAACCGTGATTTCCGTAGGGAATCGACGGTTAATTTCTTGCATGAAATAGTAGGGACCCTGCTTATACTTTCAGTTTCTAATTCATATTTTATGATAGTATATGTTGTGACAGGATGGACGTACCGGGGACAATAACTATCAGAACAAATCAACACCCATTACAATATTTAAACATTTATTTACAGAAAATGATTATTTACAATGAATAAATGAAAAGTGAAAAAGAAAATCTTATTATAAGAAAGAAAGAAAAAAAGTCTGAGCTCAGTAACTCTTTTAAGAAGTATAAAGTTCTAACACTGACTGTTCGTTGACACAGATGTTTCCGTTAACTTTGAACTTTAAGTAGCACAAAAATACAACATATCTTCAAGTAAAGTCCTTTTAAACCGTGAATACGTTGACCCCGTTTTGGCTTCCTATGATGGCAGGTGATTGCATCCCTGAACTGACTTCACGGTTTTTGACACAACCATGGGACAAAAGCTCTGCGCTGGGAAAATCACATCCAGGCGAGTGAAGACAAATGAACCTCGGGTATTGTACTTCCGGGTCGTGACAGCATCACCAGGTAGAAGTCGTCTGGTGGAAGAAGCTAAAATACATGTATATAACATATGGTAAGCACCATAGCAAAACAAATAAGTAAGGGCATAAAACTGCTCCTTTGGGTACACCATACCTCCATCGGCTCCCATAAATGATACGTGCTACTTATACAAAATATATGTGCTACTAAGTTCATACGTCACGTGATTAAAATACGTCACTTATTACTTCCATTATTTCTAAAATTACTAATAAGTCTAAAGTTAAAGTATGGAAAAGATATGAAAAGTTTATGATGAAAAATTATAGATAAGGAAATGATAAACTGCAGCTATTATTTACAATCACAAATTAATACGATGCAATGCGAAATAAACGTAATACAAAAGTTAGCATGAATATAATATCATTTTGACGTAAATTCGTCTAATGTCGAAAGTGGTGTGCACTGGGCATATCTAGTCCAGTCTGTTTGTAGGGTAATGTCCCGCCAAATACTAAATTTCATGGGACTCACGGCTTATGCGTGTACTCTGACTATTTGCATTTTCACGGGAATCACGATATAGCCGGGAAATCTGACTACTTTGGCGCGGATTGAAATTTACAATTTAAGGCCCGTTATAGTGGTTTTGGGGATAAAAACATGAATTATTAAAGTTTGTAAAATACCAGCTTTCTTGTTACTGAACCGAATTTAATGAAATTGAAATGGAAATTTAACTTATGAAATACAGAAAACATGAGAGGTATTTTATGCGTAAAATCTGACATTTACCTCAATATCTCAAAAATTTACGAAAAGATGATGCAATACCTGTATTTACACTACAGATACATTGAGGCCCGTATGTCAGTTTGTGACATATGTGTGTAAAACCAACACTGAGTACTTGCATGTAAACGACGCTGAAGCATTCAATTAATTATTTAATTAAGTAGGATAGCGAGTCACAGACACTCCATCCCCGCCTCCAATGGATTAGTACAAGCATCGCACGAGGGGTTCGACATTAAATGACATTACAAACATGACGACTGATTAAAAGAGACAATTTTGTATGCATTTTTTTAAATTTCATTTACGCCTTTAAAGGACATAAATCGCCTACTGTACTCGCAAGATGGAATACAGTATCACTCGCAAATACTCGTTCAGATCAAATATCAAAATTGGCAAGTCGGCATACAGTTAATGTTTTTACACAGACTAGATAAAAATCAATTTCATTCAAAAACGCAATAAATATGAAACATTTTATTTACATAAATTTATGGAGTATGCATACATATTACAGAAAGCATCATGGATAATTGGATTACAAATCAATTTGGCGTGATATTCATCAGTTTCGTGACTTGGTCTAGTGAATTTTCATGCAATGAGTGTGATCAGTCAACATTTTGTAAACATTACCTGTCAGTTTCATCTATTATATCACCATATACACAAATTTATGTTAGATTTATCGTTAAACTTTAATACACATACAGTGTAAAGCAAAATAATGAATTTGAAGACGATTCTTACCTTTCGCGTGTCTGTTTATTGTTTTGATCACTCGCAAGAGGAAGAGGGGGGCTACAGTCGTTTATAGGGTGTGCACTATAATGGGCTTCAAATTGTCAATTAAAATCCGCGCCAAAATAGTCAGATTTCCCGGCTATATCGTGAATCCCGTGAAAATGACAATAGTCATAGCACACGGATTATCCGTGAATCCCATGAAATTTAGTAATTGGCGGGAGAATACCCTTCAAATAGACTGGACTAGATATGCCTTGCGCACACCACCTTCCGACATTATAGACGAATCTATGTTTGATTATTTTTTCTTGCTAGAAATTTATGCTCGATCGAGGTAAGAAATTTATTTGTTAGATTTTTGTATGATTTTTGCATTACGATTTTTATTTGGTAAATTTTTGTGCATTCTACAGAATTCTGTAACATTTACTTTTCGGCATATGATTTTAGCTAGTTTCGGTATGTCAGGATAATTTATTGAATTTTCCAGACTTTTGTAAATTATTTCGAAGAGGAATCTAAAATGTTTCGTTTATATAAGATGTTAAATTTGTACTGAAATTTGTAACATGATATTTATAAAGTACTCTGTTTTAAAAACTTACGTCAAAAATTGTGTTGTTATGGAACGCCGATATTGCATTGTACTGTAAACTGTAGATAACAAAAATATTATTTATGTTGATGTAATTGTTATTCATGCTAGATCTACTATACATCTTCAGAAAAAAAGTTAATATCTATATATAATATTGAATTTTCAAACCACCCAGTTTGTACATATCATACAATGTATTTGTTATCATGTTGTTATACCATGTAATTTTCATGTGTGTAACCTGATAGAAAATAAAGGTATCTGTCTGTCTGTAATGTATAAATCTATATGGCAAGTCTAGTACTGTGTATTTAATATATTATTGTAATTTGAGATATTATGCCAGTCTATAGCATGTACATACAATGTCCGTTTTGTTGTATGGCATTTGATGCTATATGGATGCCAACTATGATATAACGTTTGATTTACATTGAATTTTGTTAATTTGTAGTTGTAAATAATAGCTGCAGTTTATCATGTCCGTATCTATAATGTTTCATCATAAACTTTTCATATCTTTTTCATACTTTGACTTTAGTCTTCTAAGTAAGTAATTTTTGTAATAATGGAAGTAACTAGTGACGTATTTTAATCACGTGACGTCTGAACTTAGTAGCACATATGTTTTGTATAAGTAGCACGTATTATTTATGGGAGCCTACGGAGATATGGTGTACCCAAAGGAGCAGTTTTATGCCTGACTTATTTGTTTTGCTATGGTGCTTACCATATGTTATATATTTTAGTTTCTTCCGCCAGACGATTTTTCCTGGTGATGTCATAACCCGGAAGTACAATGCCCGAGGTTCATTTGTCTTCACTCGCCTGGATGTGATTTTCCCAGCGCAGAGCTTTCGTCCCATGGTTGTGCCGTAAACCGCAAAGACGATGATTTTTGTTATCCTCAGAAGTCAGCTCAGGGATGCAATCACCTACCACCATAGGGAACCAAAACGGAATCAACGTATTCACGGTTTAAAGGGACTTGATTACAATTAAATGAAAGAACTGTGCCACGTCACATTCAAATGGAAGTGTCGGAACTTTGTATCTGGTGATACTGAACTTTGATTTTTTTTTCTTTCTTTCTTATAATCATTTTTTTTTTCATATCATCTATTCATTGTTAATAATCATCTTATGTAAATAAATTTGAAAATATTGTAACGGGTGTTGATTTGTTCTGATGGTTACTGTCGCCGGTACGGCCTTTCCTGTCACAAATGCTGCGGTTTATTTGGTGTTATGATCGGCTGGTGATGTCATGTCCTTCGGAGAAGGGTATATATTTTTCGTAGCATATGATGGCCGTAGGAAGTATAAAACTATTTTTTCAGGAAAAAGGGAAATTAAGCCACGGATGTGCAGATTTCCAGCTTATACCATGATTATACACACACGTTATTATACAGTACCTCTTGTACTGGCCCAGTATATCTTATTGCCGTTGGTATATACACAAGCGTGTGCACACACACACACACACAATATCACTGAGAGAGAGAGAGAGAGAGAGTAACAACCAAAATAACATGAACGTAAGACGTGTACATTTTCGAATAGCCACCTGGGGTCCCATTTTACGAAGGTGTATAAGTTCTGTCCTAAGAATGGCCTTTCAAAACATGTTGACTAGAACCGACATGTCTGTAAGGGTGGATGGCAGGGAATAAACAAAATATCAAAATATTTGCTATGCTGTCAAATATTCAACCTCGATTGAAAAATTATCGGTTAACAATCACTTAAATAGTAAAAACATGAGAAAATCGTGATTTGCAAGAAGAAAAAACGCGGTAAAATAACTACAAAGATTAGATGACGACTTACTAGTAAATGATTACCTGCATTATAAGTATGATTTTTATGAAGTTTTTGTGGGTGATAAAGGTAGGTCAGTAGGTCGTGGTGGGTCTTTAAACCATTGTATTTAACCATTCATAGTGTTAAAGACGCGCCACAACATGACTGTATTCTTTTGTATTTCCATGCTGGAAATTATACATAGTGTTCATGAAAAAATGAGAAATAACAAGTATCCCGTCACAAAATGGCAGTGACATATACAAGGCCAAGACAAAGTGTTAATGAATATTTAGCAAATATACCGTATTATTAAATTAATATAGTAGTATGAACATATCTTGAAAGATAAAGGTGAGTTTAGACCATATTTTGTTTCTATACTGTAAGATAGTTATTTATCAATGTTTTTCAAGTTTAATGAAAAGAAAATGACTGAAAAAATGCAGATGAAATTGTGAAAACACGTATTCAGGCAGGGCATAAATTGTCCACCTGGCATCTTGTAGTAGAGCTGTATTATACCAGTACAATCAGAATGACTTGCACGAAGTTCAAGTGGGAGGAAAACGTAGGTCACTAGGTTGTGGTAGGTCTTTAAGTTTTAATCATAAAACTTTTCTCTTTACACGTGTTATTGATAATTTAACCGATAGTATATACAATATCTATTGACTGACAAGGAAATATACGTAATGGTGGCAAATTAAGTGTGTTTTTCTTTCACAGATTAGTTCAGTTTTTATATTTATTTGGATTTGTTAATTTTCAATTTACTTATTATTTCCAAATGCAGTTGGAATTAAGCAGGTAAAGTGTGTATTAAAACGGATTTATAGTTCACTGGCTATAAGATTGAATCACGTTAAACCAGTACATTAATTCATGTATTTGAGTTCTTTTGTAATTTGATATGTGTATACACATACATTCGACTATATTTGTCTTTGTGCTTTAGCTCGTCTATTTTAACATTTTGCAAATAGTAAAGCTATTTTGTTCCCCTTTCTTCGACGGCGACGTCCGCGTAATAAAAGTTATATTTGTTCTAAAAATACAAGGCCAGATGCTTTCATACTTCACACATGTATTTTGAATAATAAGATTACCTCAACTGGGAAGTTACATAACTATAGATTTTACTTTATCACAATTATACTACCTTTGAACATATAAATTTTGTGATAGTTTTGCATGTTTCTCGGGAATAACTTGACCAAATGTTTTCAGATTTTCCACCCGCATATCCTTTGCGTCACGTGGCAAGTTTAACAATTCAGTTAGTATTTTAGCAACACCATACCCCTTTTAAAACTTTCTATGTAAGCTAGAATTCAACAGGGTGGCTTCAAAAAGTCGAGAGCGATGCCATATGACAATTCTTGTTATTTTAGTTGTGTACGATTGAAATGGAAACTAACGAACTACATATACGTAGAAGATTTATGTAGTGATTTATATTTTATTTATAAATCGGAATAAAAATTCAATACCTTGACAATTCCTATTGGTTCCTGATAATATATTTCTCGATTCAAATCACGTTATTTTATCAAAAATTCATAACGATACGCTGCAACTGAAAAAACAAAACCGGAACTAAACATTGTTGTTTGTTTTGAAACGTCATGACGACTTTCCTGTTTACGGACGTTGGTTTCCCGTGCTTTGTTTTAATACACTGCTATAAGAAATAGTTCTAAAAAGAAAGCCGTTCGATTGATTTTATTTTTATCATTATTTCTTGAAATTGGTATGCAAGAAAAAGATTCCGTCACTGGTTATAGGTGCAGACGGAAATATCCGGCTCTCGGGTAACTGTTATGGCGGTAACTCGGCAGGGAGCCTCGTTACCGTCTGAAGGTCACAATAGCCTAAATAGTTTTCCTTATATATTCTATATAAAACTGACCTTTTTCAAAGAGCTACCAAACATAGCTAGACCCATTTCAGAGAACAAATCCTTACCTCATTTTAAAGAGTTATGATAAAACTGATATAAAATGAAGAGAAAAGTAGGGGTCATGTATCTTCTAAGAGAGATTTCTCTGGTCACATTTACTTACTGTAAACTGACATCAAAATCACACTGCTGTGACCTGGAAGTACTATTCATACTAAAATTGAGCTTGACTTCACCAAATACAACCTGCTCTCCCATTTTTCCTACCAAAATGTCAACAATACATCCACGATGAAATTTAAACAAAAACTAGCCTCAATTTAGACCTCTGTTGCCATGCCAAGTGAAAAATTAGTGTTCAAATACCTGGCAGCCATTACGCGATAGACCAGATGGCTCCCATGCTGGTTCCTTTAGTTTATTTAGGCCTGAACAGGTACCCTCGAGGCCGGATATTCCTATCTGCATCTACAACCAGTGAAAGAATCTTATATTTTTAAACAAGCGTTACAATTTTTAAAACATATTGTAAATACTGTAGCTCATATCTAATTTTGATAGGAAAATATAACAATCTAATATTATCTTTTTATAACTAGTGTAAGTAAAATTGTTACAATTTACAGAGTTGCGATATATAGTATTTAGAACTTGTTGTTAGAGGCTTTTTATATTTAAAAACATATAGGATTACTTTTTAAAATATTAAATTTTATCTTTCATCTGCACTTTAGAAGATAATGAAGTTATTCTGCTTTGTCAAACATGTTGCATAAAAAGAAGTTCTTTGCTCAAAATGAATATAATCCTATCTACAAGTTTCACAAGCGAAGCCCAGAAAAGTCATTTTCAGAAGTTATATTAGTACGTATTATCACGGGGGAGGAAGTGTTACACGAAGGATGGAGTTCTTATGGAAAATATAACAATCTAATATTATCTTTTTATAACTAGTGTAACATAGCTAGACCCATTTCAGAGAGCAAATCCTTACCTCATTTTAAAGAGTTATGATAAAACTGATATAAAATGAAGAGAAAAGTAGGGGTCATGTATCTTCTAAGAGAGATTTCTCTGGTCACATTTACTTACTGTAAACTGACATCAAAATCACACTGCTGTGACCTGGAAGTACTATTCATACTAAAATTGAGCTTGACTTCACCAAATACAACCTGCTCTCCCATTTTTCCTACCAAAATATCAACAATACATCCACGATGAAATTTAAACAAAAACTAGCCTCAATTTAGACCTCTGTTGCCATGCCAAGTGAAAAATTAGTGTTCAAATACCTGGCAGCCATTACGCGATAGACCAGATGGCTCCCATGCTGGTTCCTTTAGTTTTATTTAGGCCTGAACAGGTACCCTCGAGGTTGGATATTCCTATCTGCATCTACAACCAGTGAAAGAATCTTATATTTTTAAACAAGCGTTACAATTTTTAAAACATATTGTAAATACTGTAGCTCATATCTAATTTTGATAGGAAAATATAACAATCTAATATTATCTTTTTATAACTAGTGTAAGTAAAATTGTTACAATTTACAGAGTTGCGATATATAGTATTTAGAACTTGTTGTTAGAGGCTTTTTATATTTAAAAACATACAGGATTACTTTTTAAAATATTAAATTTTATCTTTCATCTGCACTTTAGAAGATAATGAAGTTATTCTGCTTTGTCAATCATGTTGCATAAAAACAAGTTCTTTGCTCAAAATGAATATAATCCTATCTACCAGTTTCACAAGGAAAAATGTTATTTCCAGTTCTAAATTTAAGGAGATAATTGTATTCAGACTTTTTGAGGTTTAGCAAATATTGCTCTACCTCCATGCATTTTTTAAAACTTAACTTGAATAAATCAACCCTCTAGTTGAATTTTGTATGGAGGTGTGCCAGGATCGTGAATTTTGGTCTGTAAGAATTTGTTGTACTTGGTTTTGCAGTGTCTTTATTATGATGTTATCTTGGTATTCCCATATACCTGGTCTCCTAACCCGAGTAAGAATATCTGTTTTATACATTGGATTCATTTGGATTCAAAATTTGGTATTTGAAGCATATATTTGTAAATTTGATATGCTAATCGACCCAGTTCTGTAGAGGTAATAAAAAGGCATGGTTATACTGTAATAATATTTTTTTCTCAGGAAATCTGAATGCTATCTATCTCGGATGCTGCAGTCTTCATAAAATAGAAAAAGTGAAAAACCAGAGGTCGCCCAACACGACATAAATGGAAATGTTGCAGGCTCGGTTTGATCATTGAGCCTGTTCGTGGACGGTAGTGGAAATGCAAGCTACCGTTCACGACCTCTAGCACCGGGTTGAGCAGAACTCAACATCTACACACGTTAAAAGTACGAGAATATAATTTAGAGACATCAAGAGATGTATTCATACGGCAGTGCACACGGAACCTTCAATTATGCACAGAGTGCAATTCCATGAAGAGCGGCGTATTGTCCCCAGATAGAATAATGGCTTTGCCCAAAACGAGAAAACAATGGGCAGAACTAAACAAACTGAAATTTAAAGAGAGGTTATGGAGCCTGTGTCATAGGGTAAATCTAAAATAATGTTATTACATATATATGTTTTGTATACTTTAATGTAAATTCTGTTTCAGAACATAAATATATATATATATATATATTTATATATCACTATTCATAATTACAATACATACCAAACAAAGAGTAAATAAGAACACCAATTTACATACCGTAGGCAGAGTTGTATTTGTAGTCGTAGGCCGTATCAGTTATTCATCAATATTTGCTTCCCTTACACCATGTAACATATCTATTTTCCCCCGCACGAGGTATTAACCAGTCACATTATACGCCATATTTTGGAATGTAAACAAGGTACTTGTACGATTTTATCAGTTGTATAGTGGACGCAACTTGACCCCGATGGTTGACCTTTACATTATAATACATAATGAGGCACAACCCATTATTGAAAAGGACTGTACGTAAAACACGAGCTGCACGAGAAAAAGGAAATATAATTTTGTGTAAATATAAATTAGTGTGTTGGAAAGTTTTAATTGATCAAATGTAAGTATATATACTTTGATACTGCACTGTATACAAACTAATTCCATATAAATATACACGGCTACTCTAAGCACCCTTGATTTCTATAATGAAATAACCGATATGAATAATCAGCCTAAGGTCAACCATCGCGGTCAAGTTGCGTCTACTGTATATCAGTGGTATATTGTCGTCATTTCTTGACCCGAAAACCATCGCATTAGTTTTATTTATATTGATTTATAGTTTCCAAATTTAGCAATAATGTACAGAATCATTCGGCATTCTTGTAGTTTTTGGGGTCATCAGATATCAAAATTGTACCATCAGCATAGAGTAGTTCAAATTAAAATTTTCAAAAATGTATAAATTTCACTTTCTATGTCGCTGAGTTTAATTCTGTTGTGTCCCTTGGATTCAAGACAGGTTTTCAGATCAATTTAAGAACCAGTAAAAGTTCAGGGGACAAAATTTCCCCATTGACGTACCCCACAGTTAAATGTGAAGAATAGAGATTTGTTGTTATTTTGAAAGACACATGATTTAATGTTTGCGTATATGTTCCTTATAACTTGGAACAATTTCCCATTTATATTCACTGCAGATTTTTCCACATTCCTAGCGGAGGCCCAATTAGTAGATAGTTGGCTTATACAACTCAATAATGTAAAAAAGAATAATTATACCTTCGGACCATTTTGTTGGTAAAATTCCAGTTTCTAGCATTGTATTGAATAGAGATACATAATTGATAACATCTTCTTTTAAAGAGCTTTTAATGTATTATCCAACACATGGTCACATCCTGCGGGATTATTATTTTTCACTGTCCAAATGCATTTATTATCTGTTTTCTCAAATCATTTTCATTGTGAATGTGCTGTCTAAATGTTATGCGTGATTTCAGTTGTGCACATGAGACAAGGGAAATAACTATAAGGAGCAAAAAAACTGGTAAATATTTGAATCCGCCATGATTATGCGACTACCATTTTCTTCGCGCCATTTTCCTATTTAGTATCTGTATACCTATTGAATGGATATAATTTTTTAAAGTTCGCTAAATTGTAAAAAAATGTAGTGTTTTACAAACCACGTACATTTTATGACCGTTTTTTTTTATTGTTGTTTGTAGAGAAAGATAAACATTATTTATTTAGATAAAAATATATCATTACGTAGTTGTTATGAGTAATCTGTGAATAGAATACAGAGGGGTTTTTTATCCAAAGAAAACGGTATTTCTGTTGTCTTGAATGTTTGTTGCAAAAATTCAAAATCTATAAGGCTTTATTTTTTGATCATGTTTTCTATAAATTAATCTTTATCCTAACCCTTACTGTGCTAAATTTCTATAATGAACTTGTCCATCTTTCAATTTGGACAGTACCATTAATTTTTAAAAAGGGGGCCTTACCAAAAAGATATTGACTGAATGGCGAACAGTGCAGATCTTGATGAGACTGCACGGATGTGCAGGCCCGGCTTATTATGATCTACACTGGTCGCAAAGGCAGAGTTTGTCGTGTCAAGCATGATAAGGGTTAATAGTAGGTAATGTGCTCTCTAAATGTTATGCGTGATTTCAGTTGTGCACATGAGACAAGGGAAATAACTATAAGGAGCAAAAAAAAACTGGTAAATATTTGAATCCGCCATGATTATGCGACTACCATTTTCTTCGCGCCATTTTCCTATTTAGTATCTGTATACCTATTGAATGTATATAATTTTTTAAAGTTCGCTAAATTGTAAAAAAATGTAGTGTTTTACAAACCACGTACATTTTATGACCGTTTTTTTTATTGCTGTTTGTAGAGAAAGATAAACATTATTTATTTAGATAAAAATATATCATTACGTAGTTGTTATGAGTAATCTGTGAATAGAATGCAGAGGGGTTTTTTATCCAAAGAAAACGGTATTTCTGTTGTCTGGAATGTTTGTTGCAAAAATTCAAAATCTATAAGGCTTTATTTTTGATCATGTTTTCTATAAATTAATCTTTATCCTAACCCTTACTGTGCTAAATTTCTATAATGAACTTGTCCATCTTTCAATTTGGACAGTACCATTAATTTTTAAAAAGGGGGCCTTACCAAAAAGATATTGACTGAATGGCGAACAGTGCAGATCTTGATGAGACTGCACGGATGTGCAGGCCCGGCTTATTATGATCTACACTGGTCGCAAAGGCAGAGTTTGTCGTGTCAAGCATGATAAGGGTTAATAGTAGGTAATGTGCTCTCTAAATGTTATGCGTGATTTCAGTTGTGCACATGAGACAAGGGAAATAACTATAAGGAGCAAAAAAAAAACTGGTAAATATTTGAATCCGCCATGATTACGCGACTACCATTTTCTTCGCGCCATTTTCCTATTTGGTATCTGTATACCTATTGAATGGATATAATTTTTTAAAGTTCGCTAAATTGTAAAAAAATGTAGTGTTTTACAAACCACGTACATTTTTTGACCGTTTTTTTTATTGCTGTTTGTAGAAAAAGATAAACATTATTTATTTAGATAAAAATATATCATTACGTAGTTGTTATGAGTAATCTGTGAATAGAATGCAGAGCGGTTTTTTATCCAAAGAAAACGGTATTTCTGTTGTCTGGAATGTTTGTTGCAAAAATTCAAAATCTATAAGGCTTTATTTTTTGATCATGTTTTCTATAAATTAATCTTTATCCTAACCCTTACTGTGCTAACTTTCTATAATGAACTTGTCCATCTTTCAATTTGGACAGTACCATTAATTTTTAAAAAGGGGGCCTTACCAAAAAGATATTGACTGAATGGCGAACAGTGCAGATCTTGATCAGACTGCACGGATGTGCAGGCCCGGCTTATTATGATCTACACTGGTCGCAAAGGCAGAGTTTGTCATGTCAAGCATGATAAGGGTTAATAGTAGGTAAATCGCAAATCAAATAAAGGTTTATTTTAAATCTTGGCATGCTAAGATAATGGTGCAACATCAGCCAACGATTCTTTTTATAATGCGCCACATATTTGTCTACCCAAGTAGCCTAAAATCCTTGTGTTATCAGCTATCATGATCTGGCATAATGTTTAAGTTCAAGGTAATTGACCCATGTCTAATTTAGAATTTAAATCAGTAATATTTTAAACCAACATTTGTTTAATTTCAGTAACAGTTGCACGTAATGTCTTTAGTTAAAGACGATGTTGACAAAGGATGGTCGTGGCTTGTTCTAATTGCGGTATATTCTGGAATGGCATTCGTAAGCATAACAACATTCATGAATGGAGTTTTTCTGGTGGCTCTGTTGGACCATTACAATGAAGATTTAGCAAAGACTACGATGATAGGAGCCCTACATGCTGGCTTACTCTGCCTGTTAGGTAAAACTTGTTACTGTAGCTAATTGATGGTTCAGAACAATCATGTATCAAACATGTATTAAAATAAAGCAATAATCACAGTAAAAGTATATAATAACTCTAAAAATATAAGTGAATTAAAAACCAAAAGCTCTTCAATAAAAAAGAATAAGTAAGTTAAATGGCGGATGCGAATCGAACACGGTACTCATGAATGTGAAGCAACACCTGTCTCTACCAGTATATTATACTGATCTGATGAAAAATTGTCTACAAAACCCATATTGATACGACTGTGCTGAAAATATGCATGCAACCTTTGAGTGCATATATAGAGAATATCATAATTAGTTTCTGTATTAAATTTAACTTTATTAGGTAAATCGAAGAAAGTATAGAAGTCGAGGCTTAAGCCGAGACTAATATATTTTCCTTGACAAAGCTATATCTGAATTTATAAAGACAGTAACATTATTTTTTATCTATACTACCTTCTGATTGAAAATCATTTTAAATTACATACCAATTAGAATTAGAATAGTCTAAAATTTGGTAAAAGCTCTTAAATATCAGTAACATTTTAAAATGAAAGAAGAAAAATTAACACTAACCTTATGTTTTGTACCTGACTTCTGTGTACAGCTTAACATGATGAAATACCTCGCATTTGTTGCCAAGTTTAGTTTTTTTTCCTGAGTTCAGTTGCCAGTCGTATACATATTCGCATCAATCAAACGGTAGACATGGATCGAATATATCGCCAGGCCACGTTTCCTCGACGATCTGGACCCAGTTCTTCGAAACTTTAACAAGCGATTTAGCGAACGGACTATTAACTTTTAGAGTTATCAAAATTCGTATTGGCTGGTGTACTTCTATCAGTCCCCTCCTTTCCTCTATTCGGACACCTGGCATTCCTCCTACGAGGGAGACCATGGATATGTTGCAACAACTAACGTTTTCCCAGCACAGTATTAATTCTATGTCTCTTTCAAGTGACCCTCTCTGCTTTGTAAATAGGGTACAGTGAAATACATGTATCTATTGCTACCTTGCAACCGCTGCAAATTATTGAATTTGTAGTATCAAACATTGACCAGTGAGGATTCAGTCTTGCGTGACCACTTAATAGCTGATTGATGATGCAGAACACCTCTTCGGCCTATCAACTAAATCTCTCGGATATTTTCAGCACTTTTTAACAGCTTGTTCTTGTTGTTCCTTTTTTATGCTACAGCCACCTCATTTGCATCCTTCTTTTCTGTGTCCAATCTTGTATCTGTTGAACTTATTTCGATCGCTGCAGCTTTTACCTGCGCACCCGCCAGCTCATTCCTTGTTATATTTTCATGACATTGAATCCAGGGTGCTTTAATGTTATACTTTTTGTCTGATAGGATTGCTAAGTATTTCTTGATGGAAATCATTCACAAACGTTCTGGATTGCGTTAAAAAATTCTTGTGGTAATTGCAACTTTGCATTGTTTTTGTACCGGCCTCACGTACTTATTGAAATCTCGTTTACATAAATATCGTTGAGACTCAGTCGTTAAATGAATATGTTTTAGTAGTTGTAAAAAAGAAGATGGCGTCGTTTTGAAAAATTTCTAAAAAGAAGTCCGACAAAACTTTATTTCGTCACTGACCTAATTAAGCGAAATTTATTATACCTCTAGATTTTGCCTTTTATTTCACATGAAGGTAGGATAAAATAAGTCATAAGTAACATGATTTGTTCTTCTTTTCACAGGTCCAATAGTTTCAGTTGCCATGGATATGTATAGTTGCAGACTATGTATCGTATTTGGTGGCTTCTTGCTTAGCTCCTCCTATTTCATCAGCTTCTTTGCAAACAGCATCGATATGCTTATATTTACATTTGGAATTATTGGAGGTAAGTACATGTATGTCGTGTGTCTAAAGCCAAATATGGTACACGTGTTTCATGCATATTTGTCATCGATGCTTGTTAAGGAGAGGCACACGCTTACTAATATTGACAGACTGGTGCCTGTTCCCATGCAAGACTGGTGCCTGTTCCCATACAAGACTGGTGCCTGTTCCCATGCAATACTTATAAATTTGTGTACTTTAAGGCATCGCCCACAGTGGTAGCCATTTGACTCAAAATTTTACATGCAAATTTTCATAAAATAAAAGATGACTAAGTGGTAACAATAAAGTCAGTAATTTTGTCATAATAATGTTTTAAATATCTATATGAACATATGCAAGTAAAAGGATGTGCATTTCACTACCTGTATTATGCCTTTATTCGATATTTTTCTCTTGTCAAAATGACAAAATTTTGCAATTCTATGTGCAGTCAAACTCAATGTATATTCAATACATTTAAAAGATAATTACAGCCAATTGTAAAGCAGACTGTGAAGAATAAAGTCTAAAGAAATTATTTTGAAATTTTTACCTGATTACTGAATTATACACAAAAATCCCAACACCATCAATTTATCCAATTTGTGTTATCTGTTCACACATAATTTACATGTATATAAACAGGTGATATTATAGGATTATGTATAGGTTTACCTGGCTACCTGTGGTCAATAATGCATGTACAAACAACATTTTAAATTAAATTTACATGGGGTTGTCTTTTTGTGTCTTATGCAATAACCAGGAACAATTTTGACCAAAATCCGTAAGAGTTTGCAGTATACATATTGTACTTTGAAATGAACTAAATTTTGTCTTTGTAATATTTTTTATATTGGAGTTTGATTGCATGTAAGATTTCAATATTAAGGGTAAACTTTCGGTCTAAACGAGACTTAAACATTTTAGAAGCGGCATATGTACTATAAAATCATCATATGCTTCTTATGTTGATGATAATTTGACCGGCTGTTACGGCTTTAGTGCAATTTTCAAGAGAAAAATACTTGGCCTGAAAATATGAACTGATACTGATTTGTGACTGTGGCGATGCCTTAATTGTAGTTGATTTATAGAAAAAGGCATGTATTATAATGCATAAACTGTTTTTAAATTGTAGGTATTTGGTATCCTGAACCTCGTTGATAAACGCCAGTAAGATTCATCAGTAAATCTTCTGGTAAATGTTTCGTGTTTAATCAATAAATGTTTCCTGTGTACAAGATTCATATGACAAACATTCATTGGAATGTAAATAGTTTAATGATTATTATTCAAACCATTGGTATATCTAAAATTGATATGACAGATGTTTCCATTCAAGCCATTTGTATGTCTAAGCTTGCCTTTTACTTTGTAGGTATCGGGAATTCTTTTGCCTTTATTCCACTTCCTATCATGCTGGCATATTACTTCAGAAAGTGGAGAAACATAGTCATAGCATTATCTCAAACAACGATTGGAATCAGCATGTTTATAGCATCGCCATTTATTGTTTCACTTCTGGAAACCTATGGCTTAAAAGGAAGTTTTCTAATAGTGAGTGGATTTGTGTCTCATGTGTGTGTGTGTGGTTTAATTTGCATGACGAATTCTGAAGAAATCAAAATAAAACGAAGCAAAAGACGTGCTCATATACATGGTGACTATCTAGATTCCAATGATAAAGTTAGACAATTTTCTAAAAGGCTGAGTGGAAAGTTTAGTTTTGATCTAGTTACCAATATACCTCTTATACTCTTCTTACTTAGTACCTTTACATGGAATTTTCTGTTGTCAGCGTGTGCAATGCATCTACCAAAGTACATGTTGTATAGAGGTTTAGGAAATAGCGCCATAGTTACAGTCATGACAATATTAGGTTTGTGCAATACATTAGGCAGATTTCTTGCAGCACTAACGGTCGGCAATGGTGGACTTGATAGTATGACGTTACATGTGGGAATGTTAGGTGTGATCGGTATAATTACCATATTGTTACCTTTATACAGTAAATATTCCTCCGCTGGATTTATATTTGCTGCTTTGTGTGGATTTTATACCGGAGGACCAAACTCTCTAATGACACCAATAATAATCAGGATCATTGGTATGGAGAGGCTGTCAGCTGCTCACGGTCTGCTTTATTTCTCATGTGGAGTGGGTGTAATATCTGGACCACCGTTTACAGGTAGGCAGACTTCTACCACTCTATCCTTGTAAATGTTTTTCCAACAAAATCTATCATTTTATCTAGCATTAAACAACTGAATGTCTATACAGTCGTTGAATGGCTCCGTTCTTTGTTAATAGCGGAAGTAACTCAAGCAGGATTGTTTATGTATTAACCTAATCCAAACAGTATTTAGAAATATGCATAATTCATTTACTGTTAGTGAACAAGTGGCCAATATATTTCACAATCGCATAGAATACCAATATTCTGCAAAGAGAATGACTTCCGACAGTCTTACCTTTAAAATAAAAACGTCTGTAAATTCCAAGTTTTATGGGTAGTGTATTCCAATGCAAAAACCGCGTCAAGATATAGGAAGGTGTTTGGATTTTAATTAAGCAAGGAGAATTGTACTCTCGATACTTTGCAGTAAAGTATTTCCAGTAGATTAGTTTCCTTTGGTTTAATTACTGTAAATACACTAAATTAACCGCTTATGGTACCAATAATTAGTTGGTTGATGAAAAGCAAAGTCATTGATTGCGGTCGTTCATGTCACGAACTAGTTTTTCACACCAGTTTTTCAATGTTGTTTAAGTTAAAACTGTCTTTTCAAAACAGATTCTGTAACCTCAACCAGTAATTTTCAATAAATCTGCATGTCTTCATTCTTATCGAACTGACAATAGTACTCAATGACGTCATTATGAAACGTTTATCATGACATCAAATAATTATTGTTAACATAGATAGATTCTCGAAAAGGTTAAATGCTCTTGAGACAATATGCAAGTTCACTTTTTAAAGCTGTGCAAAATTTAAGGCATTTGTATTTTAGATTTACTTGATGCAAAAGTGTTTATGTTCTTTGTTGTTCTTGGAACATTGTAATTTTAGAGATTGTTCAAAGCCGCTCAGACTGTGTTTGGAAGTGCACTTTTTAGTACTTCGACATGTATTTGTCTGAGTCAAATATCAAAAATGTCCGAATAATGCAAGTTCTGATATTTTCAAGAGGTTTATATTTCATTTTTACGCAGGTAGGAGGTCATTCTGTTATTCGTTTTTAAAAAATATCAGAAAGATAATGATAGTGTCTAAATTCAATGCATCATGGCTGCCGTATTGTTTCGTCAGATGTTTTCGGAGGGAACAAATGTTCAAATCCCTAAAATCTGAATCTGTTTATATTTGCTTAAGAAATCAATGTTTACGTAATAAGATAAGGAAATGTGTTGTTCTAGGCAGGTAATATGAGCTACACGATAAACAGAAAAACAGACTAATCTTTTAATGTCAATGTTATCGGGCTCGGCAGATATGGGTGGAAGAAGTTCGGTAATCCTTACCCTTTCAAGTCAGTATCGGCCTCACCTGAAAACATTAAATACACAAATAGCCACTGACCTGGCAGCGTGATGACTTTTTCATGAAATAATTAACTTTAGACATGGCCTGGCATGACCGGGGTCATGTTGCTGTAAAAAGTATAAAATGTCTTCCGATACTTGGATTCAGTGTTGTTATATTTTCGCGTCCAAGTTTGATTGCATACAACGCTTCAACGTGATCTTTTTTCTTTTTTTTTTTTACAGATTTCAATGAATCAGCCTGGTTAGAGAAAAATTGTCAGTCGAGTGTCTTGATTCTGTAAAGAGATGTATTGTTTTGTTCCCTATTATACTAATATTTACAAATTTTCTTGTACTATATGTATCATACATTTTCTTCTGTAAATTGCTACGTTATTCTTTATTCATTTCAGGTATTTTGTTCAAATTAAGAGGATCATACGAATTTAGTTTCATGATAATAGGTAGGTTCAGACTAGATATTTTTATCAGCCATTTATTCGTGCAAGTAGCGATTGTGTTTAAAACCCATTTATAAAATTGTGGTCAAGTAATGGATTTGCTCGAAAGTTTAACAACATAACACTTACACGTATTTGTGTTCAATAAGTACATATAAGTTTCACTGGATGTATTTTAAAAAATTGATTTTCCTATCCAGGTTGCTCAACTAAGAAAGGTGTTTGAATTTATCAAATTATAAAATGATATGAATACGAGAACTACGAAGGCATACACTAATCAGTATGTATTTACCTCAAATTTCTTAGAAGTCATATGTTTAAATTATCTTTAGGTCCCTTTAGCCATCTCGGTTGCACAACCAGGATATTTTAGAAATTAATAAAATTAGAAGTTATGCACTGGGACAGGCCGCTGACGTATCCCAGTATCCCTCGAATGCAAATGTAAAGCTAGAAATTATAATGAAATTAGAAACTGTTCCATTTTCTAAAAGCAACTTTAATATTTAATGATAATAACTTCATAATTTCAAAACAATAATATCGCACACATTTCTAATAGAGATCTGAATCTATGCTATGGGTCTTCTTGTTATTAAATAAATGTTAGTTTTTGTGCGTTGATACGGGTAAACTACATTGAGACTTCTTGCAAATCCATGAATCGCGATAGCTTGGATGCTTTGCAAGAAGTCGCAGTTTGGTATAACCTATACCCGTATAAATGCTTAAAATAGCATTCAAATCTTAAATTTGTATTTTTACAAGAAGATTGCTACAAAAATAAGTGGTGTGCCTTCCACGCGTATCAGAAATCAAAATAAATCTCAGGATATCGATCATTTCAGTATCTAAATAGGACTGTGAAAAAGACCCGCCTACGTCCAATTGTAATTTACCGTTCGATGAAAATACAGCTCCCGGCTTTATTTAAAATGTCGTTAAATCCAGCGAAAACTTATACAGCCGTGTTGATTTAGTTTTGATCTTTACCATCAGAAAATTTAGTTTAACCTGTAATCTAATGGGGATATTTTCTTAATTTTTCGCGTCAAATTTTTGAAAGAATTATTTGATCGGCGCCATTTTATTAATGTTTTTGCCATTGACGTCAGCTTGCGCGTGCAATCTCGTGGAAAATGCCGTCTTTAATATTATTACACCAGTATAGTTTATACCAAAATATAATCTTTCCATGGTTAATATAAATACATTTCCTTTGTACCAATACCGTGTTAAATATGCAACTGAGAGCGATCACGTGACAGTTCACATATTCATGATACGCCCTTTCAAAAAGTTTTATGTGTGTTCCAAAGTTGGCAGTTACTTGCGGAGAACAGGTTTGTACTGGTACAGAATCCAGGAACACTGGTTAGGTTAACTGCCCGCCGATACATGACTGAAATATTGTTGAAAAACGGCGTTAAACCCAAAACAAACAAAAAACAAAATGTGTGTTCCAAACTTAATTACACTGGAACAATGCTTTCGGTAGTACAGCAGCTTTCTATAAATGTTTGGTACAATCGAATGCAGGCAATTACTGAACGTGCCGCATCCTGATATGCAAACTAGTTTTATCGTAATGCATTTTTGGCGTCATGCAAACGAAGTATTTCTCTATATTCTTTTTTTACAGGTTTTGTTTTGCTGATTGGCAGTTTTCTTGGGCTTCTGTCATCAAGTAAAATAGAAACTGAAAGTAAAAACGCGAATGAACACGATAATAAAGACGAAATTGTTGAAGAAGTTGGTGTAAATTTAGAACTCCTACAAAAAGAAAGAAGTTTGGAAGAAAATCACGTGGATGTCAACGGTTTAAGTAGGAATGTGGAGAAGATTTAGAACCATTATGAAATGACTTTCTAAGAGAAAAATAAAGATGTCAATTAAAACACAAAGCGTTGGAGTGAAATTGTTTATCTGCTTCTTTTTTCTATGTACTTATACCTCTTAGCTAGGTTCATTTCCATTTTGTTTGTCATTTATCTGTGTTTTTATAAAGAAGACCATAACTGCGTTATTATGTTATATAAATACTAGAAAAGTGATTGATTTTACAAAAAAGATCAAATACAAAAGTATAATCATCTTTTTGTAATGACAGTTATACTGAATTTTGGAAAGCAAACTTGGCTACTTTAAATATTTTATTACTTGAAATAAATCAAATACTCATGTTAAAGCTCTTGTTTAGGTATGCCACGTTATAAAACATGTATTTAGCATTTTATTATAGATATGAAAAAATTATTTGTATTACACAGCTAATGTGCAATCAATTCTTGAAAGAATTATTTATTTTCTCGCTTAGGAAATATCCAAAAGTGTACAATTTAACTCGAAATATTATGGGCGTTTGATAAAGATATGCAGCAGGTTAAGCCGAATAGATCAATAGGTCTCCAGACATTCTGGCTTCCTCTGATTCACATGGGAATTTAACCTTTATTCGTTTTCGTGACCTCGCATGTGTTTGTACATTTATACTGGACTACATCAGTAACCTATATTCGTTTCTTTATCAGTTGTCGTGATGTTAGAAATATGTAGTAAGTTACAGACGACGACGGTGACTCGGCTCAGGACTTATTTAGAGTAATAATGCTGTAGTAACATACATAGTAACATACATTCTCTTTTGAATCAGTTATCTTATTATAAGTGAATGATATCATCAGTTATAGAATATACTGGTAAAGAATGGGCGTGCTCGGTTTTAAGTGTGGAACATCTGTATTATAAATGTTATACTTTCTGGTGGCTCTAATTGAATAACACAATGAAGATATAGGAGAGACCACTGCATGCTGGGTTGTTGTTCCACCTTGATAGAACGTTTTCAAAAAATCTAATCGAAGGGGTTACGTATAATGTGACTTATTTTGGCCAAAATATTATTAACTTCTAAACGCACTACCTATTTCTCCTCAGCTATATAATCAAGTTCACAATTAAAGGTCAAGATTTAAAGGTCCTTTTTCATGTCCGGTTCCTTTTTATGTATGAAATATGTATATTCAAACTTGACACCAGCATGCGCCATAGCAAGACTGTTACGCCTGCAAGGCTTAGACCTCTCTTTCAAAGGTCATTGTCACACTTAGGAGGTCAAAGACTAATTGAATATTCAAAATATATTTTTACTTATTATGAGGCTTTTTTGTCTAGGATAACGTCTCCAAACTTTGTAGGTAGGGTAAATAAGTCGATTTTCGTTCCTTTGATGGGACATCAGGAATGTCAATGTTATATAGATTAGAAACTAGCATAGTTAGTTTTAGAGTTAATAAAGAAATTGCATTGATTAGTATAGTGTCCTTTTGAATTTATTCCTCTTCAAAACACGCTTTTCACTAACATTAAAATTTTTGCTAAAACGTGAAAACAAAACTCTAGATAGGATCGGGTTACCCTACACAAATAACATCTTTGTTAGGCCTCAGATTGGTAGAGCCTCAAATCTGTTAGAGGATGGTTATTGAATTTTCCTAATTTCCCTTTTCATTTCAGTGCCACTTACTCAATACAGGACTTTAAACTTATTGACAACACTTCATTCATTTTTTATAGATCTTTATGGTCCAGCAGCAACAACATGAAATTAAAACTTTACATACCATAAGAAAACTACATGTTTTGCCAATTACCTTTCTTAAAGCCAGAGATTCGGATTATATTGGGCTTTTCTCCAAAAAATGATATTTATGTTTAAAATGCATGTGACACATGTTAAATATTGAAATGTTGTAGTATTTAAACCTATGAAAATTCTCGTGAGGCATTGCCAATTTTATCAATCAACTGAATGAATTCTCAGCATATTGATTCATATGCAACAAATGTAACCGGGTATGATTGGACGCAACCCAATGATTGAACAAACAGAATACGCAAACTACTGGTTGAACAATTGCATGAAATGCAAGACACAGATAATTAACAAACAACCTTTTGATTATTTGCTTTTACTAGTTTATTTGAAGTTCATCTAGAATCCATATACTTCGACTTCACAAAGATGTAAATATTCGAAATGAGGATCACTCTGCTGAACACGGACCCAGCGCCCGTGTGTGTTTCTTGGACAGTCAATAGTAATGGCGTTCCCGTCGCTTGAGTGGCCGTAATAATAGCCACACTTAGTGAACATTGAAGAGTCTTTATCCAGCCTTGTAGCATTGTATGAGCTGACAAGGATAGTCAGATGGAAAGAACGACCTATAAAATTAAACATCTACAGTCTAAGAATGTATAACTATTTATCAAAGCGATATCACCCCTATATTGTTTCCGACAGGCAGCTGCAAGAATACTGATATATATGATCGGCGGATATCGGCTGAAAGTAGCTAGGACAACTTTGTTCGATAATGATCCTAAATATAATTTGTTTTTACTTAGATGTAAGCACACGGAAAACAATTGTCGAAATATATTTTGTGTTTCTTCACATATTATTTGTTAAAAAAGATTTCTTAATTACTTAAGGGAGTCAGTAGTGCAGTAGTTAGCAGGTTGGACTACAACGCCAGCATAGTGTTCAGTGCTGGGTGATATATTTAAACTGGTACCGTTTACAGCAGTATCAGCCTAGACTAGATGCTGGGGAGGTAAATATGACGTCTGTCGTGGGCTCGGCTGGAAATAATTTGTTCCATCCATTCCAGGTGGGGTCTTTCGTCGACTATCCACGTTGAACAAGACACTTTACCTTTACCTTTTATTTTGAAAAAGATATCTAAAGGCGTTTAATATATTGAACTCACCGTCGGCTCCTGCATCGTCTCTCTCATACAATTTAACTTTTGTTATCCTATAGTCATTCTGTAAGTCCACCGCCCACCATGGATAGTGCATGCCTTGGGTGTGCATACAAGATCCTTTGTAATAGTCCTTTGTACGGTTACCATCCACTGCAAGTTCCGGCGTGCCATACACCCCTTGGTATACAGAGCTCTCGAACGCCGGTTTGTGTAAGGCTAGATTTACAAACGCTGAAAAAGAGATGAATCTCAAAGCAAATAAAATGTATTCCAATGTTACTACTCCAAACCTATTGGAATATCTCTTGGAATTTTTATTTTTATCACGGCCATTTGGATTGCATTGTTCGTCTCAAGATCATAAAATTTGATTTTGAGATCAGCTTAAGAAAGCAGTGTTGTCAATGGTCCATTTCTAAAATGGCACGAACACAACCAAATGGATGCTTAGCTGTAGTCAAACGATTAACTTTATATTATTATCAAAATATCAGAATAAAAGGGATCTTAAGCGCATTTTCATGTTTGAAAAAAATGGACAATTGCTACATGTGTTCTATCTATGTAAACGTTGTATAACATAATTTGTGTGTATTTGTTTATCTTAAGTAAATAATTATTGTGACTGATTTGGAGTATATCGTTAGGTCACGTTGGGATGCGCACGGCATTTAAGCGCATATTTCTGTATTGTCCTTGCGCGAGCGCCAACGTGCCATCACGAATGTAACGTTTGAAAGTTTTTGTGTCTTTTTGGCTCCCGCACGAACACGAAATGTGACATAACGAAGCGTAGAACTTACGACTGAACGAAACATTCGAAATGAAACGTGCGCGCTGCTATTTTAGCACATTTCGTTGTGTTAGCGTGCAAAGGTCAGACAACGAAACATTTCTTTTTCGTCTTGGCACAGACGCAAACTCACCAACAAATACAGCACACTCCGACACGACAAATTGAAACATTTCATTTCATCTTGGTGAGCCTGCCAATGGAAAAGACTCACAATTTTGTTTATTGTGTTTCTCTGCGAATTTTGGCTTATTTTATTGGAACCTACCAATACATGAATTCATAGATGTGTTAAGGACAAGGATCTGTGAAACAGATAAGAGACAATACAGATAAGTGATAAATTAGCACAAGTCCAACAGGCGGCGGTCTGTGACACAGATACGAGACCATACAGATATATGATAATGCAGATAATCGGGGGAAAATGGTTTGATATACAGGCAGGAGACAATACAGATTAGTGATAATACAAATAAAGTAGTCAAGTGCCTAAGCCACAGATTGGAGACGACACGGATAAGAGAAAATACCGTAAATATGAGAAAGCAAGCATTTGTGAGACAGATAAAAGCCAATAAAGATAAATGGAAATATACAAATGTATATCAATAATATTTTGTTTGTTTGTCTTTGGTTTAACGAAGCTTTTCAACAGTATTTCAGCTATGTAACGGCGAGCAGCGTACCTAAAAAGTGTTCCTGAATTCTGTATCAGTACAAACCTGGTCTCCGCAAGTAACAGCAAACTTACCCACATGAATCAGAGGTGGAGGACGAGAGGACGAATGAATTCAGACACAATGTCCTTTATTAAATCGTCATGGAGAACAAACGCCTTGCCAGGGATCGAACTCGCGACCCCGCGATCCGTAGATCGTCGCTTTCCCTACTGAGCTAAGAGGGTGGGCTCATATCAATAACAATGATTATGATACTGATAAATGAAAGTATAAAGTGTCAGCAAGGGTCTGTGAGACAGATAAGAGATAAAAAGATAAGTTAAAACAAAAATAATGTTAGCAAGGGTCTATGAGACAGATAAGAGATAAAAAGATAAGTTAAAACAAAGATAATGTCAGCAAGGGTCTGTGAGACAGATAAGAGATAAAAAGATAAGTTAAAACAAAAATAATGTCAGCAAGGGTCTGTGAGACAGATAAGAGATAAAAAGATAAGTTAAAACAAAGATAATGTCAGCAAGGGTCCAATCGACTGATAACAGGTAATACAGATAAATGGCAATACACATACTCTCGTTTCAACCAAGGTAATTGAGACCGACAAGAAATAATACAGATAATTTATAACAAAGATACATGTAATGTCAGCACGGGTCTGTGAAATTGACAAATGACAATATTATAAGTGATAAAACAGACAATGGGAGAAAGTTTCTGTGAGATAGATACAAAATTACAAAGATAATTCGAACAAGGTTCCGTTGCACAGATAAGAGTCACTAACAATAATTAAATACAAATGTAAGCAAAGGTTTGTCAAGCAGATAATAGAAAATTCAAACAAGTAATAATACAAATATTATAGGTATAAGGTAATCAATTCTTGCATACCAGACGGGGATTTCTGGTATCTTTACCGGTGCTGGAAAAATCCATCTTACACCCCGGGGTGTAAGATGACTCTCGTGCTGTAAATGACGTATAATGAACTGCATATATGTAGAAGATTTATGTAGTAATTTATATTTTATTTTAAAAACGGAATAAAAATTCAATACCTTGACAGTTCCTATTGGTCCCTGATAGTATATTTCTCGATTCAAATCACGTTATTTTATCAAAAATTCATAACGTTACGCTGTAACTGACAAAACCAAACCGGAACTAAACATTGTTGTTTGTTTTGAAGCGTCATGACGTCTTTCCTGTTTACGGACGTTGGTTTCCCGCGCTTTGTTTTAATACACTGCCATAAGAAATAGTTCTAAAAAGAAAGCCGTTCGATTGATTTTATTCTTATTATTATTTCTTGAAATCGGTATGCAAGAAAAAGATTCTGTCACTGGTTATAGGTGCAGATGGAAATATCCGGCTCTCGGGTAACTGTTTAGGCGGTAACTCGGCTGGGAGCCTCGTTACCGCCTAAACAGTTACCCTCGAGGCCGGATATTCCCGTCTACACCTACAACCAGTGAAAGAATCTTATATTCTTGCATACCAGACGGGGATTTCCGGTATTTTTACCGGTGCTGGAAAAATCCATCTTACACCCCGGGGTGTAAGATGACTCTCGTGCTTTAAATGACGTATTACGAACTACATATATGTAGAAGACTTATGTAGTTATTTATATTTTATTTCGAAAAACGGAATAAAAATCCAATACCTTGACAGTTCCTCTTTGTTCCTGGTAGTATATTTCTCGATTCAAAGCACGTTATTTTATCAAAAATTCATAACGTTACGCTGGAACTGATAAAACAACACCGGAACTAAACATTGTTATTTGTCTTTGAAACGTCATGACGTCTTTCCTGTTTACGGACGTTGATTTCCCGCGCTTTGTTTAAATACGCTACTATAAGAAATAGTTCTGAAAAGAAAGCCGTTCGACTGATTTTATTTTTATTATTATATCTTGATATCGGTATGCAAGAAAAAAATTCTGTCACTGGTTACAGGTGCAGATGGGAATATCCGGCTCTCGGGTAACTGTTTAGGCGGTAACTCGGTAGGAACCTCGTTACCGCCTGAACAGTTACCCTCGAGGCCGGAAATTCCCATCTGCACCTATAACCAGTGAAAGAATCTTATAGTATCCGTGAGAGAAATGACACAGATAATGTAACGATTTTCACTTTACATGTGCAGTTCTTGTTACAAAGATCGTTGTTGCAGCAATATACACATCGTGATTGGTGGCTTGAAGTCTGTCGCTTTCCAATGATTTGGTTAAGTGTTCCAGTATAGGAGAGATCCTCACAGATCTGCAAGTATTTAAATACTTTTGAAATATGAGCCGTGCCATGGGAAAACCAACATAGTGGCTTTGCGACCAGCATGGAATCCCTTAATGTATAAAAAAGTTGTGGCACGGACACCAAAAACCTGTTTTACCTTTAAGTGTCGCATTAAAGAGAAAAGGAAAAGAATAAGACGGGCATTAACTACATACTGCCGATGAGTGTGTGTGTGTAAAATTTGAGAGAGATAGATGTAACAGTATTCAAGTAATTGCACGACCAAATTTATGAGGAAACATATACAAACAGACCGAACAGACAGACCGCATGGTGACTCCTATATACCTACCTCTTTCAAACTGCGTTTGCGGATTATATTATGAAGAAATACTACAGGAGCAAGGGAAAAGTCGATATTTTATAAATAAGTCAGTTGCTAACAGGCATACAGTCTCTTTTACGAAAGTCGCAAACATTTGTACAGTACTCAAGCAAACATGCATGCAGTCATGAAATCTTTCATTGACGGTTATAAACAAATTGGAGATTTAAGCAATCATTTTACTTTATTTTACCAAACTAGTACTGTGTAAAATAATAAAAGATTATTTTGATTTGTTAAGTTGTTATGTAAAGTCAGAAAGTACATTAGCATTGACATATGATTACTAGACACGCCAGTCCACATCTGTTAGATTGATATACATGTAGATTATTGATGCACTTTTGTAACAGTTTATATCAAACCAAAACATTTTGTCATGTCAATACGTCAGGAAGCAAGATCAGGACTCTCATAAAAGAATACAGAAAGTTATCAAAACGAAAGTTTTACACCATCCATTAAAAACAGCATGCCAAAATCATCAATCTTGCACTCTTTGAACAGCCTGCAATGATCCCGCTGCAGGAACAATGTCCAATTTTAGCCCCTACTGAACTACAGGATATAAACGGAATGGGGACCCATCCATCTCGTGTTTTTTTTTTCACAAAATAGTAAAAATGTTCTTGAGTATCAATCAACAAGCACGGAACCCTTCTGTGATTTGAACTTCCCGCGCCAAGGTGACTCTCATCGATTCATACAAAGCTAGCAGCAATTTGTTTTACAACTGACATCAGAATTTTACATGTATCGGCTGTTTAAATTTTCTAAAGAATTAACAATCATCATCTCTCACCTTAATTAACAGACATTCAAAATCACGAAGTTCTAATTATTACAAATATTGCGGGGCCGAAATTCGAAGTGTACCCTGCTACCTTATTTTTCACTTGGCATGGCAACAGAGGTCTAAATTAAAGCTAATTTCTGTTTTAACTTCATCGTGGATGTATTTTTGACATTTTGGTAGGGAAAATGGGAGAGCAGGTTGTATTTGGTGAAGTGAAGCTCAGTTTTAGTGTGAGTAGTACTTCCAGGTCACAGTAGTGTGATTTTGCTGTGCTTTTACAGTAAGCAAAATTAATGTGACAATCTTGAGAGAGAAATCTCTCTTAGAAGATATAATTTATGACCCCTACTTCTCTTAATTTTATATCAGTTTTATCATAACTCTGAAAATGAGGTAAGGATTTGTTCTCTGAAATGGGTCTAGCTATGTTTGGTAGCTCTTTAAAAAATGTCAGTTTTATATAGAATATATAGGGAAAACTATTTACCTGTTTGTGACTTTTATATGTTAATCAGACTAACACATTATGATTAAGAAACATGTTCAACTTCCTATAAAATTTAGATATACATACCATCAAAGCATATCAGACACTTTTAAATGGTATTTTTCAACTTTTACCTATCAGTTTAGTGTTTTAATCTGTCGCAACAGGAAGAGGGGTGAATACAGACGTTTATAGGGTGTGAATGTAGGGCATGGTTATGGATTCTGCGGAGTCTGAACAACTAAAAGACAACTGATATTTTAAAATCATTATTTATTATAAATTCTTTTGTCTGACGCGCGCAACATCGTTCTCTATTTTGCGGCCGAAAAGGAATAATTCTTAAATTGAGAAAGCATATAGTATCTTTCTAAAGATTTTATTTTCAATTGACAATCGTGACTTTCATTTTCATCATGTACCACTGATTAAACGTAACAGAAAATGGTCTAATAAACACGCACAGGAGTGTCCGTTTTCCATTTTTTTGCAATTATGTGAGCTTCTAATTAAACCAGGAAGGTCTAATACGTATCAGTTGTTCCAGATTAAACATACTCCACAAATAAGCATGCCTTTTTGTTGGGTTTGACGTCACACTATCATATGTCATATGGCGAATTTCCAGCTTTTAATGGCGGAGGAAGACCCCATATGTCCCCCCGTGCATTTTATCATCAGGGGCGGGCACAGGGTTTAAACAAAACCGCCCTTTCGTAACCACGGATGGCATCATCATTTAAGAATTCACTCGGCCCCCGCATCTTGGGGGCATTTGAAGTCAGCGACATTAATCATTTCGCCGGGGAGGCCCCTTAGCAATTTTTAAATTTAGGGGGCTGTCCAGTATCGAAAAAACCCCAAGTCCCTAAAATCCCAAATTTAGGGGTCGACGGGCCCTTCCCCTTGAATTGTTTTTTAAAGGGCGGGCGTTCTTAACCGAAAACGGGGGGTTTTAAAATTAAAGGCCCCGTTGCTCAACAAAAGCCCCGGGAAATTTACTGTCATTTTTCAGAACGGGGTTTGTAAACCCCCCGGGGAAATTAAAAAATGGGTTTTTGGGGGGGGGGGGAAAAGTGAAAAAAATTTTTGGGGTTTTTTTTAGGGGATTTTAATGTTGTGAAGAAATTTGTATAAAATTTTGAATTTAATTTTTTTTTCTTAAAAAGGGGGGTTTGGGGGTTTAAAATAATGTAATTGTTAAAGGGAAAATTTTTGTTTAAATAATTAATTAAATTTTGGTAAGACCACAAATTGGGGTGGATATTAAATTTAATTAGGGAAATAAAAAATTATGTAAAAAAGTTTTAAATTTGGGTTTTTTTAAGGGTTTTTTTGGTTTTGAGAATTGGTTAAAGATAAAGTGAAAAAAGTTAAAATGGGTTGAAAATGGTGCCCCCAACCCCCAAAAAGAAAATTGAAGTTTACGGGGAAAAAAGGGGTTTTGACGACGACTGATAAAGAAACAAATTTTATTTAAAGTCGGTGTTTAAATATTACAACATTACTATGTATAGCAAACTGCCCCGACATAAAAAAATTAAGGGGTATAGGGTTTGGGTTGTAAAAGTTATGCCCCTTCCAAAAAACTTCGCCCGACTGTTTTAAGGCGTTATAGATTCTATTATTCCTCTTCTTAAGTTAAATCATGATCTGGTTGCTATCCCAACGAATTACCTTACCCCAATACCCGATGTTCCGTTTTGACCATTCCCTGATTATGGGTTAATTACTGAAACCCACTGACTATTACAAGTTTTCTATTTTCCGAAACCTTTTAAACCAGGGAACCCCAACAAACCCCCCATTTCCCCACCCCCCTTACCCTAAAAGCATTTTCAGCCGCATTTGACCCTTTGAATGTCTCGCCCTATTATCCTGCAAACCCTCAATTTTTGGGACCTTTTTAAATTTCCCAAAGTTTTTTTTTTTAGTTTTTTTCCCCACTTAAATTTTTATCACAGATTTTAATTCTTTCTCTATATTTTGAGCCCCAAAAACTCAAACGTCCCCAAGGGGTTGAGGGTTTTGGGTTTTTAAAAAGTTTAGAATGCGCCTGGAAAACAACAAGCAAACCCTTTTAAATAGGTATACGCAAAAGGGGGCTCTGGGGCAACTTCCTACAACCCAACGAAAATTTTGTACCCTTTTCAATAAAACCCTAAAAAAATTTAAACTTTTCAAAAAATTCCCCGAAATATCCAGATAATTTCTAAAAGAAATCAAAAAAAAGGAAATCTGCTAAGAAAGGGCCCGTTGTGGGCATTAAAAAAAGTTTTAAAGAAAAAATGTAAATTATCACAAAAAATTTTTTCCATAAAACCCTTTCCACTTTTGGGAATGACTTTTCAGAAAATTTTGGGTTTAAAATCAAGACAATCCCAACGTAGAGTAGGGTGGGGGTTTTTTTAAAAACTGCAAAAATTCAGTCACTTGATTTATCACGTGACTTATTATAGGTCATCACGGCGGACGGAAAAAAGGGGCAAGTTTTCCTATTTGAAAATCTAGAGTCTCTGCGTAAATCGCAATTGTAGAAATGATTTGGCAATGAAAAAATGGGGTATATGTTATAGTCCCTTATGACCCTCCCCAAAAAAATCGGGAAAAATTCGGCAAGCAAATTATAAATTTTTGATTGATTGAAATTTTTTTAACCCCTGCCCGTTTTTTTGTCACGGGGCATCAGTACCTGATTTTTTTTGGGGCCTGATCTTTTGTCAAAAACTCTGTTTATTTTAACCACTTAAAAAATAAAATCGGGTTTATACCCTAGCGGTGGGGAAAATTTTTAAAGGGCCAAATATTTTCAATTCCCCAAATTTTCAAGGGTTTTTTGCCCCCTTTTGACATTTTTGGCCCCTTAATTTTTTTTACCAAAGATGAAACCTTGCCCCTTAGTGCCCTTTGACCCCTATTTTAAAGTGAAAACCTTAAACCCCTCCCTTTTTTTTATTTGACACTTAAACCCCTTAGTTTTTTGGGGCTAGGGAAATTTTTTTCTGCATTTAATTTCTTAATTTTGGAATTAAGTCCGGGAAAAAGCGTATTGAGGGACTTTTACAATTCAAGGCTATGAGTAGGTGAAAAAATTTGGGTTTATTGGTGTTAGTATTTTAAACAAAAAAATTTTTCACAAACGTTTGCGGGTTTTTTTAAAAAATTTATTTAGATGAAATTACTAATCATGTTAGTAATTAGATATAAAAAACTTCTTTTCAAATTAAATAAAAAATAACTCTCTTTTCGAAACTTCTCATTTACTGGTATCCTACTTTTTTCATAAATGTAATTTTATAAAATCCCTTTAACCCAAACAAATTTACATGAAACAAAAAACATAAATAAAAACATTATCCCAAAAGACAAATACGAAAAACAAAAAGTAAAACCCAAAAGACAACAACGACCCCAATTAAAAAAATACTCCCCAAAAATTTCATAAAACATTAATAAGTACATTTTGTACACAATTTCCATGAAAAAAACATAAATTTTTAGCATTATAAAAAAGAAAACAAAGACACAAATAAAAAAAAATACATCACAAAAAAACCCAAAAATCCACTTTGTACACTATTTTTAAATGAAGACACTAGTCAGTCTTTTATTAAGCACGGCGGGGGGGGGGAATTTTTGATTTTTTAGATTTCTTTAGGGCCCCATAGACCCCCCAACCAACCGGGGCAAAAAAGTCTTCACACAAAATTCTGGCCCTTGTACTTGTCCCAAAGCCCAAAACGGTTTGCCCCATTGAAACACACACTTATGACGGTTTCTGATCATTTGGCCAGTTGAGAGCCCAAGAGAAACAGGTTTTGATACCAACTTTCCTTCCTGATGAAAAAATGGAACTACCTTTTAAAATCTAGCTGTTTTGCCCCCCAGCTTTCGGTTGAGGCCCGTGCCAAACTCACAGCGTTGTTTTTGCATACAGGCTGCCTGTAGACACTCCTCTCGTGACCGCCACAAACTTAAAGCAAAACCCCACGGGTCCCAGAGGTTTTGGAAGAAAACCCCCTGGCTGCGAGCTGGTCAGGGCGCGGTCCCCCCCCGGGGACTTGGAACGCTCTCTTGATGTCCCGCCCCCGTGGGAAAAGGAAACCCAAGTGCTTGCTTATCAGCTGATGAAGGGTTTGTCCGCCCCGGGAATTTTTTGGCAAACCGTCCCCCAACGGGGACGAATGATGGACGGGTTCAAAAAAAGTTGTATCAGTATAAAAATTTTTTTAAGGTTTTTAAAATTTTTTTATGATTAATTAAATCACTTAATTTTTTCCCTCAATTTTTTTGTAAAGTTAATCACTTTTCTTCAAAACTTTTAAATATATTTAAACTTAGATAAAAAAAGACATTTTGTTTTTAAGGGAATTTTTCCAAAAAAAAAATTACCCGGGATAACCCTTTAAAAATTTAAAATTAAATTACGGGAAAACCTTTCTAGTTACATTTTGGAAGGGTTAGCCCCCCTTTAGGTAACAGGTTTTTTGAATTGAAAACCTAATTAGAGTAATTGGGGGCACATTCATTTTAAACAGTCAGTTTAATCCAATTATCACACCCCAGTAATTTTTTTAACCAATCACCACCCTTTTTAGGGAGTTCAAGAGCCTTTAAAAAAATAAATTAAATGATAATAAATTGAAAATCTTTTTAAAGAATAATTGTAATTGATGTTTTTTTAAAAAATTTTTATTTTGAAATTATTTTTAATTTTGGAAAAATCTTTTTTAAAAAAATACTTTGAAAAATTTAAACTTGAAATAAAAGCTATTATAATAAGTGTTAATTTAAATTGCTCAAATCTTTTTAGTAAAAAATTTTTTTACCCCAACCACAAAAATATTTTTTTTCATTTACAGGAAAAAATTTAAACAAACACACCCTTTAAAATTTCTATCAAATTCTGACTGAAATAACTACAATACTTTTAAACTTAGTAAATTTTTATAAAATCTTTTTTGCAAAATTTTACCCTTTTTACTTTTTTTAAAAAAAGGGCAAAAAAACCCTTTTATAAAAACAATTAATAAACACTGCTTTGTGTGATAAAATATGTTTTGGGGTTGGGTCCCAAAAATCTTATAATTTTATAGTTTAGGGGAAAATAATTGCATTCATTCCAAATTTTAACAAACAAAAGGAAAATACGTGTAATCCGACAAACCCCCCAAATAAATAAGTCAGATTCAATTTTTTTAAATGAGTAAACAGAACATTAATTTGAAAATGCAGTCCAATACCCCAAAATTTACAAAAAATATCATTTTGCCCTCATTTAGATTTAATAAAACCCAAAGGGGTAAAATAGAGTATAAGCAAACCCTTTTACATTTACCGACTGAAAATTTTTTTTCTATGGGTCCGTCTTTATCTTAAATTACTTGCAAATTCCCCCACTTACAAAAAATTGGAAATAAATTTTTTCTTTGATTCAAAGTCATTCTATATTTTAAAACAGCATTTTACTTACTATTATACTTTAAATCTTTTTTTTTACAAAATTTTTTTATGTTCTTTTTATTTTAAAAAATTTTAAAAATAATTTTAAAAAAATTTTTGGGGTTTTATTTTCTGTTTTCCCTTTTCCTTTTTAAAACAAAAAATAATGAAAAAATATTTGACCAGAATACTGTAAATTATTCAAAAAAAACTGAAAAAAAGCAAACTATAAATACTGCACATTAAACATATAAATAAAAATTTTTTTCATTTAAAACCCAAAAGCAAATAAAAAAAAAAAAATTAGGGGTCAAATTTTCACTATAAAAAAATTGAAAATGGGGACAAAGTGTAAAGGGGTTTAAAGGGTGTCATCTTATTTTTTTAGGGGAAAAAATGTAAAGGGGTCAAAACGCTTGCTTTTGCCCCATTTGACATTATAGGAAAATTTTGGTATTTCTTAAATAAGGAAAAAGTGGTTTGGCGGGTTTCCCCCAAATATAAAGCCCCTGAACAATACCCCCAATTTCCTATATCTTTCGGGCCTTCCAAATTTCCCCCCGTGCCTCTGTTTTTTACATGCGTTTTACTATTTTTCCCCGCAAGATTTCTGACATCACTTAATTGTTTTTAAACAAAATTTAACATTTTGGTTTTTTCGTAATTGAAAAAGGGCCAAAATCAAAAAAACATGTAATTTGCCTTAATCCACATTTTTAATTTCTTCATAAAAAAGGTGAAGATGCTACAATCGGTTCCCGAACAGCGAACTTATTCACCCGGGAACCGTTTTTCTACCCAAAAATCCCTTTGGCATAGGTTTGGGGAACCCGGGAATTTTATTTCTATCCCTAAACGGCGAAATTCACTTTGTTTCTTTTCTTTTAGTACATTGCATTTCCCTTATCTTAAAAATTTAAATTTAAATTTTTTACTTTTTTCAAAAAGCTATCCCCTGTTATTTATTTTGTGTTTTCTGTGTCCCCAGAAGTAAACTCCCCGGGCCTATTTCCCGCCCCATTTTGGAAAAAAAAAAAACTGGACAATGAAGGCGAAAGCCGAAAAAAACCCCGAAATTTTAAAAACCTTAAAAGGTTTGAGCCAATAAAAAAAACCGTTTAAAAACTTTTTAAAAATTTCCCTTTTTAATTAATTGATTACATTCTTGAACGTGAAATGCCGAGGTGTTAAAAACCTTTTTTTAAAATCGGTTTTAAATTTTTAAAGGGGAAATTTAAAATTAAATTTTTGTTCATCTATAAACATGAAATTCCAAAATACAAACCCAAATATTTTTTTAAATTTTTAAAAAATTTTTAAATAAAAAATTTTAAAGAAAAATTTAATAACTTTTAAAAACTGCGAAAGTGTATTTCACGCATTTATTTCGTACTATTTATAAATTTTCCAAATAGGGCAGACAGGGTTTAATATTTTGGCGGCGAGTACCCCTTTTAAACCCGTAAACCAGTAAATTTCGGGAAAAGTAAAATTAATTACGAAAATACCCATGTATAATGCCATTTTTTTGGGCCCCCCGGCCAAAACCTCCAAAACCGGGGTCCCGCATAATACCCGGTATAAAAATTCCCCCAAACTTAAAAACAATTTTTTTTGGGGTTTTTCGCCTTTTTTGGAAAAGGGAAAACCTCTCCCGGGGCTTACTGTCTCTGCAAAAATTTTAAGTTTGGGCCTTTACTTTTCCGTAAAAGATCGAATTGTTTTTTTTTTCTTTCAAACAAAATTTTTTCAATAAATTTAAAAGTATTTTGTTTAAAAAATGTTTTTACTCACAGAAATTTTTATATTTTTTAAAGATCGAGAATTAACTTTAAACAAAGATCAAACTGTGAAAAACATGATTGCCACGGGGTGACACGTTAATTGCCGGTAATTACTGGCTTTATGTTTGCCCAAAAACCCTATAAACACCTTTTGTTATCTTTTTGAATTGGAACCCCGTTTTTTTTAAAAGATACCCTTCCGAAATATTGAATCGCTGCTATTATTTTTTCAAAATAGTAAAAAAAGGGAAAACAACAAAATAAACAAAAATTTACTGGTTTTTTTTTCGAGAAAAAAAAAATCGTAGTACCCGTGAGAAACCCGGGTGCTCTCCCCCCGCGGAGATAAAATTTATTCCCGGTGTTTTAGTAAAAATTTTTTAAAAAAATAAAATTTGGCCCCAAAAATTTTTTTTTTTTTTGGGGGGGCCCCCCCTTTTTTGGGGACAAAAAGGGATGCGCATTATACACCGGGGGCGCATTATACCCCCGGGTTTTACGGGAAGATAATAATATGCAAGACACTTACCAAGAAACAAAAGGGTTTTTGGCAGCATTTGGGATTTAAAAAAAAATTTCCGGGTTTCCCCCGCCATCCGTTTTTTTTGGGTTAGAGAACCCTTCCGGACGAAAAAGTTCGGGAGTCTAGGGAACCTTTTCCGGTTTTCTAACCAAATGCCTCAAAAAAACAAGTCCAAAAGCAGTTTTTTTTTAAAATATCCAAATTTTCATTTAATTTTGGGGGGGTTTTCAAAAAAGGTCTTTTCAATTCTCCTAAACCAAATTTTATTGAAGGGGAAAATTTTCCCTGGGTTGGGAAAGACATAAAACGGGGCCCGAATAACACAAGGGCCTTTTAAAATTTTTTTAAAAAAAATGGCAGCCATGATTAGGTTTTCACACATGGGGGAATCATCCTTTAAATTTCACAATGACTGTTTAGGAATCCAAAAACAAAATTTTTGCATGTAAAGACAAAAAGGGTTATATTCAATATCATATATTTCCTTTTTTAATGTTTTTTCCCAATTTTTGGGGGTTTAAGTGGGGGAATAATGGGGCAAAGAAGATACAAAAAGGGGATATTACTAATTTTTGTTGCCCGAAGAAGAGGGTTTTGAAAAATTTTTACTTTTTCCAAAAACTAAAAAAACTATTTTTTATACCCGGGAACAAAATCTTTGCATAAAAGAAAGGTTTCCCCCGAAAAATTTTAAAACCCCCTTTGTATAAGGGGGATTTGCCAGGGCGTTTTACACATAATAAACCTTTTTAAACTGGTTTGGGGGGTAAAACAAATTTTTTAAAAACGGGTTTTTGTATAAGAAGGGGAACCCGAATTTTTAAAAACTTTTTTTGCTCAAATTTTGGGTTTTAAAAAATTTAAAAAGGGGTTTTTGAAAATTCGTTTTTCATATTTTCCCATTGAATATCTTTTTAAAATGAATACCTTTTTTAAATGAAATAAAGATTTTAAAAAGCGGCGTAGGATGCTCCCGACTTTTTGAAAAAAAAACCCGAAGCTAAGCTTCATAATTAAATTTCCTTTAAATTTGAAAATTTTTTTAAAAGGAAACTTTTAAAAGCCTTTTTTTTATACAAATTTGCATTTTTAAAAATTTTGATATTATTTTTGGGGGTTTTAAAAAGTTTTTAAGCCATTAAAAAAATCACTGGGTTTAAAAAAAAAAATGGACACTCGGCCCTCTGCCCCCCCATCTTTTTCTTATCATTTTTTAAAAAAGAAAAAACAACCGATTTTTTTACAAAAACAAAACTCTTTCCCCCAACGACTAAAGGAAGCACAGTTTTTGAATTTAAAAAAAAAATTCAAAAACAAAGTAAAATTTTGGGATTTTTTTTCTTTCCCTTTATTACAAAAAAAGTTTTTTGATAATCTGCAAATTTTTTTTTTTTTATATATATACTTTTCTTTTTTTAAAACCCTTTAAAAAAAGGGAAAACTTAAACACTACCATAATACATAATTCAAAAACTTTTTTTTATGACATCAGGGGCTCCAAATGACCAATTAAAAAGCGCCTTTTCAAGTACCCCCGCCCTTCCCCCTTTTTAAAACAATTTTTTTGTACATTAAAATATAGTGACTTTCAAAGTAAAAATAACACTATTTTTAGAATCAAATTAGATTTTTGACTGCCCCTGCTAGGAATCCAAAATTACAAAACTTCAAAGTTTCATTGAAAATAATTTTAAAAGGAAATTTAAAGGTTTGGGTTTTTTTTAAAATTTGAGATTTTACACAAGGATCTATGATAAATTTCCCCCTAAAATGTAATCATTAAACCCCAAATAAATTTTGTAACATTCCGCAAAAGTTTCGGGCATGTTAAAATTATGATGGCCCTAACCCCTCACCGGGGGGGGGGGGGGGAAAAACCCGAAACGTGGGATTATTGCATGGTTCTAAAAACCGGGGAAAAGGATTTACCTATAGTGTTTTATTAAAGGAAACGAAAGGGGTTGTCCCTTTCTTTGATTGTTCATACTTTGAATAAAACCATTTTCTCAAAACCCGTTGGTTTATTTTAACCCGATAGCAGTTATAGTCTAAAAAATGAGACCCCTTGGGGAAAACCATTTTACTTCCTTATATTTTTATGTTGTCCCCTAGAGTACCAGAAGGATATCACCAGTCCAAAAAAAATATAAAAAATCTTCAAATCTGGTTTTAAATTATTTGGGTAAAACATGGATATTTCGGCTAAAATCACTTTGCCCTTTATCAGTTGCCTGCACGATTTGGGGCATGGGTGTCATGGGTTTCCTTTTACTTTTATGCCCGAGACCCCACATCTAAAAAGGCAGGTGAAAGAAAAACCCTACTATAAAGCAAACTTTAAACAGCTGGTTTGGGGCTTCCAGCTGTTTTACAGCCTTCTCTTGGGAAAACGTTACAACTCAAAGTCATGTGACCCCCCCGACCAGAAAACATGATCATTTTCCGTGAGGCTAATGAAGGGTATTCGTATACCGAAATATCCCGGTAGATAAACCAATTTTTCCCTTTTTTCAAAATACAGTCCCAAATAATTAAAAATATAAAAAATATTGGGGATAAAATTTTTGGCAAGGTCATTATATTCAGCAGCCATTTTCCTCCCCACCCTACAACAAGAAAAAACCTTTTCTGTGGTGAACCCCACAAGGGTTTTACATGACGATTTTTTTAAAAACCCAAAACAAAAAAATTAAATATTTTAGTGAAAAATTTAAATCCTGAAAAAATATCCATTTCTTCCCTTTTCCCTTCCATTGATGTTTAGTTAAAAATGTTAAAAACACAAAGTTTTTTCACTGGGTTTTAAAAAACGCACCTTAAAAAATTTTCACAAAATTTTACAAAGGGTCTGCTTGGGGTCACGTGATTGATAACGGGACGGGCAGTGTACTGGTTTGGAAAGTGCAAGGGGGACATGAAAGGAAAAAAAGAAAAAAAGTTAGCCAAAAAAACCAAAAGTATTTTTGGCATTTTTTAATGTGTTTTAAATTTTTGTTTTTAAAACCCCCAAAAATTTTTCATTTTATTAAGTTTTACTATTTTATCTCTTTAAATATATTTCTTGATCGTGTTTTTTACCTAAATCTTTTTCCCCCACAGAAAAAGGTTTTTTTTCCCTTTTTTTGATGTAAAAAGGGGAATTAATTCCCCTTTACAAAAAATCCAAATCAGTTCTGACTACAAATTACAGGGAAAAATTTTTTTTTTTTTTTTTTTTTTAAAGTAACAGTAAATGAAACCCTTTTCCCCAACCCCAAATTTAAAAAAAAGCGAACCCCTTTTTTTTTCCCCAATTTTTTTTTAAAAAATTCTCAAAAATGACCTGAGACAAAATGGATTTGTGCAAAAGTGTATTAAATACGGGAACAAAATAATTAAAAAATTTTAATTTGAGGGGTTACTTTTTGGGGACTGCCGAGTTTATCGTTGGGAAAAAAAGTATAACAACCCAAAAGAAACTAACGACAATATATACATGTAGTTTTGTGCTCTTTTTTTTAAAAAGCGGCGACTGCGGCAATTTGGCAAAAATTTAAGTCTGGGAAAAACTTACAGTGAAAAAAATTTTTAAGGGGAAAAGGGTATTACCCCCGGCTGGAAATTTAATTTTCTTTTTCATTTTAAAAATTTCTGAAAGGTATATGCCCTCAATAAATTTTAAGTGTATGTTTTTTTTACAAAAAATTTTTTTATCCCATTTTAAAAAAAAGGGTTTTTGTGTTTTTTTTCGTTTTTACATCGTGTGATTTTTTGTAAACCCAAAAAAAGGTACATGATGCCCCTGGTTTTTGAGGAAAGGGGCCCAAAATTTTTAAAGTAGGCCCTTGAAGTTTTTGACCTTTTTTATAAAATTTAAATTTTACAGAAAAAATTTTAAATGATTTTTCACAAAAAAAAGTAATTTTTAAAATAAAGATTTAGTTCTGTTGTATTTTTCCAGAGTTTTAAAAGAATGAAAAATAACAGGGTTTACTTTTATGTACCTTTCTAATTTTAGTTTTATAAAATTTAAATTTCTTTTTTTCATACGGGGAAAAAAACAGGGAAAAAGTTTATCAGAAATATATTAAAGTTTGTTGTGATGGTTTTGGGGCTTATTTTTTAGTTTTCCCGCAATCTTCCCCTTTTTCCCCCCCCTTTCCTCTAGCTGTTATTTGTTTTTTTTTTTTTTGGGGGAAGGGGGATAACCCTACTACAGTTTAAATTTTAGTTATAATTTCAGGGAAACATTTTCATAGTTTAAAAATTCCCTTTTCTAAAACCCATTACCCTTATGTAAACAAATGTATGAATTTTAAGGGGAGTTATACTCATTTCATACTGGTCCTTTCTCTTTTTTTTTCGAATCCATCTTGGGAAAGTTTTGACCTCATTTAATTTTAAGAAGTGATTGTATCAAACAAAATGATCCTTGCTTTTTTTTAAACACTTAAAACCCTTTAACCTGCTAAAAATTTTTTTAAAAAGAACTTCCAGCATTTTACTTGAAGCAATACCATTTTTTAGCCCCTACTGGGTTTAAACCATTTTCAGGGGCTATAGGAATGCCTTTTCCGTCTGTCATTCCATCTTCCGTCCGTCCCCCAAAATTTTATGTCCCGTCCATAATCTTTTCATCCAGAAGGGATTTTAAAAATAACTTTACAAATTTTTTCCCCATGAATTTGACAAAATGTCATGGGCAAGACCCGACCCCCACTTTTGGGGGAAAATCACAATTTGGGGGTCAAAGGGCAACGGGCTTTTTTCCTGTCCTTTTCCCAAAATCGCCCTCCTGAAAGGGGTTTTTTTTATAAATTGGCACAAATGTCCCCCCATAATAAGAATTTGTCATGCACCCCTTTCTGACCCCTAGCTCAAAAGGGGCAAGGCACACTGGCAGTCAAAATGTTAAAATGGGAAAGAAAAGGTCTGTTTTGGGTCCCCCTCCCTAACTCTGGGCATTCTTTAAAGGGGTTTTAATATCACTTTGGGAAAAAAGTTCCCCCCATGAAAGGGGGAAATTCATTTCAGTAATCCCAGACCCCTGGCTCAAAATTCAAGGTCACAGTTTGGGGGTTTAAAAGGGCAACAGGGCTTTTTTCCTGTCCGGGGCCATAAATTTTGGGCCCTCCATGAAGGGATTTTAATATTTCCTTTTGGGACAAAGTTTTCCCCATGAGAGAAAGACGTTTTATTTCCCAAAAACCCCAAACCCAAACTCAAAAGTCAAAGGTCACATTGGGTCAAAGGTCAATAGGGGTTTTTTTTTTTGTCCCCTTTCCCGAACCTATCACCAAACAAGGGGTTTTAATATTACTTGCATAAAATTTTTTCCCTTATGAGACGAAAGTGTCCTGGGGGCAAAACCCAGAACCCTAGCTTAAAAAGGGCAAGGGCACACTTTGGGGATCAAAAGGGGCAAAAGGGACATTTTTTTCTGTCAGGGGTATATACTTTGGCCATGCAAAAAAGATTTTAAAAATTTTCTTGGCCCCAAATGTTTTACCACTATTTGCGGGGTGTCATTTCGGGAAGAAACCGGGCCCTAGGTTTTAAAGGGCAAAGGTCCCCCTTAAAACCAAAGGGCCGATACAAGAAAACTTTTTTCTGGAACTTTTTTTTCTTTTTGCAGAGGGGTTTTGGTTAAAACCCCCAAAATTTTACTAACCCTAATGGGTTTTTATGCGCAAGAACCCGGGCCCCCCAGGTTTTAAGGTCCCAAAGGGCACACTTAGAGGTCAAATGCCAATTAAAATGACTTTTTTTTTGGGGCTTTCTTCTTCATGCATGGGGGGTTTTGATTAAAAATTAAAAATGTTTTTCCCCCAAATTTAGGCACCCTTTTTTTAGAAAAATTCCCTTTGGTTTTTACTAAAATAAACTTAAAAGTAAATTATTTTTTTACAGGCCGTAGGGGAAAAAACGAACCCGTTTTTTTGTGGGGGCAGCATTAAAAATTACATCTAATTGGGTTTGGTTTTAAATTTTTACATATCCCCCACCAGGGAAAGAGTTTTTTAAGTGGCCATAAAATTTTTTTTTTTTTTTTTTTTACTAAAAAATAACTTATATGATACCTTTTTTTTAATTGGCCAAAAATGCTAAATGAAAAAAAACTAAAAGGTTTTTTTATATAAAATTTTATTCCAAGTGTTTGTTTAACATATTGTATAATTTTTACAAAAATTTTTTATATTTATTTTAAAAATTTTCAGTTTATTTGTTATACTGCAGTAGGAAAATTAGGTCCCTTTCCCGTGGAGCCCTTTTTATTTCATAGCAAAACTTCATTCCCTTGTTTTTGAAGGGGTTTCACTGGAAAAAATTTTCCTGGCCGGGGGAAGGGAAAAAGTTCATGGGGCCAATAAAGGGCCCAAAATTTTGCCTGGGGCACAAAGGGAAATTCTTGGAAAAAAAGGTTTAAAGGTTTGAATCTTGTTGTCACTTAGGTACCCTTATTTGGAGCCAAAAGGTTTAAATTTTTTTTTTAAAGAGAAGGGGGAAATGCGTTTAAAGGGGGTTTGGGGGCCCCTTATTTAAAAAATTTAAGAATGGTGGGGGGAAAAAGGGGGGGGTTGAAATAAAAGTTTAAGGGGTTTAAAATTTGTAAATTATTTTAATGATAGAGCGTTGGCCCCAAAATTTGGTTAAATCCATCAAAATTTGCACCTTGGGAGCATTAGGCCCCCGTTAGGGTTAATTCCCCCATTTTGGGACCAAATTGGGAAGCATTAGGCCCCCGTTAGGTTAAATCCTCCAAATTAGCACCCAAAGGTAGAGCATTAGCCCCATTTGGTTAATTTTCCCTCCCATTAGCACAAATTTGGGAGAGCATAAGGCCCCAGTTAGGTTAATCCATCTATTTTCACAATTGGGGAGCAAAGGCCCCAGTTAGGGTTTAATCCATCTAGTTAGCACAATTGGTAGAGCAAAGGGCCCCCGTTAGGGGTTTTGTTTCCCTCTAGTTAGGGACAATTGGTAAGCATAATGCCCCCTTTTGGTTAAGTCCTCTTGTAAACACAATTTGGTATACATAAGGGGCCCCAGTTAGGGTTTAATCCATCAAATTTGCATAATATGCCCCAGTTAGGTTAAGTCCACTAGTTACACAATTGGGAGAAAAAAGGCCCCAGTTAAAGGGTTTAAATCCTCCCAGTTAGCACAATTGGTAAGCCTTTGGGCCCCCGTTTGGGGAAGTCCATCTATTTTTCACAACTGGGGAGCATTAGGGCCCCGTTTTGGTTGTCCCCTCTGTTAACACAACTGGGAACATTAAGGGGCCCCCGTTAGGGTTTAAATCCTTTTAGTTAGGCCCCCAAAGGTAAGCATTAGGCCCCAGTTAGGTTTAAATCCATCTTTGTTTTCACAACTGGTAGAGCCTTAGGCCCCCCTTAGGTAAAGGGTTTTAAAACTTAATGCGCAGATATTATGTCCTCAATGATAATTGACCAAGTCATTGTGTCTAAGTTCATGTGTTCTCATAACTCTGAACTGTGTGGGGGAAAAATTTTTCCCGTAACTTTTTGGGGAACGGGTTTAAAACTGGTTTAAAGGGTATTTGGGAAAACTCTAAATTTAAATTTAACTTTCAATGATATATAAATAAAACACTGTCGAAAATACAGTGAAACACCACTTATTTCTTACTTGAGCACCAAAGGCTTATATATGTGTTCCCGAGCTGTTTTCCTTACTATGGAGAACTGTCCTACTTCACCCGGTGTCGGCTACCTTCCTCATCCGCACCTTGGTTAAAGTTTTGATGTACTTTCCAGGGGAAAATATTAACTTTTTTCAGCCAGGGGCCACCTGGGCCCCTAACTTTTAAAAACTAGGGGCCCAGACCAAAAGTTAGGGGCCCAGTTAATACGGTCAGGTATCTGTAGTGAAATATTGCATTTCAGGTTGCTCTCATACAAACCGGGTACATGTATGTTCAGTTGATTATCAACATTTACAGGGGATTAATTGATACAAGCTAATGCTTGTTTTATGTAATTGTACAATTGTATTTAATGGAAAATAAATTAAAACCTTTCAAAACTCAACAGGTTAAAATAAACATATTCAAAATACATTCAACATGTGACAGTGTTAAACTTTTCAACTTTAAATGTTTCTCATGTCCCCCAACAGCAAAAACTGCAAATGAGACCATTATCAGTATTTTGCAACCAGAGCCTGTTTTCTTCCCATTTTTTGTTAAAGTTCCTGGACCTTTTGTTTTTTTTCATAATCTTGATAATATTTTCGCTTTTCGGCCGCCGTTTGTACTTGCTTTTCAGCGGGCTTAGTAGCGAGCATAGCTCGCGAGCAATTGCGCGAAGCGCAATTGCGAGCGCGTGGCTCGCCTTACGGCAATGTGTAGGCGAATATAACAAAGGTGTGCCGAATGGGGCAAAGTGATGTAGCTGAAAAATTTTCCTCTTGTCTGGGCGCCGCCATTTTTGGTGCCGCCATTTTGTTCTACTTCCGTCAAAGTCGGGAAAATTGTGTTTTTTTTTTTTTTAATTTTATATTTGAGTTACAATCTCTATGTTCATTAGGTGTCTTTATTTTTAAAAAAGTTATGTTATGGAAATAATTTCAATTTTGCTTTTATTTTACAAAGTGCGTGTCCCTAGACGACAGGTGCTCACAGGAAATGCTTTGTTGGCAGTGAATACAGAACTTCATTTGATTGCTGAATATTATCCATCACTCAAAAATAATGCAAGAAAGATTTCCAGTTGGTAGAAAAAAATATGATTTTCTTTTAAAAGATCAAGCATTGGCCAGAAAATGGGATAGAATATCATAAAAAAGCATAAAGCAATAAGAACGCCACAAACAGGTAATGACGTCCCCGTGACACCGGCTTTCCATAAATTTTGCAACGTATGATATCCGCTGTTACAGGTATAATGACACTAAATTTTTGTTTCTTTTCAAGTGAATAGGTTCTCGGAATTGTTTTAAGCAGTGAATAGTTTCTTTGCCGTTTAAGCTACGCTCGCTCAGAGGCTTTGCCTTTTTCATATTAACCCCATCAAGAAAATGGCACATTTTTTCCTAAGTTTACTGGCTTCGCGTACATCACACATAGGGCGCCGCCATTACAAGGGAGATAACTCGCATCGGCGTGGTATGTCTAAAGTTCGTTCCAAAAAGCTAGCAGTTCATCGGCATCTCTACACGAGATGTGTAAATTAAGTTTGTGGTTCCGATAGTAATGAAGCACATGCAACAGTGAAAACAGATGGCCACTTTTGCGAACCACGCTTTCAAATATTGCGCCACATTGGGAGGAAGCATTGCGCCGCACATGGGGTCACATGGCGTCGCAGTTTAAACGTGTCCGGTATAGACCGGTATAACGGACTTTCTCTTGACAGACCTCCATTTCTAAATGGAGTCGGCTACGTTTTTGAATGATTCATACTATTGCAATCCATTTCCCAGTAGACATAAACATATATTCCAGACAGAGCAACTCATTATATTCCTTTCAGTTCCCAAGAGAACTGTGAAAAAACGAAAAGAGGCAAAAAACCACCGAATTATGGAAAAAAACATTTTTTCACCCTGGTCGCCTCCTGGGCCCCTAACTTGGGATTTTTAGGCGCCCAGCCGATTTTTTGGTCGCACTGGGCGACTGGGCGACTGCTAATATTTTCCCCTGACTTTCTCTTTATCTCTTATTACTTGATGGACTTGTTTAAAACTTAAAATATTACTCCTCATCATCACCCACATCATATAGCACAAGGGTCATAACTCTTGCATGAATATTTTATAAATTATGCTCCCTTTTTACTTAGAGTTTCAGGTTAAAGTTTTGATGCTTTTTCACCATATCTCTGTTGTTTCTGTATGGATTAAATGCAAACTTAAAATGGTTATTGTACCCACCGGACAACAAAGTTGTAAGGGGGGGTATACTGGTTTCAGGTTGTCTGTCTGTCTGTCTGTCCGTCTGTCTGTCCGTAGACACAAACTTGTGCACACCATCTCTCCTCATCCCCTTGACACAATTTAATGACACTTCACACAAGTGATCAGTAACAACAGTAGTTGTGCATGGGCATGTTAGGTTCTTTCAGAAAAAAAGTTGCAGAGTTACGGGACTTTGTTTTTTGTTACTATACTATATACATAGACACAATCTTGTACGCACCATCTCTCCTCATCCCCTTGACTCAGTCTAATGAAACTTCACACAAGTGATCAGGAACAATAGTAGTTGTGCATGGGGCATGTTAGGTTCTTTCAGAAAAATGTTTTGCAGAGTTACGGGACTTTGTTTTTTGTTACTATACTATATACATAGACACAATCTTGTGCGCACCATCTCTCCTCATCCCCTTGACACAGTTTAATGAAACTTCACACAAGTGATCAGTAATAACAGTAGTTGTGCATGGGGCATGTTAGGTTCTTTCAAAAAAAAAATTGCAGAGTTATGAGACTTATGTTTTTCCTTAACATGCTATTTACATACAGTCTACATAGGCAATCTTTTACGCGCCTAATCTTCCGAACCCTTGCACACAATTTCACACAAATGATCAGTACCAACCCTGGTTGTGCATGGTGCATGTTACGTTCTTTTAGATAAATATTCTGCAGAGTTATGGGACTTTGTTTCTTGTTAACATACTATGTACATACAGTCTGCATATGCAATCTTGTGCGCGCCTAATCTTCTGAACCCATGCACACAATTTAATGAAACTTCACACAAATGATCAGTACCAACCCTAGTTGTGCATGGTGCATGTTACGTTCTTTTAGATAAATATTCTGCATAGTTATGGGACTTTGTTTTTTGTTACTATACTGTATACATACAGTCCACATAATTATGCAATCTTGTGTGCGTCAGATTGCAATGTACTGTGTCAGTGCATGCGAGGGGTACATTCATCACCTTTAGTGATAGCTCTAGTTCCACATTGTCATGCACATCATATGTCGAAAGGTCCATAATACTGACACTAATATGTTATGAGTTATGCCCTGTTTTCACTTAGAATTTTAGGTTCAATTTTTAATACACTTTTGCACTATCTCAGTTGTTACTACATAGATTTGATTCAAATAGTTGTTTCATATTATCATTCACATGATATGACACATTGTGCATTACTCTTGCTGAAATTTTACATAAATTATGTCCCTTTTATATTTATTTAATGTTTTCATACACTTTATCTCTATCTCTGTTACTACTTAATACTTAAGACTTAAGCTTTTGTCCAATGTCTTCGTCCATATTGGAGCTATTAAACACTTCTGTGACAGCTTCCTCAGATGTACCTTATTTCACTACCTAGCATCGAAATAGTTGAGCGCGCAGTCTCCTGTGTCAGCTCTTGTTATGTTGGATCAGGTGAAATACTGAATAACTTGAGCCTTTTGCTTGCCCACTTGTGACCTTGACTGATCACTATTCTACAGTCTGCAGTGTTAAACCAACAAAATAAATCAGCAATGGTAATTTTTACCAGAATTGTATCTTTAGTTTATATTATCTCAAACCAATGCTTGTGTGTAAAATGATTTTCAGAAAATATGTTTGCCTGTTGCTATTGACATATGATGTACCAGTACATAGCTATCTTATTTTGAAAGCATTTAGTTAATGTTATATTCCTTGATTGAAACATATAGATGTTTATCTACGTATATGGGTGAAGGATGGAAGTTCTACAGAAGCTGTTCCACATGTGTTGATAGACTGGCATATCAACTTGTCTGGCCTCATGTTCTTCTCAGACAAGGTAAATCTTACATGTATTGTATACTCAGTAGCTTGTATGTAGTTAGGCCACCTCAAACAGTCATGCAATTGGCAGCTACCTCCTTGATATAGCAATGTGGTTATGTGTCCATCTGAAGAACAGACTGTCTGGGGTCTAATTATTGGTCAGGACCTTGTTTTTTTCTGCCTGTGTGAACTCGACCAGATACAAACACTCTGTAAGTGTGTGACCATATGACTACAGTGTGAGCAATCATGTAACTATGATATAAGCAATAGTAATTGGACAATAACGTACAGAGTTAAAGATCTTTTAATTACATTTTGTTTTGATAATTTTATGTATAGTTTTCTTTATTTCAATTTTTCATTGACATCATTATTTGTGTACTCGTATAGTATTTGTGTCATATGCCAGTGGTAACAATGCCGTGTGGTTTATTTTTATTTTTATTTCAGCTGCAGCAAGACAAATACAAGAATATTCCAAATATGGTGATGATAGGAATGTTTGACAAGTATTTTGTTGCTCCAGAGGTAATCACTTTCCTAAACTGTGATTCATTAATGTATTCATCCACGATAATTATAGTAGATACAAGAGTGAATGAAGTGATTGACCGTTTGATACTCAGATATGACATATGTTCTTCACATTATTTTCACAGAAAACAGCACCATGGAGTCATGTGGGGCAGTTTCAGTTACTTTTGGAGAAGAGTTCAATTCTAGTATAAACATTATTAGTAAACTGACACAAATTAAATTGTTATAATTATTATTATACCACATTTATTTAAATTATTGAAATACTGTTGGAAAAATGTATTTAACCCCATCTAAATGATAACAGTTTATCATTTTTAGCTCATCTGATTTTTTGAAAAAAATGATGAGTTATTGTCATCACTTGAGCGGCTGTCGGCGTCGGCGTCTGCGTCGGCGTTGCTTGGTTAAGTTTTATGTTTAGGTCAGCTTTTCTCCTAAACTATCAAAGCTATTGCTTTGAAACTTGGAATTCTTGTTCACCATCATAAGCTGACCCTGTATAGCAAGAAACATAACTCCATCTTGCATTTTGCAAGATTTATGGCCCCTTTTGTACTTAGAAAATATCAGATTTCTTGGTTAAGTTTTATGTTTAGGTCAGTTTTTCTCCTAAACTATCAAAGCTATTGCTTTGAAACTTGGAATACTTGTTCACCATCATAAGCAGACCCTGTACATCAAGAAACATAACTCCATCTTGCTTTTTGCAAGAATTATTGCCCCTTTTGGACTTAGAAAATCAGTTTTCTTGGTTAAATTTTATGTTTAGGTCAACTTTTATCCTAAACTATCAAAGCTATTTCTTTAAAACTTGCAACAGTTTTTCACCATCATAAGTGGACCCTGTACAGCAAGAAACATAACTCCATCCCGCTTTTTGCAAGAATGATGGCCCCTTTTGGACTTAGAAAATATCAGATTTCTTGGTTAAGTTTTATGTTTAGGTCAACCTTTTCTCTTAAACCATCAAAGCTATTGCTTTAAAACTTGCAACTATTGTTCACCATCATAAGCTGACCCTGTAAAGCAAGCAACATAACTCCATCCTGCTTTTTGCAATAATTATTGCCCCTTTTGGACTTAGAAAAATCATTTTCTTGGTTGAATATTATGTTTAAGTCAACTTTTCTCATAAACTTTCAAAGCTATTGCTTTAAAACTTGCAACTGTTTTTCACCATCATAAGTGGACACTGTACATCAAGAAACATAACTCTATCCTGCTTTTTGCAAGAATGATGGCCCTTTTTAGACTTAGAAAATCATGGGTAGGACAATATTTCTATTATACAAAAAAAATCAGATGAGCGTCAGCACCCGCAAGGCGGTGCTCTTGTTGTATTACTCTTGGAATGCCCCAAGAAAAATGCTGCTGCAAAAAAAATGCATAGCTGGCCATAGTAAACATTATTCTGTTGCACTTTCGAAGAATGATACAAGTTTCTGATAAAAGATAAAAAAAAATATGTTCATTTTGATAAATGGTGAAATGGCTGAACATTTTTTTTCACCAATTTTAGACGAGTATTCCTCCAGATATAGACACATGGCTGGTAGATCCTTTAACAACGATTAGATGTTCTTATAACATAAATTCATTGTCAAGGTAAGCATATTGCTTTTGTATTTCTTTTTTCTTACCTGTGACTGTGAAATCACTGATTTTATGGCCATTAAAGTTGTGGCTTCACCCAACTGGATATTTCAAGGGGATATGAATAGTTTGAGCCAAGAAATGTATGAAAATCAGTCGTACATGAATGTTAATGGTTGTACTTAGATAAGGTGAATGTTAATCCAACAGTCTGTCCTTCACAAAATTGGGTCTATTTATATCTTATTTCTCCATTGATGTATTTTCAAATACTGCAGAACAAATATTTGCCATTGTGTACAGATCTAGAAGGCAAAGGTCATTCTTGCTATTGTTTGCTATTTATAGGTACTTGTGTACTAAATAGAAATTTTATATGTTTGTTTTGTAGCTAGATGTTACCATAAAATAAAGGGAAATTTATCCTATTATGATTGTATGTAATGACTTCATCGATAAATTTGTTTAACGTTTCCAGAATCCACACAGTTCTGCGTGCCATCAGCCAAATGCAAGTGTCTGTGAAACGTGTTCATAATTCAATAGAAGATAAACTCCTCTCATCTCAAGAAAAGTCCAAGAAGGTATGTGAGTAATACTTCTTGTCAACTCAGTGGGAAATTCTAGTATTTGCTTCATAGGAGCATGGAAGGAATGTAGACTTTCTTGACTTGTCTGGCATTTTTCTGGACTTTTTAGCTTTTCTGGCTGGGCAGAGCTTATCGCATCGAAAAAAAATGACTTCAATCATCATCAGTCTGTACCTTTTGAAGGAAAAAAGTTTGGTCTTTTTCTTCGAGACTGTTAGTTTAGCTATTGAAAAAAGCTGATCAGGGGCATTGCATGTACATTTATTTTCCTATTGTAAGTCTGCCAGACTATGCTGTGAAAGGAATGTTCCAACTCCTTTGGTCTTGCCATGCAGAGTTACACATTGAGAGGTTAGACAATGAGTTGAGGATTCATGTGCCTTGTCAAGTAAGGTTTGTGGAGTAATAGTAAATGATTAGATTCTTGAGGAACTGTTGTGTAATACTGAAGTATAATTATAGCAACAGTCATATTAATTATTTAATATTATACCGGTATGTTTTATATGAATGCTTACTTGATTCTAAAAAGAAATAAATGCTTGTGAATACCAAAATGGCAAATGCTTGACATTGCACTCACTGGGAGTGTAATTTGTTCCATTCAGACATTTGGATTAGATGTTTAAAAATACCTAAAAGCATGTTTGTTTGTTTTTTTTAAAAGTTGGCTGCTAGGGAGGATCTTGTCTTGAAAGTAGGCCAGTTAAAAAATGAGCTTGCCTGGCAGATGAACAAATTGCAGCAACAAAAAGATATCTATGACAACTGCCTGAAAGCTATAGATGAAAGGAGTGAGTATAATTTGATGTAACATCTTAGGTTTTAGACCTGCCTTTTGGGGACCGGAGGAATGAGAATATGGGGTACCTATTAAAGCGAACTCGTCTGAAGTTGTCTATTGACTTTTAACTGATTATTTATCATATTTGTTGGCAATTTCACATTTTTCAGGTGACAGGTTTCTCTGTATGATTTTCCCTGAAGGAATATCTTTTATACCTCTCATTTCATTAAATACTTGGGAAAGAGCTAATATTTGTACCAATAGATCTGTTTCAGAAGATATCTTTATATCAAAAATATTGTAGTACCTTGTTTAAAAGTTCAGAACCTTTTAACCTCATAGAAAGATCTGATTTTACTGTAATTCAAATAATTCCTTTAAAACGAAGAGTGTAACCAAATATCTGGTGTAGAAATCTTACCTCACTGTTACCCTCTTTAAGGCACTCTAATTCATACTTCAGCCTTGAAGTCTTGAAACACATTTGAATCACAGGGGTACATCACATAAAGGTTTTGGGGTGGTCTGGAGTATAGAAGCCCCTATTTATAGACAAAGGATCCAGCTGTCAAAATGGCACTTTTGGTATATGGTCATTATCAACTGCTGTAAAAGTCTCATTTGTTATGTTAAAATACTAGCTGATACGCCCTCACATTGCTTAAATATAAATATACATAAAAAACATTTCTCATTTCTTGCTTTTAATTGAAGTGATTTTAACTATTTGCTAGCATGGACTGTACATGTATCAGATCTGGATTGCTTTCATTTGTATTTCTTTCATTATTGCTGTATATTCTAAGCACCAGATAGATATTTTTGTGAGAGTTGATGTCTGTGTTTCATTGTAAGGTATGTTTTGACAGGATTGTTGATGTATTTAAAAAAGAAAGAACACCATATAGTATTATAGTTGTATTTGATCCCTCTTATAAGGGCCAGGTGGCAAAAATTAAATTGAAGATTGTATTCAAAAATTACAGTTGTCTTTGCTATTAATAAGCATGGATGTTTTTCTCTTACAAGGTCATGATCTGAAAAAATCTTTCCATGAACTGGAGAAAAATCGAGAAAACCATGAAGAAAAGAAGAAAACTTACTTTCAGATTCGTGAAAATTATATCAAGGAAAACTATCAGCTTTTGATACGTAGAAAACAGCTGATCAGTGAATTGACAACTTACATATATCCAATTACAGAGGTTTGTCATTTGAAATAACATGAAATCATGATGACCTGTTGGTGACTTATTTCCATATATTTAGTGTTTGTTTCAGTTACAAATATATATATAAAATGTGCACATCATTTGATTTTATTAACATGGCATCGAATAGTAAAAAAAAAACTTGACAGGAAAGAGGCAGATTTGGATCCTGTGATAAAAAATACAAGGTATTAGATTAAGATTTATTTCTCTTATTTGTTATTCTAATCAACAGATATTTAGTTTGGAGACCATTCTAGCTGTTCAGCCTCTCCATTGGTCAGTATTGGTCATAATATCTTATGGTCTCAGAAATAGCCAATCAAATGCTGAAGAATTTTGACTGGTCTCCTGTCACTGTATCATGAGTCGCAATATTTAGTACAGAATTTTTTATTTATTTTTTCAGACAAAGGATGGAAGGTTGTGTATATGTTCTGTGTATTTGCCAAATTCTGAACAATTTCATGGTAAAACATTTATTTTGCATTATTCCTTTGTCAGAAATTCAAATAATCAATTCTTCTTCATAATGAAATAAGTAAAAAAAAGTAATAGATAGTTTACCTTGAAGTATATATTGAAAATAATAAACAAATGTTATTCTGACATCTAGCAATATTATGTTTCATACTAATGATCTACCCCAAAATATTCAAGATTATCATTTTTAACTTGATTATTCGAAGAATAGGGGAGCTATCCTACTCGCATTGGCGTTAGCGTGAGCGTTAAGTGTTAGCGTCACACAAAAGGTAAAGTTTGCATACCACCCCAAATATTTTCAAAGTCCATTGAGATATTGCTTTGATATTTTGCATACTTGTTTACCATCATGACCGCAGTCTGTAAACAGGAGCAGACAACTCTATCAAGCATTTTGACTGCATTATGGCCCCTTTTTGACTTAGAATATGCTTATTGTAATGTTAAAGTTTGTGTACCACCCCAAATATTTTCAAAGTCCATTGAGATATTGCTTTCTTATTTTGCGTACTTGTTTACCGTCATGACCCCAGTCTGTAAACAGGAGCAGACAACTCTATCAAGCATTTTGACTGAATTATGGTCCCTTTTTGACCTAGAATATGCTTATTGTAATGTTAAAGTATTATACTATCAAGCACTGAGAATAGTCGAGCACGCTGTCAACTGACAGCTTTTGTTTCAATTAATCATCTTTAAAATCATATTATTTTCAATGATGCAAAGGGTGTTTACATTTGAAAGAACTCATATGATGCTTGATGCTGAAAATCTGTTGCAGGTCAAGATGACATGAGAACTGCTGTTGCCCTTGGATACACGTGTCACCTGGTTGAAATGATGTCACATATTTTAGATTTTCCATTACGATATCCAATGCACCATAACTCATCTAGATCTTCTATAACTGACCATATACATTCCAAACTAACAGCTAAAGACAAAACGTAAGCACTTAGTGTATTTTTAGCTTTATTTTTTAAGAAAATTTATAGATAGGGCTATTTTACTCGCCCTGTTATCTGCATTGCTTTCATGTTAAAGTTTTATGGCAAACTTCTTGATTTCACCATATCTTCATAACTACTGCAACTGTTATCACCATGCCTCTTACAAGGATTGTTGAGTGGGGACAGACATTTATATGATTCATGGTCAGGTACTGCAAATGTCAAGGTCACCAGGGTCAGATATTGTAATAGTATTGATTAAGGTTTTATGGTAAGCTTCTAAAATTTGCTATTTCTTCTTAATTATCAAACCTCACATAAGTATTGTTCTCTGTATCAGGCCAGTATTATTTGATGAGGGTCAGGTTACCCATAGGATCAAGATCACTGCGGTCAAATTTTGTAGTAGTGTTGGTAAAAGTATTATGGCATACGCACACTGGTAGTTTGATATGGTATTTTTCATATGTTCACCCTTGTATTGAGGTTTGTGTTGCTGTTTGTGCCGGGGTCCTCATCACAAAAGTTTTGCATGCAAGAAGGTTTCTCAGAAACTAGTGGGCCAAATACTTTCCAACTTCACAACTGTCTTCTGCATCATCAGATGATCCCTCAGGACTTGTAACCTAAATTTGAGCTTTAAATTTGTCAAATTTACCCATTTTTAGCTTAGAATTTTAGATTAAAATTTTGTTTGTACCCAGGTGTCCCAGAAACTAAGAAACCAAATATACTTCCAGACATCACATGTCTCTTTAATTAAGGTTACCTCATAGGGAAAGTTACACAACTTCTGCTTACATTTTGGCAAAGTTATGCCCCTTGTTAAGGTTGTTCTGCACATTTGGATCAAAATTTGTTCTACGATGTAGATTTTGATTAAACTTTGATTTTTCAAAAATTCAGAATATACCTAGAAAATTCAGCAAATAAAAAGATAGGGTTTTGTGCTTCATTTTATGCTTGACTGATTTGAAAAATTTGAACCTCCTGCAGTATTTCATAATGGGAATCTATGGGAAAATCACAACTTTCATAACATTTTCGCGAATAGAAATTTTTCTACAACGTAGATTTTGATGAAACTTCTCATAGTTATAAATAAACACATGGCCTATAATTTGGTGAAATAAAATGTATAGGTCCTTACTTATTTTTGAGATACTTGACCAGGATTAAAGTGGACAAGACATTTCAGACTAATTTTAAGACATTATTTTGAATTGTTTAACATCTCATATGTTTTAATTTCATATTTTAACTTTCGAAATATAGCAACTGTGCCATTGTAATAAATTTACTCACAGGTTTGGATTAAATCAAAAAATGATTTTAATTTCCGTAAGCCAAATCCAGACTTTATTCTACGTTTTCCAGATAAATTATGTTACGCCATCACTTTCGGTTTATCAGATGTGCAGAACTACCTTAACACTAACATTTTGTGAAAGTATAGCATGTAAGCACCTCAGAAAGCACATTTATTTACTGAAATTAATGCTGTCATTTTCATCACAAGTCTTTCATCACATCCTGAGATGATCTCACATAGCTGGTTTCATAACTCTGGCTTTTTATGCCCCCGAAGGGAGGCATATAGTTTTTGAACCGTCTGTCTGTCTGTCGGTCTGTCCGCAATTTTCGTGTCCGGTCCTTATCTTTGTCATCGATGGATGGATTTTCAAATAACTTGGCATGAATGTGTACCACAGTAAGACGACGTGCAGTGCGCAAGACCCAGGTCCGTAGCTCAAAGGTCAAGGTCACACTTAGACGTTAAAGGATAGTGCATTGATGGGCGTGTCCAGTCCATTTCTTTGTCATCGATGGATGGATTTTCAAATAACTTGGCATGAATGTGTACCACAGTAAGACGACGTGCAGTGCACAAGACCCAGGTCCGTAGCTCAAAGGTAAAGGTCACACTTAGACGTTAAAGGATAGTGCATTGATGGGCGTGTCCGGTCCATATCTTTGTCATCGATGGATGGATTTTCAAATAACTTGGCATGAATGTGTACCACAGTAAGATGACGTGCAGTGCGCAAGACCCAGGTCCGTAGCTCAAAGGTCAAGGTCACACTTAGATGTTAAAGATCATTTTTCATGATAGTGCATTGATGGGCATGTCCGGTCCATATCTTTGTCATTCATGCATGGATTTTAAAATAACTACGCATGAATGTGTGACACAGTAAGACGATGTGTCGCGCGCAAGACCCAGCTCCGTAGATCAAAGGTCTTAAACTCTAACATTGGCCATAAGTATTCATTCAAAGTGCCATCGGGGGCATGTGTCATCCTACGGAGACAGCTCTTGTTTTCTTTTTTTTCAAGATTATATTGCTTTTTAACATGAAGAATATTACTCATTAGACTGTTTCTCGAAAACTGCTTGACCAAATGTTTCAATCTCTATACAAATCTTTGGAATTATAAGATGACAACATATGGAAGGTATCATAACTCGGCTTACATTTTGGCAAAATTATGCCCCTTTTTCACTTAGAAAACTTCGGTTGAAATTTGCATGAACTGTTGTACTGAATGGTTTCTAACTCTCCATGTGTCTTCAGCATCATGAAATAACCACTCTGAACCAGATCCTGGATATCTGACAGACAGTTTTTAAACTCGTGTCATTTTCAACTGAAACAGTTTTGGTAAAGCTTTTGTACAGAAATATAGTATTATATTAACAAGTTACAAATAGTTAAGCATACTGTCGTTGGACAGATGTTGTTAACGCAGGTAACTTCTAAATTTTCTTTGTTCACAGATTCCCATTGTATGCCAAAGGCAAAGAAAAATTCCAGTTCAATTATGGCGTGTTCTTGTTAAATAAAAACATAAGCCAGGTAAGCTACTTGATAAGTTTTAACAAACATTACACTGTTTGCTTGTCTTGGCTTGCAATTTTATGCCACCGGGTGTTGGAAATCTTGGAGGCATATAGTGTTTGAACTGACTATATGTCAGTCACACTTCTATTTGTACCCAACTCCTCCCACAGTTTCCATCCAATTAAAATGAAACTTTGTTTACTTCATCTATAAGCAGTGGATATGCGCACATTGTAAGAACTTTCATGTCTGAATATTTTAAGTTCAGTCCCGAAGGGGTGTATTATGTTATAGCTTAAGTCGTCTGTATGTACTATGATCATCTCTGTATGTCTGCTAGTAGTTGCGTTCCCATGCAATATCTTACGGTGGCTATTAGTGCAAAAACTGTTTCTGCTTAAAAACTTCAGAATACTTTCATTTATGATCCTCAAAACTGTTTTGTACATGGACATTACATGACTCTTATTGATTATGAGGTCAGCGGGTCAAAAATCAAGGTCATATTGCTGTCATAAAAACATTTTTCACTTAGTGTCTAAACAGGGTTAGCACATTTTGAATAGGCAGTGCATAACAGCTATTGGTTTTAAAATCCAGGACACAGTCACTGTTAATAAAAAAACTTTTCTGCTCAATATATTGAGAACCCCTTGATCTATGGCCCTGTTAATTTGTCAGGCATATTGCTTATGGGTAGTGAATGACCATTTACTGATTTGGAGGAATATGGTCAAAGGTGAAGGTCAAAGTGACTATAAGTAAAAAAACAACTGTTTTTTGCCTCTGTATAATGTTAAGATTATAGTGATTGTTTGTTAAAAAAGAATATTCGCCATTGCCTTATCTTGATTTTTAGTTGTGTTTTTTTTTAGCTCACCTGTCACGAAGTGACAAGGTGAGCTGTTGTGACCTCTTGATGTCCGTCGTGCGTAGTGCGTCGTCCGTCAACAATTTCTAAAAAAAATCTTCTTCTTGAAAACCACTGGGCAGAATTACACCAAACTTCACAGGAATGATCCTTGGGTGGTCCCCTTTCAAAATTGTTCAAAGAATTGAATTCCATGCAGAACTCTGGTTGCCATGGCAACCAAAAGGAAAAGCTTTAAAAATCTTCTTGTCCAAAACCACATCTGGTGTGTAGCATCATCTAGTAGTCCTCTACCAAAATTGTTCAAATTATCCCCCTAGGGTCAAATATGGCCCCGCCCCAGGGGTCACATGGTTTATATAGACTTATATAGGGAAAATTTTGAAAACCTTCTTGTACAAAACAACATGGCCTAGGGCTTTGATATTTGTTATGTAGCATCATCTAGTGGTCCTCTACCAAGATTGTTCTAATTATTTCCCAGGGGTCAAATATGGCCCCGCCCCGGGGATCCCAAGTTTTACATAGACATATATAGGGAAAAAAAGTTTTAAAATCTTCTTGTCTGAAACCACAACACTTAGATCTTTGATATTTGAGCCGCGCCATGAGAAAACCAACAAAGTGGGTTTGCGACCAGCATGGATCCAGACCAGACTGCGCATCCGCGCAGTCTGGTCAGGGTCCATGCTGTTCGCTAGCAGTTTCTCCAATTCCAATAGGCTTTAAAAGCGAACAGCATGGATCCTGACCAGACTGCGCGGATGCGCAGGCTGGTCTGGATCTATGCTGGTCGCAAACCCACTATGTTGGTTTTCTCATGGCGCGGCTCATTTGGTTTATAGCATTGTCTTATGGTCCTCAACCAAAATTGTTCAAATTGTACCCCTTGTGTGAAAAGAGACCCTGCCCTGGGTGTCCCATGTTTTATAAAGACTTATATAGGAAAAAGCTTTAAAAATCTTCTTGTCTGAAACCATACAACCTAGGCTTTTGATATTTGGTATGATGCATTGTCTAGTAGTCCTTTACCAAAATTGTTCAAATTATGTCTCTGGGGTTAAAAGAGGCCCCACCCTGGGGTCACTTGGTTATTATGTTAGTTATATAGGAAAAATACTTTAAAAATCATCTGATCCTATTTCCAAGACTGTTTCATTATAATTACCTGATGACCCCAAGTAATATGTCACTTGACTGTGACCTTGACCTACTGACCTACTTTCTTGTTTTTTTTTAGATACAGCCTTGAAATTTGAATGACATGTACAGTTTTGCACTCCGATCTTAAAACTGACTTTCAGTGACCATAAATATGACCTACTGACCTACTTTCTAATATTCTAACATCAATTTGCTATTTTAAACATGTGGCTCATATTACTCAGGTGAGCGATTAAGGGTCATCATGACCCTCTTGTTTCATCAAAGGTCATGGTCAGTGTAATACAAAGTGATCATGTGGGAAAATTATGTGAAGGTGCTGGTCATCCGTCAGTCTGTTTTAGGTAGTTTTCCTTTTGGAATGTTTCGACCTTGGCAAAGTTGATATGCATACAGCTTTAGGTGTATTTTGCTCTACCTGGTTGTGCGCTTGTTTGACTACATTGGCGCCTTTCAATGGCACTTCCTCTCTATCTCTGTTATTAGTAAACAGATTTGACTTAGACTTTTGTCTAACATCCTACTCCACATCGGTGACATAAGTCACTGTAGTGATAGCTTAAGTTTCCTCAGATATGCTCTGGTTTACTGTCAAACATCATAGTATTGGAGCCCACCTGCTTAGCTCCGTAGGGAGAGCATTGGTCTACGGATCGCGGTTTTGCTAGTTGGATCCCCGGGCAGGGTGAATGTTCTCCGTGACGATTTGATAAAAGACATTGTGTCTGAAATCATTCATCCTCCACTTCTAATAATTCATGTTGAGAAGTTGGCAGTTACTTGCGGAGAACAGGAATGTACTAGTATAGAATCCAGGAACACTCAGTCTAGTTAGGTTAACTGCCCGCCGTTATATGACTGAAATAATGTTGAAAAACGGCGTTAAACCCAAAACAAACAAACAAACAAATCATAGTATTGGAGCATGCTGTTTTCTCTGACAGTTCTTACATACTTCATGATATTACAACTATATTTGTACCTTACGAATTCCAGGCCTCTTAGAACTTTCTTTCAATTTCTTTTTATGTCAGTACAGATAACCACTTCCTATGCAAAGTTGTCAAAACATTTACAAGTGTGATGTCATTTTGTATGCTTATTTAAATAATGTTGTCAATTTTTTCCAAGTTTTTAGAAGTGAAAATAGTTTTACCTTGCCTGTATCATTTCAGTTGAGATTTTACTGCGGGCTTGGGACCACCGATTTAAGACTCACACTACCAAACATTAAAACTCTCCTAGAGTCAAGATTGGGCATTAAGTTGTAAGTAGCAAAGCAATTTGTTTTATTTATTTTTGATCTTGCTCTTATTGTTTACATAGTGCTGAATTTAAAATTGGACTGGTAAGTCATCCAGGAATGTTTCTATGGTTATTTGGCTGTTGTACATAAATGAATTAAGTGTAGAAAAGCAGAATTATACTTACGAGCGTAAAAAGGAAACACACAGACCAAAGAGACATTGTAGCAGCATTCTCTACAAAATCTGTGAGGAATACTTGCATTTATGCACAAAACATTAGAATTAGTATTTTCTTATCACCAAATATAAATGAAAATGAAAGAACAACTTCAAACTGTTATTTAATTCAGGGGTATAATGTTTACAATGAATAACGTTGATGACTTGATGCAGAGCACAACGTCGTAACAATGTTGTCAAAAAGTATGCAACAGCATGGCATAATTTAACATTCAATACATTATACATATAATACAGAAAATGCACAATGTAAAGGATCTATGAAGATGCATTAGTTCCAGAGAAAATGCAGATAGCAAACAGGATATTAAAGTCTGGAAAAATAACATTTATAATGCCTATTACTGTATTTTATATTTCAAAAGTATTATAGATATAACTGATTATAGAGAAAAATAAGTGTAAAAAAAAAATAGATTGAAAAATCCTTAATTGATTATAAGTACAAATAATCCATTTGGATAAACTGTATCCAGTAAGTTTTCTTAAGTAGATGTTTCCAATTACCATTTATGTATTCTATGGGCATGAATAAATAGTCGTCAATTGTGTGAAGGTTAGAATTAAAATGTTCTAAAAATTACACCTTTTACATGTACTAGCATAAGTTACATTTTTTGAACTACATGAAAGACTCTAATTCTGTAGGTTTTCAAAGTTGCAGAAGATGTAAAAATTGTAGATTCATACATAGTCGAACAATGTGAGCAGCAAGCACTGTTACATTTAGAAACTTGACCATAAATACTTGGTCTTGTTATAGCTGAATGAACCAAAATATCATTTAAACTAGCAGGTCTCTTGTACGCAACAATAGGCCTGAACTTAGAAAGGTCCTGAACACTCTCTCTGTTAAAAAAGTTGTATGGATTCAGTACTTGTTCAGAACCTCTCCAATGTTAGGTAGACTTGGATTGTAAGTACATACAAAAGGAATTAAGTTATTAGAACTTTCATCTGTTTTACTGCTAACTAATGCATCATCCATTGACATTGACTTTATTTTATCAAAACACTCATCAATTATTGACATGGGATAATTTCTTTTCATAAAAAAAAGTTTTTAATTTCTCCAGTTCCTGTACAAAAGAATTATTATTGGAGGTAAGACATCTGTAACGCTTTGCTTATGACCAAATGCAAGTTTAAATAACTGCAATTTCAGGTGTTTCATGGTTTTTCCATATTAATGAATTTGCAACTGTCTGGAATTTAACAAAACATTTAGAGGTTCTGTTTCAAATGGCCTATAGTGTTATCACCTTGACTGTCTTTCTTTCATTTATTAATTCTGCAGTAATGAACAGGAATAAAATGAATTTTTTATAAGGATTTGATTCAATTAAGCATCTTTGGGCTTCATTTCTTTGAAAAGAGTTGTAAAATATGATGAATTATGTCTCCTCCCCACTGTGGGAGACATATTGTTTTTGCCCTGTCCGTTGTTCCATCCATTCGTCTGTCAAAATTCATTTCTGATCAATGACTGGAGAACCATTTGACCTAGAACCTTGAAACTTCATAGGGTGGCAGGGCTTATGGAGTAGACAACCAGTCACTCCACCAAAGCACCAAAGCCTGAACATTGAAAACCATTTCTGACAGTAACTTGAGGACAACTTGACCCAGAGTATTGAAACTTCATAATATGATTGATCATGCAGAGTAGATGAACCCTATTGATTTTGGGGTCACTCTGGTAAAGGTCAATGTCACAGGGGCCTGAACATGGAAAACCATTTTCGATCAATAACTTGAGAACCATGACCCAGTGTGTTGAAACTTTATAGGATGATTGGACATGCAGAGTAGATGACTCCTGTTGATCTTGGGGCCACACTATTAAAGGTCAAGGTCACAGAGGCCTGAACATGGAAAACCATTTCCGGTCAGTAACTTGAGAGCCACTGGACCCAGAATGTTGAAACTTCCTATTAGGATGATTGATCATGCAGATTAGATAACCCGTATCGATTTTAGGGTCACTTTGTTAAAGATCAAGGTCACAGGGGCCTGAACATGGAAAGCCATTTATTGCCAGTAACTTGAGAATCACTTGGCCCAGAATGTTTAAACTTCATAGGATGACTGGACATGCAGAGTAGATGACCTTTGTTGATTGTGGGGTCACTCTATTAAGTAGCAGCGATAGAAAATGGAAATCCAATAACTTGAGAACCATTTGACCTAGAACCTAAAATTTCATAGGGTGATAGGACTTACAGAGTAGATGACCCTTATTGTTTTTGGGGTCACTCCATCAAAGGTCAGGGTCACAGATGGCTGAACATAGAACACTCTTCTAATCAATAGCTTGAGAACAACCAGGCCCAGAATGTTGAAACATAATGGGATGATTGGACATGCCAAGTAGATGATTCCTATTGCAGCAAACCATCAGTGTCTCTTTGACTTTCGCTCCTGTCCCCTATTGACTTCTTGCCTATATGACTATGCATTGGGGAGACATGCGCTTTTCTACAATAGCATCTTCTTGTTTCCTTTTATTATGTATTATGTATTTGTGATGCAAAGTGGGCTCAGATGTTTCAAGCTTTTCAGTGTTAGAATATGTTTACTTTCAGACCATAAATTGCATACAGTTTTGCTTAAAACTCCAATGTCCTGTTAATAAAATGAATGGAACCAGATGCTACCATAGTGAATTCTACTTTTATGTACTTAAAATATCCTCAGGTGTTGTGTATTATCTTAATTTATGTACAAATTACTTTCTTTTAGTGACAGCCATGAGATGGGAAAGACTAAACTCGAGTTCAAAGACAACTTGAGTATACCCTCTAATGGAAAAACAGAAACAGTAAGCTCTCTAGCTTCAGGAGGTAAAAACAGTACTAAACATCCTGAGGAAGTTGATTTAGAGAGAGCACTTTTAACAGACAAGCAAAGAGACGAAATGGACTCAAAGTCTGCAAATAAAGAAAACAGTCCAGTTCATTTGACAGATGATAATACTAAAAGAACAGGACACAGTCCCAGTGATAATGAAGAAATGTTTCAAGCATCTGATGACAATTTTTTCAAACTTAAAATGACTACCTTTAACAATGATTCAGCAAATAATTCAAGTTGTGGTTCATTTACTGAACAAACCAATGGAATGATGTCATTCAGTAGAAACTTTAGTCTCTCTCCGTCCCCCGGCAGTGGAGAAAACAATATAAGTACAGAAAACAATTTAAGTGGGGAAAATGATGTGTTGTTAGTAAACCATTCCACAATGCAAGGTGCAGATTCTAAAACCAGTCTAGGGTCATGTGAAGAACTCTCATCAGGGGAGGATACTCTAGAGAGTAGTAAAGCGCCACCTAGTGATTCAGTCTGTGATAATACCAGTGTAACAAATAGTGCTATAGCATCAGAAGTAACTACCACAGCTTCAACTGAAGAACATGCAGAAAATATTAATGGACATTCTGCAGAAATCTTATATAAGAGAACGTAAAATGATGCTTTGTAGAACATATTAATGTGCTTTGGCCTTCCATTTAACCAGGGTCCAGATTCATCAAAGTCCTAAGTCTAAAATGTAAGCTTTAACCCTAACCGTGCTAAATTACTGTTATGAACTTGTCCATATTTCAATTTGGACAGAACCATTGTCTGTTAAAAGGGGTGCTTACCAAAAAGATACTGACTGAATGGCGAACAGTGCAGATCTTGATCTGCAAGGATGTGCAGGCTGATCAAGATCTACACTGGTTGCAAAAGCAGAATAAACTGTGTACAGCATGATGAGGGTTAATATTAAATCTTTATACATTGAAGTAGCTATGATATCTTAAACAATGCCTCTTAGTTATGTTTTGTAACAACGTGAGTTATCTTTTATTATGTCAAATTTCATTAAAAGCTGTTGTTATTGAATAAGAGTAAAGTAAACTGAAAATGAAGCATTTTAGATTATAAAGTCTATACTTACGTGACTTGTTATGATGAATATGGACCCTGTAGTAATTGCTATGAAGGTAGAAAGTGAAAGTTAGTGGTACACATTAATTTACTAATCACTTCTATATACTGTGAAATGACTAATCGGTGTTATTCATGATAGATTTTTTAAAAATTTCACCTCTCTGTCAATCCACAAAATTTTATCTGCAGCTTATACTAGTATGGGTATCTTTAAAACTTAAAATCCATGAAGTTTAATCTCCACAAATAAGTCGTGATAGCCAAAACTACAACATTTTGTGTGCAACTAAATTATAAAATATATGATTTTCCAATATACATGTATAGCTAAACTGAAGATTTGGCAATATTTGCAGTACTTGTATTTTTTGCTGTTTTTCCTGACAAGTTGTAACAAGCATGAGTATTATCTAGCAGTATGTTGAAAAGTAAATAAATAAAGTTGATAATTTTTAGCAACGGAAAAAACTGCTGTTAAATCTGGAAATAAAACTGAGGTGATAAAAACACTGAATCTACAGTAATACTCTGTAAGTAGAGTGGCTAACAATAGAGATAGTAGTGATTACCAATGTATGTATACCGGTACTAAGATATAAAGTGATGATCTCAGAGTACTGAGAGAATGGTTTCCATTATTTTATCACACAGAAAGTTATCTTATGAATCGAAGAGATCTCCCAGTCTGTTGCTCAGTCACAATGTCGGTCACTTTTAAACTACAATGCTCACGTTGGTTATTCACATTCTAGTCATTCTGCTGTACATTGTAATTCATTCACTGTTAAGGTATTTTGCAATCTTAGGGAGCTTTTTGGAGCTATATATATATATATATCTGCCAATAGGACAGTATCATCACAGGCATTTCAGTAGAAAATATTGGAAGATCTAATTGTAAACTGTAAATCAACTTTTAATTTTTAGCTCACCTCTCACAAAGTGACAAGGTGAGCTTTTGTGATCGTGCGGTGTCCGTCGTCCGTCCGTGCGCGCGTCCGTGCGTCCGTCCGTAAACTTTTGCTTGTGACCACTCTAGAGGTCACATTTTTCATGAGATCTTTATGAAAGTTGGTCAGAATGTTTATCTTGATGATTACTAGGTCAAGTTCAAAACTGGGTCACATGCCATCAAAAACTAGGTCAGTAGGTCTAAAAATAGAAAAACCTTGTGACCTCTCTAGAGGCCATATATTTCATGAGATCTTCATGAAAATTGGTCAGAATGTTCACCTTGATGATATCTAGGCCAAGTTCGAAACTGGGTCACGTGCCTTCAAAAACTAGGTCAGTAGGTCTAAAAATAGAAAAACCTTGTGACCTCTCTAGAGGCTGTATATTTCACAAGATCTTCATGAAAATTGGTCAGAACGTTCACCTTGATAATATCTAGGTCAAGTTCGAAACTGGGTCACGTGCCTTCAAAATCTAGGTCAGTAGGTCAAATTATAGAAAAACCTTGTGACCTCTCTAAAGGCCATATTTTTCATGGGATCTGTATGAAAGTTGGTTTGAATGTTCATCTTGTGGATATCTAGGCCAAGTTCGAAACTGGGTCACGTGCGGTCAAAAACTATGTCAGTAGGTCTAAAAATAGAAAAACCTTGTGACCTCTCTAGAGGCCATATATTACATGAGATCTTCATGAAAATTGGTCAGAATGTTCACCTTGATGATATCTAGGTCAGGTTCGAAAGTGGGTCACATGCCATCAAAAACTAGGTCAGTAGGTCAAATAATAGAAAAACCTTGTGACCTCTCTAGAGGCCATATTTTTCATGGGATCTGTATGAAAGTTGGTCTGAATGTTCACCTTGATGATATCTAGGTCAAGTTCGAAAGTGGGTCACGTGCCTTCAAAAACTAGGTCAGAAGGTCAAATAATAGAAAAACCTTGTGACCTCTCTAAAGGCCATATTTTTCATGGGATCTGTAAGAAAATTGGTCTGAATGTTCATCTTGGTCAAAAACTAGGTCAGTAGGTCTAAAAATAGAAAAACCTTGTGACCTCTCTAGAGGCCATACTTTTGAACGGATCTCCATAGAAATTGGTCAGAATGTTCACCTTAATGATATCTAGGTCAAGTTTGAAACTGGGTCACGTGCCATAAAAAACTAGGTCAGTAGGTCAAATAATAAAAAAAACATTGTGACCTCTCTAGAGGCCATACTTTTCATGGGATCTGTATGAAAGTTGGTCTGAATGTTCATCTTGGTGATATCTAGATCAGATTTGAAACTGGGTCAACTGCGGTCAAAAACTAGGTCAGTAGGTCTAAAATTATTAAAAAATTTTGACCTCTCTTGAGGCCATATTTTTCAATGGATGTTCATGAAAATTGATCTGAATGTTCACCTTGATGATATCTAGGTCAGTTTCGAAACTGGGTCACGTATGGTCAAAAACTAGGCCAGTAGGTATAAAAATAGAAAAACCTTGTGACCTCTCTAGAGGCCATATTTTTCATGAGATCTTCATGAAAATTAGTGAGAATATTCACCTTGATGATATCTAGTTAAAGTTCAAAACAGGGTCACGTACCTTTGAAAACTAGGTCAACAGGTCAAATAATAGAAAAACCTTGTGACCTCTCTAGAGACCATTTTTTTCAATGGATCTTCATGAAAATTGGTCAGAATTTTTATCTTGATAATATCTAGGTCAAGTTCAAAACTGGGTCACATGAGCTCAAAAACTAGGTCACTATGTCAAATAATAGAAAAAACGATGTCATACTCAAAACTGGGTCATGTGGGAAGAGGTGAGCGATTCAGAACCATCATGGTCCTCTTGTTTCTTATTGTGCAACAAAAATATGCTTCAGAGTCTAATCCAATAAATAAGTTGATGAACTGAAAAGAGGGGAGAGGGGTATCACTGCACCTTTATGTTTTTTGAGTTAAGCAACCTGAGCACAATGTGCTCAAGGTGAGCTATTCTGATACCCATTTGTTGTCTGCACTACTTACATTTTGGATGTCAAAATTATTACCAAGTCTTAATGAAACTTGGTCAGAATGTATATCTCTAGAAAATCTTGAAAGAGTTTGAAGAACTGGATCATTTTTGGTCTACGGCTAGTGTCACTTGGTCAAATCTTAAAAAGAAAAAACTTGTTTAGCAAGGAGAAGTTGGCAGTTACTTGCATAGAACAGGTTAGTATTGATACAGAATCTAAGAACACTGGTTGGGTCATCTGACAACCGAAATACTGTTAAAAAATAGTGCATAACCCAAAACAAACAAGGAGGCTGTGTCTTCAACCTGGTCATTATGAAACATGGTTAAAATGTCTTTATGAAATCTAGTTCAATTTTGAAACATTACACACAAAAACTAGGTCACAGTTTCAAATAATAGAAACATTTGTTAACATAATTTCTACCCTACCTTTATTAAATTTTGTCAAAATGTTTGTCTTTATTGAGGTAAGGTCAAGTTTAAAACATATATCTGAGGTGAAAAAAAATATGTCGCCTTGCCAAATGAACCTTGTTAGTTAACACTACTGAGTCAGATTTTCTACCTGATTTTGTGAACTTTTGTCAGAATGGTTGTCTTTGTAAAAGCAAGGTCAAGTTTGCAGAAGTACGGCAAGTGAGGGATAGAGCTATCAGAGCCCTCAAACGTTTATAATAGTGACTGAAATATTTCAGTGAATGCTTCTCATCTCTATCTACCTCTTCACATGTCTCCCTTGTTGTATTTGCAATTAACCCTTACCTTGCTAAATTTCTATGATGAACTTGTCCATCTTTTCATTTGGACAATACCTTTATTATTCGAAGGGGTGTTCAATGAAAATTTACTGATTGAATAGCAAACAGTGCAGACCATGATCAGCCTGCACAGATATGCAGGCTGATCTTGGTCTGTTGTGGTCACAAAGGTTAAATGAAAACTGTTGTCATTCTCCCTCCCAGAATTTGAAAAAAGAGTTATCATAGGACAATAAAATTAATGAAATGTATGGTTGTATGTCTTACCTGTATTAAATATAAATTTTTGATATTTTGAATGATTTTTCTGCCAGATATCTCCCCTGTAAAATCAGACATTTTTGCGAGATGAAAAGTTTATTTTTCAAACTGGAATCTCATGAAACATTTTGGACTATTCATAACAAAATCTAGCAATTTCAAGAGAATATATTACATGGATATATTCATGAATACAGACAGATAGCAAATATTATGAAATAAATGCCTAGCAAAGTTTCTGATTTTACTGCAGTATTAGAGTGAGTACTATGCCTATATCATCATAAATTATTTTGAACTGCTGTATTCACCTTTCACAAACTGTCATACCTATGCCAAAGACCACCACAGAATAAAGGCCAAAATTCTCTTCCCACTTCCCAAGTGTAAATTTGCATGTGCTTGGAGACCATTTTTATGCCCCCACTTTGGAGGAGGTGGGGGACATATAGATTTGCCCATGTCCGTCCATCCGTCCTTCCGAGAATGTTGTGTTGTGCCTAGCTCCAAAAGTATTTGACGTAGAATCACAAAACTTTACAGGAATGTTGGTCAGCATGTGTAGTTATGCACCTGGGATTTCGCTTCCGGATTCATTCAGTCGTGTAGGAGTTATGGCCCCTGACTGTAAAAATTGGTCATTTTAGTGTTGTGACGCGCCTAGCTCCAAAAGTGTTTGACGTAGAGTCACAAAACTTTACAGGAATGTTGGTCAGCATGTGTAGTTATGCACCTGGGGTTTCACGTCCAGTTTCATTCAGCCTTGTAGGAGTTATGGCCCCTGACTTAGTTAAAAATTGGTCATTTTAATGTTGTGTCGCGCGTAGCTCCAAAAGTATTTGATCTAGAGTCACCAAAGTTTACAGGAATGTTGGTCAGCATGTGCAGATGTGCACCTGGGGTTTTGCATCCAGATTCATTCAGTCGTATAGGAGTTATGGCCCCTGATTTAGTTGAAAATTGGTCATTTTAATGTTGTGTCACACTGGGTTTCGTGTTCAGATTCATTCAGTATTGTAGGAGTTATGGCCCTTTACATTATATATGGTTATTTTTTGCATTTTTTTTTTAAATAGCAACATATTGTTTTCCCAAAGTTGATCTGTGTCCTTTGTCATGTAGTGGCGGCATCTGTGTCCCATGGACACATTTCTAGTTTAACCAGGTTTTCAAATGTTTCAGTAAATCTTTGAACAGAACAGAACATACACTATATTAGAGATAAGACACAGATTACAAAATACAAGTATTATGTAATAACATGTGAACAGAGAAAAATGACAAAAATATTCTATTATGGGTATGAATAATTGTTTTGGTCAGATGGCAACAAACAAATCATTTTCATATATTATGTTTAAACCTTAGTTTGGAAGGACCTATTGTCACCAAAATTGGTGTATAGGTAGCTTTTAACGAGACAAAAACTGGAGCTTTGAGTTACATTTTGGATGTTTTGGGTCTAGGTCTTTCTCTTAAAATAGTAGAAAATATAAAAAAAAATTGTTACAAATGTTATATAGCTTAGGTGGTTGTGACATTTGATATTGTAATTGGGGCTGCCGATGTTGAAGTCAAGGTCACTGGTACTAAGAATAGAAAATGGTTTCTGCTCAGTCTCTTTGGGTTCATCTTTTATCCACAAGCTTTGTGTTTAGGTAGCTTTTATCATGACAATTCTGAGTCACTCACTTAAAACAGGAGAATAGTTTCCACTCGGTAGATTTAGTTAGGAATGAATTGTAGTGGTGGAACTTTGTTTGTAGGTAGTTTAGATGGGGATGGGATATGTCTTGCATTTGGGGCCACTGGTGTCAGGGCTATTACTGAGAATAGATTCCACTCAATACCTAATTTTGTGTAAGTTGGAAAGTATTGTAAATATTAGGTTTCTGAATTGTGATATATGTTACAGGTATGTGATTCTTATCCTAATGTACATTTTGCAGTCATTGAAGTGAAATGTCAAATGTTGAAAACCTGATTCTCAAAGTTTCTGTTGAATCCTAACAGACAGGTACAACTGCAGTTACAGTAAATTAGTATTTTTTGTGCTTGATCATGAATTGATTGATCTTTTATTTATTTCTCCAAAAAATCTACCTTTCAGATATGAAAGTGTTCTTTTAGGTTGCAGTCAGTGGCTACTGAAAATATTGGAAAACTTTATTACTGTGAAATCAGAAGTATTCATGGGGAATAGTTTTTAGCTCGACTATACGAAGTATAAGGAGAGCTATCCTACTCGCCCCGGCGTCGGCGTCTTTCCGCGTCCCCACCTTGGTTAAAGTTTTGGTGCACTTTCTCTTTTTTCAACTTATCTCTGTAATCACTTGATGGATTTGATTCAAACTTGAAATACTTATTCCTCATCATCATCCACATCATCTGTCATAAGGGCCATAACTCTGGCACCAGTATTTCATGAATTATCCCCCCTTTTCACTTAGATTTTCTGGTTAAAGTTTTGATGCACTTTCACTCTGTCTCTGTTATTACTGAATGGATTTGATTCAAACTTAAAATAGTTGTTCAACATCATCACCCACACCATATGACACAAGGTGCATAACTCTGGCACCAATTTTTTATTAATTATTCCCCCTTTTTACTTAGAATTTTAGGTTAATGTTTTGATGCACTTTCACTCTGTCTCAGTTATTACTGAATGGATTTGATTCAAACTTTAAATAGTTGTTCAACATCATCACCCACACTATATGACACAAGCTGCATAACTCTGGCACCAATATTTAATGAATTATGCCCCTTTTTGCTTAGGATATACTTATATAGTGTTTTGACACATTTTATCTTTACCTCTCTTATTACTTTAAGTTGATATTTTTGACATAGACTATTGTGCAATATCTTCATCCACAATTGGAGTCATTAAACACTCCAGTGACAGCTCTAGTTTCCTCAGATGTGCCCAGTTTCACTATCCAGCATCGAAATAGTCGAGCGCGCTGTCTCCTGTGACAGCTCTTGTTGTAAATGTGGTGGTCATTTCTATCTGTCAAACAATTTTCAATGGTCAAAAAACAAGTAACTAAAATTCAATAATTTTATTAAGACAAATAAATGTCCCAGTAAACTAGCAGTATTTGCCAAAACTTAACAATTTTATTCCAGTGTATTAAAATGATTTAACTTTATATGAGAAACACTACAAAGTGTCTTACTAGATAACAGAAGGGTAGAAATAATTTAAAGGCTTTCACTAGAATTCAGGGCAAAATTTTTCCCAAAAATAGAATTTCTTCAAACTTAGGATATTGAAAGACAATTATCTATGTAACAAAAAAATTCAATAAAATCATAGGTCACTGGTATTGAAAAAGTTATCTTCCCCTGAAAACGTCATTTTCAAAAAAAAAGTACATTGTTTTGTTTCTTAGATGATTGTGCTTCAGTATCCAAAGTTTGAAGAAATTCTAATACTGGGAAAAAATTTGCCAATTTTATATACAGGGAATCTAGCGTAAGCCTTCAAAGTTAGAAAAAAAACTTCTATTATTGATGGGGATGTTTGCTTTGGAACAACAAGAATTATCAGCAGTGTATCATGAATAATAATTTTGAGGGAACATGTGCAATTTGTTATTGTTTAAAGTAAATTAAATGTGAATATGAAATGAAGATTGTTGTTTTTTTTATGATATTAAAATGACTTTTCGAGTGAAATGAGCATTGAACTGCCTATTCAGGCCCATGCTTCAGAAGAAAAGTGTATGCTTTAATGCTTTCAAAATGCAGGTTGGTAGGTTTGTCCGCAGACAGTCTGGTTTCTGATAAATGAATGTAGAATTATTTGGCCTTATTAAGGCATTATACTTAAACAGGTGATTTACTGTGGACAGCATTGACACATATTTATTTGGAGCCTATGTCAAGGTTAAACTGATCAGTGTCTGGTCAGTGACCTATGAACACTTTGGCTTACAGTTGTAAAATTTCACTAGGTAAACTAGATGTGAAGGCAGACAACCATTGTTGTTCTCAGGCTGCAGAAATAATGCATAATTTTTTATACAGATGTTCCCAACCAGCAAATACAGCATCACTTTCTTAGCAATTGCCTAATAATTTTGAGGCAACAGAAAGGTTTCTGTGCAACAGTTACTTTCTTTATTTGATAACTGGATCTGTCTCTAAAAATGCCAAATACAACTTTCTGTAATTGATCACCAGATCTGTCTCTAAAAATGTCAAATACAACTGCCAGTAGTTGATCACCAGATCAGTCTCTAAAAATGTCAAATACAACTGCCAGTAGTTGATCACCAGATCTATCTCTAAAAATGTCAAATACAACTTTCTGTAATTGATCACCAGATCTGTCTCTAAAAATGTCAAATACAACTTTCTGTAATTGATCACCAGATCTGTCTCTAAAAATGTCAAATACAACTTTCTGTAATTGATCACCAGATCTGTCTCTAAAAATGTCAAATACAACTTTCGTAATTGATCACCAGATCGTCTCTAAAAATGTCAAATACAACTTCTGTAATTGATCACCAGATCTGTCTCTAAAATGTCAAATACAACTGCAGTAGTTGATCACAGATCAGTCTCTTAAAAATGTCAAATACACAGCCAGTATTGATCACCAATCTGTCTCTAAAAAGTCAAATACAACTTTCTGTAATTGTATCACCAGATCTGTCTCTAAAAATGTCAAATACAACTTTCTGTAATTGATCACCAGATCTGTCTCTAAAAATGTCAAATACAACTTTCTGTAATTGATCACCAGATCTGTCTCTAAAAATGTCAAATACAACTTTCTGTAATTGATCACCAGATCTGTCTCTAAAAATGTCAAATACAACTTTCTGTAATTGATCACCAGATCTGTCTCTAAAAATGTCAAATACAACTGCCAGTAGTTGATCACCAGATCAGTCTCTAAAAATGTCAAATACAACTGCCAGTAGTTGATCACCAGATCAGTCTCTAAAAATGTCAAATACAACTGCCAGTAGTTGATCACCAGATCAGTCTCTAAAATGCTAAATACAACAGCTACTGTGAAGGTTCAAGTAATAATTCAATTTTTTATGGGCCTTTGGCTAAGGCAAGTAACACAGCCAGCACTTCTAAATCCAACACATTTAAAACAATATACTGAATACAGTATAGTTTATCAAAATATTGTTGTAATATAAGGCATTACAGTCAAGCTGCTCTGGCAAATTCTTTTTAATATTTAATAAACAAGGAACTCACAAAAAAGCAAAATAATTTTTGTATATTTATTTTTCATTCTGATTTTCAACATGTAACACTTATATATTATAACAAAACTGATTAACCCACAAAAAATGTCATAACATTTAAGCTTGTAATGCAATGACCTTTTATTTATATGAGTGAATATAACATCAGAATTTTACAAGATTATCTAATCTTTTCATAAAATTCTTCATTTTCTCAATAATAAAAGGGCATTAACATTCTATAAATAAATCTTGATCAATCACAAATAACAAATCTATTAATACATTTTTCAATTTTAAAATCAGCAAAATTTAATGGCACATTTGAAACATTAATACATATATATATCAATATAAAGTATACACGTTTATAAAACAAACATTAAATATTCCCCCCACCCTCATCATCCTGGAAATTTGCTTTACAACCCACATTGTCCCGGAAATATGCTCTACCACCATCAGAGGAAAAAGTAAATGGATATGGTAATTGTATGGGTAGGCAACACTGTCCATTCATCTGTCTGTCTTTGTAAACTTGTGTCGGTCACATTTTTGTGCACAAAACTCCTGATACATATTTCAATAACGAAAGCAATAAATTATAATGCAAGATTTATCAGAAACATTCAAAATGTAAAAAGCAATTTTTTTGAAAGCTTTTAAGAGCACTGAAATGCATTATTTTAATGTCACTATTAACTGTTGAATGTTGTGGTGATTTGACAATCATGAAACAAATTCACTAATTTTCCTAGTAAAGCTCATCCTGAAGAGGATTAAGAGGGTCTTACAGGCTTGAACATGGTTTTCCAACACAGGGGATAGCGAGGAACAAGAAACCAAGCAAAAAAAACCTTGAAACAGACAGCTATCACTGATTTAAAGATATATGTACTTGGAAATTACTGACTGTTATTGAAAAAAAACAACGGATAAATATCAAACAGGGAATGCCACATTCCAAAAATGCAGCCTCCCAATAACGAAACTCACAGCCTTACTATAAACAGTAAAACTTTTACATTAAAATTATCAATACCAGCTGACTTCCACTAGCAATACTGGCACATGTAACTGATACACTTCCAGTCCCTGATGGAACAACTGCACATTATGATGTAGACCTCTTAAAACAATGTACTAGAAAGGTCACTAACTGCAGCCTTCTGACTACAATGGCACACTTATTTCCATGACATACTCGGCTATTATTGCTTTAGGTGTGCCATTATGACCAGAAGGTAACTAAGCACTAGGTAAATATATTCTGGTTAAGATACAATTTTCAATGAACTGTTGGTTGACTGTGTTTCTGTAATCCAGTATTACTTTATTAGTATAAAAAAAGCTTCATTCTTTCCTTTTTCATTCATTAATTTAATTTTTCATGAAATGCAAATTTTCATCTTGGAAGAGTGCTAAAATACAGAGTTCATCAAATTTAAAAACCAGGTCATTTCATTATAAAAATTAAAAAATAACACTTATTCTGCAAATTTTTGCCATTGCTGAAGTAAAATGTTCAAAACTAATTCAATCATATTGATATAAAATGCAAACACCAAGAGCTGAACCGAGGTCTTGTAAAATGCATAATGAGTCAGAAGAGCCAGATATATTATAATGTTAGACTTACTGCTTTTATATACTTCATTTCTTAAAAAAAAAGAATTCCCATGAATTACCCATTGTAAAGTAAAATGAGTTTATGTTACAAGGAAAAGTCTCAAGTTGGACTATTTCCTCCTGGAAGTCATTCAGAATTCACATTTCATGATTTGCTTGTAGGCGTTTCCACAGGAAATCTTTCAGCGGCAATTTCAAACATTCTTTTGAAGACCTCAGGCTCTTGTGCTCCAGAAAACACTTTTTGACCATTAAGGTAGAATGCTGGTACTCCTGGAATTATAAATGTAAAATCAGAATAACCTTTTAAATGACCCCTTTTCTATAATGGCTAGTTTATAGTCTGTGCTACCATACAGAACCAGTAAATATACTGTGTTAACAGCACATTTTGATGGGCTATTAAATTAAAACTTGAAAAAAATTATTTCTGATGCCATCTTAATATTTCTAACACTTGTAAAATTTTCTTTTATATAAACAAAGAAGGATTTTACAGTGTATTGTCTTGTCGATTAGAACATGTTTCGCAAAATGACCTACTTTTGGCTATTCCGGTTTATTTCTTAGTATTTAAAACCACATTTCAGTTTAGTATCCCTTCCTGGTGTAATTCGAACATGTTAGAATAGAAATAGATTTTAGTTTTGCATGCTTTGTTGGCAAATAAAACATGTTTTTTCGTTCAGATACGTCATATTTAATTCGGCCTTTTTGGCTAGATTACTAGGCATCTGAACTCAAAAAACGTGTTTTATTTGCCAACAAAGCATGCAAAACTAAATCTATTTCCCAAACAACTACTGAAAGACTTGCCTGTCCATAATCAAATTTACATGTTGCTTTATATAAACTGACAGTCCACAGTGAAAATTTATCTCTAATAAAACACTAATTGAAAGGCTTGAAAAATAAAATGCTAAGTTTCTTCTTAACTGTCTACCTTAGCCCAAACAAATTAGAGCCACTAAAATAGCATAGATTATGGACAAGCTAGTTTCTTCACACAACAGACTGAACATGTTGTTGGCAGATCAACAGAAGAATGCATGGTTACTGACTTACTTCCCGGAAGTAATCTAGATTAATCTGGAAAGTTTTCAAACAATCGGATAAAAGCATTTACAATTATAAATGTGTAATAATTTTGATTTACAAGCCATTCAGTAAAGTTCCTTCAATAAACATTTTTACATTGTAAATAAAATACTACAGAATGGTAAATCATTAATGATGCCAGCATTATAGACATTGTTAATCCAAAATGAAAACGCATAAATGTTTGAAAAGCTATGTGAAAAGCATTATGTGACATGATGTAGATACTAGGAATAATTATTTAAAACTGAAGCACTCTGTTTGATGTATTTGTTGTAAACAGACTTTGTTGCTCTGCAGATTAACTTAACTTATAATTTAACTAATATATTCCCTTGTAGACAGGTGTTTGCATTACTCAAAATTATTGTTCACAGACTGAGGTTATTGTGTAATTGAATTTAAATTTCAGCTAAACTGTTTACAATAAAAGTTACCTGAAATTCCTTTCTCTGCCCAGCTTATAGCTCTTTTGAATGTAGCATTTACGTTTCTGTCATCATTGATGAAAGCTTTTGCTTGTTCAACATCCAGCCCACATTCCTTGGCAACATTTAGACACGTTTCTTCTTGCAATGGTTCAGCATCAGTAAAACACCTCTACAAGTTCAAAAAATTTCATGATAAATATAAGGCAATGCAGAAATTACACCTTCGATTCTTCTTGTAAACTGTGTTTGTTGGAAAGACGTCATTCTAGAGAGGTTATGTTAAGATAATACAGAAAGGAACATGTCTTTGCATAGAGGTTTTTTCTCCTTCGCCATCAGAAGTTGTACTATTCTTCATTGCACTCGGAAAACAGTTTTAACGTACTATTCTTCACTGCATTCGGAAAACAGTTGTAGCATACTATTCTTCATTGCATGCGGAAAACAGTTGTACTTGTAGCGCAGACAAGAAAAAATACCTGAAACCTTTGACATCTAAACATGACCTTGACTTTTGAGCACGGGGGTTGGATGTTGTAATGAGATGTTGTCTTGTTATGGCAAAGTTATTTCAAAACCCAGCAATGCATAACAATGTTACAGAGTGTACAAGATGTTGTGTACACTTGAACTCCCGTAGATGCACACACAACAGTGTAAAATCCCTATCTAACATTTTTAATGGCGAGGACATTATAAAATGTTTCAAAAAAAGTTACCTTAGAACTTGTCTACTAATTTAAAACTGATACGTGGTCTTGAAGAAGGTTCTGGCAAATTAACCCTTTCGCTGCCTACAAGACGGGTATACCTGTCCCACTTCTATGTCAGCCTATTTGCCTACAAGGCAGGTTTACCCGTCTTGGGATTTCCCAACATTCCAACCTATAAACAATGCAAATGACATCACACGTATTTATCCCAGAGCTACCAATCATATTAAAAGAAAGTTTTCCATCTGTGTTTGCTGTTGTATTTTTTAGAATACTGCACACAGGAAAGCCCTTAATGACCTTGTGACCTGGTAAATTTCCACATTTCAAAATGGTGGACGGCGGTTCAACTGCGGGGTAAAGTAGACAAAACAACTGCAATATTCTCTCTAAACGTCGAAGATTCGATAAGGAAATTTGGTACTTGATATTTCTTTGTTTTCTAAACATAGGTTTACAAACCAAGCAAATTCTTCAAAAATTTATAGCTGTTTACAGTGATTCTTCCCCATCCAGCCCTTTCACTGTCTACATGTATGATGAACCGGTATACCTGTCTCACATTTATGTCAGCATATTTCATACTAAAACAAGCCTTTTTTAGAATAAATCTGTTCTTATGTATGCATTTATTATTTTCCTTTCTAAAAATTATAGGTTTTGTATACTTTCTGTGAACAATAAAGCCTCTAAACTTTTCTGTCAAAACTAAGGTGATTTACAGGAAAGTGCCTTGCAAATACAGTGTACATAACGTAATCGGGTCCTCGGCAGCGAAAGGATGAAGATTGAAATTATGAACGATTAATGAAGTTAATTTTTGTTTTGTTTTGGGTTTAACACCGTTTTTCAACAGTATTTCAGTCAGTTTACATAACCAGTGTTCCTGGATTCTGTACCAGTACAAACCTGTTCTCCGCATGTAACTGCCAACTTCCCCACATGAATTATCAGAGTTGGAGGACAAATGATTTCAGACACAATGTCTTTTATCAAATCGTCACGGAGAACATATGTTCAATAAATGTACAGGTATACAAACACATTAAAAGTAAAATATAAACCTTGAAGAGTTTTTCTGCAACATCATCTTGCTTATTTCCACCATCTACTTGTTTTGCATATTCTAACAGAGTATGTCCCATCAATGTACTAGCAAATGTTTTACGTTCAGTGTTGAAGTCAAGTCCTAGGGAAGCAGCTATACCCCTGAGGTGCTGTACCCTGTAATAAAAAGGATAATTAGGTAAATTCTATTAAGATCATAGTTTACATACATTTTCTGGTTGTTCCTCTATTGAGTCGCTTACCTGATATCTCAGCTCTAGCCAAGAATAGAAAAACACATAATAATGGCAACTTTATGACAACTAATCAGAACTTTTACCAGCAATTACCTTGTACACTAGGAATACAGTACATAATAGTACTGTTACATTGATTACTGGACCTCTAGACTCTGGGTCTAGAGGTCTGGGTATTGGACCCCTAGCCATGCACAAATCCTTGTCTTTTGTCTCATTAACTGTTTGAATGGGATAACAACTATTTTATGTCATATGTTGAACAATTGTTTTTGAATTTGATTTTATAGCTGTTTCTAGCTATATCTACATCTACATGGTACTCCCAACAGTCAGTAACTGACTATGACTGGGAGGCGACTGTCTGGGGGACATTTGGATACACAAAATTAGTGTGCAATATTAAAATCAGTACTACTATATTACAAGTTAGTGGTTAAAAGATGATAAAAACATTTATTTTAGGGTAGAACATCAGTACTTCCAGGCTACTCCTGAACTCGTTTAGAGTAACACTGACTTCACATTATATGGTAGGATGTTTCAGAGTCTAATTGTTCTAGGAAAAAAGTGAATTCATGTGATACTGTGTACAAGAGAAAGGAACATGAAAGTTAAGGTTCCTAGATTCTATTAGGTACTTGTGATCTACACAGACAATTGAGTGATAGATTTTATACAACATAATTTGGGATGTGAAATTTCTCCTTGTTTCTAAAGTTTGCCATTTTAGTACAGATAACATTTCAGTGACACTTGATGTAAAGTCATAGTTGTTGAGAATGTATCTAGCTGCAGCCCTCTGCACTCTTTCAATTTCACATGTTAGATTTTTTTGCCATGGATGCCAAACAGTTGAGCAATATTCCAGTTGGGGACAAACATATGTTTTATATGCAGTTCTTTAATTTTGACATTTTTTGTCTCAACATTTCTTTTTATGTATTTTAGGGTATTGTTTGCCTTGTTTGATACATTTTGTATGTGAGGTTTCCAACTAAAGTCCTCACTGATGTTTACACCTAAGTACTTAGCATTTTTGGTAGTTTTTAATTCATGGTTATGTAACTTATAGGAAAAAAAGTGGTGGTTTTTCTCTTATATATAGCTAGATTTAGCTAAAGCTAATTTCTGACTTTTCTGGGACCTGTTGTGTTGACTAGGTCAGAATCTAGAACCATGTCCTAGAAAATACACTCTGTCTAATCTTAAAACGATTAAATGGATCAAACATTTTTACAAGTCTTACCTGGGATTATTTGGGTCCTTGTAGCCTGGTGGGATCGGGAGGCCCTCGGGAGGAGTCTGGGGCCTTAGCATATAAGGTTCCCAACGAATTCGGAACTCGTAATCCGAGCTCAACGATTCCATTGCAGACTCCATTTTCCGCTTTCCGATCCAACACCATGGTCAGATGATATCACTGACAATGTCTATGTTGACTTTCTTTTTCGCCGACATTGTAACAGATGAAAACTTTCTACCAAACGCGTAAATTTTGTTAAACTTTGAAGTTTCAAGTTTCAAAGGCAACTATAAGTAGTTTCAATGGCGTGTTTACTTCTAAGGGAGGCAACTGGCAACTGTGTTCATTTGGAGTTCCTCGGTTATTTAGGTTTTGAAAGAAAAGGTATAGGTTACACTCGACCAATTCAAGTCCTTATTTATTTCATATTAATAACAAAACATTCAGACCTCATTTTCAGCACTTTAGAGCATTTCAATGATATGAAAACCATATATGCTCATTTAGTATAACATGTCTTCTTATCAAAAATAGAAAAATATTGACATGTTATGTTGAATATAAGAAAAATAATCTGTTCTGAGAAACATCACCCTCTAAAAATGCCCCCATGAAAACAGCCGTTTAGCAGTTACGCGTAGGTAGACATTTTTCGCAAAGAATAAAACTTATTCCAAGAAATTTACAATGAAAATGGTCTAGATCTATTCTCAGTACTATAAGCAGTAAACATAAGCCAAAAATTTAACTGTCACCTCCTCATGTCACTCATTATACCAGATTTCATCCATAGCATGGAACTACATTTTGGACTACTTCACATGTAACACTGAGTAGTTATTTCCGGTTTGGTGTAATCCGTCCTTAAAGAAACATTTTTCATACTCAAAATGTGTTATTTTCACTTAAATTGTACCAGTAACCTAAATGCATGAAAAAAAATACCAGTTTCAGTTTGATACAATCAGTTTTCAAGGTTTTATGGCTTTTTCAGTAACGTATGCTAGCGCGCCAAATTTCCTGGAAAAAAGCTGTCGCGACATCATTTTTGACCACTTTTCCTTGCTTGAGCTTATTTTTGCCATATTTTATCAAGTTTTACCATAAACTGCACTCAAATCACACACTGTTACTGTAAAATATACCCAAACTCACCCCTGACACCTAAAACATACCAATATTTAGTCAATAAATATGCATTTTTGAAAAAAAATACACCCAAAACAGTGATTTTGAAATATTTTTAGTTTTTCTTTTTTTCTCTGCTAAATTGCACTGAAATTGTCATCTTCTATCATAATCTGGCCAAACTAGCCTGTTTACAGCCACATCTAAACAAGTTTAATTTTTTACCCTGCACAACTTATAGGTTACACTCTACCAATTCAAGTCCTTATTTATTTCATATTAATAACAAAACATTCAGACCTCATTTTCAGCACTTTAGAGCATTTCAATGATATGAAAACCATATATGCTCATTTAGTATAACATGTCTTCTTATCAAAAATAGAAAAATATTGACATGTTATGTTGAATATAAGAAAAATAATCTGTTCTGAGAAACATCACCCTCTAAAAATGCCCCCATGAAAACAGCCGTTTAGCAGTTACGCGTAGGTAGACATTTTTCGCAAAGAATAAAACTTATTCCAAGAAATTTACAATGAAAATGGTCTAGATCTATTCTCAGTACTATAAGCAATAAACATAAGCCAAAAATTTAACTGTCACCTCCTCATGTCACTCATTATACCAGATTTCATCCATAGCATGGAACTACATTTTGGACTACTTCACATGTAACACTGAGTAGTTATTTCCGGTTTGGTGTAATCCGTCCTATACAATCTGGTGTGCGCTTGTATCTGCGAACCATTAGATCCAAGTTTTAAGTGAACACTGGTTAAGTCTTACTTGTTATTTCATTTTCAACAAAATTTAAGATATAAATAACCCTAAATCTCTAGAAAAGGAGGTCCGTACCCCTAGAAATGGGGCATGGAGTTGTAACGTCTTAGTTTAATCAAAGAAGTATAAAATACAAGTTTAATCATATTTTATTGTACATATATACAGAAACACAAACAACGATCACATACATCAAAAATGCCATATATACAAATGGGTTGGGCCAAAAGTTATTACAACATTATCGAGGGCCCTTCCCAGACATCTTACAAGTCACTAGATCAAAGACCCCAAAGAAATATGAATACCATCTGAAAGGAGTTGTTCTGGCTGAGGATCGCAGCACAAAGTACCTAGGTGTAGACATACAGTCAAGTCTAGCCTGGAAGCAACACATTGATAGGACATCAAAGAAAGCTAACAACATGCTCGGCTTCCCGAGACGGAATGTTCAAAAAGCTTCAGAAGACACCTTCACAATGACACCTTTAACATATATATAGAAATTCTTAAAATATCATTGTACTATTAAAGTCATTTCAATTAATCGAATTTACTGAAGCAATACTTAGTATGTAGTGAAAATCAATTCAGAAGTACCATGAAAGATCTAGTAGTTAATGAAATAACATTTATATTTAAGAGCATGAAATTTGTCCTACATTATACCCTTTTTATGCCCCCCGCCCCACCCTGACACTACCTCCCCAGATAATACAAGATTTTATTACAAATACTATCCTGTCCAATGCATTAATATTTCCATATCTGCCATGCTGAATCTATCTTATATATGCTTGGACTTTTTTATTTAACATTGTCAAACAATTTTTGGTAATTCTGTACCATTTCATTTTATTTTAAATGATGGCTATAGTTCTAGAGTTAAGATTAAAATTTCTTGTCCTACAAATCAAAAAAATGCAATTTCAGCACAATGTTTGTTCCTAAACTAAGCAGAACAAGAGCTGTCACTAATGGTGACAAATGCCCTCGCAGCACCTTGACCTTTGACCTGGTGACCCCAAAGTCAGTAGGGGTCTTGTACTCAATAAGTACTATCAGCATGTGAAGTGCCTTCATGCAAAAAGTTAACATTGTGACGAACGAACGAATAAACTAACGGACGGACAGTTGAAAACTAATATGCTAAAAATATGCACTTTTTCTATATCAACACTATGTTTATAAACTAAGCAGAATAAAAAATATGCACTTTTTTCTGTATCACCCCATCTATGAAATTAATTAAGACAAAACTACCCCTACATGGCCTTATGTTTGTGATAAAATAACATATACAGGGTAGGTAGATCAGTAGTTCCTGTTTGGTCCAATTGGATGAAACCTATATAAATTGCAGCATTTGGAGAGTTATCTTCCTAAATGATTTAACAGTTGTCGCTACTGGCGAATAGGTCCTATCATGTGGTGTACTCTCGGCTTTTATCATAGTGTTAAAACTCTTTTGTTAACCTTTCATGAGTTTCAAACACCTGAAAGTGATTGAATTATTTAAAAAGATATAGTTATGTAATTTATCAATATCATCCATTTGGTAACTGGTTCTTCTGTTTTTAACATAAATTTAAAGCCTTGTGGAAATTTCATCATTTCAAAATGCTGGCCAGTAATATATAACTGAAATATTGTTATAGCTTTTATTTTAAGCGAGTCACATTTCCATTTAATTTTTTAGCAAAGTGGGGCTAGTATATTTAGCTAGTTGAAAATATTGTTAAAATTTACCAGTATTGTTTCAAATAGATGGTGATTACTGTGAAATCATTAATATTCGTGGGGGACTAATTTTCGTGGATTTCGTGGTTGTGTCAATCCATGAAATTAAATCCCAACGAACAGGTAAAATTCCCGTTAATTTTATGGTCAAAAGTTGAAATCCACAAATTCATATCCCCACGAAATTGCCGTTTTGACCAAAACCACGAAATTTCATGCCCACGAAATTAAATGATTTTACAGTACTTTACATATTAAGTTTGCATAAAATTTCCCATCCACTGGCTGCATACTGAATGTTATCATAAAAATCTGCATGCCATGGCCATCCTGTTAACTCTAGGGGGTTCAAGAATATGTCCTTGAAGCAGACTTAACACTTCCTGCTCCCACTTGGGTGTTACATATTGGACAGTCTGATGTTAGTGTATATCAATAAGTTTTCCTAATCCTTGAAATAATGTCTGATAGGTCTTACATTTGTTCTTTATTTTTAAAGCTCGATCTACAAATTTGTGATCTGTGTATTAAAAATCCTCCCGGAGTTTTTTATTAAATATAAAGATTTATATTTTGACATTCTTACATTTCTAGTTTGGTTTCTATAGTTAAGAAATAAACAAGTAAACATGCATTGTCAGTATTTCAGTTGATTACAGTTTTTCAACTAATTGTTGGGATGTTATTTCAAGAAGCAACGCTTTAAGCCAGACAAATATGCAATTGACAATCTGTCGTTTCCTCTTTGAGCATTTACTTGGTTAATTTCTGCATGTCATGAATTAACATAGTCTTCATATAGTCTATATAGCTAGGAATCAATTTTTCACATTTCTCATGTCTTGAGGAAAACTGGTCAATCTGTACACGTTCATTTAATAAAATCTGTAAAAAGATCCTTTGGAAGCAAAGAATGCAACCAAGAAGAATAATAGCAGACTCGGTTTGACTGAGTCTGTTCATGGGAGGTAATAAAATGTGCAACACCGCTCACGCCCTCTAGCACCGGCTTAAGGGAAACTCTATTACACATATGTTGAATGGACTCCATGATCCCAAAGGACCAGAAGTTACATTTTAAAAACAATTTTACAGCTTTAAAATTCCAATTTTTGCAGTTTTCTATTACTAGCATTATTAGACCATGCAAATATTTTCCTGTTTATTCCATCACTTGACACATTTACTAATGTAGACCATAGCTGTACAACTGTTTTCTTAACCTTACAAGTCATTGGTTGCCACCCAATATCTCTATTTACTGCAGCACAAAATATCTAGCTGCTCTATGTTAGATACCATTAAATACAACCGAAATCTACAGATTTGTACATAACAAACCAACCAACTGGTAGAATTTCATTAAACTTCTTTCATTCTTTTCCATGAATATTTATTATAAACATGTGAAGTTTTGTACCCACACCTGGTCACCACCTTGCCTTGGTCACACCTCCTCCCCCTCCCCCCCAAAAAAAAATCAACCTGATAGTTACTGAGAAATGGCTGCAGACGGACATTTTTCATTAAATCAAGGGCAATAACTCTAAGGGAAATTGACCAATTCCAAAAAAAAATTGATGGGCATCATCGCAGTAAGTTGGTTCATGTTTATTTCAAGTTTCATGAAACTCTACCGGCTAGTTACTGAGAAATGGCTGCGGACGGATGGACTGACGGACGGACAACGCCATTTCAATACCCCCCTCCCGATTTCATCTGTGGGGGATAATTAGAACAAGCAAATTCGATGAATTGGTATCCCCCGCCGAAAGGGTTTGTGGTGAGGAATTGCAAAAAAATATATCCGGTAAAAAGTTAAGGATATTAATAAGAAGCAAATAATTTCATTAGTCAAAATCAATTTAACAGAAAACAAATGTTTAATTAAAAAGTATATAATAAATGTATGATACTTTGATCCTGACTAAAGAATTTTTTTTTTTGTGAATGGGATATGCTTACTGTAATAAGCTTAGCTTTTAAAATTAAATGCAGTTAATTGAAATGCAAGGTGGAATGGTACAACTTGCATGTTGATAAATATTCATGGAAGGTTAAAAAAAAAATCTAAAATAAGGCATGAAAAAAATTTTTTTTAAGGGAGGGGTGTGGGGTGTGACCAGGTGTAGGTGAACAATTTCACATATTAATAATAAATGTTCAGGGAAAATAAATGAAAGAAATTTAATGAAATTCTGCCAAATGGTAAGTTTGTTATGTACAAATATGTGGATTTTTAGACAATTAAAGGGCAGCAAGTCTGGAGTTACAAAAGAAATCCATACGAAATTGTGTGTACACATTCACATAATAGTGCTCTAAATTCTGTTTAAGTTTCATAGTTCTAGGTCAATTATATCAGAAACTGCCATATTTATAGTAACCTATATAGTTAACACTAGAAACTTCTAAGGGCCATAACTCTAGTGTTACTTAGGCAATCTGACTGAAAACTGATGGGCCCCACAATCTCATAGTGGTGAACATGTATATGAGGATAAATAAGGATTTTTTTGGGGGAGGGGGGACAGGAGTGGGGGTGACCAGGTGTGGGTACACAACTTCACATGTTTACAATAAATGTTCATGGAAAAGAATGGAAGAAATAAGGAAATGCTACCAAATGGTATATGTAAGTTTGTTAACAAATGTGTGGATTTTTATACAATTTAAGGGCAATAACTCTTAATTTACAAAATAAATCTTAACGAAATTGTGTGTGATCTAAAGTTTGTTTAAGTTTCATAGTTCTAAGTCAATTATATCAAAAGTTATGAGCCAGAAATTGCCATATTTATAGTACCCTATATAGTTAACACTAGAAACTTCTAAGGGCCATAACTCTGGTGTTACTAGGGCAATCTGACTGAAACTTGGCTGGCCGGAAAAACTCTTAGTGATGAAGATGTATATAAAGTTTTATAAAAATATTCCCAACCATTTCCTAGATATGGCTCTGGACGGATGGATAGACGGACGGACAATGCCAAAACTATATCCTTCAGACTTTCGTTGGGAGATAAAAACTAACCAAGGAGGGGATGTGGAAAGATGCCAACACAGACCCCAAGGGGAGTAGCATAGCTCTCCATATACTTTGTATAGTTCAGCTAAAAATGAGACTTTTTAGATTATTAACCAGAACTGCTTTTGGGAAAAGCACATGTCTCCCACAACTGCCTAATCATCTGAATAAAAAGTCAGTTTTCATAAACAAATGTACTGTTTACTCACTACAAATATACTTTTGAAGAATAAAAAGGCCAATTTTGGGTAGTTTATAGTTTAATAAGAGCCATTATTATTAAGTGCCTGGGGGGATTTGGCTAGTAATCAAACTTGGCAGAGGACTTATTGGTAAATACATTTTGTTAAAGTTTGGTGAAAATCAGATGAGAAATGTTCAACTGATGAGTGCAGACAAGAGTAAATAGGCTGATTTTCAAGGGTCCTAATTCCAAAGTGGTTTGGCTAGCAAAAGAACTTTGTCATGGACTTATGGTTATGCAGACACATTTTGTTCAAATTTGGTGCAGATTACACGAGAAATGTTTAAGACTGCAGACAAGATTTGTGACAGACGGACAGACAGCAGTAAATCAGCGATGTGGGAGACATAATTTTTTTGTCCATTACAGCCACGCAAGAACAGTACCTTAATCAAATCGTGAGTATACTCTTCAAAAAGGAGGTGATAACTGGAAATTTTGATGAAAATGATGACATAGTATTAGCAAAAGTAAATGGACTGGTAAATTGCACACAAATCTCATATTGTAATAAATAAGAGAAATAATGTTTAAAGTTTATTTAGAGAAATCATCAAAAAGACAACAAAACTACATTACAAAATTTGCAGCACAAAAGCATAAGTTTCATCAAGTACATTTGATTTAGAGACTACTCGCATTAAGAGACCACTTTTTCAATTCCTTTTTTTTACGTTATCAAAGAACAAACTATGTTGCATAAACAGAACATGTTTTTCCTTCCCTTTGGTGGTCTCTTATTGCAAGCTGTACTATAGTTTTTTACCCAGCTATATTCAGTTCAGTTCAGTTTCAGTGTAAAATTCAGTTCAGTTTCTGTTTCAAATTCAGTTCAGTTCAGTTTGGCTTTCAGTTTCTGTTTCAAATTCAGTTCAGTTCAGTTTGGTTCCAGTTTAAAATTCAGTTCAGTTTCTGTTTCAAATTCAGTTCAGGTCAGTTTGGTTTTCAATTTCTGTTTCAAATTCAGTTCAGTTCAGTTTGGTTCCAGTTTAAAATTCAGTTCAGTTTCTGTTTCAAATTCAGTTCAGTTCAGTTTGGTTCCAGTTTAAAATTCAGTTCAGTTTCTGTTTCAAATTCAGTTCAGTTCAGTTTGGTTCCAGTTTAAAATTCAGTTCAGTTCAGTTTCAGTTTAAAATCCAATTCAGTTCAATTTTATTAAGGCGTAAGATCCAATTGTAACAGAAATACAAAGTGGTACAGAAATCAAAAATATTTGAATTATTAAATATGCAGTAAGCCCTTATATGTTTGTACTTTACAAGTGTAATCAAGCTAATACATAAATATCAGGAAAAAAATGATGATCTTTCTGCCTGGGATAAACCATGAAAGTAACAATTTCGCTTATTTCCAATTTTCAGTAATATGTAAGTATAGTGAAGTAGAATTTCAATTTTCTCTCATATAAATAGTTAGGTAGCTTAAAACATAAAAAAATCTTTATAAATATTGTCTTGTATACCCCTGAATTAACTCTACAAAAATCTATACAGATATAAAATTAAATGTGTAGTTATCACTGAGAAACTTATCACTAAGAAAAATATCACAAAGTTAATTTTATACACGAGTTGAAATGAAATTTTGTCTTCTTGCTCCTTAAAAGTTTATATACTTTACTTATAGTTTTAAATTAAACATTTTTATTCAGAAAGTCATGAAATATTTACAAAAAAACATTTCAGGCATTGGACAGAAAGCTGTATTAGCTTACAGTAAATTTGTTTGTTTGTTTGTTTGTTTTGGTTTAACGCCGTTTTTCAACAGTATTTCAGTCATGTAACGGTGGGCAGTTAACCTAACCAGTGTTCCTGGATTCTGTACCAGTACAAACCTGTTCTCCGCAAGTAACTGCCAACTTCCCCACATGAATCAGAGGTGGAGGACTAATGATTTCAGACACAATGTCGTTTATCAAATAGTCACGAAGAACATATGCCCCGCCCGAGGATCGAACTCACGACCCCGTGATCCGTAGACCGACGCTCTTACCTACTGAGCTAAGCGGGCGGGCTAGCTTACAGTAAAGGTTGTCTTCTTCTTACTTTACTATTGAATGATAACATTTGTTGCTTAAGGATATTATTTAAAGGTTTTACACCTTAATAAATTTTGAACAAAAGTATTTAAAAATAATTAACAAACTTAAGCAAAATCAAAGAAAGTAATAACTTGTCAACCTTGGAAAGTCTTGAGCTAGAAGTTTGTTGTGTATTTTTAATCAAGGAAATGGCTAAATAATACACAAGAACAACTAAAGTGTTTCTTTAGGCAGACTGTAAAAAGAGGGTATTAAGGCTTAAAGCTATAATATAACATTTTAACAAATGAAAAAAATTACAAGTTTGAATACATTAATTTTCTTAAATATAGAGTAAAATAACACAATTCAAATTTCCAATTACAATTGTCATTTTTTACTTAAGATAATGAACATTATGGTACCAAATTTATCAGGAGTATACGTCACTGCTTGAAATTTTTCTTTAACATATGAAAACCCTTGGCTGGCCTTCCCAGTTTTTCATAGTAAATTTGTCTGTCTGTCAGTTATAGGCATTGTACCGGATACCAAGTAGTGTCATAGCAGGTATGACTATTTAGGGTACAGTTTATTGAACACTGGTAAAAGAATACTTTTCAGAAGAAACTGAATAATGTCCTAGTTATTTCTGTGCACAGTAGAGCTGAGACAAGAACTGGAAAATCAAATTGTCTTCCATAACCGGCTACCAAAATCACTTTAGGATCTTTTCAAGCTAAGTACACAATTTCTCTACAGTGGACTTAATTCCAGGTATTGTGCTTTTATGGTCATCGTGTCTGAATATTCCATGCAATCCTGGTGATCCTTTGTGCCTCTGGTGAAATTTCCTTTTCAGGTGTGACATAGATATTTGTGCTATAGCGATTTTGTTGTGGTATGGAGCTTTGTGCGACATGTGGCATCTTCCCAATATAACTATATAAAAGAAATATCTCAATTTACTGTATATCACTCTAAAATGTGTAAAACTGACAAGCACTTAGACAAAATGTACAAAATTCAAAACAGACAAATCTTTAAAAGCAGAAACAGGTTTTATATCTTTAATTAGTTGAAAACCAATGAATTTCCATCAACTGAAAATCAATTACATGTATATAAAGCTATGAAACAAAATATTAAATGTTATCTTCACCAAAACACAATGCTACTAAAATAGTTATAGTATAAGCCCTAGAAGCATTGACTATGGCAAAGGCCCACTGCATATCCATTCATTTGATACTGTAATGGATGAAAACAAGAGGGCCATGATGGCCCTATATCGCCCACTTGAGTTAAGTAGCTTGCTTGAACAAATTTCTTTGCTAAAGCTTAAACAAGAGGGTCATGATGACCCTGAATCGCTAACCTGAGTAATATGAGCCACATGTTGAAAATGGCAAACTGATGCTAAAATATTAGAAAGTAGGTCAGTAGGTCACATTCATGGTCACTGAAAGTCAGTTTTAAAATCGGTGTGAAAACTGTACATGTCATCCAAATTTCAAGGTTTATCTTAAAAAAACAAGAAAGTAGGTCAAGGTGAGTCAAGTGACCCCTAATCACATGGGGTCATCAGGTAATTATATTTAAACAGTCTAGGAAATATGATCTGATAATTTTTGAAGTTTTTATTCCTATATTATATATCACATAACAAGTGACCCTCAGGGCAGAGCCTCTTTTCAACCCAGGGGCATAATTTGAACAGTCTTGTCCTAAGAGACTTTTGTTTGACCGCTAGTCCATTGGAGTGCAAATCAGGGCTAGGATCATAACCAAATATCAAAGGCCTAGGCTTGAACTTTCTGGCAAGAAGTTTTTTTCCTATATAAGTCTATGTTAAATCTGGGACCCCAGGCTAGGGCCTCTTTTCAACTTGGGGTCATAATCTGAATAATCTTAGTAGAGGACCACTAGGCAATGCATTATACCAAATATCAAAAGCCTATGCCTTGCAATTTCAGACGAACAGAATTTTAAAGTCTTTTCCTGTAAATGTCTATGTAAACAACTAGGGACTTCCATGGCAGGACCTCTTTTCATCACAGAGTAATAATTTGAACAATCTTGGTAGAGAACCACAAGGCACTGCAATATACCAAATATCAAAAGCCTAGGTCTTGTGGTTTCAGACAAGCAGATTCTTAAAGTTTTCTTCCTATACGTCTATATAAACCATTTGACCCCTCTGGGGGCCATACATCATGCTAAGGGAATCATTTGAAGAATCTTGGTAGAGGCCCACTAGATGATGCTACATACTAAATATCAAAGCTCTAGACCTTATGGTTTTAGACAAGAAGATTTTCAAAGTTTTTCCCTCTATAAGTCTATATAAACGATCTGACCCCCAGGTCGAGGCCATATTTGACCCTAGGGGGATGGCTTCAACAATCTTGGTAGAGGCCGACTAGATGATGCTACATACCAAATTTCAAAGACCTAGGCTTGGTGGTTTTAAACAAGAAAATTTTTGAAGTTTTTCCTTTCGGTTGCCATGGCAACCACAGTTCTGTATGGAATTCAATTCTTTGAATAATTTTTAAAGAAGACCTTCCAAGGATCATCCCTGTGAAGTTTCATCAAAATTGGTTTGTGGTTTAGGAGGAGATGTAGTTTAAAGGAAAGTGTGGACAGATGGACGACGGGCGGACGCCGGACAGTGAGCAAACACAAAAGCTCACCCTGAGCCTTTGGCTCAGGTGAGCTAAAAAGCATCAGAAGAAACTTACTTAGGTCAATGGTTTCTAGGTCAACAGTGATAATTTTTGCCTCCCCTTATATATCTGTAGGACTGAAGTTGCTACGAGGAAGTGCATCAATATCAACATCCTTTTTAGCCAATTCCTGTAAAGGAAATTGAAGAAAATATATTATGTTGCAATAATTAATTTCTGTATGCTCCACTTCAGAAAATTTACCAGCTATATCTTTAGTTAGTTGCAATCTTTATTTTGTAAAAAAAAAAGCCTAAGAAAAGATGATACAGATCTATTTCAGAGAAATCTGGCCTTGCAGAGATCAGTTATCTCCACATAGATGTTGTTAACACTGGTGATACTATAACAGGATTCCTTATACAAAGTGCAGGGCATCAATTTAATGTTGTATGACAAGTCTGTATTCATTACATGAATACTGGGCAAATAAGTCAAAACTTTAGGAATTAAAGTGTGAAAACTTATTTCTGGCAATAGTTTTGACTATTGACTGGTAAGCCATTAATTAAGTACAGACTATAATTCTCCTCATATTAATCACTGGTCAACAGTTTGTAGATAAAATTATAAAAACTTATTTCTGAAGTTATGTGATGAAACACATTTAAGAGTGGCTAGGCAATAAATAGTCAAAACTGTTGCCCTCGGTCTTTCAAACTTGACTATTGACCAGCCAGCCATTAACCCTTATCCTGCTGGAAACATATCTGCTTTAGCTACCAGTGTAGTTAATGATCAACCTATATATCTGTGCAGTCGGATCAAGATCTAAACTGTTGGCCATTCAGTCAGAAACGTTTTGGTTAGCACCCCTTTTAACAGTAAATAGCACTGTCCGAAACTGAATGATCGACAAGTTCATTATAGAAATTTAGCAGGGTAAGGGTTAAACAAGTTTATATTGTATATTCAGCTGTCCAGTATTTCTCCTTTTACTGACCTATCCTCTGTAAGCAGACGACAATTTTCTCATATGATGCTATATGGGTAAGAAATGACTTGAGACATATTTCTTTCAGTCAAATTCATATGTAGAACATTCCCAACTAAATTTCTAGTCTTGATATATACTCAACATCTGCACAATTATGTAAGAAAGTTATGTTTAAAAAATCACCTGACTGGTAAGAAATTTCTTCTGAAGTCAACTGTTTTCAGTTCCCCAACCCCTCCACTCCCCCCCCAACCCCCCCACTCCCCACCCACATGACAGTGCAAGTCCTGCTTTAAAGTTAACCTAAGAGACAAATGGGTAAATGTCAACAAAAACTTAAAAGTTGAATACTGTTACTTATCAAAATTGAAATATAAAACTATTATGCATAAATATTACTTGTTTTTACTTTCTTCCTATTATGAATGCTGAATAAACATTCAGTCTGCATGATGCTATCTTATGATGGTAATACCACTAATTGCTTCCATACACAATATAGTTCTGGGGCCATATTCATAAAGCATCTTAAGTATAAGTTTTGACTTAAGATGAAGATTTAAGTCAAGTTTGTGGTGATGTCAGCTTAAGTCTAAGTAAAAAACTTAATCCTATTCATAAAACAGCTTAAACTTAAGATACGTTAGAAATGACTTAAGTCAGAACATAAAATTGCGTCTTGAGTACGATTAAAGTGTTCTTTTTCGAATAAAAGCACTTTAAACATAATTGTGCATGTTGTATCTGTCTGAAATTAATGTGTTGTTTTTTTTTAAAGTCAAGTATTACTTATTAAGTTGTTTTATGAATAACAAATATACTTAACTAAAATAAATTTCTAACCTAAGTAATACTTTTGTAAATAATCAATTTCTTATACTTACACTTAAGATGCTTTATGAATACGGCCCCTGGTCTAGCTTTTTAAAGATAATTTTTAGATTTATTTCTACAAAGACTTGGGAAGAATAAATTCAGGAACTGCAACAAACTGCAGTATAAAACTGGAACAAATTGCTGGAACAAAATGCAGGACACAACCGGAACAAGCTGCTGGACGAAACTGGAACAAACTGCTGAATACAACTTGAACAAGCTGCTGGACACAACTAGACCAAACTGCAGGACACAACCGGAACAAGCTGCTGGACATAACTGGAACATGCAGCTGGACACAACTGGAACAAACTGCTGAATACAACCTGAACAAGCTGCTGGACACAACCAGACCAAACTGCAGGACACAACCGGAACAAGCTGCTGGACGAAACTGGAACAAACTGCTGAATACAACTTGAACAAGCTGCTGGACACAACAAGACCATACTGCAGACACAACCGGAACAAGCTGCTGGACACAACTGGAACAAGCTGCTGGACACAACTGGAACAAACTGCTGAATACAACTTGAACAAGCTGCTGGACACAACCAGACCAAACTGCAGGACACAACCGGAAAAAGCTGCTGGACATAACTGGAACAAACTGCTAGACACAATTTGAACAAGCTGCTGGACAAAGATGGACCAAACTGCAGACAGAAAATGAAACAAACTGCAGGACACAACTAGACCAAACTGCAGGCCATAACCAGAACAAGCTGCTGGACACAACTGGAACAAGCTGCTGGACACAACTGGAACAAGCTGCTGGACACAACTGGAACAAACTGCTGGAAACAACTTGAATAAGGCAGCCTGAAAGACAGCTAAATCCCCCGCTACTGTTATGGATAGTGAAAGGGTAAACCCTTGACCTTTAGCTGTGACCTGGACCTTGAACTGACATGGCTGACTCATGAATTCTGTGCAACGTCTTGATGAGGTGATCATTTCACCAAAGTTTCATGAAAATCCTTCACAGGGTTTAGGAGATACAGAGCTCAAACCTTTGACCTTGAGTTGTGACCCTGACCTTGAGTTGACATGGCTGATTCATGAGCTGTTGATGAGGTGAAACTTTTACCCAAGTTTGATGAAAATCCTTCAAGGAGTTTAGGAGATACAGAGCTCAAACCTTTGACCTTGAGTTGTGACCCTGACCTTGAGTTGACATGGCTGACTCATGAGCTCTTGATGAGGTGAAACTTTTACCCAAGTTTGATGAAAATCCTTCAAGGAGTTTAGGAGATACAGAGTGGACACAAAATGGAAGGCTCAAACCTTTGATCCTAAGTTGTGACCTTGACCTTGAGCCGGCATGGCTGACTCCTAAGTTCAGCACATAGCTTTGATGAGGTGATCATCTGACCCAAGTTTGATGAAAATCCTTCAAGGGGTTTAGGAGATATAGAGCGGACACAAAATAGAAGGCTCAAACCTTTCACCCTAAGTTGTGACCTTGACCTTGAGCCAGCACGGCTGACTCATGTGTTCTGCACATTGTCTTGATGAGGTGATCATTTGATCCAAGTTTTATAAAATTCCTTCAAGGGGTTTAGGAAATATAGAGCATACAAAAAATGGAAGGCTCAAACATTTGACCTTGAGTTGTGACCTTAACCTTGAGCTGACAAGGCTGGCTCATGGGTTTTGCACATTGTCTTGATGAGGTGATCATTTGACCCAAGTTTCATGAAAATCCTTCAAGGTGTTTAGGAAATATGGAGCAGACATGAAAGTGTTACGGACAGACGGAAGGATGGTCGGAGACCATTCCTACAAGTGGTGGGGAATTAACAAGCTGCTGGACACAACTGGACCAAACTGCAGGACACAACCAGAACAAGCTGCTGGACACAACTGGAACAAGATGTTTGACACAACCAGAACAAGCTGCAGGATACAACTGGAACAAGCTGCTGGACACAACTGAAACAAACTGCAGGACACAACTGGAACAAGCTGAACAGATAACCAGAAACAAACAAGTCAAATAAAGTAACAAAACTGAGACTAACAATAACATTTGAAAATATTTTATATTCTACTGGGGTACACTGTGTTGTCCCCCCCCCCCCCCACCCCCCGCAATATCTTATTCAAAAGGGGTACATTTTGTCCCCATCCCTCACAATATATAGAATTAACAAGCTGCTGGACACAACTGGACCAAACTGCAGGACACAACCAGAACAAGCTGCTGGACACAACTGGAACAAGATGTTTGACACAACCAGAACAAGCTGCTGGACACAACTGGAACAAACTCCAGGACACACCTGGAACAAACTGCTGGACACAACCAGAACAAGCTGCAGGACACAACTGGAACAAACTGCTGAATAAAACTGGTACAACCTGTCAAGCAAGATGAAAAACCTGAACAGATAACCAGAACCAAACAAGTCAAATAAAGTAACAAAACTGACACTAACAGTAACATTTGAAAATAATTTATATTCTACTTGGGTACACTGTGTTGTCCCCCCACCCCCTCCCCCGCAATATATTATTCAAAAGGGGTACATTTTGTCCCCATCCCCCACAATATATTCTACAGGAGTACATCGAGTTGTCCCCATCCCCCGAAATATATTCTACAGAGGTAAATTGTGTTGTCCTCATCTCCCCCAAAATATATTCTACAAAGGTAGACCTACACTGTGTTGTCCCCATTCTCCCACAATATATTAGATATCCAGATATCAAAGCCCTAGGCCCTGTGGTTTTGGACAAGAAGATTTTAAAGTTTTTCGTTTCCGTTGCCATGGCAACCAGAGTTCTGCATGGAATTCAATTTTTTGAACAATTTTGAAAGGGGCCACCCAAGGATCATTCCTGTGAAGTTTGGTGTAATTCTGTCCAGTGGTTTTCAAGAAAATGATTTTTTTAGAAATTGTTGACGGACGACACACGACTGATGATGCACGGCTGACAGACAACGCACGATTGACAGCGGAGACGGACATCAAACGGTCACAATAGCTCACCTTGTCACTATGCGACAGGTGAGCTAAAAATGTTACCAGACCTTATATAGTTAGGCCTAAAAAAATTCTTTGTTTCCAGTACCGGTAGCATGCTGAAAAAAATCAGGGTAGATAGGTAGGTTGGAAAAAAAATTTTTTGGAATTATTTTTTATTAAGGGAGACTTTTCGGAAATTATTTTTGTGTTAAAAAATGAATACAAATAAAGGGGTTATGCCTTTGGAGCATCAGTGAGGTGATTTTTAACATCACTGACCATGTTTAAAGCTTATAAAGTGCGGTTTTGCAACTTTTTGTCAAAAACTTGAAAAAATATTCTCCAAGGTGATAAAATAATTTAGGGTCGGGCCAAAAATTTAAGGTCGGTCGGGATTACCAGAAACAATTTTTTTTTACACCTTATCATCAACAGTCCTATTTAACTGCTATAAATTACTACATAGTAATTCTGAATTTACTTTCAACAGAACAAAGTATATTAAATTGTTTGATGCAACATCATTACTATAACAGAGTGCATCAAGGACCTGTCTCTAATGGTTCCCGGAATAATTTATTTTGAAATAAAATCCATATCACACCTAAAATCTTCAATATGAAAAACCAGAGCTATCAGAGGACAGCAATGCTTGACTGTTCAACAGCCTTGTCAAAATGCAAAACAGGGTTATGGAACCCATACAATGCATATCAACTAATGAAAGAAGGCAAGAGTGTGATGTTTAAATCAATTACCATTAGTGGGTACTGAGATAACAGCTTACATACAAAACCTTCATCAAAATTTTTCTTAAGTCGAAAAAGGGGCATAATTTTGCAAAAAGTTAAACAGAGTTATGAAACCTGTGCAATGTAAGTCAGTTTATCATAGTGAACAAGTGTGTAAAGTTTATATTATTCCCACAATTGGCTACTGAGGTACCAGCATGCATACAAAAATTGGGACACCAATGCAGTCGAATGGCTGTGTCCAATAGTTGTACCTTTTCTTTGAATAGCTAAGCTAATAAGTGCACTTGCTAACATATATAGTAATTTTAAAGATAACAATACAAACATAATACCTACAAGTTAAAACTGTCAAATCCACGATTCTGCAGTGTCCACAGCACAAAACATCCACTCCTTTTCCAAGAATGGGAATTTTGGTGTCAGGCTGTATCTAACCTTGCCACTTGGAGTAAATGACTACCTGGCTGATGAATGTCACATATTTCCTGGTATTGCTTCTTGTGGGCTGTAAACATAAATTAATCTGTTGTTGATTGGTGTTGTACAACTTTTTCATTAGTATTTCAGCTCTACAATGGCCATATGTTACACTTAAAGGTGGTTAATCAGATTTTGGTCAATTAATGAATTCATTCAAAACTTTATCAGGTGATCATTTATACTTATTTGTGTTCAGGAGTTCATAATACACATCACCTTGTCACTGGAAGTATTCACAAAACTTGATTTCCTTATCCTGGTTGCCAAACCAAGATAGCATTATTTTAGTGCAAGTATAAATTAAACATTTTTTCCTAAGGAATCATAAGAATATAAGCACAATTATTACCACAATTTGTCTATCTCTGTTGTGCAAGACTAGAAATTATGTTGAAATCAAAAGAAATAAATTACCTTTTAAATACTTTTACATAAAAGGGAGGTAATTACAAATTTTCACAAAAAGTAACTAGAACTGTCACAGGAGTGACTCATACCCCCACCATACAGTCTTGTCACAGAAGAATGGCAACCATAAGAAATCTTAAAAATACTTAGTCTTTGGAGTACTTCATCCTGGGCTTCCACATGTAAGTAATACTAGTATAATACTAGTATAGTAATACTAGTAAATATATTAAATCTCTAATATTAGAGATACACTAAAAGTGAATACAAAAAAGTGTCTTACCGACCCATGTTACCACAGAAAAATGTATTTACTTTTTACATAGGACTTATAATAAAAAAGTTAGAAAAATACCTAAAATATTGAAAATCTAAAAATAGGATTTCTAAAAATAGACCAATTCCTGGAATTTAAGGTGAAGAAACTCCATACAAAAGTTAAAAAAAGGTTACTTCCCTTTGGCTCTAAGCCAATCAGAATGAGATATAGTGAAAATACATCAAAATTAACCTTAAATTCTAGGTAAAAGGGGACACAATTCAAGAAAAATTAGTGTCAGAGTTATGCACCTTGTGTCACATGATGTGGGTGATGAGGTGGAACATCTATTTTAAGTCTGAATCAAATCCATTCAGTAGTAACTGAGATATAGTGAAAATACAGCAAAATTAACCTTAAATTCTAAGTAAAAAGGGACATAATTCATGAAAAATTGGTGTCAGAGTTATGCACCTTGTGTCACATGATGTGGGTGATGAGGTGGAATATCTATTTTAAGTTTGAATCAAATCCATTTTGTAATAACTGAGATATAAAGAAAATACATCAAAATCAACCTTAAATTTAAAGTAAAAGGGGACATAATTCATGAAAACTTGGTGTCAGAGTTATGCACCTTGTGTCACATGATGTGGGCACATGATGTGGGTGATGAGGTGGAACATCTATTTTAAGTTTGAATCAAATCCATTCAGTAGTAACTGAGATATAGTGAAAATACATCAAAATCAACCTTGAATTCTAAGTAAAAAGGGGCATAATTCATAAAAAAAATTGGTGTCAGAGTTATGCACCTTGTGTCACATGATGTGGGTGATGAGGTGGAACATCTATTTTAAATTTGAATTAAATCCATTTAGTAATAACTGAGATAGAGTGAAAATACAGCAAAATTAACCCTAAATTCTAAGTAAAAGGGGACATAATTCATGAAAACTTGGTGTCAAGAGTTATGCACCTTGTGTCACATGATGTGGGTGATAAGGTGGAACATGTATTTTAAGTTTGAATCAAATCCATTTGGTAATAACTGAGATAATAGATTTCGGGACGGGACGGGACGGGATGGGACGCTACAAAACTGACTCCTATATACCCCCCTCAAACATGTTTGGTGGGGGTATAATAAATAGGAATCTATGTCTATGTAATAGGTCTTTTTATTCCTAAAATAAATCTCTAACAGAATATATGAAAAATACCATAAAATGTTGCTCAAATGTGATTAATCACCTTGAACACTGAATATGAACAAGTAACTGACAAGTTCTCCACATGAACTGAACATTAAAAACTATAATAAAATAGAAAAAGTAGAAAAACACTGGTCTCGCAACTTGACACAAATTGAAATGTTGCCGACTCTGAGTCTACACTGTGAGTGCTACTGTCCACACCCTCTAGCCCTGTGTGAGCAGAACTCAACATTTACACATGCTACAATTTTTTTTTAAACTTAAAGAATTTATTCCACAGAGAATTTCATGAGCTTCAAAAAAAAATGTGCAAGCTGGCATTAAATTTAATCTTATAATTTTAACCCTTACCATGCTGGCACAAATGATTCTGCCTTAGTGACCAGTGTAGATCATGACCAGCCTGCAAACTCCATGCAGTCTGATTATGATCTGCACTATTTGCCATTCAGTCAGTATCTTTTTGTATGCAACCCTTTAAAAGAAAAATGGTACTGTCCAAATTGAAATATGCACAAGTTCATTATAGAAATTTAGCAGGGTAATGGCTAATGTGAAAAAATGAAGTCTAAAAATTCTGAAACAGCAGTCTAAAAAAACAACTTGACAAACAGTATCTTAATCATTTTGCTACCTATGAGAGAGATACATTGGCTGGAATACTGGAATCAATGACTGCATGTTGATGACCACTATTAAAAGTTTTCCCAAGTTTTCTATACTTCTTCACCATCATCATTGTCTGTCCAGTCACTGTCATTTTCCATCAGTCTCTCCTTGCAACTTCAACCTCTGAAGAAAAATAATTCATGTACATAATTACTGCAAATAAAAATATTACAAACAACATCTTTACCAATATTTTTCCTGACCATTACATGTTCTGCCATACTGTTTCGTACGTCGGATACTTTTAACATTCTTAAAAAATTGTCCCCCTTTGAAAATGAATGCCATTTGTAAAGAAATAAAAATAAACAATTGCTGAAAACTGTGTTCCACCTAGTTATGTGAAATTTCACCAGTTGTATGCTATTGCAACTGCATCAAAACAAACATAATTATGTAACAGTTCTTTGAAAATGGTGTTTTTAAAAGGCATTTGACTGTCCGGAAGTGGGACCCCTTTGGGCAGTCCTCTTCCAGAATTCATGTTTATATTAGTATACTGACACTTGTTTCGTAGAGTAATATACATCTTTTACATGCTGTTCATTTGAAACAAGCCTTTCCTTCTATGATTTGGTGTTGTTTGATTTTTTTTCCCTCAAAACGTAATGCTAAGCCTCAATACATTCAGAACAAATTTAGACAAGAGGGTCATTGACCCTAAAGTGCTCACCTGTGTACAAGGCTTCAAGTGTGTTTGTATAACGTGTAATTTCTTCTATGTTAGCCTATATTATATACATGTCACACACTTTTTTGAACTTAGGGCAATAATTTGAACAACTACTTATAGATTCAGAGAAAAAAATCCAAAGTTCCTTATATATAAGCCTTTAGTAAGTACATGTCATACACAGGGGCATGCCATTTTTGACCTTTGGGCATTTTAACCAAGAAGACCCGTATGTTCTATGGATCAGAACCATCTGAACAACATTGAAAAAGGGTTATATATAACCCAAAGATCATTTGTGTAAAGTTTCATGAAAATCCATCCAGTGGTTTTGGAGGAGATGTTGTTACAAGAAATTGTTGATCAAAAGTAACCACACCCTATGGCAGCCGTGCTTTTTGACTAATCAGAAAAAATTGAACACTATTTGTAGAAGGTCACACAAAAACAATTTGTGTGAAATTATTTCAAAATCAGGCTAACAGTTTTATACAAGAAGACTTTCTAAGTTTCTACAATATACATACCATATAGGGAAAACTGACCAAGCCCCCTGGCAGCCATGCTTTTTGATGAATCAGAATAATTTGAACAATCTTGGTAGAGGGTCACACAAGGATTATTTGTGTAAAATTATTTCAAAATTAGGCCAGCAGTTTCACACAACAAGATTTTTAATGTTTCCACCATATACATATAGGGAAAAGTGACCATGCCCCGACGGCCACGTTTCTTGACGAATCAAAATAAGTTGAAAAATCTTGGTAGAGGGTCACATAAGGATCATTTGTGTAAAATTACTTCTAAATCAGACCATCAGTTTAGAAGATGTCATTTGATGATTCTTCTATTTTTTGCTCTAGGGGACCCAATGTGCGACCAAGCGGAACCGTTTGAATAACTTTGGTAGAGGACCACCCAAGCAACATCCAGGCAAAGTTTCGTTAAAATCATTTCAGTGGTTTTGGAGAAGAATTTCTTTAAGCATAATTTTCAAATTTCTTTAAACTGTCTTTCAGTGACCATAAATGTGACCTACTAATCTCTTTCTAATATTTTAGCATCAGTTTGCCATTTGAAACATGTGGTTCAATATACTCAGGTGAGCGATTCAGGGTCATCATGACCCTTTGTTTATACTTTTGATTCCTCTAGCAGTGGGATAAGAACAGAACTGGTGTCTCACAAGGAGGTAAACTTTCTGCATTTTTGACATCAAACTTACAACCTCCCCATTGAATTGATGATGTGAAATACTTTTGGATCTGTATGCAAAGATTCTACCACATAACAATGATGGGAACTATTCAGGGTTTTTGTAAAATGAGATGTTTCTTTTTTTTTTTTTTTTTTTTTTTTACAGAACACAATATTTATTAAGTAAAGCAGAACACAATAAGTACAGCTTACTCCATTTCTTTTTTCAATGAATCTACTGCAACTTGATGAGGACTTCCTAGGCTGTCCACATTGGCTGAAATGAAACATTTCATTAATCTTTTTTGCATTTAGGCCAAAAGGTTCAACAAATGTGAAAACCAGAACAGGAATAAAGCCCAAGTTCTTGAAATTTATGCCTTTCAACTGGCTCTAGCTATAAAACCATATCAAATTAGGAACTGTGACACCTTAATTACCTATCTAACTAGGTATGATTTTTGGAATTTACGATTTCACCGTCTTTAAATAAAATCTGTATTTCTATTTTTAATAGGCAACTCTTACAATTACCAAAGTTTTTGTTGATATGGCAAAATTTAATTTATGTGTAAATATATAAAGAAACAGCTGTCACAGCAGACATTATGCTCAACTACTGCAGTGCTGGACAGTGAAATAAGGCACATCTGAGGAAGTTATCACTGACATGCTTAAGGCTCATAATGTCTTAAAATCTACTGTTATGAACATAAATACATCAATTTCTTGTTAACTCCCATTTCTGATAATTGCTTTCTTTCAAGTTTGTTAAAAATTTGAATATTGCTAAATATACTAGAATGTTTTATTGAATCAACTGTTTTTATTACCTCCCTTTAATGATCTAGTTAAAAATGTTCATGTGCAATATTAAAAGTAGTGCTTTTCTAACCATGTAAGTATGCATAACATGAATATGAAAAATTCTTACGATAAAAATTTAAAGCATTATGGACTTTAAGGTAGTTTTGCACATTCAGGTAAAAAAAAATTTGTAGTATCTATAAAACCCTGATTTTCCAAAACAGAATATATTTAAAAATTTGGCCATATTTTTTTTTTTTTTTTTTTGCTAGATCGATTTGAAATTTTTTGTAATGGGAAAAATACAACAATTCTGGTAACATTTTTATCAAAAGAATTTTTTCTACAATATACAATATTTTAATGAAACTTCTCACAGTCATAAATGAAAATGTGGCCTACAATATGGTGAACTAAAATTCGTAAACACCGTTGCTTGATTTTAAGGTATAATTTTGCCCATAATTAAAGAGATCCAAGCATTTCAAGCTGATTTAAAGACATTTTTTTAATTAATTCAATGTCTCGGATGTTTAAAAATGGTATTTTAACTTTAGAAGGAAAGTAAACTTGTCACTGTAATAGATTTACTTACATACTGCTGTCTCAGTAGGGAGAGCTCTGGTCTACGGATCGCGGACAAATCATACCATGTGTTTCAAGCTGGAAACAGCTGAACTTCATTGTGCTTTTCCCACAGATGTAGTATGTATTGGAGTCTGCCTGTTCCACTGCCACTGATGTGTATACAGTCAAACCGGTGTTAAAGACCACCTCTGAACAGAGACCACCTGGCTCTAAAGAACACATGTTTTGTTTCCCATTTTAACATTTACAATATATTTTAACCTATGAATAACGACCACCTCCCAATAAAGACCACATTTTGGCTCTCCCAAGGGTGGTCTTTATAGACAGGTTTGACTGTACTGCAATCTGCTCACTCCATTCCCCTCCAGCTCCTCTACCGAAGTTTATTGGCAGCTGTAGAATCATGTTGTAGATCACCTTTGAATAAACCAGAAAATATTGCTGTTTCTTTCATATGCTCAAATAATATTTCTAAATTGTGACCTTATTGCATCACGCAATTTAAGCTTGCAGTGCAACATTATACTCAAGTAAGTAAGGAAGTAACGACTTTATTTTCAAGAGCTACACACTGAGTTTATATACAGTATATACACATCATTAAACAAACATTATCAGGCATAGAATATCATTAATACAAAATGTACAATTCAGGATTTAAACAAGCAAGCCAAAGAAAAAAGATATAAAATGAGGTGAAGTTATAATCCAAAACCAACAACAAAAATAAACAAGAGCAGTCTGTAAGAAAGCCAAGCTTGACTATTCTAATATTGTCACAGAAGCAAGAAAATATCACCCAAAATGTTAAATATCAAAAGAGTTTTAAGTTCGAAAGGGGACATAATTTGACCAAAATGCATATCAGAGTTATGGGACTTGATGCTATCAACTAGTTTTATGACCCCGAAGAAACATTTGAAGTTTCAATTCCATATCTGCATTAGTTTTAGTGATAGTAACTTGCATGTAAAACTTTAAACAGAATTTTTTAAGTCCAAAAGGGGGCATAATTTGCCGAAAATACATGTCACAGTTATGGGCCTTGACACAGTTTTATAACCCCGAAGACACATGTGAAGTTTCAATTCAATATCTGCATTATTTTTTGAGATTCTGCATGTAAAACTTTAACCAGAATTTTCTAAGTCCAAAAGAAGGCATAATTTGCTCAAAATACATGTTAGAGATATGGAACTTGAACCAGTGAGGTTGGTAATTGACCTAGAAAAAGAAAAAACAAGTGAATGAAAAATTGCCATGCAATACAAATTCCCCTACTGGAAGGCACCTAATTTTCTCTACTGCAGTACATGTATATAACATAATGAATTGATATCTGTCAATGATAAACAATACTGTACTATACATACAATATGTTATAACAAAACAAATTTGCATGATGATTTTTTTGGGGGGGTGCCGATTATAAAAAAGTTATTATATCAGTTATTTATAAAAACAACAAAGGGAAATTAATCCTAAAAAAAAAAAAATTCTATATAATATAAGTCCACAAGAAACTCTTTACCAGGTAGAGATAGGTCAAAATACACCTAAATATTGGATGTAACATGCATGTTGTACCACAGAAAAGTGGTCTCGATTTTTCCCTACAGCCAGTAATAAAAATGTTACCATATAATTTATTTATAGTAATAACGAAGGGAGGTAATTCTAAACACAATGCTGCTTCATGGTGGTGAACATTTGTGCCAAGTTACGTCAAAATGCCTCGATGCATGAAAAAGAAATCTCCGGACAGTCATTCTTGAATTTGACCTTCGATCTCCAAGTGTAACCTTGACCTTTAAGCTAGGGTTCTGGGTGTTGCCCATGACTCGTCTTCTCATCATAGGGTGCATTTATGACAAGTAATATTGTAATACCTTGATGCATGACAGATTCTTTGACCAGACAGGAAAACACAAAACCTATTGACCTTTGACCGCCAATTGTGACCTTGACCTTTGAGCTAGGTGCCTGGGTTTTGCGCACGACAGGTCGTCTCATCATGGGGAACATTTGTGCCAAGTAATATTAAAATCCCTTCAAGAATGGCAGAGTTACGGACCGGACAAGAAAATAGTCCTGTTGACCTTTGAACCTCAATTGTGACCTTGACCTTTGAGCAAAGGGCCCGAGATTTGTGCATGACATATCGTCTCATCATGGGGAACATTTGTGCCAAGTGATATTAAAATCCTTTGATGAATGACAGAGTTATGGACCAGTCATGAAACAGACCCTGTTCATGCCAGGTTAACATTTGACTGCCAAGTGTGACCTTGACCTCTGAGCTAGGGGTCTGAAAGTTGTGCAAGACACATCGTCTGATTATGAAGTACATATGTGCCAAGTAATATTAAAATTACTTCATGGATGGCAGAGTTATGGAACGGACAGGAAAAAGCCCTGTTGACCTTTGACCTCCAATTGTGACCTTGACCTTTAAGTTAGGGGTCCGGGTTTTGCGCAAGACACATCGTCTTATCATAGGGAACATTTGTCCCAAGTAATATTAAAATCCCTTCATGAATGACAGAAGTATGGACCGGACACAAAATTGCAGACAGATGTTCGGAATGACTAATGGAAAAGCACATTCCTATAGTCCCCGAAACTGGTTCAACCAGTAGGGGACTAATAAGTTTCAAAGCTATATGCCTATAAATGATAGCTGTATGTACTTGCATGCAAAAAGTTAACCAAGGTGTGACGCTGATGCCGACGCCAGGGTGAGTAGAATAGCTGGACTATTCTTTGAATAGTTGAGCTAAGAATGTCACTTTATGTATGAACTTTGAAACTGTTTTAGTGTTTCTAATTTACGGATGGTAGGCGATATTTCATTCCATAATTTTGGACCAGAATAGGCAAAAGATTTACGAAAGAATTCTACTTTAGGTTTTGGCACTTTTAGTTCATTATTACTCTCTGAGCATAGGTTGTGATAATGAATTTGTTTTTTTTTTTTTTTTTTAATTTTTCTTTCAAATAGTCAGGTGTTGTTTCATCATTATTTTATTGAATTATACATAAATACTGCCTTTTTATATTTAATTCTGTCATCAAGTTTCATCCAGTTAAGTTCCTTGAATAAAGCTGCAGATTGGGTGTCAAATCTTTTATCAAGAATTAATCGAGCAGCTCTCTTTTGGAATTTAATCACTTCTGAGATTAGATCATCAGTGCAGTTTCCCTAAATTGTGCAGCAATAGTCCAAGTGTGAAAGTATTATAAGCATTGTAAAATAGTTTCCTTGTATTTAGATCAAGATAGTGTTTGATTCGTAGCAGTAAATATAATTGTGCATTGCATTTCTTAAGTGTTTTGTCTACTTGTATTTTCCATTTATTTGAGTCCATTATCAACATGCAAGTGCATTTCAATTAATCAGTCTAAAGGACAATTGCCAACTGTGTCAAAGGAAGTTCAGTTTAGTGATTACGCTACTCTGACTGCAGCACCTTACAAATATATTGTAATGATAGTGTTAAACAAGAGCTGTCAGTGGACAGCACGCTCGACTATTCTCAGTGCTTGATAGTATAATATAAGCAATGAGTAAAACTTTAACATTACAATAAGCATATTCTAAGTCAAAAAGGGGCCATAATTCAGTCAACATGCTTGATAGAGTTGCCTCCTCCTTTTTACAGACTGGGTCATGATGGTAAACAAGTATGCAAAATATGAAAGCAATATCTCAATGGATTTTGCAAATATTTGGGGTGGTACGCAAATTTTAACATTTATTCTAAGTCAAAAGGGGCCATAATTCAGTCAAAATGCTTTATAGAGTTGCCTCCTACTTTTTACAGACTGGGGTCATGATGGTAAACAAGTATGCAAAATATGAAAGCAATATCTCTATGGACTTCGAAAATATTTGGGGTGATATGCAAACGCTCACACTAACGCTAATGCCGACGCCGGGGCGAGTAGGATAGCTTCCCTATTCTTTGAATAGTCGAGCTAAAAATAAAATGAAAACAAAAATATCATTAAAAGGTGTTCTTGACACAAAAGCATGTCTCCCCCTCAATGTATACCTTTAGCTCTGGCGGCCATTTTCTGCAGCAAAGCAGAACATGTCGGCAATATGCATAACTAGGCTTTGTACTGATCACTCCTGTGAAGTTTCCTCAAAATCTGTGTAGCAGTTTGACCTGTGAAAGGTGGACAAGATTTTTTTATTTTTAGCTCTGGTGGCCATTTTGTGCAGCGAAGTTGAACATAGCTGAGACATGTACAACTAAGATCGTTCCTGTTGGATACAAAACATAGATATACAACACTATATCTGCTGATATCACGTATATAAGGATATGTGTGAGTGTGTGTATGATTGCGTGGGAGGTTGTTTTGTATGAGAATGTGTATGTTTGAGGGAGAGTGTGAGACTGATGTGAGATTTCAAGAGATTTCCTGATGATAGTATATGAGCATCATGTTATAAAAATGAAAAAAAAATAGAAGCAGACATATATTCGATATATAAAACTAGTTGGTAAAATTGTATATGTATTAATTGTAACGTTATTATTATTGTCTGTATGATGTACATAAAGGGAAAACAATAAATAATAAAAAACAAAAATCGTTCCTGTGATGTTCTGTTGAAATCCAGCCAGCACTTTGGCCTGTGAAAGCCTGACAAGATTTTCTATTTTTAGCAATATGCATGACTGCACTTGTTGCTGATCACTCCTTTGAAGTTCCATCGAAATCTGGCCAGCAGTTCGACCTGTTAAAACTGGACAAACTTAATGCAGATGGATAGACATACAGACGTCGAAGGCAAAACCAGTAAGCATTCCTGACCTATGGGGAAGACATAGTAAATCAGGTGAGCTAATGGATTAACTTAAATGTTTGACTAAATACTCACAACTTCTAGTTTAAGCAAGACTGGGTGATCTGCAGCAGCTCCATAAACCCGCCTTTCTGTGACATATTTTGCAAGCTCATGACTTGTCGAGTTACTGGCTGGAGTCATTTCCCTTACTGACTGTTAACTTGTGATATTTCTACTTTTCACCATCATTTGTCTCCTTTACCTCTACCAATTTTCCTTTATCATCTTCTGAAACAATTTCAAAATTTATATTAGTTTTTCATCTCCCACCATCTGTCAGATGAAGATGTTACTCATGTAAACTTCCCTATTCTGTTATTGGCTGAAAGGAAGGTCATAACCTTTATGCAGGCTGACTTTAGCAAGTAGAGGTAAATTTGAATTTCTAGCAGACAACAAAAACCTTTTTTTCAGAAGAGCAGTAATTACTTGATAAAAATTTACAAAGTTTTTTACACAATGAATTCTGTCATACTAGAGAACACATGTTCCAATTAAAAAAAAAAAAGTTAAATAAAAGTAGAGATATTTAGAAAAAATGTCTCAGTTTATAAAATTTTTTGAAGATTTTCCAGTAGAAATCTATGTAAAATCAAGTGACCCCTGGGGCAGGGTCAATTTTGACCCAGGGGTCATGATTTGAACAAATTTAGTAGAGGTCCACTAGGCAATGCTACAAGTTAAATATCTAAGCTCTAGGGCTTCTGGTTTTTGAGAAGAAGATTTTTAAAGGTTTTCCTTTCAGTTGCCATGCCAACCAGAGTTCTGCATGGAATTCAATTCTTTGAACAATTTTTGTAGAGCATCGCCCAAGGAACATTCCTGCGAAGTTTGGATGAAATTGGCCACGCTTTTATGAGGAGATGTCCTTTAAAGTAAAAGTTTACGGACGAACAACGGAAGACGGGCGCCGGATGAAGTGCGATCACAAAAGCTCACTTTGTCACTCCGTGACAGGTGAGATAAAAACATGCAACATTTTTTATGAGATAAGTTTTTTATTTTATGCTAACTGATGAAATACTGTATTCTGTCAGTGAGATATAATCCATATCACTTATTGCATATCACTCATTGTAAAAATTGTCTGATGTCATGTTAGTTTACGTGCGTCTGTTTCCCATGCTGAGATTAAAATTTATTTCAAAATGCATATCTCGACGTAAGTATTGGTAAGCAAAAAATAAAAAGCAAATCTGTTTTTCGTGAATGAGAATTGGTTACATTTTCACTCACGCTACATGCTCATGAAAATATTTGAAATTTTCTCGAGTTCTCAATGAATATATTCAATATTTCTTTCAAAACATGATCCTCTATATTAGTGGTTTTGGACTGACTGGATGTATATTCACTTAGTAAAATTCAATGTTATAAAATTAAAATATATTTATTTAAAATCATTTTTAAGAATAATGATGCTCATTAAATTTTGTTCTTTCAATTCTGTGCATAATGAAACTTTAATAGCAATTTATAAAAGCCCAACAGATTTCATGATGAGAGATTATAGTCATTTCCAGCCTTCTGTTAAATCAACATCTGTTATCCCTTACATTGCTAAATTTCTATAATGACTAATTCCATCTCTCAATTTGAACAGTACCATGAACTGTTAAACTGGGTCATACTAAAAGGTACTGACATAATGGGCGAACAGTGCAGATCATGATCAACTGCATGGATTGCACACTGATCTGATCCGGGCCTGGTCACACATGTCCCAACGTGATATGATAAAAAAACTACTGTATTGCACAGCTGCATTAAATTTAAGTTTCAAAGAGTAAAATTGCAACCTAGTAAATTTGATATCATACAATGTCCAAGTCACAATTAACAAAAATAACCACAAAGCAACAAAATAAAATCTCATAAATCTCCAGGTATTCAGTGGTATACATTAAAACCTGCTGTCACGTCTCCTCTATTAGGCAGCCAACCTGTCTTAAGCAGCCCGTATCTCATTTTCCAAAATGGCCATCTTTCTATGAAATTACCCATGAAAGCAGCCACTTTTTCCAACCTCCCTTGGTTGCTTTAGGATTTACTGCATTGAAAATCGACCTCCTAGTGGGTGGAAAGAAATCGGTAGCAGAGCAGAAGTGGGGCAGAATGATTAGGTATACTACAAAAATAACAAAGAAACTTAAAATGGTACTTGCAATAATTAAATTATTAATATCAACGACAACACAACTCTGTGTTCCTTAATGCACAAAACTGAAGATGAATTTCACAGAATTTCAGTGGTTAGTTGTATTATCATTCATTTGTATATCTGCTACTATTTCACTTGCTGCATTCTTTGTCTAAAAGATCGATGTTTAACATTGATCATTCAATTGGCTGAAAATTGATAAATAGGGTGCCCACTTGCGTCAGAACTGTACAGAATATATACAGCAGCACAACATTTTAAATAACCAAAAACCTTGTTAAATGATACCAACTTAACCTTCATAACCTATATCAAGATTGTCATCAGACTCCTCCAATGTTCGTTGAGCTATTCCCCTTTCTCCGAACGTCTCTGGCTGCTGTGTACATATCCATTCTTCTTCGCAGGAAACTTGTCACTATCCAGGTCGAAGTAATAATTTTTTTGTTCATATCATTTTTTTATTTTCAGGGTAAGAAGATAATTGTTGAGAAACTTGCCTACATTCACTGTTCCTTTACCAAAACAGAAAAGGTATCATCAACACCCTATTTTTTACAAAAAAGCACAACAACATTTTTAAAAGAGCTGACATTTTCTTTAAAATCAGTGTACAGTAAAACCAGTCTAAAGCTGCCAGCCAAGAGAGTGGGGGAAAAGTGACTGTTTAGGGCGCTTGTGGCTGCTTCATAATGCATGTCATTTATAGAATGAAGAAATGAGACACTGGCTGCTTAAAGAACAGTTGGCTGTTAATTGAGGCGACAGCAGGTTTTACTGTATGCTAATTGTAGCTATGGCATATTACCAAGTAAGCTTTCCTACTCAAGTGATTTTGGGTTTGGCCGGTCTGTCGCAGTGAGCAGCCATTGCGCAGTAAACACTCTTCATTAATGCCTTTTTTAGCTATTTGCACCATACGAAAGCTTTCATTCAACCCACCATTTTCAAAATGTGAAAATCTCAGATCTTCAATAAGTTTCAATATTTAGTGACAAGATTTAATTTTAGCAGCAGTAACCTTACGCTATACTTATCAGTTGACACGTATGATTTATTTAAAATTTCAAAAATCTAACAAATGCAGTTTCGAGGAATCAAGTTTTTCAATGTGATAAATCAGTCTCGTATAATCATCTTTGTCAAAAACGCTTGAGGAGGTTGTAAAGTGTCAAATCTTCTTAAAAGTGGCTGTGGAACCTGACAAAATTTTTACAATTCTTACCACCAACATTTCAGAAAACAAGATTTAAGCGACAATATTATACAATTACGCTTTTTCAATAGTTGATATCAGGATTTATCAACCCGAAAACAGTTAAATTCTCCGACCGAGACCAAAACAAACAATTTTGTTGCGCACCCAGACTTAAGTAAAAATACATACATACTAACAACCTTTTTGTATCGTAAGTAGTAGGAACACCAATAGACTACAAATTCAGATTAAGTACCTTTCTTGTGTCGTGACAGGTTTTAAAATTATCCCCCTTAACAGCATTACTAGGAGAGACTTATAACCCTGTACAAGCCCATCATGTGATTGACAAACGTAGTTTCAAATTAAGTTAACTCGAGAGCTCCTGTATTGACAAAGAATGATTCAATTTGAGACTAATCCAATGGAGTCCAGTTTTTTTAAAATACCTGATATTTGTTCCTGGTTTAAACGAAAATAAAAAAGCAAAAAACTTGTAGCAGTTAGCATTAGAACTTGTAACAGTTAAACTCTGCACCTTTTTTGGAATGGCAATATGCTTTAAACCGTTACCCTGCTTGTTTTTTTCTATAATGGACTGGTCCAATCATTTAATTGGCAAACCCACTTATGATTCAATGGTTCCGTTTAAAATTTACTTACGAATAGCGAACAGTGCCAGACCAGGATTTGCCTGCACGGTAGTACAGCGGATCGTGGCGGCAACAGTTCACTAAGGCAGAATCATTTGCCGGCAAAGTTTAAACGTTCCATTGATGTGTACTCCCTTAACTATCGCAGAATTCGAAAACGTTGTTATGAAAAAATAATTTAATAGAATTTAAGTTTCATTACCTCAACATTCTTGTATGACCATATATCTGCTCTAACGTGAATCTACCTTGTTGAGATACCATCTGTTCGTTTGGTGCAGATTAGATCTGTCCAGCTGGCATTTTTTTCTTACACAGCATGGACAATTGCCACCAACCCTGATTAAGCCTTCTGTTTCCTTCATCCATGGTGTTTTTTTTCTGCTAATAAAATGTTAAATGTTTTAGGAACTAGGATCTAAAAAATCATGGTAAAAGTTACATGGAATATATTTAGTTAAATCCTGGTACACTGAAGTCAAATCAATTATCCTCCACCTCGAAATAAGTGGAGAAGTCGACATTTACCTGTGTTGACCAGGCCAACATATCAATGAAACCGTTTTTATTAACAACACTCAAGGATAATTATAAACAACAATACATACCAGTGCCTATCATTTGGTTTTGGAAATTTGTCTTGTAGCCGCTACTTACATTTCCAGCATTTACAGCGTCACACATTCAACATCTTTTGTCTTCTGTGCTTTCGAAACAGTATAATGTAAGAGACATGTCATTTGTTATCATTCAATTTATAACCCTAATAGCTTTCCCTTTCAATTGCTACAAATGTCATTCCAGTTTAATATTTATTCTATCTTATATCCTGATAATACTGTATAACTAATTCCCTTAGGTTTGACAAAAACCGTATAACTTATAAATTATACTTTCCTGAAACACACTTTTAGATTTATACAATAATAAACTAAACTTAAGTATCATACAAAAAAGTAAAACATATTTTCATCTATCAATATTTCATATAATTTTTTTTATATACACTGGCTTTTTTTTCAGCATACATTTTGTGGCCAATTCTAAAACACTATTTCAGTTACAATTTCCATTCAAAATATGCAAACAGGTTCTTTGTTACAAACACTTCTAGATTACCATTCAGAATGGATGGGGCCAGGTCGGAACGGACAAGACAGGAGACGAACAGACTGGGATTCCCAACTTCCACAAAAAAAATATAAATTCCAGTAAAGTACCAAACTGTTATTCTTTCATCACTTCAAACACAAAGCAAATGAATACAGTCTCTTCGTGAACACAGTCTTCATTCTTTCTGAGGAAAATCCACACTTCTACGACAAGGGTCAGCAAAGTCAGCAAATATGACTGAAACACAGAAAATATTTTACCTATCAAACAATTCTTTTTTTCCATATTCTCTAAAATAAAGCTCAAAAAGTAACTTTCAACAACGGTACATGACTTCTTTTTTCCCAGTACAAGTGTTGTTTCCAGATTTAATAATCAGTTGTCTTTAAGTAATCGAACTGTTTCCTTACATTAATATAATGAACACTCAAAAAACGATATTTTTTTAAAAACCTTTTCGATCACATATATATCTACTTAGATAGAAGTGTACTTTTTACCACTTCGTATAAAGTGTTACCATAGTATGTGTCAATAGCACAAAGAAAACATATCATAATTATTCCTATGTTATACACTATATTTTCCTCTTCCTTTTTTTTGGGCAAACGCTCAACATAAATATTTTATTCTAATAGGGCTAAATTAGAGATTATTGGTACGATCATACATGAATTTCACATCAAAAATGGAACGACCCAATCAGGTTGGCTAGGATAGGCATGAATGGAAGGAACTGTAATAGACAGGCCAATGTTCCCATCCCCACCAAGTACAATTTCAATATTAACATTTTATGTTCTTTCTTCACTCTAAACACTATATAAACATCATAATATATCCATTATACTGATATACTTTTAACTACTTCTTATAAAGTGTGGAATATAGAAAGTGTCAAAAAGTGTCCACTAACATAATAATGACATATTTTCACAACAAAAATAATTTCCATATCAAATTATCCTATTCACAATCTTTCTCCTTTTAAATGCAATACTATTTTCTACATTAATATTTTTATTCAGGTATGTTAATCTATATTATGTATAAACATATCAGACAACCATCAGGCATTGAATGGCAGGTCTAGGATGGAATTATGATTCAGTAATTATTCCATGTAAAGATAATAGACACAGATCCATAACAAATAGTACAAACAGCTCCAAAAACTCCTGTTTCAACCTTTTCTATCATATTCTAGTTTTACTTACAAAGAAGTGTATCTTTTAATCAATTCTTAAAGTGGTAACTATTGGGTCAATTGCATCCATAAGACATATGTTTCATACTAACATATTTCCTATTACATTCATCTATATACATCTCTCTGCTTATTTTGTGGACATGCTCTTATATTAATAATTTTAATTCAAAATATGATATATTTTATTTGTACAGTTCATATCTGATTACAAATCAGGAATGGATGGGGCCAGGGTCAAGAGAAATGGGGTTAAGAACTGATAGGTAGGAACTGGACTACAAAGGACACAGATTTCCCTCCTCACCCCACAAAAAGTATCAATTCCAATGATTAAAAACTTTATATGCTGCGTTCCTTCACTTTAAATACTACAAATAGAACAGAGTCAATTTTTTCAAACGGACATTCTTCATACTTTTCCGGGGAAATCCTTACTGGTCTATCTTTGGCTTGACTGACATCTTACACCATTTTCTGCTTCCTCAACTTGCAGTTCAAACTGAAAAAAAAATGGACAGAATATGTACTAAATAAGCATGGCCTACAAGAAATAATAAATTTACTCTTGTAATTCAGCAAATATGTACCATGGAGAATATCATAAATTACCTTTCAACAATTCATTTTTCCCAGACTTTTTCAAAATATCGTTGGAGCATAACTTCTGAAAACTGTAACAAGTGTGGTTCCAGATTGAATAACTACTCCCTTCACATAATAAACTATTTATAGTAAAATGAAGAATGTCTCAAAAAATCATGTTTTCAACCTGTTTCTATCATATACAACATCTACTAAGAAAGAAGTGTACTATTAACACTTCATAAAACGTGTAATATAGAAAGTGTCAATTGGATGAATAAGAGACACGATTTCACACTAAACATATTTCATATAAATTGATTTATACACAGCTTTTCTCTGCTTATTTATTGGCCTAGCTCGCACATTAATATTTTAATTCAAGTAAGCGCATATATTATGTAATTAACTTGATACAATCATATCTGGGTAACCTAGCAAAAATGGGAGGGTCAGTCAAGTTGGATTTGGATAGGAGAAAATCGGAATAAATTGGTATAGACAGGACAGAGACTTCCTGCCCACAAAAGTATCAATTCTAAATAAGTAACATTTTTAATTAATGTCACTTGTATAAATTTAGATAACTTTCCTTGCCTTCATAGTAAAATCCTTTCCATGATTTGCACTTTATATTCTTTTCTGCTTCATAATAAAGTCCAATCAATCCCTGACTACACAAATAATACGACATAAGTCAGTTGTCTTGGCATCTACTGACCTTTTCTATCATATATACATTTTTAACAAAGAAATGTACTTTTAAAACACGTCTAATCAAGTTTAACTATAATAGCAAAATTTGAATGTTCATATGCTTAAAAGACATATTTTCACTTGAACAATTATGTTCATATTGAATTAATTTATACAAATCCATACTCTGCTTTTTTTGTTCCCCTGCTCTACACTAGATGTTCCAGATTCAATAACGTTTCCATTTAAGAATAATAGACTGCAATCCGTAACAATATTATAAAACATCCTCCCAAAAACTATGCTTCAAACCTTTTCTATCATATACATATATGTACTTATCAAAGAAGTGTACTTTCATCAATGCATTAAAGGTGTTACTATTGTATGTACAATTGCATGCAAAAAACATATTTTCATACTAACATATTCAATTAAATTCATCTATACACATCTCTCTGCGTGTTTTGTGCCATGCTCTAATTAATTTTTAATTCAAAATATGAAATATAGTATATTGTACAAAACCAGTCATATCTGGAATACAAATCAGAATTGGTATGGGCTGGGTCAAGATGAAATGGGGTTAGACTGTGGGAAGAACTGGACTACAAAAGGACACAGATTCCCACCCCCCCAACCCCACGAAAGGTAATCACTTCGCAATGATTAAAAATGTTATGGTTCTTTCTTTCACTTTAAAATACTTATCAAATAAACAATCACTTGTTTCACAACATTCTCATACTTTTCCTGGGTTCTGGGGGAAATGCCAGATACTGATCATTGGCTTGCCGTTGACACTTGACACCATTTTTTTTCCTGCTTCAACTTTCAACTCAAACTGAGGAAACAAGGAACTGGTTATAAGTACTGGAAATATGCATGGCAACAAGAAATAAAATTACACCTGTAATTCTGCATATATGTACCAAGTAGAATAACATATTACCTTCAAACAATTCTTTTATCCAGCCATTTCAAAATATCGTTTGAGTGTAAACTTCTAAAACTGACAAGTGTTGGGGGGGGTGGGGGTTCCAATGAATAACTATTCCACTTCAGATAATAAACTATTTATAATAATATTAAGAAATGACTTGAAAAATTCATGTTTCAAACCTTTTCTATCATATAAATACATCTACTTATAAAGAAGTGTACTATTAACACTTCATAAAACGTGTGAATATAGAATGTGTCAATTGCTAATAAGACATTATATCACACACTAACATTTTTTCCTATTAAATTGATTTATAACATCGTTTTGTTTCTCTCATATTTTTTTGGCCATGCGTGGCCTCATTAATTTTTAATTCCAAGTATGCTATATTATGTATTAATTTATACAATCATATCGGTAACCAATCAGAAATGGGATGCAGGTCAAGTTGGAATTGGATCGAATGAAATCATAAAGGTATAAACAGACAGAGATTCTCACCCCCACAAAGTATCAATTCTAATAACGAACATTTTTTTTAATTATGTCCCACTTTTATAATATTTAGAATACTCTCCGCTTCATATTAAATCCTTTCTCCTGCACTTTTATATTCCTTTTCTGCATCATAATAAAGTCCAATCAATCGCTGACAATACAATGAATGGGAATAGTTTTGTCATTGGCATTCTACTGACCTTTTTTTATCATTATAAACATGTGTACAAAGAAGGTATCTTTTACCAAACTTCTAATCAAGTTTAAACTATGACCAAAATTTAATGTTTCATTGCATTAAAAAGACATATTTTCACATGAACAATTATTTCATATTGAATTCATTTACACAAATCCATACTCCTGCTTATTTTGTTCCCATGCTCCTAGCACAAGAAGTTGTTCCCCAGATTCAAAGAACGATTCCATTTAAGATTATAGACTGATTCCGTAACAATATTAAAAACGTCTCCCAAAACTCTTGTTTTCAACCTTTTTCCCTATCAGATACATATATGTACTTACTAAGAAGTGTACTTTTATTAATCAATTCTTAATAAAGTGTTTCTATTGTATGTGACAAATGCATGCTTAACAAATACTTCATATTAACATATTTCATATTAAAATTCATCTATAACACATCTCCTGCTTATTTGGTGCCATGCTCTTTATTAATATTTTAATTCAAATATGATATATAGAATTGTACAGTCCAACTGGATACAAATCAGGAATGGGGATGGGCCGGGTCAAGAGAACTGGGGTTAGGACTTGGATGAAGAACCTGGACCCTACAAAGGACACAGATTCCCCACCCCCAAAAAAGTATCATTCCCAATGATTAAAATTTTTATGTTTCTTATTCACTTAAAATACACAAATGAACAGTGCACTTTTTTTTCAGATATTCTTCATACTTTTTCTATGTGAAATCCCAGTACTGTCTTCTTTGCGTGCCTTGACACTTGACACCCATTTTCCTGGCTTTTCAACTTCAGCTTCACAACTGAAGAAAAAATGACTGTATAAGTACTGTAAATAAGCATGGCAACAAGAAATTTAAATTACTCCGTAATTCTGCATATATGTAACATGTAGAATAACATATTTACCTTTCAAATCAATTCTTTGTCAGACTTTTAAAATATCGGTGGGAGCATAACTTCTGAAAAACTGAATAAGTGTGGTTTCCAGATTGAATAACTATTCCACTCAGATAAACTAACATTTATAACAATCTTAAGAATGTCTCGAAAAATTCATGTTTTCACCCTTTCTATCATATCATACAGCTACGTAGAAAGAGTGTACTATGAAAACTTCATATAACGTGTGAATATAGAAAGTGTCATTGGAGTAATAAGACATGATTTCACACTAACATATTTCCATAATTATGAAACTGATTTATACACATCTTTTCTCTGCTTAAAGTTTGGCCAGGCTCCACATAAATATTTTAATTCAAGTATGCTAAATTATGTATTATTTATACAACAATCTGGGTAACAAACCAGAAATGGGATGGGCAGGGTCAAGTGGAATTGGAAGGATGAATCGGAATAAATGGTATTATTAGAGAACAAATTTCCCACCCCCAAAAAGTCATTCTAAAATTAACATTTTTAATTATGTCACTTTTTAGAACATTTAGATTATCTTTCCTTGCTTCATATTAAATCCTTTCCATTGGCACTTGTATAACCTTTTCTGCTCATAATAAATCAATCAATTACTGACTATACATATGACGGACATAAAGATCCGGTTTGTCATTGGCAGTCTACGGACCTTTTCCTATCATATATACATATTAACAAAGAAATGTACTTTTACCACTTCTAATCAATTATCTATAGCCAATGTTCATTGCATTAATTAAGACATAGTGTTCACATGAACAATTATTCATATTGAAATACATTTATACAAATCCATTCTCTCTTATTTGTTCCCATTACTCTTTACAAGAGGTGTTCCAGATTCAATCATTATTGCTTTTTGTACGTTTAAGCATGTGTAAATGTTAGTTCTGCTCAACCGGGGCGAGAGGATGACGGTAGCATGCATTTCCACAACCGTCTATGAACATCTGCAATTCAAACCTAGCCTGCAACATTTGTTCAATTTTGTCGTGTTGAGCGACCTGTGAAGTTTCCTCTTTTCTCTATTTCCCGTGTAAGATAAAGACTAAATAATCCATAACATATTAAAAACCATCTCCCAAAAACTCAGTAATTTCAACCGTTTCTATTATATACATTATATTTACTTACAAAGAAGTGTACTTTTTTTATCAATTCTTTAAAAAGTGTTACTATAGTATGTTTCAATTGCATGCATAAGACATATTTTCATATAACAGAATTTCCATATTAAAATCATCCCCCTTAGAACATCAATCTCTCTCTGCTTATTTTGTGCCATGCGACTAATATCAATATTTGTAAGTCAAAATGATATACATTATTTGAACATTCATATCGGATACAAATCAGAATGGAATGGGCCGGGCAAGAATGAAATGGGTTAGGACTGATGGAAAGAACTGGACTACAAAGGACACAGATTCCTCCCCCACAAAAAGTATCAATTCCAATGATTGAAAATTTTTATGTTTCTTTCGTCCACTTTAAATACTACAAATGAACAGAGTCACTTTATTCACAGCAATCTTCATACTTTTCTGGGGAAAATCCAGTACTGCTTCTTTGGCTTGGCCTTGACACTTGGACAACCATTTCCTGCTTCAACTTGCAGCTCAAACTGAAAAAAAAAGGGACTGGTGTAAAGTACCTGGTAAATAAAGCATGGCAAACCACAAATACAAATTACTCCTGTAATTCTGCATATATGTACCAAGCAGAAAACATATTACCTTTCATACAATTCTTTTTCCAGACTTTTCAAAATAACGCGAGAGGCAACTTCCAAAAAAAGCCTACAACTATTCCAGATTAAATAATTATGCAAATTCAGATAATATTTCTATCCATAATAAAATTATGAATGTCTTTGAAAAATGGTTTTTCAACCTTTTCTTATCATTACATAAATCTAATTATAAAGAATGTATTATTAACACTTTATTAATGTGTGACTATAAAAGTGACAATTGGATAATAAGACAGGATTCACACTAACATATTTCAGATTAAATTGAATTTATAATACACAGCTTTTCTCTGCTTATTTTTTGGCCATGCTCCACATTAATATTTTAATCAAGTATGCCTATATTATGTACTATTTATACAATCACTCTGGTAACCAATCAGGAATGGAATGGGCAGGGAGGGTCAAGATGATAGGATAATGATGATTGAAATAAATGGGTATAGACAGGACAAGATTCCCACCCCTCCCCAAAAATATCAATTCTAAAAATTAACATTTTTCTGGAGGGGTAATTCTTCATTTTAAACACAATAAATGAATACAGCACTTTTATGGGTCACATTAACATCAGAATATCCGCCTCTGTCATTCTGAAAAATCCTGTCCTCCACTCGCACTTAAATAAAATCCAAGTCGACTGCACATTGATGTTTCTTCCTTGCTCCACAATAAAATAATTTAAATGGCACTTTTATTGTCCTTCCTCATGTTCTTTCTTTTCTTTCCTGAACAAATCCAATCAATTAGAATTGATGGTTGTTATCTTCTTCCTAAAACAATATTTAATTCATAACACTTGGGGGGGGGGGGGGGTGAAATCCTTCCTTGCTTTATGTTAAATCCAGTTTAATTGCACTTTGATATTCCTCTACTGCTTCATATAAAGTCAACTCAATCGCTGTCTGTACATATGAAAGGACATAAGTCCAGTTGTCATGGGGCAGCATTGATATGGCAGAAATGTAAATCCTCACAATCCACGATTCCATCTCTCAAAAAAAGAGGAACAACCATCAACTAAACATTGCCGCACAATGTTGCAGACCAGTTCGCTCCAATAAACGCCACAATCTAGCGGACATATAGACACCGGATTGTCCTCGAACAACGTTAGCATGTCGCAAGCATAGAGTAAAGTATCTGTCAGGGGCATTGCAAACCTGTACAAAATCAACTCTGCCAATCTTTTGAAGCAAATTTTCTCCCCATAGTCTCCAGTCCATTGCACTTGATGTCTCTCCTTTCTTTCGTAATAAAATCCATTCACTGTACTTTGATGTTCCTTTCTTCTTGTGTCATATATTCAATCCAGTTCCCTCTGCACTTTTAATATCCATTTCTTTGATTCATTATTAAAATATGCTGTCCAATGCACTTTGCGTCCCTTTCTCCTTCATAATAAATTACATTCACTGCATAATAATGCGCTTTCATACAAAGTGAGATAATCTATTTAGTTTGATGTCTTCTTTTGCTGGCTTCACATTTATTGTTCTATTCTTCACGTAAAACACTGCAAATGAACACAGTCTCTTTTTCACAAGACACTCTTCTTACTTTTTTCCTAGGAAAATCCTGGACGGCATCTTTGGGCTTGCTTCAAACTTGACACATTTTCCTGCTCACCTTGTAGCTCAAACTGAATGAAAATGGACTGTATAAGTACTGTAAATAACAGGCAACAAGAATATAAATTACTCTTGTAATTCCAGCAAATATTCAGAAAGAGAAAAACATAATTACCTTTAAAAAAATTTTTTGTTCAAAATATCGCGCGTGTGAACTTCCCGAAAAAAACTGTACAAGCGGGACCTTCCAGATTTAATAATTCTTCCACTTCATCATATAGGACTCTAGCCATAAAAATATTATGAATGTCTCAAAAAATTCAACTTTTCGACCTTTTTTATCATGATACATACAATACTTGCTTATAAAGAAGTGTATCTTTTAACAATGAACTTCATATAGTGTGCTATAGAAGTGTCAATTGCATTGAATAAACGATTTCACACCAACAATTTCATATAAATTGATTTAATACAATCCTTTGTTCTCTGTTTATTTCGTGGCCATACACCCTACATTTATAGTTTAATTCAAATTTTTATAATGCGATATTATTATATGTACAATCAATCTGGTAACCGAACAGGAATGGATGGGCAGGTCAGGATGAAATAAAAAGGATGAATGGGAAGAAATTGATACACAGGACAGAGATTCCCACCCCCACAAAAAGTATCAATTCCAAGATTAACATTTTAGGTTATTTTTTCACTTTTAACACTTCAAATTAAAACAGTCACTTTTATGGGTCCACATTAACATTAAGAATTATCCGACTCTTCACTCCGGAGAAATCCAGTCTTCCACTGCACTTAAATAAAGTCCAAGTCGATTGGCACTTGATGTTTCTTCCTTGCTCCATAATAAAATTGAATTATTGCACTTTTATGTTCCTTCCTCATGTTCTTTCATTTCTTCCTAGAAAAATCCAGTCAATTAGAATGGATGTTGTGTCTTCCCTGTCCTGAAACAATTATTTCATAACACTTTTTTGTTTTGTTTTTTGGTTTGAAACGCCGCTTTTCAACAGTATTTCAGTCATGATAAACGGCGGGCAGTTAACCTAACCAGTGTTTCCTGGATTCTGGACCATACAAACCTGTTTTCTCACGCAAGTAACTGCAACTCCCCCAACAAGAATCATCAGAGTTGGAGGACTAATGAATTTCAGACACAAATGTCGTTTTATCAATAGTCACGGAGGAACATACGCCCCGCTTCGAGATCGAACTCGCGACCGTGACCCCGCCTCCGTAGACCAAAGCTCACCTACTGAGCTAAGCGGGCGGGCTTCAATAAGACTTTTGATAATCCTTCCTTGCTTTATGTTAAAGCCAGTTAATTATGCACTTTGAATATTCCCTCTCTACATGTTTCTTCATATAAGTCAAATCGATCACTGACTGTACATAGAACGGGACATAAAGTCCTGTTGTCATTGGCAGTCCTGTTGATATGGAAGAAAAGCAAATCTCACAATCCCTGATTCCATCTCTCAAAACACCAGAGGAACAACCATCATCATAACATTGCCGTACAATGTTGCAGACATGCTCCAAAACACGCCACAATCTAGCGACATATAGACACAACCGGATGTCCCGAAGGCAACTGTTAGCATGTCCTCAATCAATTGTAAAGGAATCTGTCCAGGCTTTGCACCGTAGCAAAAAGCAACTCTGGCCATCTTTTGAAGCAAACATCTTCTCCCAAGTAGTCTCCATCCATTGCACTTTGATGTCTCTTCCTTTCTTCATAATAAAATTCCAGTTCACTGTACTTTTGGATGTTCTTTCTTGTTCATAAATTCAAATCCAGTCCCTCTGCACTTTCATATTCATTTCATGATTCATAATAAAATCCTGTCCACTGCAGCGTTGGTTGTCTCCTTTTTAGGGTCATAATCAATTCCAGTTCACTGCATAATATGCTCTTTTCATACAAAGTGATATATCTATTTAAGTTCGATGGTCTTCTTTGCTGTCTTAAACTTTTTTTGTTCTTTCTTTCTTCACTTATAAACACTGCAAATGAACACTGTCACATTTTTTCCAGACATTCTTTATACTTTTCCAAGGAAAATCCAGGACTGCATCTTTGGCCTTGCCTTCAAACTTGAACACCAGTCCCTGCTTCAACCGTGTAGCTCCAACTGAATGAAAATGTACTGGTATTAGTACTGTAAATAAGCCATGGCAACAAGAAAACAAAATATTAAGAATTACTCTTGTAATTCAAGCAAATATTAAGAAAGAGAAAACATAATTACCTTTAAAAAATTATTCTTTTCAAATTAACGCGAGAGTGTAACCTTCAGAAAAAAACTGTACAAGCGTGGTTCCAGATTTAATTATTTAATTCCACTTCACATAATAGACGTAATAGACCTATCCATAAAAAATAATATTATGAACTTTCGAAAATTCAAGTATTTCTGACCTTTTTTATCATATAACATACATTTGCATATAAAGAAGTGTACTTTTACCACTTCATATAGTGTGAATATAAAAGTGTGTATTGCATGAATAAAGACATTGATTTCACACCAACATTTTTCATATTAAATTGATTTAATAACACATCATTTTCTCTGTTTTATTTCGTGCCATGTCTACATTTAAATTTTTAATTTCAAATATCTGCTTTATTACATATAGATGTACAATTATATCTGGGGTAACCCTCAGGGATGGATGGGCAAAGGGTCAGGATGAAATAGATAGGATGAATGGTAAGAAATGGTATACACAGGACAGAGATTCTACCACCCCCCCACAAAAAATATCAATTCCAATGATTAAACATTTTTTGTTATTTTTTCACTATTTAACACTCACATGAATACAATTCACTTTTATGGGTCACATTAAATTAAGATATCCTCTACTTCACTCTGAGAAAATCCCAGTCTGTCCCACTGCACTTAAATAAAATTCCAAGTCGATTGCACGTTGGATGTCACTTCCGTCGCACCCACAATAAAATTGGAATTAATGCACCTTTTATGTTCCTGCCTCATTTCTTTCTTTTTTTTTCCCTGAGAAAATCCAGTCAATTAGAATTGGATGTTGTTCTTCCTGACCAGAAACAATTTAATACATAACACTTTGATAATCCGTCCCTTGCTTTATGTTTAAATCCCAGTTAAGTGCACTTTGATATTCCTCTACTTGCTTCATAATAAAGTCAAATCGATCACTGACGTACATAATGAAAGGGACATACAGTCAGTTGTTCATTGGCATCTTGATGATATGGAAGAAGGCACAAGCCTCACAATCCCTGATTCCATCTCTCAAAACACAGAGGAACAACCTCATCTAACATTGCGTACAATGTTGCAGGACCAGTCCCTCCAAAAACGCCACAATCTAGCGACATATAGAACACCGTATTGTCCCTCGAAGGCAACGTTAGCATGTCCTCAATCAATAGTAAAGGAAATCTGTCAGGGCTTTGCACCGTAGCAAAAAGCAAATTTGCGAATATTTTTATTGAAGCAACATTCTTCTCCAAAGGAGTCTCCAGTCCATTGCACGTCGACGTCTCTTCCTTTCTTCATAATAAAATTCCAAATTTTCACTATATTTTGATGTTCCTTTCCTTGTGTCATAATCAATCCAGTCCTCTGCACTTAAATATCATTATCTTGATTCACTAGAAAAAAATCCTGTCCACAGGCACTTTGATGTCCCTTTTCTTCCTTCATAATAAATTACAGTTCAACTGCATAATAAATGGCCCTCTTTCATACTAAGTATATAATCTATTTTAAGAATAGATGGTCTTCTTTTGCTGCGTTAACTTTTTAGTTCGTTTCTTCACTTTAAAACACAGCAAATGACACAGTCACTTTTTTCACAGACATTCGTCAACTTTTGCCAAGGAAAATCCAGGACTGCATCTTTGGCTGGCCTCCAAACTTGACACCATTTTCCTGCTTCACCTTGCAGCTCAAACTGAATGAAAATGAATTGGGGTAATAAGTACTGTAAATAACATGGAACAAGAAATATAAATTACTCTTGTAATATTCAGCAAATATGTACAAAGAGACAAACATAATTACCTTTAAAAAAATTCTTTTTAAAATATCGCGAGAGTGTACTTCCGAAAAAAACTGGACAAAGCGTGGGTCCCAGATTTAATAATTATTCCACTTCACCATAATAGACTCTATGCCATAATAAATATAGAATGTCTCGAAAAATTCAAGTTTTCGACCTTTTTTATCATATCCATACATTTGCGTACTTTGAACCACTTCATATATGTGAATTAGAAAGGGCTATTGTCAGTGCATACGACATGATTTCACATCCAACATATTTCATATTAAATTGATTATCACATCTTTTCCTCTGTTTATTTCGGGCCATGCTCTACATTTAATATTTTAATTCAAATATAATGCTTTATTATAATTATATTTACATTCATATCTGGGGTAAACCGCATCAGGGAGGGAATGGGCCGGTCAGGATGAAAAAAGATAGGAATGAATGGGAAGAAATGGTATACCACAGGCCAGAGATACCCACCCCCAAAAAATGAACAATTCCAATGATGAACATTTTTATAGTTATTTTTTCACTTTAAACACTACCAAGAATATAGTCACTTTAATGTCACGTAACATCAAGAATATCCTCCTCTTCCATTCTGAAAAATCCGTCCGTCCACTGACACTTAAATAAAATCCAAGTCGATGGCAACTTTGGAGCGTTTCTTCCTTTCCGATAATAAAACTGAATCAATTGCACTTTATGTACCCTTATGTTCTTTCTATCCTTCCCAAGAAAATCCAGTCAATCAGAATTTGATTTGTTTATTCCTGTCCTGAAACAGTTTAATAATTCATATCACTGATAATCCTTCCTTGCTTTATGTGTAAACCCAGTTGATTGCACTTTGGATATTCCTCTACTGCAAACAGCAACTCTGCACAATCTTTGAAGCAACATCTTCCACCCCAGTTGTCTCCAGCTCCATTTGCCACTATGATGTCCCCTTCCCCTGAATTCATAATAAAATGTCATTTACTGCACTTTGATGTTTCTTTTTCTCGATGATAATTTAAATCCAGTCCACTGCATTTTAATATTCCTTTCTTCCTTCTTAAAAAAATCTCGTCCACATGCACTCGATGTCCCTTGTTTTGGCTTCCATAATAAAAACTTGTCCACTGTTGTTCGATGTCCCTTTCCTGCGTCATAACAGAATGCAGTTACTGCATTATGATGCCGCTTTCTTGCAGCGAGCAATGGTCACAAATAAAATTTACATTAAATATTACCGAAAAACAAGAACAGGCACAAACTTTTTTAGTTTTTTTTTTTTGTATTTTTTTTTTTTTTTTTTTTTTTGTATTTTTTGTATTTTTTGTAAAAACAACAAATCCCACTACACACACTAACCAAACAAAACAAGCACACATGCTTTTCACTTCCTGGAAAAAAAACCAGTACGGTGCAAAGAAGATAGTTAACCATAAAATACGAATGTTGCAGGTCCTGGAAATAGTCTGGGTCCTGGTAAAATCCATACGGCATGCAATGGTTTGGCCATATTAACAAAGCCTCCGTGGGCTAAATTTTAGTATTGTCCTTAATTATTTATAGTACACACAGTGTTAACTGGTAAACATATAACACAAGCTTTCAACTCCACATACAAAAACAACATACACATACAACCACAACAATCACAATACATTACAAAACAAGCACCACAAGACTTTTCACACTTCTTCATTTTCACTTCCTGGTAAAACCAACCAGTACCGTGTATAGAAGATAGTTACCATAAATACTAATTTATGCAGGTCCTGGAAATTGCATGGGTGCCTGGGTCAATCCCAGTAACTGCATTCAATGTTTTTAGCCAATATTAACAAAGCCTCCCTGGCGTAATTTAGTATTGTCTTCTAAGAATTTATAGTACCCATACTTTTAACTGGTAACAAATAACACAAGCTTTCAAACTCCACATACACAAAACAACAACACATACAACACAACCATCACTCCACACACACTACCATACAAAACAAGCAAAGCCACACATGCCTTTTCACACATTCTTCGTTTCACTTCCTGAAAAAACCAGTACCGTGTACAGAAGAAAGTAACCATAAATACTAATTTTGCAGGGTCCTGAAATTTGCTGGGTCCTGGGACAATCCACAGCTGCAGCCATGTTTTAGCCATTATTAACAAAGCCTCCTTGCTAATTTCGTATTGTCTTTTAAGTAATTATAGTACACACACTGTTATTACTGGTAACATATAACACAAGCTTTCAAACTCCACATACACAACAACATACACATACAACATCAACAATCACTAACCACTTAACTAAGACATGGTTCCAAAGAGACTGGCAAAAATCTGACTGTTGGTATACATTTAACACCTTGAAACAAATGTAGTTTTGGTCATGATTTACAGATAGATATGATAATGATGATGAGTAATATAAATGATAAGGATAATGATGAATGAGATGATGAGGAGGAGAGAAGTGAAGTGAGGATAGATGATAATGACTGACGGATGGTGATGAGGATGACTTTTAAAATGATGATGAATTATGTTTGTAATGAATAATGATAATGATTAAATGGACAGTTGAAGATAAATGGATTTGATAATGACTAATGATTAATGGAGATGACGTGATAAGGCAGTGGACGCCAAATCTGTTTCTCCTTGGAAAATCCACATACACTGGTGGTTTTGCCAACTCCCCGCCTAAGACCCTGACCAACTGTCAGGATTTTTAGTTTTTAAACTGCTGACAAGTGGCATGGGCGGAGAAGGGGAGGGGGGATTGGACTAGACCAACATGTCTGCAGAAAAATCACGTACTGATGACTAAACAGATGGTGATGATGAATAGAGAAGATGATGATGAATAAGAGATGGTGATGAATAGATGATGCGTGACGATGAATAATGGATGACTATACGATGATGACTAGAGAAGATGAATTGATGAAAAGAGATATGTGATGACTAGACGATGATGACGAAGACTAGATGATGATAGCTAGACGATGTGATGATGACTAGAGATCATGATGATGTGAGATAAGTAGATGACGATTGATTGATGAGGATGAATGGATATGATAATGAAGTAGATGATGATAAAAAGGATGATGATGATGAAGACGCTTGGATGATGATTGGATATTATATGATGACTGATGGGACATAATGATAAGTAGTGATGCCAGTTTCCTATTGGAAAAATTCCACATTCACCGCACCGTGGGATATGCCCAACTTCCCACCTAAGACCCTGAACAACTACGGCAAACATTTTAGGTCTTTAAATACACTGGGGAAATGTTGTGATTATAAAACATGCTATATTCACATATATTATTATCCCAGTAGTGTATTTGGTTATCAGAGTGGCTGTCATCTCAGTCATGTTCTGCAAGAGCTGAGCCGGCTAAGGGTTGTCTATAGGCAGGTTTTTTTATGTCATGGCCACAGCTTCACTTCCCGTACCAATCTAATTTCTCTTTTAAAGAAAACAGACAGCCCCCAACAGCAAGAAACAGCAGCCATGCCCAGAAAAATGCAAACATACCATCACATAACCCTACTCGACCAACGCAGAACATGATGGAACATAAGAGTACATCTTTGATCAGTTCTAAATCTTAATGCGACACCTGGCATGGGCAGAGGAGAAGGGGGGATTGGGACAAACCAACAAGTGTCCTGTAGCAAATTCAAGTACTGATTCCTAAACGATGATGCAAGATAGTAGAGAAGAGGTGATAATAGACGATGATGGTGCTGAACAGAATGAGATGACAAGAATAGATGATGACTAGATATATGATGATGATTGACAATGAGAGATGATGAAATCAAGATTATGAATGATGATGCTGAGTAAGATATGATGATAAAGATTGGATGATGATGATGATGAATGGAGTGATGATAATGAAATTGGAATGATTGATGAATAGATGATACTGAAGAAATGATGAGGATAATGATGAATGGGATGATGAACAACAGATGATGAAGTATGTATACCGATGAAGTCCTTATGTTAAAGTAACTAAACTCCCTTAAATTTCTGTCATGGTTCTCCTCAAAACCACAAGAAGGGAGGAGGCGTGTAGGCCAAATGGCTAATCATAGGACTTAACCCCCCTGCCCCAAATAAACTGCAATAGGCACATGAGGTCGACGGGGCCTAGTTGACCTGCGTGGGACAAAAACCTGTAGCATCCTAACTCTGGCCTACCCCAGGGATACCCTCAATCCTGAACCACCCCTCCCCAGAGACACCTGTCTCTGGTGTTCCCTGGAATACCTGTGGCCCAAAAGATCGGGCAAACCTCAACCTCTGGCAAAAAGAGGTGGGAGAGGCACCCTACCTCAGGTACAAAAGGGAAAGGATCCACCTGGGGTAACAGGACCCACCTCATGCTCCACAGGATGCCACCCTGAGGACCCCTTCCCCAATACCTTCGACGTCAGCGGGGCGGGCGTATCCTACTGGGATTACCGCAACATCTACAAACAGGCGACGGGGTCCTGTCTAGCGAAGGGAGTTCACCCTGCAGTAGACAGCTCCTCCGTCACAGCCAAAGCAACCCACAAACCTCATCACTACCGGGAGGGTATGCCCTCATAGCCTCCGGTCACCTCAGTACCTGATAGTAGAAAAAATACGTGATACGAAAAAAGCAGTCCTTGATTTTGTAAACAATGCTCTAGTCATAAAATTTAAAATCCTGAACTTATAAAACTGTTGTAACAAGACTTTTCCAATCCATCATCTCTTAAATATCACATAATGATAAGCCTCCAGAGCACAAATTTTTAATACGAAGAACCCCCATTAAAAACCAAAAATAAGGGAAATCATTGGTAGATTATTATCTTCAGCAAACAAAAAAACAACAACATCACCCTTAAACAATATACATGTAAATAATTCCACATTTTTAACGATCTTGAAACAGTGAGTACCATACTAAACGTTAAAAACCTGTTACTGATATGGAATACATTGCCATTATAATCACTAGCAGCAACCACAACCAATTCCTTCCCCATTTTAATCTTCCTATTTAATATCTCACTTTCAATTTGAAAGCACCTTGTAAATTATCAGAAATTTTGTTTTAGAATCATCATTATCAGCAAGCAGCATTAAAAATTTCTGAGAATAAGCTTGATATTAATTGGACAATCATATGCGTCGTAAATAATTTAGCACTGTGACTTTTCTTTCTATCTTTAACATCTGATGGACCCCTGGGGGGGCGGGCTCCCCGGGGGGGGGGCCTTTTTTGGCTACGGGGGTGGGGGCCCCGGGGGGGCGGGGGCTGCCCGGGGGGGGGGCCCCAGGACACCACAAACGGAGAAGAAAAGGGGGGGAAGAAAAATGGGGATGAGGGATGGTTAATGTATAATTAATTGATGGTGGGGTTGAAAAAAGAATTTGATGTGTGTTATAGTGCAAAATTAGATTAGAATCAAAATTTTTAGAATAAATTGTACTATAATTTTCATTAGTCAAAATGCATTATTAAAGTAATATTGGTGGTAGGTGGCTGGTGGGGGGGTGAGGGTTTCAAACATTTACAGGGTTGATATATAATATTGATAGAAAATGAAAAATGAAAAAAAAAAAAAAAAAAAAAAAAAAAAAAAAAAAAATGGGGGGTGGGGGGGGGACCAAGGTAAGGTGGTGACCAGGTGTAGGTACACAACATCACATGTTTATAATAAATGTTCATGGAAAAGAATGAAAGAAGTTTAATGAAATTCTTCCAATTGGTTGGTTTGTTATGTACAGATCTGTGGATTTTTAAACAATTAAAGGGCAATAACTATATGGAAAATTGACCAATCGAAAAAAAACTTGAAGGCCATCGTCGCAGTATCTTGGTTCATGTCTGTTTCAAGTTTGATGAAATTCTACCTGCTAGTTACTGAGAAATGGCTGCAGACGGACATTTTTCATTAAATCAAGGGCAATAACTCTGACGGAAATTGACCTATCAAAAAAAAAACTTGACGGGCATCAGCACAGTATCTTGACAGTATGTCAATTAAAAGATTATAAATAATCACTGTTCAGTATACACAGAAATATCAATTCAGTGACTATAAATTTTTATTTAAAAAAGAGCTGCGTTCAATAAACGCTTGATGCTCCCGGTGGCATCCTTGTCGATACAAAGCAACCTAGGTCCAAAATGAGGTCAAGGTCAAACTGTGGTCAGGTGATGTTTGAAGATGAGGAATGGTCACAGGTTTCATCTGTATTAGTATCAATTCATTCTTGTAAACGGTATTAATGCTAGACGAAATGGTCCCATTTGGTTAACCAAGAGATGGCCCATATAAAGCAACCTAAGTCCAAAATGAGATCAAGGTCAAACTGAGGTCAGGTTATGTTTGAAGATGAGGAATGGTCACAGGCTACATCTGCATTAGTATCAATTCATTCTTGTAAGCAGTATTGATGCTAGACGAAACGGTCACATTTGGTTAACAAAGAGATGGCCTATATAAAGCAACCTAAGTCCAAAATGAGGTCAAGGTCAAGGTCAAACTGAGGTCAGGTTATGTTTGAAGATGAGGAATGGTCACAGGCTACATCTGTATTAGTATCAATTCATTCTTGTAAACAGTATTGATGCTAGACGAAACGGTCCCATTTGGTTAACAATGAGATGGCCTATATAAAGCAACCTAAGTCCAAAATGAGGTCAAGGTCAAGGTCAAACTGAGGACAGGTGATGTCTGAAAATGAGGAATGTTCACAGGTTACATCTGCATTAGTATCAAGTCATTCTAGTAAGGGGTATTGACGCTAGACAAAACGGTCCCGTTTGGTTAACCTCGTACGGACGGACGAACGGACGGACGGACAGGACGATCACTATATGCCTCCCGCATCAGTAGATGCCCGGGGCATAAAAAATGTTTTACTTCTCCTGAAGTTTGAAAACTGGAGTTAAAGGCACTGACTTCCAGATTTTGGATAAAAAATATCTTTCTTTCAAATTGAAGTTTAGTCTCAAATGTCAAACTGATGATAAAATATTAAGAAAGTCAGTAGGTCACATTCATGGTCAATGAAATTCAGTTTTATGATTTATGTGCAAAACTGTGTAAGTCATCAATATTTCAAGGCTGTATCTTAAAAAACAAGAAAGTAGGTCAGTAGGTCAAGGTCACAATCAAGTGACATCATATTACTTGGGGTCTTGGGGTCATCAAGTAATTATAATTAAATAGTCTTGGAAATAGGATCAGATGATTTTTTAAGTATTTTTCCTATATAACTCACATAATAACTAAGTGACCCCAGGGCGGGGCCTTTTTTAATCCCAGGGGCATAATTCGAACAATTTTGGTAGAGGACTACTAGACAATGCATCATACCAAATATCAAAAGCCTAGGTCGTATGGTTTCTGAAAAGAAGATTTTTAAAGCTTTTTCCTATATAAGTCTATATAAAACTTGGGACCACCCAGGGCCTCTTTTCACCCCAGGGGTACAATTTGAATAATTTTGGTTGAGGACCATAAGACAATGCTACAAACCAAATATCAAAGGTCTAAGAGTTGTGGTTTCAGACAAGAAGATTTTTGAAGTTTTTTTCCTATATAAGTCTATGTAAAACTTGCGACCCCCGGGGCGGGGCCATATTTGTCCCTAGGGGGATAATTTGAACAATCTTGGTAGAGGGCTACTAGATGATGCTACATACTAAATATCAAAGCCCTAAGCCATGTAGTTTTGTACAAGAAGATTTTCAAAGTTTTCCCTATATAAATCTATATAAACCATGTGACCCCCGGGGCGGGGCCATATTTGACCCTAGGGGGATAATTTGAACAATTTTGGTAGAGCACCACTAGATGATGCTACACACCAGATATCAAAGCCCTAGGCCCTGTGGTTTTAGACAAGAAGACTTTTAAAGTTTTTCCTTTTGGTTGCCATGGCAACCAGAGTTCTGCATGGAATTCAATTCTTTGAACAACTTTGAAAGGGGGCCACCCAAGAATCATTCCTGTGAAGTTTGATGTAATTCTGCCCAGTGGTTTTCAAGAAGAAGATTTTTTTAGGAAATGTTGACGGACGGACGACGCACGACAGACGCCAGACATTGAGCGGTCACAATAGCTCACCATGAGCTTTTGGCTCAGGTGAGCTAAAAAAACAAGAGCTGTCACTAATGGTGACAAATGGCCCCTGCAGCGCCCTGACCTTTGACCTGGTGACCTTGACCTTTGACCTGGTGACCCCAAAGTCAATAAGGTTTGTGTACTCAGAAGTATTATCAGCATGTGAAGTTTGAAGATCCTGGGTGCAGTAGTTCGCGAATAAAGTGCCTTCATGCAAAAAGTTAACATTGGCCCCTTTGACATTGACCTTTGACCTGGTGACCCCAACGTCAGTAGGGGTCTTGTACTCAATAAGTACTATCAACATGTGAAGTTTGAAGGTCCTGGGTGCAGTGGTTCGCGAGTAAAGTGCCTTCATGTAAAAAGTTAACGTTGTGATGAATTAACAAACAAACAGATGGACAGTTGAAAACTAATATGACTCCCTTAGGGGGCATAAAAAAATTTCTAAGTCCATAAAAAAATTTTTACCAGGTAATGTTATGTCAAAATACATCTAAAAGTTTGATGTATCATCCATGTTGTATAACAGGAAAGTGGTCTTGGTTTTTCACTACCGCCAATAGTAAAACAAAGTTTCAAAATAAACTATTTAAAGTAACAAAACAGGGAAGTAACTAGAAATGTCACAGGAGTGACTCATACCCCCAACATACGGTCTTGTCACAGAAGAATGGCAACCATAAGAAATCTTAAAAATACTTAGAATAATATAAAAATGTCAAAAAAAGCTTAATACTTAAAAAGAATTTTACTTGTCTTTGGAGTACTTCATCCTGGGCATCCACATATAAGTAATACTAGTATAGTAATACTAGTAAATATAAAAATCTCTATTAGAGATACACTAAAAGTGAATACAAAAATGTGTCTTACCGACCCATGTTACCACAGAAAAATGTATTTACTTTTTACATAGGACTTACAATATAAAATACCTAAAATATTGAAAAACTAAAAATAGGATTTCTAAAAATAGACTAATTCCTGGAATTTAAGAGGAAGAAACTCAGTACAAATGTTAAAAAAAGGTTACATCCCTTTGGCTCTAAGCCAATCAGAATGAGATATAGTGAAAATACATCAAAATTAACCTTAAATTCTAAGTAAAAGGGGACATAATTCAAGAAAAATTGGTGTCAGAGTTATGCACCTTGTGTCACATGATGTGGGTGATGAGGTGGAACAACTATTTTAAGTTTGAATCAAATCCATTCAGTAGTAACTGAGATATAGTGAAAATACATCAAAATTAACCTTAAATTCTAAGTAAAAGGGGCATAATTCATGAAAAATTGGTGTCAAAGTTATGCACCTTGTGTCACATGATGTGGGTGATGAGGTGGAACATCTATTTTAAGTTTGAATCAAATCCATTTTGTAACTAGAGCTATCAATAAAGGTGATGAATGTACCCCCGCATGCACTGACACAGTACATTGCAATTTGACGCACACAAGATTGCATAATTATGTGGACTGTATGTATATAGACTGTATGTATACAGTATAGTAACAAAAAACAAAGTCCCATAACTATGCAGAATATTTATCTAAAAGAATGTAACATGCACCATGCACAACTAGGGTTGGTACTGATCACTTGTGTGAAGTTTCATTAAATTGTGTGTAAGGGTTTGGTAGATTTGGCACGCACAAGATTGCATATGCAGACTGTATGTACATAGTATGTTAACAAGAAACAAAGTCCCATAAGTCTGCAATTTTTGTCGCTGAAAGAACCTAACATGCCCCATGCACAACTACTGGTGTTACTGGTCACTTGTGTGAAGTTTCATTAAATTGTGTCAAGGGGATGAGGAGAGATGGTGCGCACAAGATTGTGTGTATGTATATAGTATAGTAACAAAAAAACAAAGTCCCATAACTCTGCAAATTTTTTTTCTGAAAGAACCTAACATGCCTCATGCACAACTACTGTTGTTACTGATCACTTGTGTGAAGTTTCATTAAATTGTGTCAAGGGGATGAGGAGAGATGGTGTGCACAAGATTGTGTCTATATATATAGTATAGTAACAAAAAAACAAAGTCCCATAACACTGCAATTTTTTTTCTAAAAGAACCTAACATGCCCCATGCACAACTACTGTTGGTACTGATCACTTGTGTGAAGTTTCATTAAATTGTGTCAAGGGGATGAGGAGAGATGGTGCGCACAAGATTGTGTCTATGTATATAGTATAGTAACAAAAAAACAAAGTCCCATAACTCTGCAAATTTTTGTCGCTGAAAGAACCTAACATGCCCCATGCACAACTAATGTTGGTACTGATCACTTGTGTGAAGTTTCATAAAATTCTGTCAAAGGGATAAGGAGAGATGGTGCGCACAAGATTGCGTCTACGGACAGACAGACGGACAGACAGACAGACAACCTGAAACCAGTATACCCCCCCTTACAACTTTGTTGTCGGGGGGTACAATAACTGAGATATAGTGAAAATACATCAAAATCAACCTTAAATATAAAGTAAAAGGGGACATAATTCATAAAAAATTGATGTCAGAGTTAAGCACCTTATAGCACATGATGTGGGAGATGAGGTGGAACAACTATTTTAAGTTTGAATCAAATCGATTTAGTAATAACTGAGATATAGAGAAAATACAACAAAATTAACCTTAAATTCTAAGTAAAAGGGGACATAATTCATGAAAACTTGGTGTCAGAGTTATGCACCTTGTGTCACATGATGTGGGTGATAAGGTGAAACATCTATTTTAAGTTTGAATCAAATCCATTTAGTAATAACTGAGATAATAGATTTCGCGACGCGATGTGACGCGACGCGACAGGACAAAACTGACTCCTATATACCCCCCACAAACATGTTTGGTGGGGGAATAATTAGAAAAACAATTATCGTAAGAGAACAAAAAGGGATCTGCCAAATAAAATCAAGAGCACTGCAATGCATAGCAATATACACAAAGCAAAGTCATGTATGACCTTTCACTCCTAAATGTGACCTTGATCTTGAAGCTAGTCATCCGAAACGAGAACTCTGTATGTCATATCAGTGTGGTGAACATTTGTGCTAAGTTTCTTTGAAATCCTTTAAACAGTTCAAGAGTTATAGAGCGGACATAAAACACACTCATATATGAGCTTTGACCCCTAAGTGTGACCTTGACCTTGATGAGACATCGAAAACATGCGCCCTGCACATCGTCTCATTGTGGTGAACATTTTGAGTCAAGTTTCTTTGAAATCCTTCAAGTGGTTTAGAGTTACAGAGCGGACACGAAATTGCCAACGGACAGACGGACACCGGGACCATAACATAATATGTCCCTTTGGGCGTATAAAAATTTGTCCATGTCGGCAATCAAACCTGGACTGCCACGACAATAGAGAAGTTTTCCACTGTTGTTACCAATAAAGCTACAGAGGATTTAGTGATTCAGATATTTATAATCAAGGCAGTTTACCTAAAGTGTTACATCGTAAAAAGTAGTAAATACAACTTAATACTCATGTGTTTCCGTAACATATAGTTGGTCAGTAATTAAGTTAAAAATATAGCATTTATTTCAAGATATGTAAAAAAAAAAGTTGTCGTCAAACATTCTGGAGGCCAGTGCCTTTAACCTGGTGAAGATATATATGATTTGATTGTTATGTTTTACATATAATGCCAAAATAATAATATAAAATCAAAAGGTGCGTGCAGGACAATGCAGTTAAACTGTCTGTAAATTTTTTTTACAATTTACCTAGTCATAACTGCTGTTGTCGCAGTACAGAAAGGATTAAAAAAGAGGCAAAAGTTAAAACTTACACAAGTTACATTTAGTTATCAAACCACATAAGTTATTTTCAGTTGTTAACTGACATTATCAGAGGCACCAGAGGCTGGCAAAAATAGTTACGTGAATGGTGTGTCATCACGGTTCAGAAGAGATTGAAACAAGTGGCAGAAGTAACAAGTTACAAGTTATACAAGTTACTGACAAAAAGTTTGACCTTTGAGCTCAATATGTGACCTATAGACCTGCACATCATCTCATCGCTATCTACCTACAAACCAAGTTTGAAGTCAATACCTTGCATGTTTTTAATATTGATTTATGCTCCAGACAAAAAATATCTTGGCTAATTTTAACTTTCAGCACAGTTTGTGACCTTGACCTTTGCCCTACAGACAGTTTAAGCACTCTACACAGGGCTCTAGATAAGATGCGTAATAACGTAAATTACGCTTTAAAATTAGTGTATAAAAACGTACATAAAATTACAGAAACGCATGCAATGACTTCTTCCTAACGTAAACAAAATCTTAATCGTCTGGATGCTTTACATAACAGAGTACGATCGACATTCATTCTGCCACATTGAATGTACACAGGCACTGAACAAACCTGCTACGCATTCTTTTAACCAGCAATAAATGATTTCCAAAACACGGTTAAAGGTATATTGAATAATCTATTGGATTAGGCAGCGAGTGTTAAGCCAAAGCAAGTCAATGGAGAAAAAGAAGCAAAAACTTGAATGCTGAATTGAAACTGAACTGCAAACAAAGTCATGGGTGTTACACCCAATAAATACATTATAAAACTGATTTCTGTATTTTTCTCATTTACAAATTTTCAGGAGTAAAATCACTCCTTATAATTTCAGATTTTAACATTTTACTCATTCGCAAGAATTATGATCCCGTGACTATTTGATAAACGACATTGTGTCTGAAATCATTAGTCCTCCACCTCTGATTCATGTGGGGAAGTTGGCAGTTACTTGCGGAGAACAGGTTTTACTGGTACAGAATCCAGGAACACTGGTTTGGTTTACTGCCCGCCGTTACATGGCTGAAATACAGCTGAAAAACTGCGTAAAACCAACAACAAACAAACAGAGTGTGTAAATCGAAAACTTTACTATCGCATGAAAGTGTCCATAACTTTGTCTTATATCGAAAGTAGAGACGTGTCGAAACACACTCAATAACATAATAATTATAGAGGCACACCATAACATATACCGAAGCAAGCATACAAACACCAAAGTAAACTCTGGATCGATGAAATTATTTATGTATTAATATCCAGACACTGTATTCAGAAAAGAGTCAAAAGTTAATATCTAATCAAAATTTTCAGTTAACGTTACATGAATTAAAGCATTTGCTGTTATTCAATCAGAATTATATAGTTAATATTTGTCAGAACCAAACATACGCCGGAACTAGCAGACAAGCGTTAGTATCTAATAAAAAATATTCAGTTAACAAATATATATTAAGAATGAAAGCATATGGTATTATCAAATCAGAATTATTTAGTAAATATTTGTCAGAAATAAACATACGTCGCAACTAGCACCCAAGAATTAGACAAGCGTCAAAAGTTAGTATATAATCAAATTTTTTCAGTTAACATATATATTAGCATATGGTATTATCAATTCAGAAATATTTAGTTAATATTTGTCAGAACCAAAAACATACGCCGCCACTAGCCTACAGTCATCCAGCCAAACACCTTTTAAAAAACAAAATACACTAGTCGCCTCCCGGCCGACACAGATGGCTTCACCGAAATATTTGTTGTTTAGAGGTTAATACACGACAGAGCCGGGCTGGGAGGTGATAATCGGCCCGGAAAATGAATAATGGCCCGAGGGCTTTAGCCCGAGGGCCGTTATGAATACCGGGCCGATTATCACCTCCCGGCCCGGCATTGGCGTGTATTAATCTTTTTAATACATATGTTTGGTTGCCTTACTCAAGGGGAGTAATTACAACTCCTGGCGCTAGTTTTCAGTGGTTAAATAGTCTGGGGGTACATTTGTCTCAAAATTCGTATGTACCTATCAAACTCATCAAATGGTTCGCCATTCTAAAGATGTGGAACAGCAAATAATTTGAGCCTAATTTGAGCCATTCCATGAGAAAAAAATGCAGTTTTCTTAGCAGTAGATCTATGTTTAGGAAAAACCGTCATTCCATTTTCACTGAGAAGAAACCTGCAACTTCGTCGAAATTTTGAAATTGTGTGGTGCGAATCATGCTGTTTTACACCATATACCCGGACACTGTTGAAACTCGGAATTCTAGCTCCAATGTAAATATGTGCATGTTCTGTTTTATTACTAAAAAGCCTTGTAAGCATTGTAATTTTGCGGTAAACAACAGTTTAACGTGTAGACCAGTGACAGTGACGTCCAATAACGTCTCCGACGTCAGCTCGGCCGCCATGTTGAAAGCGCACTGACCATGATGACGTTTTGTGTAGCCATTGGTTTCACGCGCACGTGTTCACCGGGCGGATTATGATTATGAGTTTTCGGGCCGGGCCGATAAGTGATAATCAGTGCTTGAAAGCAATAATCTGATGAAAACACATTCATTTTTGTTACTATATATAGTATCATATGTATTAATGTAGAATAATAAACGGGGGAAATATTGACGTAACGTCAGCCTGTTAGCAGCATTAAGCAACATTATTAACTTTCTACAGATAGAATATGATATTAAAAAGTTTGACTTTCAAATGTCTTTGACATTTGAGAGTCAGTATGCAAGAACTTATTTTGTTGTTGGATTTAACGTCGCAACGACACAATTTTAGGTTTTATGGCGACTTTCCAGCTTTGATGGTGAAGGAAGACCCTAAATGCCCCTCCGTGCTTTATTTCATCACGAGCAAACACCTAGGTAAAACCACCGACCTTCCATAAGCCAGCTGGATGGCATCCTCGCATGATGCAAGAACTTAAGCTAGTATTTAAAGCTGATATGTTATATGATAAAAATCCTTTCTAAACAAACCAAGACAACCTTTCGGTAATAACTTGTCTAAAACCAAGAAAGACCTGCACCCAGCTGAACCATTTAAGAGACAAATACTGCCACAATAATCAAGAGGTTTGTCGGCTCTTTAACCAAAATCACACACATATGAATAACACTCAAAAAAGCAAAACTGATCCTATCAAAATGTCACATATATTCTGACATTCTAACAGTAACTGTTGTGCAACGAACGTCAATGACAAGTTAAAGGATGCATTCATCAGCACATATAATTAAATTGTTTACTTAATTAAACAATAAGCAATGCACATAATGGTATCTACATTTCAGTATGACATTTCGCAATTAACGATTAGCATTTATCATTTCACAGCAACTATTTGAAAGAATAATTAGAACGTGCATTTGGCATTAAGTATATCGCATCTGGCAATGAACATGGTGCAACCACCTTCCATATACCAGGTGAATTTGTATTAAGGTTACCTTGACAGTTTACAAAACTAGAGTGTAGAGAAAGATGTAATATTTCGTGTCGAAATTGGGCACTAGTTGTAGCTACATAATTATTATTTGTAGTGAAATATTAACAATTTTAGTTAAAATATTCTTTAGGGGGATCTATTTATATAGAAATACTTCGTGAGTATTAGACCATTGCGTAGTGGTTAAAGGTAGTCTGAGAAAATGATTAACTCGCTATATCTGTAACAAATAATGATTTTCTTTGCAGAAGTTATGAAACATAGAATATATTACTAACTAGGATTTAGATCTAGCATGCTTTCAGAAATGGTAACAATAAATGTAGATGCTGTTATATCCTAATAGTATGTCAATCGCAAATTAAACAAATAGTTTTATTTTGCACTTTGCAGTGCTTTAGAAAACAACATTAACTACAGCCTGAGATAGTTAAAGACAATGTTTACACAGCCAACTTCATATAGCAGTATCCTTCATTAGTTTCAGTTTAGAAATCGTGAGTTGCTTTGATATATTTACGTGATGTCGTTAGCTAAAGACGATGTTGACAAAGGACGTTCGTGGCTTGTTCTAACTGCGGAGTATTCTGGACTGGCATTCGTAAGCATAACAACATTTATGAATGGAGTTTTTCTAGTGGCTCTGTTGGACTACTACAATGAAGATTTAACAAAGACTTCGATGATAGGAGCCCTACATGGTGGCTTACTCTGCCTGTTAGGTAAAACTTAAAACTCTAGATCTTAAGCAAGAGCAGAAAAAAATCTGTTACTTTAAAGGTTGAAACATAATTCTGCATGAAATAGAATTGTCATAGACAGTTTGCTGTTTAGCTCGCCACATCACAGAGTGGTACAATCGAGCTATTGTGCTCGTCTGTCCGTCGTCTGCGGTGTCGATAATTTCTTCCTTTAAGACATTTTGTGGAAGGTAAAAAAATTTGGCAGAAAGATTCATTGGATAGTGTTGTTTAAACGTTGCTAACACCGTTTCGCTTGGTTGCATATAGGGGTCCCATGAGCTAACATTAGTAAAATCTTCTAAAATTATCTTCTCCTCAAAAGATGTACGTCTAACAAAGAAAGCCAAGTCCTAAACACACAGCCTTCACATGCCGCAGTTATGAGCATTTGATATTTCCATAATTCTTCATGTGAAGGAGACATTCAGCTTGCTAACGGAAGGTCGGACGTTCTGCTCGCTCAAGATGAAAATACGCACGGAGGGGCACCGGTGGTGTTCCACCAGCATCAAAACTGTACCTATACTTGTGTCGGTGCGATGTTAAACGCAACAAAATGAATAAAAATTATATACCTATGAACGTGTTTATCATGAAAAGGGCGCTTTATAAATCTTGTATAATAATAATAGATACATGCTGTAAAAGAACGCATATATTTAAGCTCTGACCGGGACTCAAACCGAGGACGTCTCACACCTAAGGCAGACACTCTACCACATCGTAATAACAGCAGTATCTTTAGCAAGAGAGCGCAAGTACATCCTTAATCTCTACCCGACAACATTACGTGAAGTTGAACAATTTTGTGACAAAAACATGTTCGGGGTACTCCAGAGTATCGGCGTATGGGCTTTTCGTGTACAGAAAAAAATATAATTCAATTTGCCAACATTATTTAATCGGTCAAAACTGTGCATATTTCTCTGACGTATATTTTAGAGCATATACGCACTAACTGGAAGTACCAAGGAAATATAACTTACACAGATTCTTTGATATTTGCCGTTTTAGCAACTGTTACAGGTGAACGGCAAAGACAGCGTCCAAATGTAAGCAATAATATACTCCAGTCACACATACGGAGCGGATAGCTACGTCTTGCCACGTATAGAAACGTAATAATCCGTATCAATCCATACCTGAGCAGTACCTCAAAGTAGTAATCAGTATCAATCCGTAATAACATTTGGTCAAAACATATTCAAGACTTATCCGAAACTTGCAAGTTTCTCCAACTTTTGAACTTGCACAAAAGAGCGATCCCTAGCCTTTTGAATGTGACTTTAGTCCAACTTGGTTGAAACTTATTCATCCGTAGTTAAACGTACTAAACCGTAGTCATCAGTACTGAAACCTACCTTGCTGTATTGATCCGTAGCTGAACGTAGTTATCCGAAGCTGCCCGTACTAAAGCGTAGTTCAACGTAGTTCACCGCAGACCCGTCCACGCACTGTGTAAGTTGCCAGGCGCAGTAATTATAATATGAAAGAACCGAGAACAATGTCAGGCGCAGGAAAACTTAGTTCAACGTAGTACTTATTCGCGTCCTGTATTTTTTGTTCCCCGTTTCTCACCATTTTTCATGAACTAAGACGTACTGCTCCGTACTTATCCGTGTCTGCCCCTTCCCCCCCCCCCCCCCACACACACCCACTGGCCAATCCCATCCGCACCGTACCTCAACGCATGGACATATTCGTATGTGTGACTGTAGATATAGGTACTTACAGTTATAAATTGAATTCATTTTTGCATCAAAGAAGCATTCCCTGTCAATCAATATTATGAATAAGATAGACTGTCATTCATTTATTCCAATGATTCACAGACACAGGGTCCATTGTTCACACTTTTACTAGTTACCGGCAGAATTATAAAACCTATCATATGTTTACAAAAATCAAAGTACGCAAAGAACTCTTGTACGGTCCTTATTTACTAGGTCTCGTTGTAATCTCATCACTTCTTTTAAAACGGCCAGGGTGTACAGTTTATTTAGAAATGATATAAGTGCATATACGTTATGAAGCTCTAAAGTATAAACTTCAAAAACCATCTTGTCAGAAAATGTCTGGCTGATATTTTCAGTAATGTGTTCCGTTTCTAAGATTTTTCGAATTTATCTGATTTGTAAAAACATGGACGCTAGAGCTGAAAATAAAGATCTAAAAAACAATGGATCCCATTCTGAAATCATTTCACAGACTTGATACTTAGGTCAACATGTAACCAGATTAATTTGTCTGAACTAGAAATGGAGAGACTCTCCAAAAGACATCTCCTTGAACCACTAGTCCGATTTCGAAATGTGACTTAGATAACCGTCTGCTACTACATGTATTATTAAAAGCAATATTGACATGTCAAATAAAGACATGGCTCTTGGGGTAGGGTGTAGATTTTTCCCTCTATATAGCTTTGCAAATCTTCTTTCTATAGTTATTTGTCCTTAACGTTTCTTGTTATACCTATTTGGACTGTAATGGAAGACATAGGGCCATTATTCGACAATCTGTTAATAATTTGCAAATACAAATTGTATATTATTGATAACGTTTTTGATTATTTCATGTTTGTTTCTTAATACAAAACATTTGCATATCTTTAAGGACGATGTAACCTATTCTCTTCCTTTTTACAGGTCCGATAGTTTCAGTTGCCATGGATATGTGCCATTAAAATCACTAGCAGCAACCACAACCAATTCCACATTTTAATCTTCCTAAGATTATTTTTACTTTCAAATTGATAGCACTTGGTAAATTATCAGAAATTTTGCTTAAGTATCGTCATCAGCATCACCTCCAAAAGTTAGCAGCAGTAACTGTATCATCAGCAGCAGCAGCAGCAGCAGCATTAAAATTTCTAAGAACAATCTTGATATTAAATTGACAATCATTATTCGTAGTAAATTATTTAGCATTGTGACTTTGTTTCTATCATGAACATCTGATCATCATTTTCACCTTTTCAGACCAGTGACAATAACAGATGTGCAAACTTTAGTATCATCAGTATCAGCAGCAGCAGCAGCAACAGTGATAACACAAGCTTAAACAGTTCCAAATTTTGCATCATCATCATCTACGGTAGCAGCAGTAGTCACAACAAGAGCTGTCACAGGAGACAGCATGCACGACTATTGCGATGTTTGACAGTGGAACTGGGCACATTTGAGGAAACTGGAGCCCGTCACTCCAGTGTGGCGTGAATGAGCCAGTCCTCTTAACATTTGTGTCAAATTATTTTTAAATCCCTTTATAAATGGCACAGTTATGGACCAGACAAGAAACACCTTTGACTTCTAAGTGTGACTTTGACCTTGGAATTAGGGGTCTGGGTCTTGCACATGGCACCTCATCTCAATATAGGGAACATTTATGCTAAATAATTTCAAAATCCCTTCATCAATGGCAGAGTTAAGGACTGGACAAGAAAAAGACCATGTTAACCTTTGACTTGCAAGTGTGACCTTGACCTTGGAGCTAGGGGTCTGGATCTTGCTCATGACACATCGTCTTGTTATGGTGAACATTTATACCAAGAAATTTTAAAATCCCTTCATCAATGGCAGAGTTATGGACTGGACAAGAAACATAGCAGCAATCACAACAACAATCACACTCTATAGATTTTCAAGCAACAGTTTCAATGTCAAACTGATATTGCAATACAAAGTTACAGTTATCATCATCAGCAGCAGCAATGGCAGTCATGAAAACAAGCATAAAACCCACATTGTGAACCTTCAATCAGGATTATCTAGATCAGATTCATTTGCCATACAATGTTTAATATAGTCATCATCATCCAACACCAGTCACAACAGCAAGTATAACAAGAGCTGTCCATAAGACAGCCAATGCTCGACTATTCATATTATTGTCCCAGAAGCAGGAAAATGGTACCCTACATGTTAAAATATTTATAGTTTCAATCCAGTATCTGCATTAGTTTTGGAGATTTTGCATGCAAAATTTTAACCAAATGTTTAATGTTGAAAAGGGGACGTAATTTGACAAAAATGCATGTCAGAGTTATGGGACATGATGCAATCAACTACTTTTATAATACCAAAGGCAATTGTGAAGTTTCAATTTAATATCATTCTGCATTTGTTCTGCGGATATTAACTTGCATGCAAAACTTTAACCAGAACTTTCTAAGTCCAAAAGGGGGCATTTGTGCCAAGTTACATCAAAATCCCTCCATGCATGAAGAAGAAATGCTCCAGACAAAGTCATCATTGAATTTAACCTTTGACCTTCAAGCGTGACCTCGACCTTTGAGATAGGAACCTGTGGTTTGCACATGACACTCCGTCTCACTGAGGTTAACATTCATGCCAAATATAAACAAGATTGCTCCATGCATGTCAAAGTTATGGTCCGGACAAACAATTCCGGACAGACGCACGCATGCACTGACACACACACGCACGTACACCAAACGGCGAACAGCCATTTGGACAACTATGTCTTCGCTTCTGCAAGCTGGCTCAAAATAAATTATCTTTCGGAAGTGTGCAGGTTCTTCAATAATGTAGACCACACCACACAGTTACCTACAAACTTTTCTGTCTGTACTATGTTTAGATTTTAATACAAATGAAATATTTTTATGTTAAAAAGTAAAGTACACTTTGAAATAAGAACAAACACCAGTGTAGATTATTATTAGTCTGCACATCCATGCAGTCTAATCAAGATCTGCAATGTTTGCCATTCAGTCAGTATCTTTTAGGTTACAGCACTCCTTTTAACAGTTATTGGTGTATTCCAACCTGAAAGATGGGCAAGTCCATTATAGAAATTTAGCAGGGTAAGGGTAAAACGTTTGTGCAGAAACCCTATATAGGCAATTAGTCCATTACTTGACAAATATAATTTTTTGCAAAAAGTTGATCAGGGCTCTTACACCGTTTCTGCACCAAGACTTTCAGTGGCAGATTCTAAATAACTTTTTAGTAATCTTTTCTAAAGTCTCTGATGAATGTCACTTAACAGATTATAAATAATCACTGTTCAATGTACACAGAAATATCAATTCAGTGACTATAAATTTTTAATTAAACAAGAGCTGTCCGTAAGACAGCCAAGCTCGACTATTCGAAATATTGTCACAGAAGCAGGAAATTATTACCCAAAATGTTAAATATCAAAAGAGTTTTAAGTTCGAAAGGGGACATAATTTGACCAAATGCATATCAGAGTTATGGGACTTGATGCTATCAACTAGTTTTATAACCCCGAAGAAACATGTTAAGTTTCAATTCCATATCTGCATTAGTATTGGAGACAGTAACTTGCACGTAAAACTTTAACCAGAATTTTCTAAGTCCAAAAGGGGGCATAATTTGCTAAAAATACATGTTAAGAGTTATGGAACTTGACCCAGTTAGGTTGGTTACTGACCTAGAAAAAGAACAAAGAAGTTTCAAAGCTATATGCCTTTTGGTAAAAGCTGTATGTACTTGCACGCAAAACTTTAACCAGGATTTTCTAAGTCCAAAAGGGGGCATAATTTGCCCAAAATACATGTCAGTTATGGGACTTGATTCTATCAACTAGTTTTATAACCCGGAGACACATGTGAAGTTTCAATTCAATATCTGCATTAGTTTTGGAGATTAGTAACTTGCATGTAAAACTTTAACCAGAATTTTCTAAGTCCAAAAGGGGGCATAATTTGGCCAAATCATGTCAGAGTTATGGGACCTGACCAGTGAGGTAGGTATTGATCTAGAAAAGAAAAAATAAGTTTCAAAATTATATGCTTTTAGTAATAACTGTATGTACTTGCACGCAAAACTTTAACCAAATTTTCTAAGTCCAAAAGGGGGATAATTTGGCCAAAAATACATGTCAGAGTTATGGGACTGACCAGTAGGTAGGTATGATCTAGAAAAGAAAAAAAAGTTTCAAATCTATATGCCTTTTAGTAATAGCTGTATGTACTTGCATGCAAAACTTTAACCAGAATTTTCTAAGTCCAAAAGGGGGCATAATTTGACCAAAATGTAGGTCAGAGTTATAGGACTTGGTGCTATCAACTAGTTTTATAACCCTGAAGACACAGGTGAAGTTTCAATTCAACATCTGCATTAGTTTTGGAGATAGTAACTTGCATGTTAAACTTTAACCAGAATTTTTTAAGTCTAAAAGGGGGCATAACATGCCCAAAATACATGTCAGAGTTATGGGATTTGATCCAGTGAGGTTGGTAATTGATCTAGAAAAAGTAAAATAAGTTCAAATCTATATGCCTTTTAGTAATAACTGTATGTACTTGCACGCAAAACTTAACCAGAAATTTTCTAAGTCCAAAAGGGGGCATATTTTGGCTTAAATAAAGGGCAGAGTTATGGGACTTGGTGCTATCAACTAGAAGACATACATGAAATTTCAATTCAATATCTGCATTAGTTTTGGAGAGAGTAACTTGCATGTAAAACTTTAACCAAAATTTTCTAAGTCCAAAAGGGGGCATAATTTACTCAAAATACATGTTAGAGTTATGGAACTTGACCCAGTGAGGTTGGTAATTGACCTAGAAAAAGAATAAATAAGTTTCAAAGCTATATGCCTTTAAATGTTAGCTGTATGTACTTGCATGCAAAAACTTAACCAAGGTGTGACGCCGACGCCGACACCGACGCCGACGCCAGGGTGAGTAGAATAGCTAGACTATTCTTCGAATAGTCGAGCTAAAAATATTTTACTTCTACTGAAGTTTGAAAACTGAAGTTAAAGGCACTGACTTCCAGATTTTGGATAAAAAATATCTTTCTTTCAAATTGAAGTTTGGTCATATTATGAAAATTAGAATACCAGAATGAAATTTTGTTTCTTTTGTTTGTTTTGGGTTTAACGCCATTTTTCAACATTTTGAAGGTCCTGGGTGCAGTAGTTCACGAGTAAAGTGCCTTCATGCAAAAAGTTAACATTGGCCCCTGTGACCTTGACCTTTGACCTGGTGACCCCAAAGCCAGTAGGGGTCCTGTACTCAATAAGTACTATCAGCATGTGAAGTTTGAAGGTCCTGGGTGCAGTGGTTTGCGAGTAAAGTGCCTTCATGTAAAAAGTTAACGTTGTGATGAATGAACGAACAAACTGATGGACAGTTGAAAACTAATACGACTCCCTTAGGGGGCATAAAAAAATTTCTAAGTCCATAAAAAAATTTTTACCAGGTAAAGTTATGTCAAAATACATCTAAAAATTAAATGTACCATCCATGTTGTACAACAGAAAAGTGGTCTTGGTTTTTCACTACTGCCAATAGTAAAAAAAAATTCAAAATAAACTATTTAAAGTAACAAAACAGGGAAGTAACTAGAAAATGCTTTTGTAAAAAGCATGTCTCCCCCAATGCAAAGTCCTATAGGCAAGAAGTCAATAGGGGTCAAGAGCGAAAGTCAAAGAGACACTGATGGTTGGCTGCAATAAGGATCATCTACTTGGCATGTCCAGTCATCCCGCTAAATTTCAACACTCTTGGCCTAGTGGTTCTCATGTCACTGTTCAGGCTCCTGTGACCTTGACCTTTGATCAAGTGACCTCAAAATAAATAGGGGTCATCTACTCTGCATGTCCAATCATCCTATTAAATTTCAACATTGTAGGTCAAGTGCTTCTCAAGTTATTTCCAAAAAATAATTTTACATGAACAGGCCACTGTGACTTTGACCTTTAATAGACTGACCCCAAAATCAATAGGGGTCATCTACTCTGCATGTTCAATCATCCTATGAAGTTTCAACATTCTGGGTCAAGTGGTTCTCAAGTTATTCGTCGGAACTGGTTATCAATGTTCAGGCCCCTGTGACCTTGACCTTTAACAGAGTGACCCCAAAAACAATAGGGGTCATTTACTCTGCATGAACAATCATCCCATGAAGTTTCAACATTCTGGGTCAAGAGGTTCTCAAGTTATTGATTGGAAATGGTTTTCCATGTTCAGGCCCCTGTGGCCTTGACCTTTAACAGAGCGACCCTAAAATAGTTAGGGGTCATCTACTCTGCATGACCAATCATCCTATGAAGTTTCATCATTCTGGGTCAAGTGGTTCTCAAGTAACTGACCGGAAATGGTTTTCAATGTTCAGGCCCCTGTGACCTTGACCTTTCACAGAGTGAACCCAAAATCGTTAGGGGTCATCTACTCTGCATGACCAATCATCCTATTAAGTTTCAACATTCTGGGTCATGTGGTTCTCAAGTTACTGACCGGAAATGGTTTTCAATGTTCAGGCCCCTGTGACCTTGACCTTTGACAAAGTGACCCCAAAATCAATAGGGGTCATCTACTCTTCATGTCCAATCATCCTATGAAGTTTCAACATTCTGGGTCAAGTGGTTCTCTAGTTATTGATTGGAAATGGTTTTCAATGTTCAGGCCCCTGTGACCTTGACCTTTGACTGAGTGACCCCAAAATCAATAGGGGTCATCTATTCTTCATGACCAATCTTACTCTGAAGTTTCAACATTCTGGGTCAAGTGGTTCTCTAGTTATTGATCGGAAATGGTTTTCAATGTTCAGGCCCCTGTGACCTTGACCTTTAACAGAGTGACCCAAAAAACAATAAGGGTCGTCTACTCCAGCAGCCCTACAACCCTATGAAGTTTGAAGGATCTAGGTCAAATGGTTCTGCAGTTATTGCTCGGAAATGAAGTGTGACGTACGGACGGACGTACGGAAGGACGGACGGATGGACAGGGCAAAAACAATATGTCTCCTGGGGGAGACATAATTAGAAAAACAATTATTGTAAGAGAACAAAAAGGGATCTGCCAAATAAAAACAAGAGCACTGCAATGCATAGCAATATACACAAAGCAAAGTCATGTATGACCTTTCACTCCTAAGTGTGACCTTGACCTTGAAGCTAGTCATCCGAAACTAGAACTCTGTATGTCGTATCAGTGTGGTGTACTTTTGTGCCAAGTTTCTTTGAAATCCTTCAAGCAGTTCAAGAGTTACAGAGCAGACACGAAACAAACTCATAAGATCTTTGACCCCAAAGTGTGACCTTGACCTTGAAATAAGTCATCCAAAACATGCGCTCTGCACGTCGTCTCAGTATGGTGAACATTTGAGTCAAGTTTCTTTGAAATCCGTTAAGGGGTTAAGAGTTAAAGAGTGGACACGAAACTGCCAACAGACAGACGGACACCGGGACCATAACATAATATGTCCCTTTGGGAGTATAAAAAGATGTCCATGTTGGAAATCAAACCTGGACTGCCACAACAATAGAGAAGTTTTCCACTGTTGTTACCAATAAAGCTACGGAGGATTTAGTGATACAGATATTTATAATCAAGGCAGTTTACCTAGAGTAAAGTGTTACATCATAACAAGAGGGTTATGATGACCCTGGATCGCTCACCAGAATAATATGAGCTTCATGTTTCAAATGTCAAACTGATGACTTTTAAAAAAACATTTGAAAGATTTTCTGATGTACAATCAAGTAACCCCTGGGGCGGGCCAACTTTACCCCGGGGGTCATGATTTGAACAAAGTTTGTAGAAGTCTACTAGGAAATGTTACATATCATATACCTAAGATCTAGGCCTTCTGGTTTATTTTTAGCAAATTTATAAAGATTTCCCTATGTACAATCATGTAACCCCTGGGGCAGAGTCAATTTGACCCTTGGGGGTCAAGATTTGAACAACTTTTGTAGAGGTCCACTAGGCAATGCTACATGTCAAATATCTAAGCTCTAGGCTTTCTGGTTTATTTTTAGAAAATTTGTAAGATTTTTTATGTTCAATCAAGTAACCCCATGGGGCAGGGTCAATTTGACCCTGGGGGTCATGATTTGAACAAATTTTGTAGAAGTCTACTAGGCAATGCTACATGTCAAATATCTAAGATCTAGGACTTCTGGTTTATTTTTAGAAAATTTTTGAAGATTTTCCTATGTCAAATCAAGTGAACCCTGTGGCAGGGTCAATTTTTACCCCGGGGTTCATGGTTTGAACAAATTTTGTAGAGGTCCACTAGGCAATGCCACATGTGAAATATCTAAGCTCTAGGCCTTCCGGTTTATTTTTAGAAATTTTTTAAAGATTTTTTCATGTTAAATCAAGTGACCCCTGGGGCGGGGTCAATTTTGACCCCCTGGGTCATGATTTGAACTGACTTTGTAGAGGTCCACTAGGCAATGCTACAGGTCAAATATCTAAGCTCTAGGCCTTCTGGTTTATAGAAGATTTTTCTATATACAATCAAGTAACCCCATGAGGCAGGGTTAATTAGACCTTGGAGGTCATGATTTGAATAAGTTTTGTAGAGGTCCACTAGGCAATGCTACATGTGAAATATCTAAGCTCTAGGCCTTCCGCTTTATTTTTAGAAAAATTCTGAGGATTTTCCTATGTAAAAGCAAGTTACCCCTGGGGGCTGGGCTGGACCAACTTTACCACGGGGGTCATGATTTGAACAAGTTGTTATTACAACACTTTGGGGGGGGGGGGGGAGGGGTTCAAGACATTAACACATTTTGTAGAGGTCTACTAGGCAATGCTACATGTCAAATATCTAAGCTCTAGGCCTTCTGGTTTATTTTTAGACAATTTTGAAGATTTTTCTATGTACAATCAAGTAACCCTACTGGGCGGAGTCGATTTGACCTCAGGGGTCATGATTTGAACAAATTTTGTAGAAGCTTACTAGGCAATGCTAAATGTCAAATATCTAAGATCTTGGCCTTCTGGTTTATTTTAAGAATTTTTTTAAAGATTTTCCTATGTAAAATCCAAGTGACCCCTGGGGCGGGGTCAATTTTGACCCCGGGGGTAATGATTTGAACAAATTTTGTAGAGGTCTACTAGGAAATGCTACATGTCAAATATCTAAGATCTAGCCCTTCTGGTTTATTTTTAGAAAATTTTGAAGATTGTTTTTATGTACAATCAAGTAACCCCCTGGGTCAGGGTCAGTTTGACCCCTAGGGTCATGATTTGAACAGATTTTTATAGAGGTCCACTAGGCAATGCTACACATGAAATATCTAAGCTCTAGGCCTTCTGGTTTATTTTTAGAAAATTTTTGAAGATTTTCCTATAGAAATCTATGTAAAATCAAGTGACCCCTGAGGCGGGGTCATGATTTGAATAATTTTAGGTCCACTTGGCAATGCTACATGTCAAATATCTAAGCTCTAGGCCTTCTTGTTTATATTTTTTAATTTTTGAAGATTTTCCTATACAAAAATCTATTTAAAACCAAGTGACCCCTGGGGCGGGGTCAATTTTGACCCCAGGGTCATGATTGGAACAATTTTAGTAGAGGTCCACTAGGCACTGCTACATGTCAAATATCTAAGCTCTAGGGCTTCTGGTTTTTGAGATTTTTTTAAGATTTTCCTATGTAAAATCAAATCAAAATCAATTTTGACTCCGGGATCATGATTTGAACAAACTTGGTAGAGGTCCACTATGCAATGCTTCACACCGAATATCTAAGATCTAGGGCTTCTGCTTTTTGAGAAGATTTTTAAAGTTTTTCCTTTCGGTTGCCATGGCAACCAGAGTTCTATATGGAATTCAATTCTTTAAACAATTTTTGTAGAGCTTCACCCAAGGAACATTCCTGTCAAGTTTGGATGAAATTGGCCTAGCGATTAATGAGCAGATGTCGTTTAAAGTAAAAGTTTACGGACGGACAACAGACGCCAGACAATGAGTGATCAGAATAGCTCACCCTCTGGTGAGCTAAAAACTAACAGAATTAAATTATCGGTGACTTTTGTACTTTATCATCAGCAGCAGCATCAAGTTGTTATTACAACACTTTGTAAACATGAATCTTTTTTGTTTTTAAAGACCATTATAACCCACAACCATGATATGATATTATCAGCAGCCTTGGCATCATCATAATCAAAAACAAGAGCACCGCCTTGCGGGTGCTGACGCTCATCTGATTTTTTTTGTGTAATAGAAATATTGTCCTACCCATGATTTTCTAAGTCTTTAAAAGGGCCATATTCTTTTCAAAAAGCAGGGTAGAGTTATGTTTCTTGATGTACGTGTCCACTTATGATGGTGAAAAAACTGTTGCAAGTTTAAAGCAATAGCTTAGAGTTTATGGAGAAAAGTTGGACTTAAACATAATACTCAACCAAGAAATTGATTTCTAGTCCAAAAGGGGCAATAATTATTGCAAAAGCAGGATGGAGTAATGTGCTTGCTGTACAGGGTCAAGTTATGATGGTGACAAGTGTTGCAGTTTCAAAGCAATAGCTTGATAGTTTAAGAGGAAAAAGTTGACCTAAACATAAAACTATAACCAGAATCTGATATTTTCAAGTCAAAAAGGGTCCTAAATCTTGCAAAAAGCAAGGACGGGTTATGTTTCTTGCTATAAGGGTTCACTTATGATGGTGAACAAGTGTTGCAAGTTTTAAAGCATAGCTTTGATAGTTTAGGATAAAATGCTGACCTAAACATAAACTTAACCAAGAAAAACTGATTTCTAGTCAAAAGGGGCCATAAATCTTGCTAAAGCAAGATGGAGTTATGTTTCTTGATGTACAGGGTCTGCTTATGATGGTGTGACAAGTTATTCCAAATCTTCAAAGATAGCTTGATAGTTTAGGAGAAAGTTGACCTAAACATAAAACTTAAACAAGAATCTGATATTTTCTAAGTACAAAGGGGCCATAAATCTTGCAAAAAGCATGGGTGGAGTTATGTTTCTTGTCTATACAGGGTCGCTTATTGATGGTGTAACAAGTATTCCAAGTTTCAAAGCAATTAGCTTTGATAGTTTAGGAGAAAAGATGACCTAAACATAAAAACTTTACCAGGGCAACGCCGCGCAGACGCGACGCCGACGCCGACGCCGACAACCGCTCAAGTGATGACAATACTCATCATTTTTTTTTCAAAATTCAGTATGAGTAATAAACAAGGCGTCTGAAGACAGCTAATCCCGCATGTCTATGGATTTGTGAAAGGTGTAAACCTTTGATTTTAGCTGTGACCTTGACCTTGAATGACATGGCTGTTACTCATGAATTCTGCACAACTCTTGATTGAGAGTGATATTTGACCAAGTTTCATGAAAAATCCTTCAAGGGGTTTAGGAGTTACAGAGCTGAAAACTTTGACCTTCAGTTGTGACCTTGACCTTGATTGAACATGGCTGACTCATGAGGTTCTTGATGAGGTGATCATTTGACCACAAGTTTGTTTGAAAATCCTTCAAGGGGTTTAGGAGATTCTAGAGCAGACACAAAATGGAAGGCTCAAAACCTTTGACCCTAAGTTGTGACCTTGACCTTGAGCCGGCATGGCTGACTCATAATTTTTGCACATAGTTTTGATGAGATAATCATTTTACCCAAGTTTTATAAAATTCCTTCAAGGGGTTTAGGAGATATAGAGCGGACACGAAATGGAAGGCTCAAACCTTTGACCTTCAGTTGTGACCTTGACCTTCAGCCGACATGGCTGACTCATAAGTTCTGCAAATCGCCTTGATGAGGTGATCATTTGACCAAGTTTGATGAAAATCCCTTTAAGGAGTTTAGGATATATAGAGCGGACACAATTGGAAGGCTCAAACCTTTGACCCTAAGTTGTGACCTTGACCTTGAGCCGGCATGACTGACTCATGGGTTCTGCACATCGTCTTGATGAGGTGATCATTTGACCCAAGTTTCATGAAAATCCTTCAAGGAGTTTAGTAGATATAGAGCAGACACAAAATGGAAGGCTCAAAACCTTTGACCCTAAGTTGTGACCTTGACCTTGAGCCGGCATGGCTGACTCATGGGTTCTGCACATCGTCTTGATGAGGTGATCATTTGACCCAAGTTTTATAAAATTCCTTCAAGGGGTTTATGAGATATAGAGCGGACACAAAATGGCAGGCTCAAACATTTTACCTTGAGTGGTGACCTTGACCTTGAACTGACAAGGCTGACTCATGGGTTCTGCACATCGTCTTGATAAGGTGATCATTTGACCCAAGTTTCATGAAAATCCTTCAAGGGGTTTAGAAGATATGGACCGGACACGATTTTGTTACGGACGGAAGGACGGAAGGACGCAGACCATTCCTATAATCCCTCCGCCACGGCGGGGGATTAATAACAGATACTGGTTGGGAACTAGTTTCCGGACACATGTTATATCCGCATATTCCGTTGTTATTCACGTTATTGCTTCATCTAGATCATTTAGATGTCTACAACACGCCACTATATTACAAGGCTGTATAATGTTAGATTTTATGAAGATAACTCACCTGTGTTTACAAAACAACTTTCTGTCTTAACGGGGCATGAAGAATGCATTGTGCATGTTGCGCAGTAGTTTACACTTTCCGATGTATAAAATGGGGAAGAAATGATTAAACTACATATTGATTGTCTGCTGATAATATGTGCTTCTTTTAATTTCATGGTAGTAGTTACATAAAATGCAGGGCTGTCAATTTTTGCACTAATTTTATTCTATATCTATTGGACTTATCAAGAATTCGTGTTCGATGAAATTCCGAGTTTTTATAGTAAACTTCGGTTTAGTTTCGTAGCTGCTACTGAATGACTGGTTATGTTTCACGTGAATTTTTGAAGAGATTAACGATAAAGAAATGTGTAAAAATAGTTTAATTACTTATTTCGATATCAAAATAACAGCAAAACATGGTCAAAATATTTGTCCGGCTACTGGTTTAACTCACGGTTAAAATAATTTTTAATTAACTACTTTTAGTGACCACATTTGAGGCCTCATGGAACCCATATTTTACGTCACAACGCGATGCTGATTACATCGGATGCGGAAGGAGCTGGTTTGTGCAGTGTGGGCTTCATTTATGTCAAATACTTTTTTTATGGATCAATGGAGCAGAAATATGAAAATGTGTCTGGAAAATGGTCCTCAACCAGTACACCAAATTTTATCAACATCTTTTTCACCCCTTATATAGCCTGAAATTAATTCAAATGTTCGCATCATTGTGATGAAAATTATCAGGGACCCTACTGTCATCATCAACAACAAGTCCTCAACACCTGGATATGAACCTTCATCTTAAATAGTATCAATTAACGATCTTAAAGACCCGCCACAACATAGTAGTCTACTTTTTCCTCCCAATTTAACTTCATGCAAATCATTCTGATACAGCCATTCTACAAGAAGACAGGAGGACAACTTAGGTCCTAGCTGCCTGAATAAATATCATTTCACAACTTCACCTGCAAACTTATTCAGTCAATTCCTTTTCAGTAGCAGATAAAAATCTTAAAATACAGTATAAATTTATGTATTTGTCCAAAACAATAGTTATACACATCCTGTGGAGTCTGTTTTGTACGGGAATTACATTTTTATAAACGTCTACGATTTTTTCCTCACTATAAACTGGCACTGTACCTTCAATAACCTTTTAACAAACAAATATAAACATTAAGACCAAAAGCCAAGTGAAGATAAATTAAATTAAATGGCCACCAAGCTATCGTTTGAAAATTTGTCTATAATAAACACACTAACGACTGCAAAATGTGTTCCTCTATAAGGTCAGAAAATAAACAAAGGATGCCATTTTGATCTGCAACCAGCATTTTTCTTGCCTAAAAGCAGCAAAATACATCCACCCCACTGCAGACATCACCTTTAAAGTAGATTTATTAGTTATGTTAGCTACAGGCTTATTTACAGGTGTGTAATTTTGCTGAGGACAATACCAACAAGTGAATGAAGTATTGCCATGCAATACAAAGTCCCCTACTGGAAGTCACCTAATTTTCTCTACTGCAGTATAACATAATGAACTGATATCTGTCAATGATGTATAAACAATATTGTACTACATATACAATATGTTATAACAACACACTGGGATTAAAATGTGCATATATAAAAACCCACAGTTGTTTTCATATTGAATTTTTTGGGCTGATTATAAAAATGTTATCATGTAAGTTATTAATAGTAACAACAAAGGGAAATTAATCTTTAAAAAAAAGAAAAAAAAAAATCTATATAATATAAGTCCACAAGAAACTCTTTACCAGGTAGAGATAGGTCAAAATACACCTAAAAATTGGATGTAACATGCATGCTGTACCATAGAAAAGTGGTCTCCATTTTTCTCTACCACCAGTAATAAAAAAGTTACAATAAAATCTATTTATAGTAACAACAAAGGGACATAATTCTAAAAACAAGGGTGCCTCATGGTGGTGAACATTTGGTCCAAGTTACATCAAAATCCCTCCATGCATGAAGAAGAAATGTTCCGTACAAAGTCATTCTTGAATTTGACCTTTGCCCTCTAAATATGACCTTGACCTTAGACCTAGGGACCTGGTTCTTGTGCATGACATGTTGTCTCATCCAGAGGAATATTTGTGCCAACTGATATCTAAATCCTGCTTTGCATGACAAAGTTATAGACTGGACAGGAAAAAAATCCTCTTGACCTTTGATCTCAAAGTGTGACCTTGACCTTTAAGCTAGGGTACTGGGTGTTGCGCAGGACACGTTGTCTCATCATGGGAAACATTTATGCCAAGTAATATTGTAATCCCTTGATGGATGACAGAGTTCTGGATCGGACAGGGAAAAAACCTTATTGACCTTTGACCTCCAATTGTGACCTTGACCTTTGAGCTAAGGGTCTGGGCTTTGCGCATGACATGTTGTCTCATCATGGGGAACATTTGTGCCAAGATATATTAAAATCCCTTCATGGATGGCAGAGTTATGGACGGGACAGGAAAAAAACTCTGTTGACCTTTGACCCTCAATTGTGACCTTGACCTTTGAGCTAGGGGTCCGGGATTTACGCATGACACGTCGTTTCATCATGGGGGAACACTTGTGCTAAGTGATATTAAAATCCCTTAATGAATGTCAGAGTTATGGACCGGACACGAAACAGACCCTATTCATGCTATGTTAACATTTGACTGCTAAGTGTGACCTTGACCTTTGAGCTAGGGGTCTGAAAGTTGTGCATGACACATCGTCTTATTATGAGGTACATTTGTGCCAAGTAATATTAAAATCCCTTCATAGATGGGAGAGTTATGGACCGGACAGGAAAAAAGCCTTGTTGACCTTTGACCTCCAATTGTGACCTTGACCTTTAAGCTAGGGGTCCAGGTTTTGTGCATGACACGTCATCTCCTCATAGGGACATTTGTGCCAAGTACTATTGAAATCCCTTCATGGATGGGAGAGTTATGGACCGGACAGGAAAAAAGCCCTGTTGACCTTTGACCTCCAATTGTGACCTTGACCTTAGAGCTAGGGGTCCGGGATTTGCGCATGACACATCACCTCATCATGGGGAACATTTGTGCCAAGTAATACTAAAATCCCTTCAAGGATGGGAGAGTTGTGGACCGGACAGGAAAAAAGCCCTGTTGACCTTTGACCTCCAATTGTGACCTTGACCTTTGAGCTAGAGGTCCGGGTTTTGCGCATGACACGTCGTCTCATCATGGGGAACATTTGTGCCAAGTAATATTAAAATCCCTTCATGGATGACAGAGTTATGGACCGGACACGAAATTGCGGACGGACGGACGGACGGACGGACGGAATGACGGAAAAGTGCATTCCTATAGTCTCCGAAACTGGTTTTCAACCAGTAGGGGACTAATTAACACACATTCTAAACGTATTTACATAATGTTTTAAATCTATCAAAAATTGGCCACATTGGGCCAGGCCAGACCAGGCCAGGCAAGATTTTAGAACATGCCCCTTGAACCCTATCCGGTTATATCTGCCTTGATCTGTAAAAGGTGCAACCTTTATTAAGGTAGTGCTCATTACTTGACTTATTTACAAGTGCATAAACTGTACACAGATTGGATTGTTCATACTTCATCTTACTCCCCGACTTAAGATTCATGATCACCATTTGCAATACATGTATTCACAACAAGAGCTGTCAGCGGACAGCGTGCCCGACTACTCTCAGTGCTTGATAGTATAACATAAGCAACGAGTAAAACTTGAACATTGCAATAAGCATATTCTAAGTTGAAAGGGGCCATAATTCAGTCAAAATGCTTGATAGAGTTGCCTCCTCCTTTTTACAGACTGGGGTCATGATGGAAAACAAGTATGCAAAATATGAAAGCAATATCTCAATGGACTTTGAAAATAGTTGAGGGTTGTGGGGGGTGGGGGGGGGGGATATTCTAAGTTGAAAGGGGCCATAATTCAGTCAAAATGCTTGATAAAGTTGCCTCCTTCTTACAGACTGGGGTCATGATGGTAAACAAGTATGCAAAATATCAAAGCAATATCTCAATGGACTTTGAAAATATTTGGTGTGGTACTCATACTTTAACATTTATTCTAAGTCAAAAAGGTGCCATAATTCAGTCAAAATGCTTTATAGAGTCGCCTCCTCCTTTTTACAGACTGGGGTCCTGATGGTAAACAAGTATGCAAAATATGAAAGCAATATCTCCATGGACTTTGAAAATGTTTGGGGTGGTACGCAAACTTTAACATTTGTGTGACACTCGCACTAACACTAACCTTCACGCCGACGCGAGTAGGATAGCTCCCCTAATTCTTCCAACAGTCAAGTTAACAAGAGCAGTCCGTAAGACATCACGCTCGACTTTTCTCAGTGCTTGACTCTGAATTAGAGCTTTGCCATTAAAAAAAATTCCAAGTTAAAAAGGGACATAATTCTGTCAAAATTCAAATCAGTTATGGGAATTGTGTCTCCTGGTGTAGACTTTGATAGAAAATAACTATTCTAAGTTTCAAGTCAAAAGCTTTGATAGTAACAGAGATATTTGACTTTATCAAAGTTAAAAAGGGGCATTATGCATAATTCTGTCAAAATTCAAATCAGAGTTATGGGAATTGTGTCTCCTGGTGTAAACTTTGATAGTAAATAATATTTTGAGTTTCAAGTCAAAGGCTTTAATAGTAACAGAGATATTTGACTTTATCAAAAAATTTAACAAAAATTCTAAGTTCAAAAGGGGCATAATTCTGTCAAAATTCAAATCAGCGTTATGGGGATTGTTTCTCCTGGTGTAGACTTTGATGGTAAATACCTATTTTAGCCTGGAGTTACCAGTATTGGTTGGGATAAGGATTCATGTCCTATGCATTTGTCTAAACTTGGGTTAAATATATCAAAGTGAACTTATTTTGATACATTATTCACTTGTCCATCATAAAGAGATCCACATTCTTTAAAACTAGCTTTCAATTTAAAATCAGAGCCATTTTAATAACATGACCCCTATAAGCGGTATGTCTAAATGCCGTCACCTGAATCAGTGTACTCATAGTCCATATGGTTAAGTGATATTACAATGGAAAAGAATGTCCAAAACATTAAATTTACCATAAAAGCAATATTATCTTATCATGAAAATGAATATATTTACTGGGATTTGTAATATTTGTAACAAGTAAGGTTAACCATAGCACTGGCAGTGAAAACCACCATGCAGTCTAGCCTCCATTTGCAAGCAGCAGTATAAGAGGTGGATGATGGTGACAAATTTGATCTTTCTCCAAATTGAGTGAATACAAATGAGATGCAACTATTTAACTGCAATCTTTCCATTTCTGGCAGAAAAACAAGATTTAATTACATTCACATGTGAAACAAATAGAGATAAAACAGTACTTTTTACAACAAAAATATATAAGAAGAAGAAATTTTGGGAATACCCTGTATGCTAATTCTGGGTAATGTATATTATTTTACCATATATTTATAATTTCGGCAGATCTGGAAACTACATCATACAAAATATTGTTTCAAATGGTTAAAAAGTGTGGGAAGTGGAGGAGATTTTGTAACAGTGGTAAAAAGTAGTAAGAAATTCATGAAATTTTACACATGGGTATTTTAAATCATCATAACTTTTTATTTAAAATCACATTTTGCAAAGTTTGACAGCTGTGATGTAGGTAATAAGTTTACACAACCAGTGCAAAAACTTATTATGACATGCCACTCCCTGTTCAAACAAGGAGCATGCTTAAACAAAATACACCGATTCTGGTGTCCCACTGATTCAGGTAACTGTACGATAAGTTTCAAGTCAAAAGCTTTAATAGTAACAGAGATATTTGACTTTTAACAAAAACTTTCACCAAACAAGAGGACAACGATGGTCCTGAATCGCTCACCTGTTCCCACATGACCCAGTTTTGAGTATGACGTCGTTTTTTCTATTATTTGACATAGTGACCTAGTTTTTGAGCTCATGTGACCCAGTTTTCAACTTGACCTAGATATCATCAAAACAAGAGGGCCATGATGGCCCTATATCGCTCACCTGTTATCACTGCACTTGAGGACAAGAAGGTCCTCAGAAAAAATCCAAAGGACAGGAACAACAAAGGGAAGAAATTTAACCAAAAAGAAAAAAATCTTACAAGGTATAGATATGTTAAAATATAGGGCTGTAACGAGTATCCAAGTACTCGGATATCCACAAGTTTGACCAGAAGTTCGAGTACGGATATTCCTCATTGTCAGGATCGTTGGATCACAATCCTTTTCATTAATACATGCAATTTGTAAAATTCTATCAATAAAACTATATTAAAGCCACATTAAACGTCTTCAATGAATTTTCTTGCACATCTAAAACGATTACAAGTTTTAAGATTCTAAACTGGATGTAAATAAATGTCTTAGGTAGAGCTAGCATCGGTCCTATTTTCGAACTAAAGTTAATATGGAATATGTCAAAACAGTGAATAAACATTTATCATTTAAGTAATTAAATTCAATAAAAATTTAGATACGAAATTTCTGTCCAAATAAAATTTTCTTAACTGTTACTAAATATTATGATTATTAATGACCGACGTCATATCGTTCATCTGCAAGAATGGCCGAACATTACAGAAGTCCATCCGAGAAACCTGACTTTAATTAATGAGCAAAACATTAAACATAGGTCAAAACTATTAAACTGAGCACTATGAGAACTGCAAAGCTTTGATTCCATAAAGAAAACAGTACAAAAATAACAGGCTTGCATTTTTGTATCATTATAAGTTGTTGGTGATCCGTGGTTCGATCTGTGAATCGTCAGCCCCGACTTGCAGATCGGATCGAATCGCCACTTGTCTGACGATCCACAGCCCTATTAAAATACACCTAAAAATTGGAGGAATCATCCATGTTGTACCACAGAAAACTGGTCTCGTGTTTTCCCTACGGCCAATAATAAAACAAGATGATAAAACATTGAATATGTTAGTAACATTTGCTGTTTTTTATATACATTCTGATCAAATTTCATCAATATCCTACTTAAAATACAGCCCCAACTGCAAACACAAGGCTTTTTTTATTTGACCTAGTGACCTATTTTTTTACCCTTGATGGCCTATATTCGCTATATTCGAACTTGGCCTAGATTTTATCAAGGCAATCATTCTGACCAAATTTCATGAAGATCAATTGAAAATTACAGCCTCTACCGCATACACAAGGTTTTTCTTTGATTTCACCTAGTGACCTAGTTTTTAATGCCAGATGACCCATATTCGAACTTGGCCTAGATTTGATCAGGCTATCATTCTGACTAAATCTTATGAATATCCAGTGTAAAATGCAGCCCCTATTGCATACACAAGGTTTTTCTTTAGTTTGATCAGCTGACCTACTTTTTGACCCTAGATGACCTTGGCCTAGATTTCATCCAGACAAACATTCTAACAAAATTTCAAGAAGGTCTGCTGTAAAATACAGTCCCTATCCTATATGCAAGGTTTTTCTTTGATCTGACTGTGTGACCTAGTTTTTGACCCAAGATGACCCACTTTCAAACTTGGCCTAGATTTTATCAACGCAATCATTCTGACTAAAATTCATGAAGATCAATTGAAAAATACAGCCTCTATCGCATACACAAGATTTTTCTTTGATTTGACCTAGTGACCTACTTTTTGGAACAATATGACCCATATTCAAATTTGACCTATATTTCATCAAGGCAATCATTTTGACTTAATTTCAGGCAGATCAATTAAAAACTATAGCCTCTAACGCATACACAAAGTTTTTCTTTGATTTGGCCTAATGACTTTTTAATCCCAGAAGAACCATTTTCAAACTCAACCTAGAATTCGTTAAAGTTATCATTTTGACTTAATTTCAGGAAGATCAATTGAAAAATACAGTCTCTATGGCATATACAAGCTTTTCCTTTGATTTGACCTAGTGACCTACTTTTTGACCCCAGATGACCCATATTCGACCTTGCCCTAGATTTCATCAAGGCAATCATCTTGACCAAAATTCATGAAGATTAATTGAAAAATACAGCCTCTATCGCATACACAAGAGTTTTCTTTGATTTGACCTAGTGACCTACTTTTTGAAACAATATGACCCATATTCAAATTTGACCTATATTTCATCAAGGCAATCATTTTGACTTAATTTCAGGCAGATCAATTAAAAAATATAGCCTCTAACGCATACACAAAGGTTTTTCTATGATCTGACCTAGTGACCTAGTTTTTGACCCCAGCTGACCCCTTTTCGAACTCAGCCTATATTTTATCAAGGTAATCATTCTGACCATAATTCATGAAGATTAATTAGATAATACAGCCTCTATCGCATACACAACGTTTTTCATTGATTCGACCTAGTGACCTAGTTTTTGATCCCAGATGACCCATTTTCAAACTCGGTATAGATTTCATCAAGGTAATCATTCTGACCAAGTTTTATGAAGATCAGTTGAAAAATACAGCCTCTATCGCATATACAAGCTAAGTGTTGACAGACAGACGACAGACGCCGAACATCGAGCGATCAGAAAAACTCACCTGAGCATTGCTCAGGTGAGCTAAAAAGAGGCATAATTCTGTCAAAATTCAAATCAGAGTTATGGGGATTGTCTCTCCTGGTGTAGGATTGATAGTAAATATGTATTTTAAGTTTCAAGTCAATAGCTTTGATAGTAATAGAGATATTTGACTTTATCAAAAACTTTGACCAACGGCGACGCCGACACCAGGGCGAGTGCAATAGCTCTACTTTTTCTTCGAAAAGTCGAGGAAAAAATGGTAAAGTGCTATTTTAATAAAGTTTAAGTATCAGAGGAGCTGAAATTACTCTGAAATGATATACAAATAGTTACATTGAACAAGCATAGGGCTGATTCAGGTTTTTTATAAATAGGGCCCCTCAAACTGCAAAACAAGAGGGCCAAGATGGCCCTAGGTCGCTCACCTGAGAAACGCACCATAACACACCATAACAGTGTAAACATGTTTGACCTAGTGATTTCATGGAAACAAATATTCTGACCAGTTATCATTAAAATTGGAGCAAAATATCTAGAGTATAAATAAGTATTTTCTTTGATTTGACCTAGTGACCTAGTTTTTGACCCCAGATGACCCATATTCGAACTTGACCTAGATTTCATCAAGGCTATCATTCTGACCAAATTTCATGAAGATAAATTGAAAAATACAGCCTCTATCGCATACACAAGGTCTTGATTCAGGTTTAATAACTAGGGCTAAATGAACGCCAGATGGACCCTAGTTCTCACCTAGCGCACTAAACTCATGAAGGTAACATTACTGACCAAAAAATATTTGAAGATTATCATTAAAATTAGCAATATTTGGTAACAAAGTTTTTCTTTGATTTGACCTAGTGACCTAGTTTTGACCCCAGATCACCATATTCAAATTGACCTAGATTTCATCAATGCATCATTCTGACCAAATTTCATGAAGATCAATGGCAAAATACAGCCTCTATCGCAAACACAGGTTTTTCTTTGATTTGACCTAATGACCTGTTTTTGACCTCAGATGACCCCTTTTCAAACTCAGTCTAGATTTCATTAAGGTATCATTTGACAAATTTCATGGAAGATCAATGAAAAATACAGCCTCTATGCATCAACAAGCTTTTCTTATGATCTGACCTAGTGACCTACTTTTTGACCCCAGATCATCCCATTTCAACTTGGCCTAGATTTCATCAATGCAATCATTCTGACCAAATTTCATGAAGATCAATGGAAAAATACAGCCTCTATCGCAAACAAATGGTTTTTCTTTGATTTGACCTATTGACCTAGTTTTTGACCCCAGATGACCCCTTTTCAAACTCGCCTAGACTTTATAAGGTTATCAATTCTGACCAAATTCATGAAGATTAATGAAAATACAGCCTCTATGCACATACAAGGTTTTTCCTTTGATTGATCTAGTGACCTACTTTTTGACCCAGATGACCCATTTTCGAACTTGACCTAGATTTCATCATTAATTATTCTGACCAAATTCCTGAAGATTAATTGAAAAATACAGCCTCTATCGCATACACAAGGTTTTTCTTTGATTTGACCTAATGACCTAGTTTTTGATCTCAGATGACCCCTTTTCAAACTCGGCCTAGACTTTATCAAGGTAATCATTCTGACCAAAATTCATGAAGATTAATTGAAAAATCAGCCTCTATCCATACACAAGTTTTTCTTTGATTTGACCTATGACCTAGTTTTTTGACCCAAGATGACCCATTTTCGAACTCGGCCTAGATTTCATCAAGGTATTTATTCTGACCAAAATTCCTGAAGATCAATTGAAAAATACAGCCTCTATTGCATACACAAGCTAAATGTTGACAGACGACAGACAGACAGACAGACGCCGGACATCCAGTGATCAGAAAAACTCACCTGAGCATTGCTCAGGTGAGCTAAAAATAAATAGAATAACTTCGGGTAAATTCTGACAGTTGTGTATATTCGACATCTTGAATTAATATCTGTGTGGAGAACCCATAATGTCCTTGAATAATTTTTCTTAGATAATTCATATAGGATGTGATATTCATATCTTGTTGATGGGTGAATTTTTTAAACAATACAAGATAACACATACTGACAGACTTTCCTGTTTCAGAAGTCGCAATTCAATTGGTTTGTACAAACAAGAGCTGTCAGTGGACAGCGCGCTCAACTATTCTCAGTGCTTGATGTATAATATAGCAAGAATAATAATTACTTAATAGCAATTCTAAGTGAAAGGCATAATCATCAAATGCTTTAAGTGCCTCCATTTTACAGACCGTATGATGTAACAGTATGCAAATAGTACAATGCTCAATGATTGCAATATTGGGGGGTACGCAAATTTACATTATCAATCAAGGCAATCAGTCAAAATGCTTGTATAGAGTTGCCTCCTCATTTTTACAGACTCGGGTCATGATGGTAAACAAGTATGCAAAATATGAAAGCAATATCTCAATGGACTTTGAAAATATTTGGGGTGGTACGCAAACTTTAACATTTGTGTGACGCTCACGCTCATGCCAGGGCGAGTAGTCGAGCTAAAAATGGGTCTGTGTGGTTGGATCTTGGTAACAAATTTGAATAAAATTGTGCGAGAAGTTTTCTTCAGATAGGCCGCTTCCAGGAGCTGACGGGTACAGGAGAGACCGTGTTTGTTTACAGATCCGTTGTATTGTCTATTTTTAGAACTGATTTATGACAGCGATCAGGTGGGCAGAGTGACTGTTGCTGAATGTCCATGTTTTTTGCAGTGATGTTTTTCTAATGGCCTAAACTTTCTTAAAACATAAATCATATAAATATTTCTTTTTTAAAAGTTTTGAACATCACTACAAGGCTATCAAATTTATATGTCATTTAAAACGGTTATTCATTTAAAAAAGATATTTGAATATAAAAATATGAAAATTGTACGTATTTCAAAACTTTTTGAATTTTTAGAATCCATAAATGAAACAGTTATTAAGAAGTAAAATTCCTATCCCATACACAATGTAAAAACATTTGTTTTGCCCACCACCAGATTTATATAACAGGTGTTAATGCGTGACATCACAACGATCTCTCCTATAGAAGAGCCATGTTTTATCTTTATATTGGTTGGTCATTGCATATTATTGCTAAATTTTAAAAAAGGGGTCTGCGTCAATGTTATGTTCATTTCAATAACGAGGATGGTATCTGCTCGATTGACAGAAACAATGAAAAAACGCTATAATTTTACTTTGTTTCCAATTTTTGTGGAACAAAAGCAATGGCTAACACACAGAATGCTTGCTTTTCTTTTTCTTAACAACAATTTCCTATTTTAATCCTAAATAATACCATTATTTATGAAAATAGATAGCATCGCCTGGAAAAATATGGCCGACTGACTACATTTATGCTATCATCGGTACGTTTTCTAATGACCTTTTCACGTTTGACTGAAATCAACCAATGAGACACTAATTCCGCGTAGACAGTCAGCGCGTAGAGTAGTTCCCCTTTACCAAAATGGCGAAAATCATAAACAAAGTTATTCTGAAGTTGGAAAATTGTCTACACCTTTGTATAATATGCATCCACGATTCGGGGTAGTGGGGGGGACCGGTGGGGTGGCGGTTTGGTCCGGGGTAAAAAAAATGTGCATTTAAACACGAATATCAATGGTACGTTCAGTAATATAATGAATGTATATGACAGATTTGCACCAGAATTATTAAATTATTCAAAAGTATCTTTATGGTATATTTCTAATCAAGAAAACTTTCAAGAAAAAAAATAATGCATGTAAACATAAAACAAATTGCATGTATTTATAAATGATAAGCATGTTATATAGACAAACAGGTATTATGTTTTTCCCGACATTCAGATTAATTGCAAATCTTTCTGTAGTACCTTACAATGTAGACATTACAACAAAAACCACGGAAATCTACCTTATGATTTTCGTAGACAAAGGTACGCAACGCGCAAAATGCACCCTGCCCCTTTTTAGCAGCACCCTGCCCTTTTTAGAGGTCTAGAAAAATCCCTAGTGAATATTCATTACAGGCATATGAAAAAATTGACCAAAAATGATTCCAACGCAGTGTGCGGTGGATACAGTTGCAACGCATTACGGTGGATCTTGTTTCTTTAATGTTTGTTATGGACTTTTAACTTAAGTAAACAGCATTTTCCCTGAGATTTTGATTGGGGTAGGTCCATGAACACACAGCAACAGAAACTTAATGTTTAGTAATAATATACTATTGATTTGCACTTCTGTTCTGTTGAATCTGAGGCCCAAGCATTCTTGAATTATCACCTGGAAACCATTTAACGTTCAGGGTCACTGTGACCTTGACCTTTGACTTACAGATCTCAAAATCAATAGAGTCATCTGCAAGTGATGACCCACCTTCCTATAAACTTTCATGATCCTAGGCCTATTAGTGTTCTTTAGTCATCATCCGGAAACTGACTGGTCTACATACAGACTGACCGACAGACTGACTGACTGACCAACATCTGCTAAACAATATACCCCTCCTTCGATGGGGGGCATAATAAAATGATACTGTTGAAGAAGAGGTAAATTAGCCTACTTGTAAAATGTCTTATCTCCAGTTACACAGCTCTGCTCAATGGCATTTTGTTATGGTATGCTACATATTAGTAATTGTATTGTACTTAAGTCAAGTTGGTTTATCATACGATGCCATGTGGTCAAATCAGAAAATTAATATTGTCACTTGACATTATGCATTTACGGATGTGAATCAATGTCATATTTATTCTAAATATTCAGTTTCTGTTGCTATCTAATGTCAAAGTGATTTCATGCTCCTTAACCAAGTCAAAATTCTGGGAAAATGCTATTTAATCCAATTTAAAGTCAATAGCGAAATTAAAGAAACAAGATCCACCATAATGCATTGAAACTGCACCCAATGCACACTGCATTGGAATGATTTTTGGTCGATCATTTTGTATGCTTGCAATGAAAAATCATCGACAGTGTCAGACTTACATTTTGCTGCGAACATGCTCAGGGGTGACCCGGGTCGTTTTGTACAAGATTTTATCATTTTTAATGGGAATTATACAAGAACGGCAGTCCCTCGTCAAACTATACAGAAGTGTTTACATCAATGACAAAGAATTGCACTGAACTGGTGTTTGTGGCTGGAAGAATACACATGTGGGCAGTGGGCCCCCGTCTCACCGGTTGTTTTCAGTCAAACTTGAAACACTCGTAAGAAAAAGAACTGATAAGTTACATAAGGCCATATTTCTCCACCGTTTCTGCGACGAATCCTCCACCGCCATGGCGCTGGAACCACCACTTCTGTGAAAGCTAAGGCCATTGTGATTGTTGAGGTATGATCTTACACATTCAATACTAATACTTTTCAAATCTTCAGTAAAATACGTAATAAATATATGGTTTAGTTGTGATTATCCAGTACATGTATATAAATCACAGGAGTACAGTATCACTCACAGGAGTTGGTAGCCGATTACCCAGTGCGAGTTCGAGTCCGCCAGCACAATTTTCTTAACTTGAGCCCATGCATGAACATTCAAATATTTCTAAACAGTCAGTAAACATATCTTTGACTCTATATTGAATTCATAAGAAGATAAAGAAAGCCACCAAGATTGACTGAAAATGAAATACTGAAAAGTGAAAATCGAAAATGTACTTACATGTCCCACCCTCGCCCTGCGACTGGCCAAGCCGCAGGGCAAAAGACCTCAACCTCTGGAACAGGGAAGAACAAAAACGGTGAACAGAAATCCAGCAACTGCTAAGAAAAGCCATCTTGATAACTTTGTTAGTCAATGTGTAATACTTGGCAAGCGCTATATTTCTGAAGGTCAAAATTTGAATTTCCATATATATAGTAGGTCAAATCAAGCGGACGATTTCATCGGATAATGGACAGCAGTTGCAATAAGGGTTTATTTACAATTGTTTGCAGCTTGTAGGTCATTTTTCAACAATTGCATATCACTGTATTGATCGAATCTCAAACAATGTTGTATTTCTTCCTTCTTATTTTGACTTCTTGTCGATGTTTACGTTTCATTTCATTCTTTTTTTTTTCATATTTCAAATCTGCCCTCAACCCTTTCTTTCATAAATGGTATCTTCCAATCGCTCGTGCGTCAACGGAAAATAACGGTTAGTAACATCGGGTATTTCCGTGCCCAAAAATAGAAAGGGGACGGATGTCCTCCCGCGGTAAAGATTATGAAGTTCTACAGGACAATTGGTGCACTTTAAGGCAAAGCCATGAATGTCAATCCGCCTGTCAAGACAAAAAAAAAAAACTCATCGCGGTTAAACACATAAGCATATAAGCATTTTATTCTGACTCTTAAAGATTTGGCTTGAAAATAATCTTTCTTTCAAATTCAAGGTTTGGTCATATTATGAACATTAGAATATGATTTTTTGTTTCTAAAATATTTAAAAAAAATTCCAAATCAAGAAAAAAAGATAACTGCGTCGGAAATCGAACCCCGGACCACCGCGGCAATAAAGACACTTTCCCGTGCATTATAGCTGAAGTAGTGAATAATAACTCTGAAATTCGAGACAGTTTACCTGCGTGACAAACGCTTTTCGATTTTCATCGTAAAAAGTATTAAAAACAGCAAATTCTCATGTGTTTCCATAACATAAAGTTTATCAGTAATTTTAGTTTTAAAGCCGTAAGAAATATAGCATTTATTTGAAGATGTCCAAAAAAAGATATCATTTTTGTTGTTGTTGTCGAACGATCTGGAGACATTCCGCTTTAAATAGTTTAAATATGAAGCTGAGTCATCTATTTACACAAAGTATGCTGCGGTTTTAACATACCAACCTACCCTAGAATCTTTTTAAACTATAGAAATTAAAAATATATATACACAAAATGTACATGTTTGTCCATGTATAGTATGGGCGAATAAGCCATTAAGTGTGTCTGTTCCGGCTGTCACGGCCTGCACGAGGCACGTACCGAGTAAAAAAAACTTCAAGATAGGTCAAAATAGTGAAATGAATCAGTTCGAACATAACCAGTCACCTTTTGATATTTCCGCACAATGCAGCTGCTCTAGGTACACACTGTTGGCTTCAGTTGGTTGCACGTTCGTGTAGAGTGGGCCTATGTCTGTATTTCCTTGTAACAAACTTTGTAAAAAACACAAGACTTGAACATGTTAAAAATAATGACCTTTTTAACACTACAATGTCATCTTATACGCCGCTCCAGGGCTACCCATTTGCTGTCCAACGTAGTTTTCTGCCTTGGTCTTTTGTGATCTTTTTATAGATACAAAACTACACCACTTGGAAGAGTTGGAGACTTCTCACAGTCTAAACGCTATCTCTCGTTTGATTTTGAAAATGACAAAAGAAAGATCATTTTCTATCTTTGGAATAAATTTGTACGTCTTTCAGTTTCAGTGATATTGATTGTTTAATGTTTAAGCTAATTTGGGTCTTTCAAACTTTCGAACGAGAGACAGAGTTTAGATTGAACGAATGCCCTCCAAATCCAGAAGTCTTTGGCCTGCTGAAAGGGCGATAAAACCTCAGCAAGATTTCGTGGCATAGACGCAGCTGTGTGTGTTTGGCGGGGATTCAGCAAGAATGTTGATACTAAAGTAGGGGGACGGGCATTAGAGACGGTCAATGAGCACACTGTTTCACTGGAATAACAGTATAACACACTGCACAGACTGTAATACTTATTGTTTTTAAACGATGTAAGAAGATATTCTTTCGAGCTCAGCATATATAATCTAAATGTAAAAGCGTCGTATATTATTATACATGTATATATGAAATATCTCAGATCCACATAATAAGAATAAAATTCTTACCTTTACTTTTCATTCATTTTGAGAGCACATGTAACAAGAAACAGAGATTCTCCGTGATACCCGTGTGATACACATGCAAAAGAGATACACTTCAATGCATATTGAACAAGCAGCTTGGAAAGGGGAAATAAACAAGTTTGCTGACAGCTGAACAGCAGGGATAGAACTAGTGACTTTGTTTTTTGTTGTTTTTTTTGTTTTTTTTTGGGTTTAACGCCGTTTTTAAACAGTATTTCAGTCATATAACGGCGGACAGTTAACCTAATCAGTGTTCCTGGATTCTGTACCAATACAAACCTCTTCTCCACAAGTAACTACCAACTTTCCCACATGAATTATCAGAGGTGGAGGACGAATGATTTCAGACACAATGTCTTTCATCAAATCGTCACGGAGAATATACGACCCGCTCGCGGATCGAACTCGCGACTCTGCAATCCATAGACCAACGCTCTCCCTACTGAAAGGCGGGGATAGGACTCGTGTTAGCAGGAAGTCGGCCGGACGACAGAGATGACGAACGAACGTGTACACGCTATGAACTCAAAACACGTAAAACTGACGCCGAGTTTCACCAGAAATTCGTGTAAAAGTCCTTTAATAAAGAAAGTGCCAGATAGTATTCAAATGTTCAAAGTTCTAATCGCCGTCTGTGTCTTAACAGAACATCGGGGGATTACCGTTTTAGATTTCCCATTATTTACCGTGGCGCTTCCCCAATGTCCAGTAAAATAACGACATTTTGTATTATTATTTCATAAATATGATTAACTTTGTTTCAAAATCAAATACAGTGAATATTTCACACGCGATACATGATCGCTTTTTTTCTTTTTTTTTCTTTTTGTAATAAAACGACATACTGTTTCTAACATCAAAGCAAGTTATGGCTTATTATTTCGTTCTAAACTTTTTAATCAAAGTCTTTTTTCTCCATCGTCTGTTTGCTGACATTAAGCGGATATTTTTAACCTACATGTTAGTTGTAACATTGTTTGACTTCATCTTCATTTTGCTTTTGTATACATTGACGATGCTACAAAAATTATACTGTTGCAAAATGTGTTAGAGGTATTTTCGTAAAAGCGCAGTGACTGAAGTAGAATTGTTCGACGCAAAAATGTCGAAACAGCAAAAGCTACAGCCAAAAGCACATGCTTTTAAAAAATATAAGGGAGATAATTCTTGAGACCTTGTTAGTGTTTTTTAAGACCTATAATGTAAGGGATGCAAATCTTATAACTTGTTCACACTATTTAGATCAGCTGCCCCTAATTACTAGTTCGAAAACAGAAAATAATGGAAAAATAAAAAAAGAGTACAAGATCAGAAAGAGCATACTACATTATGAAAATAGCAGTGCAGTTGGCGGGTAAGGTTTTGACCTAAAAATAAACAACAGGGTGGTATAATTACAACTTTGGTGAAGATCCCTAGAGCTCTTTAAAGTATTTCTATTTTTAGTTATACTGATCCGTCTAAAAGGGCCGGGTGAAGTTTGATGAATATCTGACAAGTGGTTTATGAGAAAAGTTGTTTAAACGTATTTCTATTTATATATCTATTAGTCCCAAATTGGAGCCCTAACTCCTCCGTATAATTTAAATAAAATTGGAAAAGGAACGATGCTACAAACTAAGTTTTTGAAGATATATCAAACGGTTTTTAATACGCACTACTGTAAATAATAGAAAATTTCGATATAACTATTCAATCAGACATTTCGTTTTTGAAATTCCTCTGATGTTACCTATGTATTTACATGAAATGCCTTTAATTGTGGTATACAGTATGGTGGCCAAACGAAACGAAAACAGTATGGTGTGCAAACGAAACTTCTTGAAACCAGATCATCATTTTCGTGAAATCGTACGTTCTGTTCAATGTTTCTGTCCAACCTGATAAACAATCAAATTATGAAGTTAACATGGCTTCTGTTTTCAAAGCCAAACTTCGTGTATTATTATTATATTATTATTATTATACCAGATTTATATAGCGCCCTCTTCATGATCAATTTCACGTTCAAAGGCGCTTTACATAGTTCAAATGCAGCCAAACAGGGCGCATAATTCATCCTCTACTAGTACAGACACAGAGCGATCTGACCAGAGGGACAGAGTGAGACAAAGCCCCCACGACAGAGAGATCAGAAATCAGATACAGGCTTGTCCGGCTAACTTAGCCTAGCTCGTTGCGAATAGACAGCCTGGTTCTTTAACGTGCCCAGTGTATAGCACTGATACACGCAAGGATTGCCTGGGTTCCTGACCAATAACCTCTAGTTGGGTGGTATTAACTTTGAAACATGTCCAGTCTGTTGAATCCGTCACACTTCATGTTCAATGAATGACTGTTTAACCATTCGGCCTAAAACAATAAAAAATCCTAGGGTGATAGGGTTTACAGAGTATATCACCCCTATTGTTTTTCTTGTCATTTTATCAAAGGTCAGGGTCACAGGGGTCTGAATATGGAAAACCGTAACGATCGATGACTCGAGAACCACTTTACCTAAAATGTTGAAACTTCATGGGATAATTGGACACGCAGAGCAGATGACCCCTATTGATTTGAGGTCACTCCATCAAAGGTCAAGGTCACAAGTGCTTGAAGATGGAAAAATGTTTCCGATCAACTACTTTACAACCATTTGATCAAGGACTTTCATACTTCATAGGATGATAGACGGGTGAATATAGAAAAGTATATTAAAATAATTGTCGGACATCTTTCTTTCAAGTCAGTGTAATTCAACAGTAGTTTAACTTCTTAAATCGGATGTTTGCTTGTTGTTTTTTTTTTAATCTAAAATTGGTGTTTTAGTGCTTTCATCTGTTGCAAGAGATGTTGCTACTAAAGTTCAAATGCACTCCCCACACACTCACCTGAAATGATTTTTTAAAATTATTTTCAGCGTTCTTGGATTCTGTACCAGTACAAAACTGACCTCCGCAAGTGACTGCCAACTTTTCCATATGAATAAGTGGTGAAAGACGAATGATTTCACACACGAATCTATCAAATCGTCACGGAGAACATACGCCCCACCCGTGGATTAAATTCACTACCCCGCGATCTGTGATCAACAATCTTCCTATAAAGCTATGCGGGTGGGCTTTGGAGGCAACCGTATATTATGGAATGTTGTGTTCCATACCCCTTCACATGATATGTATCATTTGTGTACTTTGGCTGGAATCATTCTAATTGTTATCATTCATAGCCAAAAGTATGTCACCCTTACGGAGCTCAAAAAACATTTTTGTTGTGAATGTTGACAGTGTGTTCTGTTTTCTTGTATAAGGAGTTTTATTTGTTCCTTTTAGAGAAGAAACGCCCAGGCAGCTGAGACTTAGGTCTAGGGGGCTCCATGGCCGGGTGTTTAAGGTTGCTGACTTCAAATCACATGCCCCTCATCGATGTGCGTTCCAGCCTCACCTGAAGCGTTGAATTCTTCATGTGAGGAAGCTATCCAGCTGGCTAACGGGATGTCAGTGGTTCTACCCAGGTGCCCGTTCGTAATGAAATAATGCACAGAACGGCACCTGGGGTCGTCCTCCACTATCAATGTTTGAAATCGCTATATGACCTATAATTGTGTAAGTGCGACGTTAAACCCAACAAAAACAAGAGCTCGTTCAACACGAAATGCCGCTCCCACCCCTTAATGCATTCAGTAATTGCACCAGGAACAGAAATTATATGGTGACTGTACAAGAAAGTTGTACTGTTCTGGATCAATGTGACCTTGACCTTTTACCTATTAATCTCAAAATCAGTAGGGATCATTTGCTGGTCATGATCAGCCTCCCTATCAAGATTCGTGATTCTAGGCCCAAGTGTTCTTAAGTTATCATCCGGAAACGGTTTAACTGCTTTGGGTTACTGAGACCTTGACCTTTGACTTACTGACCTCAAAATCAATAGGGGTCATCTCTGGATATGACCAACCTCCCTATCAACTTTCACTATCCTAGGCCCAAGCGTTCTCGAGTTATCATCCGGAAACCGTTTCACTGTTCTGGGTCACTGTGACCTTGACCTTTGACCTCAAAATCAATAGGGGTCATTTGCTAGTCAAGACCAACATCCATATCAAGTTTCATTATCATAGGCCCAAGCATTTTTGAGTTATCATCTGGAAACCGTTTCACTTCCCTTGGTCGCTGTGACCTTAACCTTTGATCTATTGACCTCAAAATCAGTAGGGTCATCTGCTGGTCATGACTAACCTTCCTATCTAGTTTCATGCTCCTAGGTGCAAGCGTTGAGTTATCTTCCAGAAACGGCTTGGTCTACATACCGACATCTGCAAAACAATATACAGGAGGGTGGGACATAATAAATAAATGAGATTGAAGTCATCTAGTCTCCAATCAACAAGTCATCAACGCCCTCTTGCCAATCTCTGACAAGGAAAACATGCCAAAGTTCACTGAAGAGAACTGTCTTGTTTTTGCAATTCTTTCAGAAGGTAAACATGCCAAAAGAGGCCATAAAAACAATAAAACAAGGCAACTGTGTTTTAGACATCATTTACTGAAAAACAACAAACTAGTGCAGACTGTGAAATGTGCATTCCCAATTTAGACATACATTAAAACGAACACAAAAAATATTAAAGACTAGAGGGCCGAGATGGCCCTAGGTCGCTCACCTGTGTAACATACCATAACAGTGTATACATAATTTACCTAGTGATTTCATGAAGTCAGATATTCTGACCAATTTTCATAAAGACCTAGTTACCTATTTTTTCACCCCGCATGACCCAGATTCGAATTTGTCCAAATTTTATGAAAACAAACATTCTGACAAGGTTTTGGGAAGATGAGAGAAAAAAATGTGGCCTCTAAAGTGTATACAAGCTTTTCCTATGACTTGACCTAGTGACCTAGTTTTGACCCCACGTGACCCAGGTTTATAACCGTCCAAGAATTCATGATAACAAACATCTGACCAAATTTTATGAAGATAGAATCAAAAATGTGCCCTCTAGGGCGTAAACTAGCTTATTCTTTGATTTGACCTGGTGACCTAATTTTTAACCATACATGACCCGGATAAAAATTCATATGATATTTCATGCAGACAAACATTCTAACCAAGTTTCATGCACATCAAATGGACAAGAGTGTTAACAAGCCTTTCCTTTGATTTGACTGGGTGACCTAGTTTTTGACCCCATATGACCCAGTTTCGAACTTGGCCTAGAAATCATCATTATAAACATTCTGACCAAGTTTCATGAAGATAAGGTCATAAATGTGGCCTCTAGGCTGTTAACAAGATTTTCCTTTGATTTGACCTCATGACCTAGTTTTTGACCTGACATGACCCAGTTTCGATCCAGGCCTAGAGATCATCAAGATAATCATTCTGTGCAAGTCTGTATCAAATCAAAGCATAAATGAAACCTTTATATGGCTGAAAGGACCAAAATGGAAAATTTTGCTACTTTCAGGGGCAGTAACTCTAGAACCCATGATAAAATCTAGCAAGTTTTGGAAAGGAACTGAGATCTTATTGTGACTTAAATTGTGTGTTACTGTGGTTAAAATCTAATATAAAATGTCACTTCTATCATGTTCACAAGGTAAAAATTTTGACACTTTCAGGGGTCAGTCAGGACCGTAACTCCAGAACCTATGATTGGATCTGACAGATTGAGCATGGAATCCAAGATTTATTGTTGTTGAAGATATTTTGCAAGTTTGTATCAAATCAAACCATAAATGAAGTCTCTATATGGCTGCAAAAACCAAAATAGCAAATTTTGGCCCTTGCAGGGGCCAAAACATTGCAACCCATGATGAGATTTGACCAGTTTTCGAAAGGAACAGAGATAGTATGCCAATACAAGTTGTGTGCGAGTTTGATTCTGGTTGATGTAAAATATGGTCTCTATCATGTTCACAAGCCAAAAATTGCAAATTCTGGCCCTTTAAAGGGCAATAACTCTGGAACCCATGATGGATTTGGCCAGGTTTCGAAAGGAACCAAGATATTAGGCTCATACAAGCTGTGTGCAAATTTGATAAAAAGCAAATACAAAATGTGGTCTCTATCGTGTTCACAAGGAAATTGTGGACAGACGAAGGGCGCTCACAAAAGCTGACCCTGTCACTATGTGACAGGTGAGCTAATAAAATCTGTCATGTTTAAACAAATGTCTATAAACATATATTTGATTTACATGAAACTTCATCAAAAAATAAATGTATTAATATTTAAAGAAGACAGGTATGGTGGATCAATAGTTGACATCCTTCACAACAAAGAACAAACAGAATATCTTTTATCAATTGTAAATTATTTCTATTCTATGTACAATGTAAAATAAGTGTTTATCACGTTTGATGTCACGGGAGGGTAATAAAGCCATTACATAAAAATGATAATACACTAGTGAAATAAACTTTTGAAGATAACATCATTTCAAGTGTAGGAGACGTTGGTCAAACTGACTTGTTTTAATAGCTAAAGAAAGTAGAATTTTTTATGTTTCAGCACGAAAAACTAACATGTGATAAAAAGAATATTACATTTGTGACTTTCCTCATTGAATAAAATTGATAAAATGCTCAGCAGAGCCTCACATTTTATTATTTTATTCAACTCATTTAATAAATTCAATATGAATAGACACTCATGTAATATCCTCTATAAAACATATGAAACTAGAATGTGTCTGTAGGACACAGGGTGTGCCCACCACTGGTACATTTGTCATAAATAAGGGACAACAATTCAAATGTTTGCAGTCTTAATGTGGTATAGCCTCAACAAACATTTTATGAAAAGGATTCATTATTCTAGGCCATATACTTTTTGAGCTATAAGCATCACAAACAAAAAATCCACTATTTTGGCTATTTCAAGGGCGATAACTCTGTACAAGTGCCAAGATTCTCATGAAGAATACCAAGTGTGCAAGGACACGTCATGATAAAGACTCAAGCAAGGTTTCATGAATTCACATCAAATAGTTTTTATGCTAGGCACATAAGTAGGTGAAAATGTGCATTTTTTTACTATTTCAGGAGCTGTAACTTTAACAAGAGCTCATCGAACACGAAATGCCCCCTTCATGCATTCAGTAATTGCACAAGGAACAGAAATTATATGCTCACTGTAAACAAAAGTTCTACCATTCTGGTTTAATCTGACCTTGACCTTTAACTTATTAACCTAACAAGAGATTACAATGTGATCTTGGCGCCATCCACTGAGCCATTTTTGAATGTTCCAAATTTCAAGACTAGCTAAAGGTCAAAATCAAGGTCAAATTTTATTTCGGTACATTACAATGTGTATGTGGTCCAAATTTGAAAGCTGTGGCTTGAGAAATGTGAAAATAGGTCACTAGATCAACTTCAAGGTCAAAGTTCATTTCAGTAGACAGAACTATGCATGTGCTTCAAATCTGGAGGCTGTAGCATGAGAAATGTGAAAGTAGGTAATAGGTAAAAATCAATGTCAAATTTCCATTCAGAACACAAAAACATGCATGTGGTCCAAATTTGAAGCCTGTAGCTTGAGAAATGTGAAAGTAGGTCACTAGGTCAATCTCAAGATCAAAGTTCATTTCGGTACATAAAACTATGCATGTGGTTCAAATTTGAAGGCTGTAGCTTGAGAAATGTGAAAGTAAGTCACTAGGTCAAAATCAAGGTCAAATTTTATTTCGGAACACAAAACTATGCAAGTGGTCCAAATTTGAAGCCTGTACCTTCAGAAATGTGAAAGTAGGTCACGAGGTCAATCTAAAGATCAAAGTTCATTTCAGTACACAAAACTATGCTTGTGGTTCAAATTTGAAGGCTGTAGCTTGAGAAATGTGAAAGTAGGTCACTAGGTCAAAATCAAGGTCAAATTTTATTTTGGAACAAAAAACTATGCATGTGGTCCAAATTTGAAGCCTGTACCTTCAAAAATGTGCAAGTAGGTCACTAGGTCATTAACAAGGTCAAAGTTTTTTTTTCAGTACACAAACCTATGCATATGGTCCAAATCTGAAAGCTGTAGCTACAGAAATGTGAAAGTAGGTCACTAGGTCAAGATCAAGGTCAACTCATGTCAAGGTTCATCAAGCCGCTCAAAACTATACATGTGGACCAAATTTGAATGATGTAAGTTATGGACATGAAGATTCCTCAGTTTTCCCTATATATGTCTATATGAACCATGTGACCCCTGGGGCAGGGCCATATTTGTCCCTAGAGGGATAATTTGAACAAACTTGGTAGAGAACCACTAGATGATGCTACATTACAAAATATCAAAGCCATAGTCTTTGTGGTTTGGACAAGAAGATTTTCAAAGTTTTTCCCTATATAAGTCTATGTAAACCATGTGACCCCCAGGGCAGAGCCATATCTGACCCTAGGGAAATAATTTGAATCATCTTAGTAGAGGACCACTAGATGATGTCATATACAAAATATTGAAGCCCTATGCCCTGTGGTTTTGGAGAAGAGGTTTTTCAAAGTTTTTTCCTATATAAGTCTATATAAACCACGTGACCTCAGTGGTGGAGCCATATTTGACGCCAGAGAAATATTCTGAACAATCTTGGTAGAGGACCACTAGATTTTGCTACATACCAAATACCAAAGCCCTAGGCCCTATGGTTTTGGACAAGATAGAAACTGTTTAACTGTTCCTGGCCAATGTGACCTTGACCTTTGACCTAATGACCTCAGAATCAATAGGGGTCATCTGCTGGTCATGGCACACCTAACTATCAATTTTCCTGAAACTAGGCCCAAGCACTCTTGAGTTATTGCCCGGAAACCATTTAACTATTCCTGGTCACTGTGACCTTGACCTTTGACATACTGATCTCAAAATCAATAGGGGTTATCTGCTGGTCATGACCAACCTCCCTATTAACTTTCGTGACCCTAGGTCTAAGCAATCTTGAGTTATCATCCGGAAACCGTTTAACTGTTCAGGGTCACTGTAACCTTGACCTTTAATATACTGACCTCAAAATTAATAGAGGTCATCTGCTGGTCATGACCAACCTCCCTATCAACTTTCATGTTCCAGGCCCAAGTGTTCTTGAGTTATCATCCGGTAACTGTTTTACTATTCAGCATCACTGTGACCTTGACCTTTGACATACTGACCTCAAAATCAATAGGGGTCATTTGCTGGTGATGACCAACCTCACTATCAACTTTCATGACCCTAGGCATAAGCGTTCTTGAGTTATCATCAGGAAACCGTTTAACTGTTCAGGGTCACTATGACCTTGACCTTTGTCATACTGACCTCAAAATCAATAGGGGTCATCTGCTGGTCATGGCCAACCTCCCTATCAACTTTCATGATCCTAGGCCCAAGTGTTCTCGAGTTATCATCCGGAAACCGTTATACTATTCAGGGTCACTGTGACCTTGACCTTTGACATACAGACCTCAAAATCAATAGGGGTCATCTGCTGGTGATGAACAACCTCCCTATCAACTTTCATGATCCTAGGCCCAAGCGATCTTGAGTTATCATCCGGAAACGGATTGGTCTACATTCCAACCGACCGACAGACCGACTGACATCTGCAAACAATATACCCCTCCTTCTTCGAAGGGGGGCATAAAAATAGGGGGTGGAGCCAGCCAAAAAATAAGACGTGTGCAAGTTGATATCATGATAAAGACTTATGCAAGTTTTCAACTAATTATATTAAATACTTTCTGAGCTAGGTGCGTCACAAGGTGAAAATGTGCATTTTTGACTATTTCAGGGGCCATAGGGGGCGGACCAAAATGAAAAATAGGAGGTGCGTAAATTCATATCATGATTAAGACTCATGCAAGGTTTCATCAATATATATCAAACACTTTTTTGGGGAGTGGGGGGCATAAAAAACAGTGGAATTATATATCTTGACTGAAATATTGGCTTATTTTAACAGATTTTACCTAGAACAAACATTTCCAAACATAGAAATTACTGATAGTTACTGATAGTTATTACCAGCCTTTTTACTATTGAGTCTATTAAGTGAACATTAAGCCACATTTTAATACATATCAATGGCCTAAGGCTTATCATTATCAATGACATTATGTTCACACAGATATTTCACTTGATGTCACAGAACTATGACATTATGCTCACACAGACATTTCATTTGGTAACACATAAGAACTATGAAATTTTGCTCACACAGGCATTTCACTTGATGTCACATAAGAACTATGACATTATGCTCACAAAGACATTACATTTGATATCACATAAGAACTATGATATTGTGCTGAACTGAAAAACAATGACATTATGTTCACACAGATATTTCACTTGATGTCACAGAACTATGACATTATGCTCACACAGACATTTCACTTGATGTCACATAAGAACTATGACATTATGCTCACACAGATATTTCACTTGATATCACATAAGAACTATGATACTGTGCTCACACAGATATTTCACTTGATATCACATAAGAACTATGATATTATGCTCACACAGACATTTCACTTGATATCACACATGAACTATGACATTATGCTCACACAGATATTTCACTTGATATCACATAAGAACTATGATATTATGCTCACACAGGCATTTCACTTGATGTCACATAAGAATTATGACATTATGTTCATACAGATATTTCACTTGTTGTCACATAAGAATTATGACATTATGACATTATAATCATACAGATATTTCACTTGTTGTCACATAAGAACTATGACGTGCTCACACAGGCATTTCACTTGATGTCACATAAAAACTATGACATTATGCTCACACAGACATTTCATACATTGTCACATCAGAACTATGACATTTCACACATGTTTCATTTGTTGTCACATAAGAACAATATAATTTTGCTCACACAGACATTTCACTTGCTCTCACATAAGAACCTTGACATTATGCTCACAAAGACATTTCATTTGAAGTCACATAAGAACTATGACATTATGCTCACACAGATGTTTCACTTGATGTCACATAAAAACTATGATATTATGTTACTGACAATAAATTTACAAGCTTGTATGAAAAATTTATTTTGTTAACAACTTGTAATGTCTGTATTACTAGATTTTATTCACATCTAGTTATTTAAATGTGTATACAAAGAAGAATATGCTCCATCTAAAAAAAAAGCTCATTTATTACTATGAAATCAGTTAGATTAAGAAATAATAAATTTGTTGTTATATTTTATCATGTCATAAAATATGGGCAGGAGTTTGGATGCGTAATAATTAAGTCGTGAGAGCGTAGCATGAGTGATTTAATATTCGCATCCGAAACGACTGCCCAAATTTTTTATTAACTGATAAAACTATTGGAACATATTTATTTTTTCAATTCTAACCACACAAATTCTTCACATTTTACAGCACTACATTTTAGCTCGATACCTCATTCGGCTGGCCATATGCTATTATAATTCCTCCCTACAAAAAGAAAGTGTTGCATAAAACAGAATTTTCAGATATTCAGTAAATTCTGATTTAAGTTTTATTGAAAGACTGCTAACACTTAAAAAAATATCTTTTTTTTCTAAATACTGTGAAATCATTTAGATTCGCTGGCATGAAATATCGCGCAAATGTGAAAAAGGACTGTTTCACGCGGGCTTTAATTCACGCATTTTCAATTTTAGAAATGAAAAACTAATATTGAAAAATAATTATAGCACAGGCTTAAATCCGCGCATCGGTTCTAGCGCGAAATACACAAAAATTAGTTATACGCGAATAAAAATGATTTCACAGTAGGTGTCTTGTAGCCAAACAAAAACAGGATTTTTGTGTGGTTTAAGTGTAAGATCAAAATTAATTACATTAATTTTTAGTGAATTATTGAAATATATCTGGTATGTTCACTGTAAAAATATTTGAATTTTTCCCTGGTAAGAAACAACAAGAGCTGTCACAGCAGACAGTGCGCTCGACTATTTCGATGCTGGATAGTGAAACTGGGCACATCTGAAGAAACCAGAGCCGTCACTGGAGTGTTAAATGACTCCAATTGTGGATGAAGATATTGCACAATAGCCTAATTCATTAAATATTGGTGCAAGAGTTATGCACGTTGTGTCATATGGTGTTGGTAATAATGTTGAACAACTATTTTAAATCTGAATCAAATCCATTCAGTAATAACAATGATAGAGTGAAAGTGCATCAAAACTTTAACCTGAAATTCTAAGTAAAAAGGGGGAATAATTAATGAACAAGAGCTGTCGGATGACAGCGCGCTCGACTATTCGAAGAATTGACTGAAGAATGGAGTCAAAATATTTCTACAGATATTCAGACAAAAGAAAAAAATACATTAGACAAACAATGTTCCTGTATTTGTGGATTTTGATAAGTCTTGCACTAAATGGCATTGTGTGAACCAATTAAGTCCAAAAAGGGCCATTATTCAGCCAAAACTGTTGTCAGAGTTATGTACTCTTGCCTACAGATGGAAGTCATGATGATAAACAAGTGTTCAAAGTTTAAAAGCCATATGTCAAATAGTTTTGACAAAACGTGGACTTGTATGAAATCAGAACCAATTTCCAAGTCAAAAACGGGCAATAATTCAGCCAAAATATATGACAGAACAAGTGATAAAAGTTTCAAAGCCATATGTCAAACACTTTACACAAAATATAAACTGGTACGAAAAACTTAACCAAGATTTCTAAGTCAAAAGGGACCATAATTCAGCCAATATCCTTGATGAAGTTATGTACTAGTGCCTATAACTGGACATGGTGATTGTAAACAGGTGTTGAAAGTTTCAAAGCTTTATCTTCAAAGACTTTGTCAAAATATGAACTGGTACGAAAAACTTAACCATGATTTCTAAGTCAAAAGGGGCCATAATTCAGCCAAAATCCCAGATGGAGTTATGTGCTCTTGCCTATAACTGGCCATGGTGATGGTAAACTAGTGTTGAAAAAGGGCCATATTTCAGCCAAATTCCTTGGTGGAGTTATGTGCTCTTGCCTATAACTGGCCATGGTGATGGTAAACTAGTGTTGAAAGTTTCAAAGCTTTATCTCAAAAGACTTTGTCAAAATGTGGACTGGTACGAAAAACTTAACCATGATTTCTAAGTCAAAAGGGGCCATAATTCAGCCAAAATCCCAGATGGAGTTATGTGCTCTTGCCTATAACTGGACATGGTGATGGTAAACAAGTGTTGAAAGTTTCAAAGCTTTATCTCAAGAGACTTCGTCAAAATATGAACTGGTACGAAATATTTAACCAAGATTTCTAAGTCGAAAGGGGCCATAATTCAGCCAAAATCCTTGGTGGAGTTATATACTCTTGCCTATAACTGGACATGGTGATGGTAAACAATTGTTGAAAGTTTCAAAGCTTTATCTCAAAAGACTTTGTCAAAATATGAACTGGTACGAAAAACTTAACCATGATTTCTAAGTCAAAAGGGGCCATAATTCAGCCAAAATTCCAGATGGAGTTATGTGCTCTTGCCTATAACTGGCCATGGTGATGGTAAACAAGTGTTGAAAGTTTCAAAGCTTTATCTCAAAAGACTTTGTCAAAATGTGGATATGAAAAACTTAACCAAGGTGTGACGCCGACGCCGATGCCGACGCCATGGTGAGTAGGATAGCTCTACTTATTCTTCGAATAGTCGAGCTAAAACTTGGTGCTAGAGTTATGCACCTTGCGTCATATGGTGTGGGTGATGAAGTTGAACAACTATTTTAAGTTTGAATAACAGAGACAGAGTGAAAGTGCATCAAAACCTTAACCTGAAATTCAAAGTAAAAAGGGGAAATAATTCATGAAAAATTGGTGCCAGAGTTATACACCTTGTGTCATATGATAAGGGTAACCATGTTGAAAAATTGTTTAAGTTTGAATCAGATCCATTCACTAAGAACAGAGATAGAGTGAAAGTGCATAAAACTTTAATCTGAAATTCTAAGTCAAAAGGGGGATAATTCATGAAAATTGTGCCAGAATCATGCATCTTGTGTCATCTGATGTGCGTGATGATGCTGAACAACTATTATAAGTTTAAATCGAATTCATTCAGTAATAACAGAGGTAGAGTGAAAGTGCATCAAAACTTTAACCTGAAATTCTAAGTAAAAAGGGGGAAAATTCATGAAAAAATGGTGCCAGAGTTATGCACCTTGTGTCATATGATGTGGGTGATGATGTTGAACAACTATTTGAAATCTGAATCAAATCCATTCAGTAATAACAGAGATAGCATGAAAGTGCATCAAACCTTTAACCTGAAAATCTAAGTGAAATGGGGGAATAATTCATGAAATATTGGTGCCAGAGTTATGGCCCTTATGTCAGATGATGTAGATGATGATGAGGAATAACTATTTCGAGTTTGAATCAAATCCATCATGTAATTACAGAGATAAGTTGAAAAAAGAGAAAGTGTTTAAAAAAACTTTAACCAAGGTGGGGACACGGAAAGATGCCGACACCGACTCTGGGTCGATTAGGATAGCTCTCCTTATACTTCATATAGTCCAGCTAAAACAATGGGTAAATTTTGTCAAAACATAAACAGAAAAACTGTTTTACATGTAAAATATAAGTATCTTTCACACATGAACACTATGTCTTACATTTTCACACGCAGCCGTGCCATTCATGAAAATACTGCCTCTGGTATTCAATCGTGAAAGATATTTATATCTTACACTGAAACAAACAAAATACCCTCTGTATACTCACATAATGTCTATTGCAACATAAAGACCTCAAAATAAGTATGTTTAAAGCAGGTGAATGGAATTATATATTTTGCTTCACATTTTAATATGAAAGGATGTATATTTCTATTTTACTGGAAAAACAATTACGGCTGAAAAACATTTATAATTTTTAGGTAAAGTATTCTGTACAAGTTAACTATGTCAAAAATGTCTACAAAAATGTACCTAAACACTTTAATATTATACAACCATTTAGTTCATTACATACAACATATATATACATTTTGGATATGTGAGTGAGTGAGTTGGGTTTTACTGTGAATCAACACAAAATGGTCTTATATATCACCAAGTTTGGCTATAGATATATATCTATATATATTGTGTTGATTTGCTGTAAAACCCAACTCACTCACTCATGTATCCAAAATGTATTGTAATTCAACAATACGATATAAATACAGGAAAAAAAGAAGAAAGTGAAGATCCACTAATAAACTCTTTGACATAGGATTCTTACTGACCCATTATTTAATCATTTGAATCACATTCTTTTGGATGAACATATCCAAATACATTAAACTTGTATAAAGAGGTAAGTATTGTAAACCAAATATGGATAAGCATCAGTATGAAACTATAGTTCTTTGTTAGCCGCCAGCACTTCATGTGTGTTGATACATGCAGGAAATCAATTTTAACTTTGCAGGAGTGTCAAGGTTGCAGCAAGGAGTGTCAAGGTTGCAGCAAGGCATGTCAAGGTCGCATACAGCACACCTGAAAAAAGGACTATTACTGATCTTAAAAAACTCAAGCCCTGGGATGCCAGATGATCTTCAGTGATAGATTTCTGAGAAACGTGTCATGGATTCCTGGATTAATTCTTCAATATTAATTTTGCCATCATTGAAAATGGAAGTAGGATGGCATTCAGCAAAATTAATATGTCTGCCTAACAGTTAACTTATTTCTTAAACTGGCTGAATCTTACACTGTCTAAAAACAACTGCTTTGGTGGACGCAGTGGTTGACAGGGCTAAGGCGCTTTCCTACGGAGGTGAAGGCCCCTGGTTCGAATCCTGGCTACTACCATTGCGGTGTGTCCTCGGTCAAGGCACATTATCACAATTCCCTCAGTCGACCAAGTTGTAAATGGGTACAAGAAAATTGCTGGGGGTAAGGTATAATTGGTTTTAACTGTTCTGAAAAAAAAATAGGGTCGATCAAAAGCTCTACAGAGCTTATGTTAATTGTTTCACAAAGCGACAGTAAATAAAATTTTCATTTACATTTATTTACATTTACATGTATTTGATATACATGTGAAATAAATTTTAGCTTTGCTTGCTTTGTAGGCAAATAAAATAGTTTTAAGTTCAGATTTGTGGTAATCTTATCATGGTGGCCAGAGGCCTGAGTGTTTAATCATGACATATCTGAACGAATCGTGAATTTTTCAAATATTGTGACAAAAAATCATTCATATGAATTTTTCACACATGTTTTGTTTTGATGTCCGGTTCCAATATTCTGCTTGTACACTAGATATCTTTGAAAAAAAGAAGTTTTGGGGTCCAAATTAACAGGGGTTGAATTTTGGAAAAGCAAACATTGCTCTTCTCCCCTTTTGTAATAATTATATTGCATCCATGCTCTTAAGAATCACTGGGTTTTACACATTAAACAAGAGCTGTCTCCGTAGGATGACACATGCCCCCGATGGCACTTTGAATGAATAGTTATGGCCGATGTTAGAGTTTAGGACCTTTGACCTATGGAGCTGGGTCTTGCGCGCGACACATCATCTTACTGTGTCACACATTCATGCATAGTTATTTTAAAATCCATGCATGAATGACAAAGATATGGACCGGACATGCCCATCAATGCACTATCATGAACAATGATCTTTAATGTCTAAGTGTGACCTTGACCTTTGAGCTACGGACCTGGGTCTTGCATGTGACACGTCATCTTACTGTGGTACACATTCATGCCAAGTTATTTGAAAATCCATCCATCGATGACAAAGATATGGACCGGACACGCCCATCAATGCACTATCCTTTAACATCTAAGTGTGACCTTGACCTTTGAGCTACGAACCTGGGTCTTGCGCATGACACGTCGTCTTACTGTGGTACACATTCATGCCAAGTTATTTGAAAATCCATCCATCGATGACAAAGATATGGACCGGACACGCCCATCAATGCACTATCCTTTAACGTCTAAGTGTGACCTTGACCTTTGAGCTACGGACCTGGGTCTTGCGCACTGCACGTCGTCTTACTGTGGTACACATTCATGCCAAGTTATTTGAAAATCCATCCATCGATGACAAAGATATGGACCGGACACGCCCATCAATGCACTATCCTTTAACGTCTAAGTGTGACCTTGACCTTTGAGCTACGGACCTGGGTCTTGCGCACTGCACGTCGTCTTACTGTGGTACACATTCATGCCAAGTTATTTGAAAATCCATCCATCGATGACAAAGATATGGACCGGACACGAAAATTGCGGACAGACCGACAGACTGACAGACCGACAGACAGACAGACGGTTCAAAAACTATATGCCTCCCTTCGGGGGCATAAAAAACTGTTGGCTATACAAATGAGAATAAACATTAAAATGGAGCTAAAATATTAACTATAACAAGAGGACCAAGATGGCCCTATGTCGCTCACCTGTGTAACACACCATAACAGTATAAACATGTTTTACCTAGTGATTTCATTGAGACAAATATTCTGACCAATTTTCATTAAGGTTGGACCAAATAAACGTGGCCTCATGAGTGTAAACAAGCATTCTCTTTGATTTGTCTTACCTAGTTTTTTACACCACATGACCCAAATTTGAATGTGTCCAAAATTTCATGAAAACAAACATTCTGGCAAAGTTTCGAAAAGACTGGAGAAAAAAGTGGCTTCTATAGTGTATACAAGCTTTCTGATGATTTGACCTAGTGCCCTAGTATTTGCCCCCCTTGACTCAGATTTAAAATCTTCCAAGACTTCATGATAACAAATATTCCAACCAAATTTTATGAAGATAGAATCAAAAATGTAACCCCTAGGGTGTTAACAACCTTATCCTTTGATTTGACCTGGTGACCTAGTTTTTGACCCCACATGACCAAGATAAAAATTCATATGATGCAAACATTCTGACCATGTTTCATGCACATCAAATGAAGAGTGTTAACAAGCCTTTCCTTTGATTTGACTGGGTGACCTAGTTTTTGACCCAATATGACCCAGTTTCAAAGTTGGCCTAGGAATCATTAAGATAAACATTCCGACCAAGTTTCAAGAAGATAGGGTCATAAATGTGGCCTGAAGAATGTTAACAAGCTTTTCCTTTGATTTGACCTCATCACCTTGTTTCTGATCCCATAAATCCGAGTTTCAAACCTGGCCTTAATATCATCAAGATAAACATTCTGACCAAGTTTCATGAAGATAGGGTCATAAATGTGGCCACTAGGTTATTAAAAACTTTTCCTTTGATTTGACCTGATGACCTAGTTTTTGACCTGACATGACCCAGTTTCAATCCAAGCCTAAAGTTCATCATGATAATCATTCTGTGCAAGTTATTTTCAAATCAAAGCATAAATGAAACCTCTATAATTTATGGCTGAAATGACCAAAACAGAAAAAATTGCCGCTTTCAGGGGCAGTAACTCTAGAACCCATGATGAAATCTACCCAGTTTTCAAAAGGAACATTACTGAGATCTTATTGTGACATAAGTTGTGTGTAAGTGTGGTTAAAACCAAATATAAAATGCCACTTCTATCATGTTCTCATGGTAAAAATTACCAAATTTTTGGCTCTTTCAGGGACAGTAACTCCAGATCCCATCATGGGTTCCAGAGTTATGGCCCTTTAACTCGGCCCTTTAAAGGGCCTTAATTTTCTATTTTGGCTTTTGCAGTCATATGGAGACTTCATTTACGGTTTAATTTGATACAAATTTACAAAATATCTTCAACAACAATAAACCTTGGATTCCATGATGAATCTGCCATAACTCTGGAACCCATGATGGGATCTGGCCAGTTTTTGAAAAGAACTGAGAAACCAATACAAGTTATGTGCAAGTTTGATTATAATCGATTGCAAAATGTTGTCTCCACCATGTCCACAAGCCAAAAATAGCAAATTTAGGCCCTTTAAGGGGCCATAACTCTGCAACCCATGATCGGATCTGGCCAGTTTTCAAAAGGAACAGAGATATTATACCCATACAAGTTGTGTGTAAGTTTGATAAAAATCAAATACAAAGTGTGGTCTCTTATTGTGTTCACAAGGAAACTGTGGACGGACGGACGATGGACGGATGACAGATGAAGGGTGATCACAAAAACTATCCCCGTCTCACCCTGTCACTATGTGACGGGTGAGGTAAAAACAAGAAAGTAGGTCAGGGTGGGGCCTCTTTTCACCCTAGGGGAATAATTCAAACACTCTTGTTAGAAATCAACCTGGCAATGATACATATCAAATATCAAAGGCCTAGGCCTTGAACTTTCAGACAAGATTTTTAACTTTTTTTCTTATATAAGTCTATGTAAAACTTGTGATACCCTGGGTGGGGCCTCTTTTTAACTAAAGGGCATTATTTGAATAATCTTGGTAGAGCACTAGGCAATGCAATATTGCAAATATCAAAAGCCTAGGCCTTCTGGTTTCAGACAAGAAGATTTTTAAAGTTTTCCTATATATGTAAAACTATGGACCCCCAGGGAAGGGCCTCTTTACACCCAAGGGTAATAATTTTAATAATCTTGGTAGAGGACCATACGGCAATGCTACATACAAAACATCAAAGTTCTAGGGCTTGTGGTTTCAGACAAGAAGATTTTCTAAGTTTTTTCCTATTCAAGTCTATATAAACCATGTGTCTCTGGCCTGAGCGGGGCAATATTTGACCCTAGGCGGATAAATTGAACAAACTCGGCAAAGGACCAATAGATGATGCTACATACCAAATATCAAAGCCTTAGGCCCTGCGAATTTGGACAAGAAGATTTTCGAAGTTTTTCCCTACATATATAAACCATGTGAACCCCAGAGAGGGCCATATTTAACCCTAGGGGGATAATTTGAACAATCTTAGAAGAGGACAACTAGATGGTGTTATGTACAAAATATCAAAGCCCTAAGCCCTGTGGTTTGGGACAAGAAGATTTTCAAAGTTTTTCCTATATAAGTCTATGTTAACCATATGACCCCCAGGGTGGGACCATATTTGACCCTAGGGGGATAACTTGAAATAATTTGGTAGAAAACTATTAGACTATGCCACATACCAAATATCAAAGCTCTAGCTACTATGTTTTTAGACAAGAAGATTTTTTAAGTTTTTCATTTCAGTTGCCATTGCAACCAGAGTTCTGCATGGATTTCAATTCTTTGGGCAATTTTGATAGAGGGGCACCCAAGGATCATTTCTGTGAAGCTTAGTGAAAATCTGCCCAGTAGTTTTGAAGAAGAAGATTTTTGAATTTTACAAAATAGCCATATAGGGAAAATAAGCCCCACCCCATGGCAGCCATGTTTTTTACCAAAACAGAATGGCTAAGCCAATTTTGGCAGAGGGTCACCTAGAGATCATTTCTACAAAATATTTTTGAAATCCGGCTAACAGTTCCAGACTAGAAGATTTTTAAGGTCTTTCCTTTAGGTTGCCATGGCAACCCGAGTTCTTCATGGAATTAAATTCTTTGGGCATTTTTAAATGGGGCCACATGTGCAAGGATCATTCCTGTGAAGTTTGGTGTAAATCTGCCCAGTGGTTCTAAAGAAGAAGATTTTTTTACAAATTGTTGACACACGACGGACATCGAGCGGTAACATTAATATTCATTAAGGGCTCATTTTTAGTGGATTTTGTGGTTTTAGCAACATACAAACCAACAACATTTTTCTTCATTTGATCTTAAAAACTTCTTCACCACAAATTTATATCTCCATAAAATAGCTTTTCTTAGACAAAACCATGAAATTTCACTGCCACAAGATTAATTGATTTCTCAGTACATTATTATTTATAGAATTTTTTTACACAGTCACCATGTAAACAAACTGAAATTTCAAAATCTCTTTGCCATACCTTTCTGTACACTTGTACTGTCCACCATTACATCTATACATTCACAATTATATTTACACCCATCTGTCCTGATGATGCAGCCCCTTATTTGTAGACTTGACCATTTTATATACAAGCAGCTGAAAATTGCAAAATCCACATTATAAATTTGTAATTGACCAACAGAAAGCCTGCACCATCTCCAACTTAAGTTTTATAACTTTGGAGCTAGGTATAACACTAGTATGGTAAGAACCATCAAAGCTGAATGGCTTCCTAAAAGAAAAGGTTTCTGTAAAACTAGGAAAATATCTTGAAACTTAAAACCATTAAGGCAGAATATTTCAGTAGAAGTATGTATGGAAGCAAAATCCGCAGAAAATTACAAATCAGAGTGTGCCTTTGCAATGTTGCATTGTCCTGTTGGAAGCTAGTGACATACAGACCTTCTTGGAACAATAGGTAAACTCACGTGTTGATCCTTCGAAGCCAGAACCAGTCTGATATGGTACCAGTCCACCAACAATGATGTAGCCCCCAGTTACTGGTGTTGGTTGGATTTATTGTTTACTAGCTGTATTCTAGTGGATAAACTGTGGCAGGAATTTTACCAATGTTACGATCTGATATCAAACAACACGAGTGTGCAGGGTCGGCTCTCTAAGGACAAGATGAAGGTGGCAAGAGTGAACATCTAAAATAAACAAGAGCCATGTCAGACATGGCTAATCCCCCCACCGGGCATATCATAATTGAAGGATGTGGACCGCATCAGGGGTTTTAAGATGTGGAAGAAAGAATAAGTCAGTAGTGAGGTGGTTTACTGCTAAATTTTATTAATTTTCATGAAGAGTATAGCTATGATGTTTTTCTATATGGCTACTGTAAAAAGAAGGAATGGAAAGCTAACAGGGAACAAGAGTGCCAGAATGTCACAATATATGCCCGTCAAAGCAAATTTCTTTACTCTAGCAGCTGTATTTGCAAATGGAATGTTAATTTTGTGGTTGTTTAGTAATCATTGTAAGTCTTTTGTTTTTTAAAGTCCACAAAAAAACTCCTTACTAGGTAGAGATACCTTATATATAATAAAATTAATGAATACACCTAAAACTGGAGAGTAACATCTATGCTGTACCACAGAAAAGTGGTCTTGTTTTTTCCCTAGGGTCAATTATAAAAATGTTACAATATAACTTATTTATAGTAACAACTAAGGGAAGTTAATCTTTAAAAAAAAAAGGAAAAAAAAAAAAAAAAAAATGCAAGTCCACACAAAAATCTTTATCAGGAAGAGACTGGTCAAAATACACCTCAAAATTGGATTTAGCATGTTTGATGTACTACAGAAAAGTGGTCTCGACTTTTCCCTATGACTAGTATTGAAAAAGTTACAATAAAAGCTATTTAAAGTAACAACAAAGGGAAGTAATTCTAAAGAAGGGAACTGCGCATGACATTTCGTCTCATGATGGTGTATAATTGTGCCAAGTTACATCAAAATCCCTCCATGCATGAAGAAGAAATGCTTCGGACAAAGTCATTCTTGTATCTGACCTTTGGCTTCTAAGTGTGACCTTGACCTTAGGCCTAGTGACCTAGATCTTGCGCATGACACTCCGTCTCGTGGTGGTGAACATTTGTGCCAAGTTATATCAAAATCCCTCAATGCATGAAGAAGAAATGCTCCAGACAAGGTTTTTATTCTTGTATCCTTTGACCTCTAAGTGTGACCTTGACCTTAGACCTAGGGACCTGGTTCTCGCGTATGACACTCCGCCTCGTGGTGGTAAACATTTGTGTCAAGATATATCAAAAACCCTCCATGCATGAAGAAGATATGCTCCGGACAAATTTTTTTAAGAAAATATGATAAAGAGGAATAACTCAAAAAATAGGCAAGGTAGAGTTATTGTTCTTGCACACTGCACTTCCTCCCAATGTGTTCTATCAGTGTATGAAGTTTGAAGAAAATCCCTCCAGTACTTTTGGGGTTATGCTCTGGACAAAATGTTTTAAGAAAATATGATAAAGGGGAATAACTCAAAAAAATAGGCAAGGTAGAGTTATTGTTCTTGCACACTGCACTTCCTCCCAATGTGTTCTATCAGTGTATGAAGTTTGAAGAAAATCCCTCCAGTACTTTTGGAGTTATGCTCCGGACAAAATTTTTTAAGAAAATAAGATAAAGGGGAATAACTCAGAAAATAGGCAAGGCAGAGTTATTGTTCTTGCACACTGCACTTCCTCCCAATGTGTTCTATCAGTGTATGAAGTTTGAAGAAAATCCCTCAAGTACTTTTGGAGTTATGCTCCGGACAAAGATCGTTGCGGATGCACGGACGGACGGACGGACAGACGGACGCACGGACGGAGAGCATTTCTTATATCCCCTTCACCTTTGGTGGGGGGATAAATAAGAGAGAGAAGGTTAACTCTATAACAACAAGAGTGCCAGAATGTCAAAATATACATCCGTCACAGCAAATTTCTTTACTCTAGCACCTGTATTTGCAAATGGAATTTTAATTTTGTGGTTGTTTAGTAATTATTGTAATTCTTTTGTTTTCCTAAATCCACATAAAAAATCCTTACCAGGCAGAGATACCTTAAAATACACCTAAAATTTGAAAGTAACATCTATGTTGTACCACAGAAAAGTGGTCTTGGTTTTTCCCTACAGTCAATTATAAAAAAAGTTACAACATAAGTTATTTATAGTAACAATTAAGGGAAGTTAATCTTTAACAACAAAAAAAAATGTAAATCCACACAAAAATCCTTACCAGGTAGAGATTGGTCAAAATACACAAACAAGAGCTGTCACAGGAGACAGCGTGCTCGACTATTTTGATGCCGGATAGTGAAACTGGGCACATCAGAGGAAACTGGAGCTGTCACTGGAGTGTTTAATGGCTCAGATGGTGGATGAAGATATTGCACAATAGCTTGAGTATGTATCAGAAATATTAAGTAATAAGAGATAAAATGTATCAAAACACCATATAAGTATAATTCTAAACAAAAAGGGGGCATAATTCATAAAATATTGGTGTAAGAGTTATGCAAATTGTGTCATATGATGGGGATGATGATGTGGAACAACTACTTCAAGTTTGAATCAAATGCATTAAGTAATTATACTGTAATAACTGAGATATAGTGAAAATGCATCAAAAGTAACATTAGTTTCTATGTAAAGGGGCATAAGATGTGGGTGATGATGTTGAACAAGTATTTTAAGTTTGAATCAAATCCATTCAGTAACAAAAGAGATAGAGTAAAAGTGCATTAAAACTTTAACCTGAAATTCTAAATAGAAAGGGGGAATAATTCATGACAAACTGGTGCTACATTTATGCACCTTGCGTCATATGATGTTGGTGATGATGCTGAACAACTATTTTAAGTTTGAATCAGATCCATTCAGTAACACAGTGTAGAAACAGTGAACAACCCAAACGGAAATAGCGATGTGATTATACGACATACACAGTATCTGGGTTTACACACCGCTGCTATTTTCATTTATTTTTACACTATAGTGGAGTTTAGGCGACTTTATCTGTAGGTAGTCAATAGATTATACATTGAAGAGATAATTCGTCTTAGATTTCATCAGTATGTGTGTTAAGTACCGTCGTTATGCTACCGTAATCAAAAGTAATCACCGATTTCTGTTGAAACTTCAGAAAGTGTCACATGAATAAACAAAGTTTTCCCTTCTAGTTGATAATGGACGTGTATAAGATTCATATTAGAGAAGTCCTGCATTGTCAATAAATTGTTCTTAAACTCATGCGTTACAAGGTATTTATCATTTGCGTAGAAATATACCGATTTCTGTAGTCAATGTTTCATTTCATATTGAACGATTTATTGAAAACTGTCCACAATGATGTGAACGATTTGTTGCGATTTTATTGAAAATTTATAGCGATTAACTGGGAATGATTATAGTAATTATTTTTCATTTAACTGTCGAAACTGGAGAGATTTTGTAGACAGTGCCAGTGGTAGAACTTAAAACATTTATCATGCAGTTTTAGCAAATACAAATGTACATACAATAACTAATTTGTGCAATATGTGTTTGAAACTTGGCAGCTGTTTGGTTTGAGTGACAATTATTCATGATTATGTTGGGTATAGTTTAGATATAGTTATAGTTTACTAAATATGTAAGAACAAAATCTCAATTAGATTTTTCGGCCATCTAGTTCACTTTATTTTGTTGTTCATTACAATCTTACCGGTAATAACAATTCTATAACAGTCAACAGGCGACTGATTGAAATGTTTAAACTGCGGATACATTTCTGTGCTTTAAGTCCATTGCCTTCCATAATTTTTTGTTATGAGACAGTATTTTGTGTGTTTGTCATCAGGCTATTTGTTTTGGGATGAGGGCTTAGTGGCTTTCTTTTTCTTCCCGGGTTAATCTTTTTAACACACGTTTTAGGTTGAGGGCTATAAATAAGTGGCATTCTTTCTCTTCCTATGTTAATATTTTTGTCAAATGACGGAAACACGCAATGTAAACGCTGGCACTACCTCATTCTCGTGTAATATAGCCTTCATTATGAGTGGTATTACAACATATACATCATGCTTAGCATTTTAAAAATATAAGTAATTTTAAAACACTTTCTCTCCTTTTTTCCTTTTCTCATGTTATTCTGACTAAACAGCTTTTGTTCGAGTGTTGTTAATTTAGACTGCATAACTTGCCTAAGCGGGACCTCCATGGCCGAATGGTTAAGGTCACTGACTTCAAATCACTTGCCCCTCATCGATGTGAGCCTCACTCGGGACGCTAAATTCTTCATGTGAAGAAGTCATCCAGCTGGCTTCCGGAAAGTCGGTGATTCTACCCAGATGCCCGCTTGTGATGAAATAATGCACGGAGGGGCACCTGGGGCCTTCCTCCACTATTAAAGCTGAAAACTGGCCATATGACCTATCATGTGTCGGTGCGACGTTAAACCAAAAAAAAAAAAAAAAAAAAACTTGCCTAAGCCTTATTTTTCACTTTAAACATATTTTATTCCCAGTAATACATGTACAGATTAAATACATACATCGTAGTTTGAACAAGATAATTAGGAAAGAATAAGAATGAAACACACAATCTTACAGAATTCTTCTCCTTAATGTTTTTTTTTTTCGAGTGTCATTATTTTAAATTTGGATTGCTAAACTTGCTTAAGCCTCTGTATTCGTTTGCTGAGCACAATTATTATTTGGTACTTTTTTCAAGGGCGATTCTAATTTAGCGGATTCTTTTTTATTTTTATTGTTGTTTTTTCTTTAATTGGTATCATCATTATATTGCTATTGTTAACTTCTTTTGGGATTACTTGAAAATCTTTTGTGAATAAAACTTTCTTATTTTCAAAGTTGTCGTGTGTTTCGATTTGAATTTGTATGTTTTGAATAAAGTTGTGTTTAATTATGTTTTCAAAGTCTGGTGTCGTTTCTTTGCAATAATAACACTAATATTGCTTCATTGTACCTAAAACAGACAGAAATCAGAATTTAATCGTAATTTGTAATAACAATCTGTCGTTCAATATGGACAAAATCGTATTAAATATTTGCAATAAGTAGTACAATCTTGTGTGTAAAATCGAAATAAGTCGTTCACTATCATTTCAATAAGGCGTACAATACAATACAATACATAGCACCACAAATTTGTGTTTAAAACGAAATAAAGGATGAATTAAGGTTGAAATCGTTATCAACGAAAAAGAAAATACACTAAATTCTTATAATGTGACATGCATTCAGAAAATTTGCTTTATTTTTGATAAAACTCATTCAATGTTGGTATGCATGATCTAAACATTCACCGTGTAATCAACTGATTTCACCTTACCTACCGCTCATGTAAGTCATTCTGGACTTATATTGACTGGGAAAATTTTGAAACATGCCTTTCGAAACACATCTCAAGGAATAAACATACCTTTATTTGACAATTATCCAAATATCAATCGAAAAAGTTAGACCACGTTTATCATATTTCAACAAATGATTGAAATCACATCGCTATTTCCGTTATGGTTGTTCAATCGTTTCTACACTGTGAGTAATAACAGAGATAGAGTGAAAGTGCATCAAAACTTTAACCTGAAATTCTAAGTGAAAAGGGGAGATAAATCATGAAATACTGGTTCCAGGGTTATGGCCCTCATGTCAGATGATGTGGGTGATGATAAAGTTTGAATCAAATCCATCAGTAATCTCAGAGATAAGAAGAACAAGAGGACCATGGTGGTCCTGGATCGCTCACCTGTCTCCATATGACCCAATTTTCATGAAGATCCATTGAAAAAAATGACTTCTAGAGAGGTCACAAGGTTTTCCTATTATTTGACCTAATGACCTAGTTTTTGAAGGCACATGACCCAGTTTTGAACTTGACCTATATATTATTAAGGTGAACATTCTCACCAATTTTCATGAAGATCTCATGAAGAGTATGGCCACTAGAGAGGTCACAAGGTTTTTCTATTTTTATACCTACTGACCTAGTTTTGACCACACATGACCCAGTTTCAAACTTTATCTAGATATCATCAAGGTGATCATTCAGACAAATCTTAATGAAGATCCATTAAAAATATGGCCTCTAGAGTGGTCAAAAGGTTTTTTCTATTTTTAGACCTACTGGCCTAGTTTTTGAAGGCACGTGACCCAGTTTCGAACCTGACCTAGATATCATCAAGATGAATATTCAGACCAATTTTCATACAGATCCTATGAAAAATATGGTCTCTAGAGAGGTCACAAGGTTTTTTCATTATTTGACCTACTGACCTAGTTTTTGATGGCACGTTACCCAGTTTTAAACTTGACCTAGATATCATCAAGGTGAACATTCTGACCAATTTTCATGAAAATGCATTGAAAAGTATGCAGGGTTGCCAGCACTCTGGGTGAATAAAATTCCCTGACTTTTCTCTGACCAATTCATGTTTTTCACTGACCAAAACCGCCAAACATTTAAATGGCCTCCTGACCTCCCCTATAGCCATCCAATCCTCCCATTATTTTTTTTCCAAAATGTTTTGTATTTATTTTCAAATATATTAAACATAAACATCAAACACAATGATAATAAACATGGTTTTCTTTCTTGTATGACTGTTTGGTGGTCAAGTCAATGAAACATAATTGTGACTATTGGTCAGTGAAACCTAATTATTAAGAGATACATATCAAAAGCATCTTTGCAAGACATGTGACTATCAAAAATCTAACATCTTTTAAGGTACACTTTCCTTATGGTAAAAACAATAAAGTATGGTTAATAACAAGACCTTTAGAACCTTGCTAGTTTTAGCAAAGTATCATTCTCAAAAATCCAAGATCTGTTATTATACAGTTTCCTAGAGGCAAAAACAATAAAACACCATGACTAATAGCAAGACCATTGGAATCATATTGACAAATCATCACTCTCAAAATCCAAGATCTCTTAATATACAGTGTCCTAGTCACTGTGGCAAAAACAATAAAGCATCATGACTAATACTGTAGTAGTTGGTTAGTTTGTCATGCTAGTAGGAAGTGCCTGAAATAGTAACTTGTTTATAATACATGCCATCAACAATGTACTTAGATGTGTATGTTATGATATTATTTAACAAACAGAAAACACCTGGAGTACCTACAACAAAAAAAGTGTATTAGAATAATGTTAGTTGTAGGCTCTCTTCATGTGTCACTTTCCTACAAAATAACAAAAAAATGTTAGTTAGCTCTGGAGGCAAGGGTTGCAAAGCCTTTCAGTCTTCAAGCAAAATCAGTGTTTAAAGAAAAATGGGGGATTTAAACAAATTAAATGCATGTTACAGTATTACATCACTAAACTTTGTTTTTAATTACTTAAATTTAATGCTTGAAGACTGCCATAACCACAAAAGTTTAAAATGATTAACTTCTTCGAGCTTTGAAATCATTTTTCCCTGACTTTTCCCTGACTTTCCAGGATTTTCATTTTTCACTGACCAAATTTTAAAACTCCCTGACAATTCCCTGACCTTGAAAAAGAAACCAATTTCCCTGACTTTTCAAGACTGCTGGCAACCCTGGTATGGCCTCTAGAGAGGTCACATGGTTTTTCTATTTTTAGACCTACTGACCTAGTTTTTGACCGCAGCTGATCCAGTTTCAAACTTGACCTAGATATCATCAAGATGAACATTCAGACCAACTTTCATACAGATCCAATGAAAAATATAGCCTTTAGAGAGGTCACAAGGTTTTTCTATTATTTGACCTACTGACCTAGTTTTTAAAGGCACGTGACCCAGTTTCGAACCTGACCTAGATATCATCAAAGTGAACGTTCTGATTAATTTTCATGAAGATCTTATGAAATATATGGCCTCTAGAGAGGTCACAAGGTTTTTCTATTTTTAGACCTACTGACCTAGTTTTTGAAGGCACATGACCCAGTTTCAAACTTGATCTAGATATCATCAAGGTGAACATTCTGACCAATTTTCATGAAGATCCATTGAAAATTATGGCCTCTAGAGAGGTCACAAGGTTTTTCTATTTTTAGACCTACTGACCTAGTTTTTGATGGCACATGACCCAGTTTCAAACTTGACGTAGAATTTACCAAGATGAACATTCTGACCCATTTTCATAAAGATCCCATGAAAAATGTGACCTCTAGAGATGTCACAAGGAAAAGTTTACGCACTGACGGACGCACGGACGGACGACGGACGCTGCGCGATCACAAAAGCTCATCTTGTCACTATGTGACAGGTGAGCTAACAAGGCAAAATATATCAACTTTTGTTAAATCAAGGGCGCTCATCTTTGAGCCTACTACTCCGGTTTTGCTCAAAATTGGACTTTTCTGACATATTGAAGTCATGAACATTCTATAGTTATAAATATGGTTAGGACTAGTGAAGAAATGAAGGTGCTGGAGTGTAAACAAAGTGAAATATAGCAAATTCTGTCAATCAAGGGCACATTACTCTGGATATACTGACCAGATCTAGCCCATAATCAAACTCATCCAAGGTCTTGTGACCAAAAACATTGTGACTAAGTTTGATTAGGTTGGTTCCAGAATTGTGGATGCTAGAGTGTAAAAATACTAAATGTGAACTGACAGGCTGATGACGGATGGATGACGGACATTCATCAATACTTATACATGTAGCTCACCATAAGCTTTTGGCTCAGGTGAGCTAAAAAGCTCATGATAAACAATGGCTAAAACATACCTTTTATCACATCTTTATTATCAATGCATTCACATGAATAATCACAACCGTCATCAAATATCTGCCTCTGATACACAAGCATTCCTTTGTATGTACAACCTGAAGAAAAAAAAACATAATTACATGTATGTTCAATGATACAGCATGCTCCTGTCCTAAAATGACAACATATAGCTTTCTGTAATGAAAATAAAGTACAGCTGTCACAGGAGTGACAAATTATACCTACAATACAGCCTTGTCACAAAAGAAAGCCAATGTCAAAGCTGAACCTCAAAATTAATAGAGGTCATATACTGGTCATGATCAACCTCCTTATTTAGTTTCATGATCCTAGGCCCAAGCGTACACGAGTTATTTTCCGGAAATGATTGAACTGTTCTGGGTCACTGTGACCTTAACCCTTGACCTACTGACCTCAAAATCAAACTTGACCTGTATTTTATGATATTACACCAGTGTACCAAAATTTATGATTCTAGACCTAAGCATTTTCAAGTTATTATCCGGAAACCATTTAACTTTTCCGGCTCATCGTAACCTTGACCTTTGACCTGCTGACCTCAATGTCGAACATGACCTGTATTTTGTGATGTTACTGTCTGTCTGGAAACCATTAAAATCAACAGACGGACAGACCGACCAACTGACGAACCAAAGCTCATAAAACGTTACAATAACTTCCATACACAGTAAAACACTGACTGCCAGTAAGGGACAGGGATGAGCTAAGGTCCACAGGAATTGCTCAAGTCAGCCCTGGTACTGGAGTCATTGATGCTAAGGCTAGTACTATTTTATAGTATTATTTTCAGCAGATTCACATTACTATGTCAAGTTACAAATTACATATGAATATCAAAATCTAGTCTTCAACAGTTACTGTACTTTCCAAGACTGTTTTATAAAACAAAACTTTGATCTGAATGATAAGTTTAAAGTCAATACCTTGAATTGTTATTTGACAGACAGACAGAATTATGGACATCTAAATGGACATGCAGATAAGTAAAGTAAAGTAAAGTTTCTTGTTTAACGTGGGTAGTCGACGAAAGTCCCCACCTGGAATGGATGGAACAACTTATTTCCAGCCGAGCCCACGGCAGGAGTCATATTTACCTCCCCAGCATCCAGTCTAGGCCGATACTGCTGGAAACAATTTAAGCAAATCACCTAGCACTGAATTCAAGTCGGGATATCAGCCGCGACCGGGAATCGAACCCGGACCGCTGGCGTTGTAGTCCAACCTGCTAACCACTGCGCCACTGACTCCCTTAATAAAAACCATCACATAGTACATGTACTTTTCAAAAATTACAGACAGAACCATGAAAGTCAGTATTATTTAAGTTTAACACAGCTGCTTTGTTTGATGCAGTGCCAGTTCCAACAGATGGTTCTGATCTCACTCCTGAAATATTTAAAAATGTCTGCATGGGTTTTCCATGTACAATATTCAGGTAATACCATTAAAGTATAGAGAAAAGTATCATATGCTTCCCTTTTCTTCACTGGTGAAAAGTTATAAAAATTATTAACCAAATATATAAAAAACACCATAACCATTCCTTTAAGTAACAACTGCTGGCCTGACTTCTCTTGTATAAATGAGTAAGAAACAAATACAAGCATAAAGGCAGGAATAAAATAATCCCTGTACTTTTCTACTGCAAAACAGACTGACTAATTCTCTATAAGAATACTGTTAACATAGTTAGACAGCTACTTTATTCAAACAAATTAAATGAACACTAAGTAATCTTTTTTTATCTGCTGGATTACTTTACATCTGTGTAACAATAATATTTTTCCACAGACAACCCTAAAAATCATTTTCTTTAGCTTCACCTGCGCATACAGAATACACAATCATACAATTTACCTGTTGCGGTTCCAGTGGGTTCAGGAGCAACCACTATACCAATGGTTTGTTTTGGAGAAATCAAACAACTTGGTATCCAGCAGTACGAGGGATCTTTTGGGTCAGGAACCAGTACACAGCCTTGCGGGATAGTAGCATGCATTGCAAATCTGCAAAGTGTCATAAATATATAAGATCTTTCAGGGTCTTGGGGCAGCTGAAAGCCATGTCAGATATGAGAAATTAATTATATTATGTTGGGTTTAATTTTATAAGGAAATGAAACTCTGACAAAACAGACTAATGAGCACATACAACTTACATTTGTCTATATGAGTATATGTATTTGTTAGAATTGCCACACTGACAAACATTGTTACAGCCATCATACCACAATTGTCCTTCCTGGTATGTACTTCTTCGTATACACATACATCTGCAAATATTTGGTAACAAAATATCAAAGTGCATTCTTTATACTACTTTCAATCATTCTAATTATATTTATTTGTGTACCGGCCCGCTAAGCTCAGTAGGTAGAGCATCTGTCTACGAATCGCGGGGTCGCGAGTTCGATCTTCGGGCGGGGTGTATGTTCTCTGTGACTATTTGATAAACGACATTGTGTCTGAAATCATTAGTCCTCCACCTCTGATTCATGTGGGGAAGTTGGCAGTTACTTGCAGAGAACAGGTTTGTACTGGTACAGAATCCAGGAACACTGGTTAGGTTAACTGCCTTTTGTTACATGACTGAAATACTGTTGAAAAACGGCATGAAACCCAAAACAAACAAACAAACAAATATTTATTTGTTCACAGAAACAACTAGGGCTATCAGGACTGACTAATCATACACCCAAAATATGGCTTTGTCAGAGAAGTAAGCCAATGTCAAAGTTGAACCTCAAAATCAACGCGATCGCCTATTTGAAGAATTGATGGAAGTACGGGGTCAAAATTTTTCCAGACAGAAGAAGAAAAATGGATAAGACAATGTATCTGTATCTGTGGATTTGGATAAGTCTAGCACTATAAGGCAATGTGTAACCATCATTGTAAGCAAGTGTTCAATGTTTAAAAGCCATTCACCAAACAGTTTAGACAAAATATGGAATAGTATGCCAACTTTAATTTATTTCTATGTCAAAAAGGGCCATAACTGAGCTTACTTCCTTGTCCTAGTTATGTTGTCTTGCTTACATATGTAGACTATGATGGTAAACAAGTGGTCAAAGTTACAAAGCCGTATGACAAACAGGTAAGGCAAAATATTAACTGGTATGGAGTTTAAGTACTCTTACAAACAAATGGAAATCATGATGATAAGCAACTGTTCAAAGTTTCAAAGCAACAGTTCAGATAGTTTTGACAAAACGTTGACTTGTACAAAAACTAAACTAATTTCCAATTCCAAAAAGGGCCATAATTCAGCTAAAATACTTCAGTTATGTACTCTTGTTCGAAGATGGAAATCAAGTGTTCAAAGTTTCAAAGCCACATGTCAGATAGTTTTGACAAAACATGAACTTGTACAAAAAACTGTACCAATTTCGAAGTCCTAAAATGGCCATAATTTAGCCAAAATTCTTGACAGAGCTATGTACTCTTGCCTACAGATAGAGAATGTTATAATAAACAAGTAATAATAATAATAATGACTTCATTTATAATAGAATATATATTTTGCTAAGCCAATTTAAACTAGAAATTGCTTTTGTAAAAAAGCACATGTCTCCCCCAATGCAAAGTCCTATAGGCAAGAAGTCAATTGGGGTCAGGAGCGAAAGTCAAAGAGACACTGATGGTTGGCTGCAATAGGGATCATCTACTTGGCATGTCCAGTCATCCCGCTAAATTTCAACACTACTGGCCTAGTGGTTCTCAAGTCACTGTTCAGGCTCCTGTGACCTTGACCTATGATCAAGTGACCTCAAAATAAATAGCGGTCATCTACTCTGCATGTCCAATCATCCTATTAAGTTTCAACATTCTAGGTCAAGTGGTTCTCAAGTCATTCTCCAGAAATGATTTTACATGATCAGGCCCCTGTGACCTTGACCTTTAATAGACTGATCCCAAAATCAATAGGGATCATCTACTCTGCATGTTCAATCATTCTATGAAGTTTCAACATTCTGGGTCATGTGGTTCTCAAGTTATTGATCGGAAATTGTTTTCCATGTTCAGGCTCCTGTGACCTTGACCTTTAACAGAGTGACCCCAAAGTTGATAGGGGTCATCTACTCTGCATGTTCAATCATCCTATGAAGTTTCAACATTCTGGATCAAGAGGTTCTGAAGTTATTGATCGGAAATGGTTATCAATGTTCAGGCCCCTGTGACCTTGACCTTTAACGGAGTGACCCCAAAAACAATAGGGGTCATTTATTCTGCATGAACAATCATCCTATGAAGTTTCAACATTCTTGGTCGAGTGGTTCTCAAGTTACTGACCGGAAATGGTTTTCAATGTTCAGGCCCCTTAGACCTTGACCTTTAATGGAGTGACTCCAAAATCAATAGGGGTCATATACTTTGCATGTACATCATCCTATGAAGTTTCAACATTCTGGGTCAAGTGGTACTCAAATAATTGATCGGAAATGGTTTTCAATGTTCAGGCCCCTGTGACCTTGACCTTTGACGGAGTGACCCCAAAAACAATAGGAGTCATCTACTCTACATGACCAATCATCCTATGAAGTTTCAACATTCTGGGTCAAGTGGTTCTCTAGTTATTGATCGGAAATGGTTTTCAATGTTCAGGCCCCTGTGACCTTGACCTTTGACGGAGTGACCCCAAAATCAATAGGGGTCATCTACTCTTCATGACCAATCATCGTATTAAGTTTCAACACTCTGGGTCAAGTGGTTCTCTAGTTATTGATCTGAAATGGTTTTCAATGTTCAGGCCCCTGTGACCTTGACCTTTGACGGAGTGACCCCAAAAACAATAGGGGTCATCTACTCTTCATGACCAATCATCTTATGAAGTTTCAACATTCTGGGTCAAGTGGTTCTCTAGTTATTGATCAGAAATGGTTTTCAATGTTCAGGCCCCTGTGACCTTGATCTTTGACGGAGTGACCCCAAAATCAATAGGGGTCATCTTCTCTTCATGACCAATCATCCTATTAAGTTTCAACATTCTGGGTCAAGTGGTTCTCTAGTTATTTGACGGAGTGACCCCTAAAACAATAGGGTTCGTCTACTCCAGCAGCCCTACAACCCTATGAAGTTTGAAGGTTCTAGGTCAAATGGTTCTCCAGTTATTGCTCGGAAATGAAGCGTGGCGTATGTACGGATGGACAGGCAGGCGGACGGATGGACGGACAGGGCAAAAACAATATGTCTCACCCAGAGGGGGGGGGGAGACATAAATATGGTGCACAATGTGGACTCCACATATACATGGCTATATACAGAAACAATAAAAATGAATAAAATACTATGACAAAATAAAACACAAAGTTATAACTATGTTCTCAGAAAAATATGAGAATGAAAGATTATATACAATACAGGACACTATATTTAATAATTGGAGTATTTCCAATGAAAATGTAGAGAGATGGTAGAGACAGTATTTCCTGACATTTAATTTTCCAGGGTGTCTGAAAAACATAATTTATTATGTGTTTAGGTAAGTTATTCCAGATAACTGTTCCAGACTAGTGCATAGCTTTGGGGAAAATTCCCTTTTTGGCATAGGTACTACTAGTTCATCCCTTTTTTCTAGATCTAAGTTCACGATCAGATGTTTGCTTTTGAGTAAATTTTGAAGTAAGATAATTAGGACATTGATCATGAATCAATTTATATACTAGGATCGCTTTTTTGTATTTACTTCTGTCAGAAAAAATCCATTTCACTTTTGTAAATAATTCAGCAGATTGGGAATCAATTCTTTTTTGTCAAGAATAATTTTTGCACCACGTTTTTCAGAATTTTAAAACAATTTCTAGAAGATTGTCACTGCAGTTTACCCATATAATGCACCAATAATCAAAATGTGGCAAAATCTAGGCACTGATAAATAGCTTTCAGGGTCGTAAGCTCAGGAAAGATTTTATTTGTAAGAGAAGATATAAATATGTATTGCATTTTTTCATGGTTTGTTCAACCTGATACTTCAAGTTTAGATGTTTATCCATATGTACTCTGAAATCATTAATATTTGTGTGGGACTTACTTTCGTGGATTTCGTGGTTGAGTCAATCCATTAAATTTAATCCCAACGAACAAGTAAAATTCCCATTTATTTTATGTTTTAAAGCTGAAATCCATGAATTCTTAACCCAATGAAATTGCCATTTTGACCAAAACCACGAAATTTCATGCCCACGAAATTTAATGATTTTACAGTACTCCTAAAAGTTTCTCCGTGGATAAGTATGATAGTGCTTCGCCCTGCAACTGAATATTACAGGTTGTGTAATTTGTTATTTTATTGTTGTTATAGGAGGCAGTGATGTACATAGCTTTTGTTTTAGATGTATTAGGAAGCACTGAGTTATCAGTGTACCATTTTTCAATAGTGTTTATGTCAGCCTGTAGTCAGGGCTCCGGAAATTTTGATAACTCAATCGGTCCGAAACGAAAATCCTGACATCGGCGCTACCCCACCCACCGCATTCCCAATATTACATATTTTGTAAAACGTGATAGAGTAAAGAAATAAGCATGTCATGCATTAAAACTGAGTTACCGGTCACCGCGTGTTTCCATACAATGGAGACAGTTATTCAGTGTTATGTGTGATCGTTACTTTGTTTAAATTTCGATGTTTTTCCGAGAAAATACTTGTAAGGAAAAAACCGAGGCATTGACACCGTGTGCGTAACTAGTCTAAGAGCCAACGCACGTGACCGGTACCGTATACACGGCAGATACTTTGTGATGTTTCCTCATTCTTTAACGAATTCTATAAAATACAATGCAGGCCCGTAGCCAGAGGCTAATTTTAACCGAGGCAGTCTAGGGGGGTCCGGGGGCATGCTCCCCCTGGAATATTTTTCTTTAGGTCGTCTATGGTGCATTCTGGAGGGTCCTGCGACTATGTTTTACTACTTTAAATTTGGTGTTTTTAATGTAGTTTTGTACTGATTTTTTACTTATGAGTATGCGGATCCATAATTCTAAATCTGATTAAGAATTATCTAATAGGCTGTAGATCTATATTACGGCTGTTACTGTAAAGTCATTCTGAATGGGTGTAATATATCATTTCCCTATGTTTTTGAACTTGAACTTGAATTGGTACCATTTGTATTCTTAATTGAACTACATGTACTTAATTACTTTTTTCATTGCATGCCAAATTTTAACCGAGGCAACTGCCTCACTTGCCTCAACGTAGCTACGGGCCTGCAATGCGTCAAAGTGAATTACACGACACATATTCTCTGCTAAACAGTCTCAGTATTTTAAGAATACTCTGCCGCGGACCGAATGTGTACGTTATATGAACGCTGAGATCGAATTTCCCGCATGTATAGTACCAAAAGGTCACGCGTATTGGCCACGGATATTTCATTTCACTTATGTTGTACTTCAATAAGCAACTACATTTTATAAAGTTATGTGTTCTCTTCTGATGTAAACAAAATTTCATTTTGAAACGTTTTTTAAAAGACCGATTTGATAACAGCGCCACTCCGGTTCATTCGTGTTTGCCAGTCCATTTTTTCTTTTCTTTTTTGCACAGTCAGGTTGCAAAGACGATTTTCTGCACTTGTTTCAACTGGAGCCCCAACAACTGAATCTTGTAATTTTTTCAAATCAAGTAATTATAAAAAATATTTTGATCGGTTTTCCGTGTGATGTCTCATTAAATCAAAGACCTATAATGTACAATTATAGCTCTTTGATTAAATGCAGTGACCATTTGTTTTTTACCGTGATCAAACATAGCCTTTTGAAATAAACCATCCGTCGGATTCTAAATAAAAAAGTGGATCCCCGTAAAAAAATGATTTGGATCCGTCAGACATATTTGGAAACCAGTCAAAAATGTTTAATACATTGCAGTCGGCTGTCTGAAACATTGAAGGATGTGCCGCGCGAGCACTGATTGCGTCACGTGCTAATTACGGGCCGATTATCAAAGTGACAATCAGACCGTTTGACACGTTTATTGATTATCTGAGGGTGCGACCAACAATTTCCTGCTTGGCAGTAGATGGTGTATTGAGATATCAGACCGAAATTTATACTTTTCTCCATTTTTACGGGACCGATTTTTTTCGTTTTTTCACTTCATGAATCGGTCTGAAAAGTCAAAAATCGGTCCAAAACCGACAAACCGGCAAATTTCCGAAGCCCTGCCTGTAGTGTATTGTGTACTTCCATTATTGATTTACCCAGGCAGATGTTGTTGTATTATCTACAAACATGTCAGTTGATGATTGGCCTGTGTGTAGTGGAAGGTCTTTGATATACAGTATGAATAGTATTGGCCCCAGACAAGAATGATAAAAGTTTCAAAGTCCTATGTCAGACAGTTTACACAAAATATTAACTGGTACGAAAAACTTAACCTAGATTTGTAAGCTCAAAGGGGCCATAACTCAGCCAAAATCCTTGATGAAGTTATGCTCTCTTACCTAAAACTGGACAAGGTAATGGTACACAACTGCTGAAAGTTTCAAAACCTTATCTCAAAAGGTTTTGACAAAATGCGGACTGGTTCAAAAACGCTTCACCAAGGTGCGACGTCGATGCCGACACCATGGTGAAAAAGACAGCTCTACTTATTCTTCAAATAGTCTAGCTAAAAATTTACTACAAAATGTAAAGCATTAGTTTTTGGATCCTTTTCTTACAAACATTATCATGTCATGAAAACACCAATGTTTGCATCAAAACCTATCACCTTAGAGAAATGTCTGGACTTAACCAGAATATTTACCTGGTGTGTATGTCTGTGGTTTAGGTGTTTGTAAACAAACATTGCACGAGGGTTTCATGCAGCACTTGGTGGCAGGATTCTGAACCATCTTACAGTAAGGCTGTGGATCCACATAACATAGGCACCTGTCAAATAATTGGTTTATATTTTAAAATCATTACAATTTTTAACTTTTTTAGCCGACTGTTAAAAACAAGACAGTACTAGACAGAACTATTATAACTTTTGTCCAAAGTTGGACAGGGCTGTTTATCTTGTTTTCTTTCCAAAACTTTCAATGTTGAGAAACTGTTAGTTTAGTACAAATTAAACTTACTGTTTTAGTATTTACTGTGTGTATACACCATATGATACTCAACACTTTATGCCCCCTACATCCAAATTTTGAGGAAGCATAAAAGGCTGTAACTTTAAAAGTAAGTATTTACTTTTCCTAGCACTGGTACTGTGCACTGTGTTCATCAATGCATGTACAGATATACGGAGAGCCATCTTATACCCCTTATACTCACAGTAACCTAAATAGAACAAATAATCTTTCTTCACTGTTTCAAGATCCTATGTGTTTTCATAAGTTTTTAATTGGATATTTTCCCCCCAAAAAGAATGACAAGTTTATGCACAGCAGGGCTTTTTCAGGGGGTTTTGGGAAAAAGGCCCCTGGTCATATTGGGAATTTTAACGCGGTAAATTGTCAAATTTGGGAAAATATACTGACAAATTAAGTGAGTTTTTAATTAATATATATTAGTTTAAATCTTCAGTTTCAAATTTTACTGGTAGACAGTATCCCCTTGTGAAATTTTTTTTTTCAGGATTGTGTTCCAATATTGCCTAAAAATGCAGTAACTCTTTATTTGTCATGCTATAATTTTTGTTTAGTTTGTTTTCACTAAAGTTATAACTGAAGTTATCCAAAAAGTAGAATGGCAAAGTGCTTGTATTTTCGAGTGTAAAAACTAGGTCGCGAAAATATGTGACAATTGATTTTAATGATATAAGAACTACCTGTCAACATGTTTTGGGTACTTTATTCAATTAATATTTGTGTTTTTATGTGTTTTGAGAGGTTTTTGCATGCAAATCTTGCATTTCTTCAGCAAAATCTTGTAATTATTTTTTGCCGAGCTTGCAGACGGCCGTGTTACTAAAAATAGAAACGAGTTGGTTTTTCCAACATATTGTTTAATTTTCTTGGCAAACAAAACTAATTGTGCAAGAATTATTATTAAAAAACAGAAAGTAACTGATTTCAGTTGGGAAATTTTTCATTGGATTGGGAATTTTTTGCTCCAGATTGGGAAAATTGAGCATATACCTGTCACATAGTGACAAGGTGAGCTTTTGTGATCACCCTTCGTCCGTCGTCCATCGTCAGTCCGTGCGTCAACAATTTCTTGTCTGCACGATAGTGGTTTCATTTATGATTTTATTTTAACCAAACTTGCACACAACTTGTATCACCATAAGATCACGGTTCCTTTCTTGAACTGGCCAGATCCCATTATGGGTTCTAGAGTTATGGCCCCTGAAAGGGCCAAAATTAGCTATTTTGACCTTGTCTGCACAATAGCAGCTTTATTTATGACTTGATTTTTACCAAACTGGCACACAACTTGTATCACCATAAGATCTTGGTTCCTTTCTTGAACTGGCCAGATTCCGTTATGGGTTCCAGAGTTATGGCCCCTGAAAGGACCAAAATTAGCTATTTTGACCTTGTCTGCACAATAGCAGCTTCATTTATAATTTGAATTTAACCAAACTTGCACACAACTTGTATCACCATAAGATCTTGGTTCCTTTCTTGAACTGGCCAGATTCCATTATGGGTTCCAGAGTTATGGCCCCTGAAAGGGCCAGAATTAGCTATTTTGACATTGTCTGCACAATAGCAGCTTCATTTATGATTTGAATTTAATCAAACTTGCACAAAACTTGTGTCACCATAAGATCTCGGTTCTTTTCTTGAACCGGCCAGATCCCGTAATGGGTTCCAGAGTTATGGCCCATGAAAGGGCCAAAATTAGCTATTTTGACCTTGTCTGCACAATAGCAGCTTCATTTATGATTTGATTTTAACCAAACTTGCACACAACTTGTATCACCACAAGATCTTTCTTCCTTTCTTGAACTGGCCAGATTCCTTCATGGGTTCCAGAGTTATGGCCCCTTAAAGGTCCAAAATTGCCTATTTTGGCTTTTGCAGCCATATAGAGACTTCATTTATGGTTTTATCTGACACAAACTTCCAAAATATCTTCAACAACAATAAATATTGGATTCCATGACAAATCAGATCCAATCGTAGGTTCCAGAATTATTTTATATCTGATTACCTCCCCTGATTGTAATCAAAATGGATTTATATCAGTAAGTACTTATAGGACTTATTTGAAATTTCATTATTGTTATGAGTTGGACTGAGACAATCAGGGTAGATAACTATGGACTGATTTTATGTCAAATTACCTCCCTTTATTTCAAATTAAAATGGGTATATCTCCGTAACTAATGAAGATACTGATCTGAAATTTCATTTATGTCAGCAGATTTATTTGGCAGATCCTTCTTTTGTTCACTTACAATATATTTTTTTTATTACTTCCCTTTTACGTTACTATAAATAGCTTATTTTTAGTAACTTTTATTTTATTGGCTGTAGGGAAAAACCGAGACCACTTTTCTGTGGTACAACATGGATGCTACCTCCAATTTTTAGGTGTATTTTGACATATCTATACCTTGTAAGAATTTTTGTTTTCTTTTTGGTTAAATTTCCTCCTTTTGTTGTTCCTGTCCTTTGGACTGAGATATCTTTTCTGAGGACCTTCTTGTCCTCAAGTGCAATGATAACAGGTGAGCGATATAGGGCCATCATGGCCCTCTTGTTTAATTATACAAGCTGGTCCCCAGCTACTTTATGTACCATTCTAACACGACAAAAATTAATTGCTATATAAGGATATAGCAAACAGCCTGTATATGAATCTTTGATAAAATATGGTTGGCTGATAGTATTACTTTTTAACCCTATGATTGTAACATACAAGATTCTACTTCTGTTCTATTGCATACATCCAGCACCAAACGGTTGTAAACAACATTTCAAAAACATTATTATGATAAAAAGTCGTACTGACTTATGTGCAGGGCCATAAAACACGTTTTGATCTCTACGAACTAATTAGCTCAGTTATGATTCAGCAGTGATGTCATAAAAGAACAAGAGGACCATCATGGTCCTGAATTGCTCACCTGTCCCCACATGACCCCGTTTTGAGTATGACGTCATTTTTTTCTATTATTTGACATAGTGACCTAGTTTTTGAGCTCATGTGACCCAGTTTTGAACTTGACCTAGATATCATTAAGATAAAAATACTGACCAATTTTCATGAAGATCTATTGAAAAATATGGCCTCTAGAGAGGTCACAAGGTTTTTCTATTATTTGACCTAATGACCTAGTTTTTGAAGGCACTTGACCTAGATATCATCAAGATGAACATTCTCATCAATTTTCATGAAGATCTCATGAAAAATATGGCCTCTAGAGAGGTCACAAGGTTTTTCTATTTTTAGGCCTACTGACCTAGTTTTTGATTGCACATGACCAAGTTTCAAACTTGACATAGATATCATCAAGGTGAACATTCTGACCAATTTTCATGAAGATCCATTGACAAATATGGCCTCTAAAAAGTCAAAAGGTTTTTCTGTTTTTAAACCTACTGACCTAGTTTTCAAACGCATGTGACCCAGTTTCAAACTTGACCTAGATATCATCAAGATGAATATTCAGACCAACTTTCATACAGATCCCATGAAAAATATGGCCTCTAGAGAGGTCACAAGGTTTTTCTATCATTTGATCTACTGACCTAGTTTTTGACCGCATGTGACCCAGTTTCAAACTTGATCTAGATATCAAGATGAACATTCTGACCAATTTACATGAAGATCCATTGAAAAATATGGCCCTTAAAGAGGTCACAAGGTTTTTCTATTTTTAGACCTACTGACCTAGTTTTGGACCGCACGTAACCCAGTTTCGAACTTGACCTATATATCATCAAGATGACGTTCTGACCAACTATGCACTTGTTAGTTAACCGCACTAACCCAGTTTTGAACTTGAACTAGATATCATCAAGGTGAACATTCTCACCAATTTTCATGAAGATCTCATGAAAAGTATGGCCTCTAGAGAGGTCACATGGTTTTTCTATTTTTAGACCTACTGACCTAGTTTTTGATTGCATATGACCAAGTTTCAAACTTGACATAGATATCATCAAGGTGAACATTCTGACCAATTTTCATGAAGATCCATTGACAAATATGGCCTCTAGAGAAGTCAAAAGGTTTTTCTGTTTTTAAACCTACTGACCTAGTTTTCAAACGCATGTGACCCAGTTTCAAACTTGACCTAGATATCATCAAGATGAATATTCAGACCAACTTTCATACAGATCCCATGAAAAATATGGCCTCTAGAGAGGTCACAAGGTTTTTCTATCATTTGATCTACTGACCTAGTTTTTGACCGCATGTGACCCAGTTTCAAACTTGATCTAGATATCAAGATGAACATTCTGACCAATTTACATGAAGATCCATTGAAAAATATGGCCCTTAAAGAGGTCACAAGATTTTTCTATTTTTAGACCTACTGACCTAGTTTTGGACCGCACGTAACCCAGTTTCGAACTTGACCTATATATCATCAAGATGAACGTTCTGACCAACTATGCACTTGTGATTTAATTATCATGCATCCAAACTCCTGCCTATACTTTATTAACTGATAAAATATAGGAACAGATTTATTATTTCTTAAGTAAGAAGTACTATTTACCTATGTTTGCAGACAGGGCTTCAATTTTGGGTCCAACAATGGGCTTCCACACTGTAGGTGCTGGGCTTCAGGATGGCCTTGCTGTTGAACCAGGTGTTTAGCTGGAATATCCAGGAATTGGGCTGGAATAGCTATTTGGTGTTGGGCCCGAATACCCTTTGGTGCCTGGGATAACAGCGGAGAAAATGGTGTTGGTGTTTTACTGAAGACACAGACAGGACAGAGGCAACATATATCTGACATATTTCTCTGCATGGTACACTGGAGTAGAACAATCTGGAATGCCGCACACCTGAAATATGATAATAGTACAGTCAAACCTGTGTTAAGCAGTCAACTAAGGGTACAACACAATCTGGCTGCTTAAGACAGGTGGCTGCTTAATTGATATTTGAACAGAAAGTCAACTTTAGACTGAAATAAGCTGACTGGCTCCTTCAGTCAAGTGACTTCTTGATACAGGATGCTGGTAAGGCAAGTTTAACTGTAAACATGTATCTTTCTTCATAATGAATAACTTTATACCAAATAACCCAAGTGGTGATTAACATAGTAGTCGCAACTTGACTGCGATGGTTGACCTTAGGCTGATTATTTATATCGATTATTTCATTGTAGAAATACGGGGTGCTTAGGGTGACAGAGTTTATATTGTCGGAATCTCACGACTCTCTGACCAGTTCACATCTATGTGTGAGGAAAACATTGAAAAGAATGACAGAATTATTTTTTTAACTGTGTGCGTGATGCAGTGGAGAAGTGGTGTAGAAAATGTAGTGTATGTGCATCCCGAAAAATGCCAAAAACTAAATTTAAGGCCCCTATGAAACAGTTCATCTCTGGTGCTAAATGGGAAAGAGTAGCTATAGATTTTGTAGGCTCACTCGGTAAAACTGTGAACAATTATCAGTAATTAATGGTAGTATCAGATTATTTTACGAAACGGACAGAGGCAGTGCCATTACCGAATTTAGAAACAGTTACAGTCGCTAACTCGTTAACTGAAAATGTATTTTCAAGGTTTGGCATACCCCTTTTTATTTATACCGATCAAGGAGCACAAACTGAGTCAGTCATTTCAAGATTATGTAAACTTCTAGGTATTCTAGTAATACCCCCATTTCGACCGCAGAGTTCAGGTTTTAATGAGCGTGTAAACAAAATTATTCTCGACATGCTAACAGCATTTGTGTCCGAGCGCAGAAATAACTAGGACAAGTATGTACCTTTATGTTTAATGGCACATCGTAGTTCTGTACATGAAGCCATTGGTGACACACCCGCATCTATGGTCTACGGCTCTGAAATAAGGCTCCCAACTGATCTTTTCTTTGGACAGCCTGAATTAGAAAATGCTGAAACGAGACTAAAATATGGTTCTGATTATGTAAATGCCTTGGAAAGTAGAACAGTAGAAATACATGAATATGCTAGGAACAAGCTTAAAGTCTCTAGTGAGGTCATGAAAAAGAAATATGACCTTGATACTAACTTTCAAGACTATGATGTAGGTGATCAGGTGTGGTATTAAAACCCACAAAGGAAAGTCGACCGAAGTAGTAAAATTTATGAGACCGTGCAAGGGTCCCTATACAGTTTTAACAAAAATTAGTAGCATTTTGTACCGTATTCAAGGGTTATGTCAGAACTCTTGTGTAGTACATCACAACAAACTAAAACCATATGTCTGCAAAGCATAGCAAGGTTGTGCCATACAGTTAATGTAACAAATTGATAATGTACAATTACAGCTTGTCCTTTTCTTTATATTTTTCATGAATCTATTTGAAGTTGCAACATTATGCAGAAAAACATAAATTATGTGCAAAATTACCATTCAATCTACAGCCATCCTGTGTTATCTACCAGTCCGTAGTTCCCCAGTCTTTTCTGTGTTCGCACCTATAAAAAGAGAATGACATTGCTAGAAGTAAAATACATTATGATTATACACTGTAATGCAGTATGGGTTAGAATATTGAGAAATTGTACTTACCGTAATCATTTTTTTTTGATTCCAGAAAAGATATACTTGCAAAATCTGTGGGGATATCCGCTTTACAACAGGAGGAAAGTGTCGGTCACATCTGATTAAACAGCATAGCCAAATTAGCTACAAATGTCTAAACTGTGGGAAGATCTTTTTTATGAAATACCCCAGGATATTATTGCTACACATCAAGACAGGACTTTGTAAGGTACCACACAGTTTCTGGTGCAAAAGGGGTGGAGGCAGAGAAGATTCTGCAAGAATATGTAAGAAATGTAGACAGTCTAATTATCAACCAACATGCCCCAATGATAAGAATCCCAACTAGACCAAATTAAGAGCTTCCTATGGTAACAAAAGAAAAATTAACTTAATTACAAATAATCATCAAGGAAACAAACGCCCTTGCAACAGGGACCGATCACCATCAGCAAAATCCTCACCAAATTTGTCGTCTTCATCACGGTCTTCGTCAAGTTCGTCATTAACGTCAAATTCTTCATCATCTTCATTGACTACAAACACTTTATCATCTTCATCTTCAACAATTGTAAGTGAAATGGAAGATCTACAAAGTACAGTAATTGATTTGCCATTAAGTGAAACAAGTAATGAAGACATATACCCTGAAAGAGAAAAATTGAAAAAACAAAGGGATGAAGACAGGTAGAGAAGGGAGAAGATAAGAGAAGGGCAGAGGAGGAAAAAGAAAGAAAGCAGATTGGGGAAGAAATTAGGAAGGAAGAAATAAAATTAGAGAGAACAAAAAGAAACTAAATAAAGTTGAAATGATGTGAAATTAGCAACAAAAAAGAATTAGACTGAATGTATCTGGAAAGATCTATGAGACGACAATCACTACACTGCAAGCGTCTGCAGGAGCTTTATGTGACCTAGCAGATCTTGACACTGAAGAAATATTATTGGACAGAGACTTCAAATTGTTTCACATTATTCTAAATTATATAAGAAGTGAAGCTAACAAGGACAGTTCCTTTGAACATTCTGCCCAGCAGTAGAATTGAATTAAAGGAGTTGCTATTTGAAACAAAATTTTATGCCCTCCCAATTTTGGATAAGCTTGTGCAAGAAAAGAATGACAAGCAAATTCGATGAATTGGTATCCCCCGCCGAAAGGGCTTGAGGTGAGGAATGGCAAAAAAATATTTCTGGCAAAAAGTTTAGGATGTTACTAAGAAGCAAATAATTTCATTAGTCAAAATCATTTTAACAGAAAATGAATGTTTTTTTTGTTGTTTTTTTGTGGGGCAGCGGAGAGGGGGGCAGTGGTGGTGACCGGGTGAGGGTACAAAATTTCACCTGTTGATTATAAATATTGATGGAAAATTAAAAATGAAAAAAAAAAAAAAAATTAATTATTGGTGAATTTTTTGAACTTTTCCTACAGCTTGAAGGGAAATGCTTCAGGATCTATTTTCTGCTTTGATGAAATCTGGACGTCTATTTGTCAGTTGTGTTTCAAGTGTCATAGATGATGGAAAAAATAGATCCTGTTTTGCCACATATAGAATTAATACTCATTAACTAGAAATACTATGACTCTAGGAAGGTTGAAGATAAACAACATTTTACTCTTAAACTGTCTCAAGTATTCCACTCTCGGGGCTTATTTCATCAAAAAAGATTTTGAAAAGTGTAAAAACTTTTCGCTTCTATCTGGTATGAACAAACTGATATTTCCTCTAAGTAATGATGTGTCCATTTTAAACCTGTTAGCCAGATTAATATATGACTGTTTTTAGCTCACCTGTCACATAGTGACAAGGTGAGCTTTTGTGATCATGCAGCGTCCGTCGTCCGTCCGTCCGTGCGTCAGACCGTCCGTCCGTAAACTTTTGCTTGTGACCACTCTAGAGGTCACATTTTTTGTGGGATCTTTATGAAAGTTGGTCAGAATGTTCATCTTGATGATATCTAGGCCAAGTTCGAAACTGGGTCACGTGCCATCAAAAACTAGGTCAGTAGGTCTAAAAATAAAAAAACCTTGTGACCTCTCTAGAGGCCATATATTTCACAAGATCTTCATGAAAATTAGTCAGAATGTTCATCTTGATGATATCAAGGTCAAGTTTGAAACTGGGTCACGTGCTGTCAAAAACTAGGTCAGTAGGTCTAAAAATAGAAAAACCTTGTGACCTCTCTAGAGGCCATATATTTCATAAGATCTTCATGAAAATTGGTCAGAACGTTCACCTTGATGATATCTAGGTCAAGTTCGAAACTGGGTCACGTGCCATTAAAAACTAGGTCAATAGGTCAAATAATAGAAAAACCTTGTGACCTCTCTAAAGGCCATATTTTTCATGGGATCTGTATGAAAGTTGTTCATCTTGATGATATCTAGGTCAAGTTCGAAACTGGGTCACGTGCGGTCCAAAACTAGGTCAGTAGGTCTAAAAATAGAAAAACCTTGTGACCTCTCTAGAGGCCATATATTTCATGAGATCTTCATGAATATTGGTCAGAATGTTCACCTTGATGATATCTAGGTCAAGTTCAGAAGTGGGTCACGTGCCATCAAAAACTAGGTCAGTAGGTCAAATAATAGAAAAACCTTGGGACCTCTCTAGAGGCCATATTTTTGATGGGATCTGTATGAAAGTTGGTCTGAATGTTCATCTTGATGATATCTAGGTCAATTTCGAAAATGGGTCACGTGCCTTCAAAAACTAGGTCAGTAGGTCAAATAATAGAAAAACCTTGTGACCTCTCTAAAGGCCATATTTTTCATGGGATCTGTATGAAAGTTGGTCTGAATGTTCATCTTGATGATATCTAGGCCAAGATCGAAACAGGGTCATGTGCGGTCAAAACCTAGGTAAGTAGGTCTAAAAATAGAAAAACCTTGTGACCTCACTAGAGGCCATACTTGTGAATGGATCTCCATAAAAATTGGTAAGAATATTCATCTTGATGATATCTAGGTCAAGTTCAAAAGTGGGTCACGTGTTCGAAAGTGGGTCACGTGCCTTCAAAAAGTAGGGCAGTAGGTCAAATAATGAAAAAACGTTGTGACCTCTCTAGAGGCCATACCCTTGAATGGATCTTCATGAAAATTGGTCAGAATGTTCACCTTGATGATATCTAGGTCAAGTTTGAAACTGGGTCACGTGCCTTAAAAAACTAGGTCAGTAGGTCAAATAATAAAAAAACGTGACCTCTCTAGAGGCCATACTTTTCATGGGATCTGTATGAAAGTTGGTCTGAATGTTCATCTTGATGATATCTAGGTCAAGTTCGAAACTGGGTCAACTGCGGTCAAAAACTAGGTCAGTAGGTCTAAAATTATTAAAATCTCTTGACCTCTCTAGAGGCCATATTTTTCAATGGATCTTATGAAAATTGATCTGAATGTTCACCTTGATGATATCTAGGTCAGTTTCGAAACTGGGTCACGTGCGGTCAAACTAGGCCAGTAGGTATAAAAATAGAAAAACCTTGTGACCTCTCTAGAGGCCATATTTTTCATGAGATCTTCAGGAAAATTAGTGAGAATGTTCACCTTGATGATATCTAGGTAAAGTTCAAAACAGGGTCACGTACCTTCGAAAACTAGGTCAATAGGTCAAATAATAGGAAAACCTTGTGACCTCTCTAGAGACCATATTTTTCAATGGATCTTCATGAAAATTGGTCAGAATTTTTATCTTGATAATATCTAGGTCAAGTTCAAAACTGGGTCACATGAGCTCAAAAACTAGGTTACTATGTCAAATAATAGAAAAAACGACATCATACTCAAAACTGGGTCATGTGGGAAGAGGTGAGCGATTCAGGACCATCATGGTCCTCTTGTTGTCTTAGATATAGCAATGAATCCAATTAAACCATCCATTCTCATAGTTTTCCTCATGTCTTTAATGTATATGATTTAAGAAATAATATATCTCATCGGTGATTTGTCGCTGAATAAATCACTGCTTGGAGTTCAGATGCGAAGGAATTATATCACGAGGGCGTAGCCCGAGTGATATAATGCTACGCATCTGAACGACAAACAGTGATTTATTCAAGAGCAAATCACTAAATGAGATATATTATTTTGATTCTAACACGTTATCAAGGACTTTAAAGTACACCTTGTCGGCTTGCATTAAATATTTGCCCGTTTTCAATCGGGTTCTTTTCCAGCGCGCCGTTACGCCGCTTGACGCTATGACGTAATAGTTGTGACGTCAGAACAGTGAATTGTTGTTTAATAAATCACTGTCTCCAGCCTTCTTTGTTTAATAGGAAAATGAATCGGATCGTGTTAGAATCCTTGATATTACTAGTCATGATATAATAGTGTACTAGTCATAATTATATTCTGTGACATAACTAGTCCTAATATTATATTATAATTTTCTGCCAGTATTACATTATTTTTTACTTATTACTATTATATTTTTTCTGTTGATTTGTAGTGTTTGAAACTTTGTGCATATATCAAAATTGTCATGCCCGAGAGGGCCCGAAACTGAAAATAAAAGATATTCTATAACTATGAAAAACTGAAGGCCTACCAAGGGTTACAAATGTAAAGAGGTAGATGTCATTCCAAATTTGGCAGCATTTTTCAACCAATGATTACATGAACTGAAGTGGGTGGAGTATGGGACAAATAGTTTCATTTCACAAATTTCAAAATCAGAACAATAATGTTATGGTTGGTGTTTTTATGTATTTATTTACATTTTTCTATCAAATTTTGATAAATTTAAATTTATAATATTTATATGATATGATAAGTAACACATTAATATGTAACTTTCACTTTTTTTCTTTCTTAGAATTTTTCACTGTGATGATATTATGGTTTATGGATGTTTCTGTGAAGTTAATGAAGCGGAATTTATTTTATTTAAGTAACTTGTTTTCCAATCCATTCCATCAATATTTTCTTTGTAAAACATGTATTTTGATTGATGTATGTTTTTATCAAACTTTGTTAACTTAAATATACTACTTGTGTTTGTAAATATAATTGTGGAAATCAATTCAGCTAGAAAAAAAAACATTCAGCATTTACTATAGTACATTGTGTGGCCAAATGGTTATTGTCACTGGCATGAGAACAGGTGCCCTCTCTTATAGTTGGGTGAAATACTACAGTACAACTTGCATACAGGACCACCAATGGGAAGGCAAAAACATGTCTCTTAAGACAGCATAAATTGTTCTTTGGCACTGCATGTACCGTATATTTTCGCTTATAAGACGCACTCGCTTATAAGACGTCGGACATGCAATCTGGGGTTTCTTTTTCTTTTAATTTCCTTGTAGTACAAGCTAATAAGATGCTCCCCACTCTCTGAACTGGAAATATGACTCCTAATAATGTGTCTTATAAGCGAAAATGTACGGTAGTCTGTAAATAGAAGTGGCCTCTTGAGCAAGTTGGACTGTATCTAAAATATACATGTAGAATTCTTTCATGTGAAGAACTCGTTTACTTTGTTACAAAAGTTTGATGATTCTACCAAAGTCTTCCTCATGCACCCATAAAATATGAATGTCTCGGTCTTATTATATTGTGGCTTGAAACTTTTAAGAAGTAAAATCAAATGTAGTTGAAACTTGTTACACTTTATGCTCTCATGATGCAAATAGTACATTGTCTTTGTGTTTTGTCTCTGAGATTTCTGTTAGTAAACTGTAAACATTATTTGATTTTAGTTTATTCTATTTATTACCTCACTTTAGAAAAGTATACTCTGATTAAGGTACTGTTCATGCATGGCTGTAATGGACAGATATCTACAAATACTTTTTAGGTCCACTATACGAGGTATGGACAGTTGACCTACTCGACCCAGCTTCTGTGTCCTGCGTCTGCACCTTGGTTCAAGTTTTGATGCACTTTATCATTTTAACAACTTAATGGATTTGTTTCAAACTTGAAATAGTTATTCCTCATCATCACTACATCATATGACACAAGAGTCATAACTCTCGCACCAGTATTTCATGAATTATAATACCATTTTAGCTCACCTGAGCCAAAGGCCCATGGTTATATTTTGTGACCGCTTAATGTCTGTCGTGCGGCGTGCAGCCGTCAATAATTTCTAAAAAAAAAAATCTTTTTGAAAACCATTGAGCAGAATTACATCAAACTTCACAGGAATGATCCTTGGGTGGCCCCCTTTCAAAATTGGTCAAAGAATTGAATTCCCTACAGAACTCTGGTTATCATGGCAACTGAAAGGAATCAAAGCCTTGAGATGTCTGGTGGTTGCGGGTTTTGCTAGATTTATTTTCATTTTAAATGCCGACATTTAAATATACATGTATAAGAAACAAATACTAATGTGCCTCAATATCTAAGATAAACTCTGCCTGACCTTATATGAACAGCTAGAGGTCAGTGATGTAACCTTGGACTGGAAAACCTAATCACTGACAAATCTTATATAATCTAAATGGCCAGTGTGAATGGAAAGAGGATGAATAGGAACTGCTTAATCATTGATAATTCATCCGCATTGTTCATGAATGGGCCTACTTTGTGTAGCACATGAACATCCTTTGGATGTGTGATTTGGAATCAAATAAAGATGCTACATGATTGTCAGAAATACACTTAACTTTGGTAGCGGGATAAAACCCGCAACCAAAAACTTTAAAAATCTTCTTGTCCAAAACCGCAAGGCGTACAGCCTCGATATTTAGCATGTGACATCATCTTATGGTCCTCTATCAAAATTGTTCAAATTATGCCCCTGGGGTGAAAAGAGGCCCTTCCCCGGGGTTCACAAGTTTTACATAGACTTATATAGGAAAAAACTTTAAAAATCGTCTTGTCTAAAACCACAAGACCTAGGCCTTTGATATTTGGTATGTTGCATTACCTCATGGTTCTCTACCAAAATTGTTCAAATTATGCCCCTGGGGTGAAAAGAGGCCCAGCCAAGGGAGGTCTCAAGTTTTACATAGACTTATATAGAAAAAAAAACTTTAAAAATCTTCTTGCCTTAAACTGCAAGGCCTAGGCTTTTGATATTTGGTATGTTGCATTGCCTTGTGGTCCTCTACCAAAGTTGTTCAAATTATGCCCCTGTGGTGAAAATAGGCCCTGCCCTGGGGGTCCCAAATTTAACATAGACTTATATAGGGAAAGAAAATCTTCTTGTCTGAAAGTTCAAGGCCTATGCCTTTGATATTTGGTATGTAGCATTGGCTAGTGGATCTCTAACAAGATTGTTCAAATTATGCCCCTGGGGTGAAAAGAGGCTCCGCCCTGGGGGTCAATTGTTATATGAGTTATATAGGAATAAATACTTAAAAAATTATCAGATCATATTTCCTAGACTGTTTAATTATAATTACCTGATGACCTCAAGTGATTAGGGGTCACTTGACCGTGACCTTGACCTACTGATCTTGTTTTTTAAGATACAGCCTTGAAATTTGGATGACCTGTACAGTTTTGCACACCGATCTTAAAACTGACTTTCAGTGACCATGAATGTGACTTTCTGACCTACTTTCTAATATTTTAGCATCAGTTTGGCATTTTAAGCATGTGGCTCATATAACTCAGGTGAGCGATTCAGGATCATCATAACCCTCTTGTTACTTAGGGTTTCAGGTAAAGGCTTTGATGCACTTTCACACCATCTCAGTTATTACTAAACAGATTTGATTCAAACAAAGTAGTTGTTCCATATCACCCCCACCCCCCTCACACACACACACATCATGTGACACAAGGTCCATAATTCTTGCACTAGTACTTCATGAGTTATGCCCCCTTTTACTCAGATTTTTAGGTTAATTGTGGTGACTTTTCATTATATCTTTGTCATTACTTAATGAATTTGATTAAAATTTAAATTAGTTTTTCCAGTTCATCAACCTCATCATGAATTCTGGTGCACTTTCACTCTATCTCAGTTATTACAGAGAGGATTTGATTATCATTTTAACTCAAGGACCATAACTCTTGCACCAATATATGATGAATATACATGAATTATGCCCCTTTTTGCTTTGAATTTCAGTAGTTCAATTTTGGTGCCTTTTCACCATGTCCCTTTAATACTTATTTAATGTTTTGATACACTTATATTTATCTCTCTTATTACTTATTATGGTATAGGTCCATGTTTCGGAGAAAAAAGTTCGAACGTCATCAGATCATTGAAAGAAAGCATTGTTTTACATGAAAACATAACAGCATATAAAACATTTATATTATTGTACAAAACCATTGTCAATTTATTCATATATGTTTTGAATTCCGGAGATAAGATATTTTATCCTTCCGGGCTTTTTTTAAAATTCTACCCATCTACCAGAAAAATGTCATAGACATATTCACACCAATATGTGCATAACACTGCTTAATTTGGAATCAGCTTACACTTTTCAATGATACCCAGACTCATTAATTAGTCTGACTCATTCTCGCCAGACCTGAACCCAGGACCTTAAACAAGGGGGGTATTCGATCTACTCCTTACCATGGAAAAAAAATGGCGGCCAAAACTGAAAATGTGAGTTTTTCTTACATTTTTTCTTTTTCAAGGATATCTAGACAATAACACATGTCTATCAACCTGCTCCACTGTTTTCTCTATCTACCGGTACCTTTCACTTTGGAAACAGTACTGTAATTTGTCTGGAATGCTGGTCATGAGATTCGAATCGATGGAAAATTCTCCGGTAAACACGGGATAAGGAATAGTGCGACTTGCAAAAATGATCTTTTTTACCTAAGATACCGCAGGTTGTAAGCTGTTTTCCGAGTTGAAGGAATATTTCCACATACTTATCTAATACTGTTGGTTTTGAGCAGATCACAATTCGTATTTTCAAAAAAACACAATTTTTGTCTGATGATAAGGAACAGTGTGCGAAAATTAGAGGATAAGGTGCAGAGCAAATTTTTTTCAAACGGAATTTACAGTTTTCTCTCATCGTTTCTGAGTTAACCAATCGACATTTCTCTACCATGTAATAATTAAAGAAGTCTAAATCGTGACCCTTGCTGTTAAACTACATTAATACTGCAGGTGAACCATAGTGTAAACCATTCCCTCGTTAAAAGTCATGACAAACAATCGAGTGTTCATTATTGTGGTCGTTTAAAAATAGGCTCCAGAAGCAAATTAAACATACTATAATTTCAATGAATATGTGTTTATACTTGTTACCTAATGTCAAATGGATTTATCTGATCCATAATCCAAAACATGTACTAGTCTAGAGACAATTTAAAATAATACATACGTTACTGATGCCATGCGCAAGTTTTGTACAAAACTTCTCAACGCTCGATCGCTTTTATAGTTAATGACGGATTTTTTTAGTAAATGCAAAGAATACATATTCCCTAATTACTAATAACTGCATCATAATATGTATGTTTGTGTTATTACGATCCCTAAACAATAAAATAGATATGACGCCGATGAAGGGATACGTATGTTATGGATCTAATTCCTACTATGAATATATGAGCTTGACATACAAAGAATAGCGTTTTTATGTCTTTAGAGGTTATTTCTAGTTTGTTTCAACTACATGTTATAACATTTGATACAAGATACACTTAGTAGTGATATATTTTTCACTTAAACCTGCCTTAAAGATTCCACTTTCTGTGATACAAATGTTACCTTTATTCTAAGACATTGAAAATCACAGCAATTCATGTTGAGCTAAGAGTAGTTTTTTTTGGCATAAGAAATGGCAAAATGATACGTGATCGATACAAGCGTTACCAGTCTTATTTAAAATAACATAAACAAGAAAGTGTCAGTCAGTTTTAATTGACAGTGTCATCAGTTTGTATCGTCTACGTCATAAGATGCAGATTTCACACATGTAAAGTCGCACATTTGTCCCTGAAGACGTGTTTTCTATTTCTGAAAATGTTCAACGGGCTCCGCTGGTAATGTTTGGTTTATATAGGAAGCTAATTTGATATTTACAAATATATTTTAAACCTATAAAACCTATTTGTGATTATATGACAATTATATTTTTTGTTTCAATTAAATTTATGTTGTTATACATTTTGAGTACGCCATGAACACAGTACAAACTATTGATACATACGTTACGTATGGTAACGTATGTATCATTTCATACTTGATATCTTACTGACAGACCATTTTATACAACATGAGGCTTCTTTTATTTTTTGAAGTCAAGGTTCCAAGATAAAACGCTCGGGCATTTTAATTTGCTGAAAAGTTTTGTTTTTATCACTATTTTTGTTCAAAACGGCATGCAAATTCTATTTTTAAAATCTGATAATATATGCTTTAATATTAATTTCTTGTTAAAAAGGTTTGTTTACAGAATTGGTCGTAGGTCATAGCATTTTTATCATAAAGATAGATGTTTGACATTTTTTTAAATACAAAATGAATGGAAACAGCATACCCGTGGTACCCATAGCACAGTGATCGGTAACGTATGTATCAATAAAAAGGTTATTGGTGGATGTGTGCGTATATCAGTAATAATAACTCACTGTTGACCTGGGGTTATTGTTAAGGTAAAAATCTAACAGTTAAAGGGCATAAAATTTTGTTCCAACCGTGATATATCTTGAAATATTTTTTACAAGACTGTAAATATATTTGAAAAAGTCTTTACAGTAAAGACAGACTTAATAGAACTGTTAATTCTGAATGAAATTTTATATGTAGAATTGTCGGTTTCTGTTGATGCTTGGTTCTTGAATGTGGTTGTACTCAAATAAAATGATCTTTTTTTTATTTTTTTTTTTGAAAAGTTCCGACACGGTGACTTGTGGTTACATTTCATTTTTAATATTTGAATAAGCACTTTATCTTCTTATATACAGCTTAATGTTGTGTGATTCATGGATTCAATGACAAAAGCACTTGTTATAAGGGCTGCCACCTTACAAATATACAAGAGAACGAGATTATCAACGCCGCCTTTGAAATTACGAATAATTAACTTGACAATCGTAAGAAATAATTAATTTGAATAATTAAGTAGTTGTGCTTTTGATTTACAATGGTCGGCTTCAATTTGATGGCAATCTTGAACACGAATTTTGGTGCCCGAAAATGAATTGATTCGTTATTCTTAATTTGGGATACATACGTTACCATCAGCATATTTCTGATCAGATGGTTACCAAGATTGTATAGCCATATTGTGCATAAGATTATGCTGATTACATGTCAACGGTTTTACTGCAAAGGAATAATCACAATATTTGTTGTTTAAAAGTATTATTGTAAAGTTGCAATATTTTATGTTTTGACAAGTTTAATACATGTTCTAGTTGATTGACATAAATGTTTCCAAGAAAAGCTTGATGATTAAATGAACTTAAATTCGTGGTATAAGATGCATAATGTTGGTAAATAACAATCATATTTGCCACATATTAAGCCTTACTTGAATGTATTTTTTCTCATACCCATGTAATTCAGTGTAATGATACGTTTCTTTGGTAGTGCAGCTTAAGATACAAGCAGGACACATAAAATGTTCAAATTGCTCTTCCAAATGTATATGTTAATGGCATCATAAGAGTATATATATGATTTTATGAGCTAATTATGTTTGCGATTTGCCTTTTGTCAATTTTTTTTAAATATGTATTGTAACTGTTAATAACTCTAAGCCAACGTTAACTTATAATGTAAGAGTTAACCATAATTATGAAAAATCGTATGCATAGTTAAAGCTTCAACCACGAATAATTTCTTGTCTGTATGTATCCATAAAATCGTGAATTAGTGCGCCTAAATGTCGCATAACGTATGTATCTTAACGCAAAATTACAAAGAAGAGCGGTATATTTCAACAATGCATAATGCCTAAACAAGTTAAGTGGTGTTGCTCATTTTTTACTATCTTTAGTAGAACACATTGTATTTTAAGTAGGTTTAACTTTTTAAGACAAAAATATTTCAACATTTTTGTAAGGCAATTGCTTGTTATTAACGACTTTGGGCGCTATACCAAACAGAAATTTATAGTTACTTAAATGTTGGCGAGGGATACTATATTAAGTACTTGCTAAACTTTTGGCTTTCAGTACATCACGTGTCTGATAGACAGGCGTATACCTTTTAAATCTTCCTACATTGAGCAAGAGATAGTTATAAATGATCACCAAAATATTATTGTAACAGAATTTTACTTGATTGTCTCTGAAAAGAGCGAAAGAAAAAAGTCGCTTGAAGAAGTGAACTGCACCTTATCTTCTTATTTTTGTACACTGTTCCTTACCATCAGACAAAAAACTGTGTAATTTAAAATTATGACTTTTAATCGGCTCCAGACTAACCATGATGGAAATATATATTGAAATTTTACTTCTTATCAGAAAACTAGCTCACAACTATTTGAATAATTAGGGAAAAAGACCATTTTTGCTAATCGCACTATTCCTTATCCCGTGTTTTCAGGAATATTTTCTATCGATTCAAATCCCATGACCAGCATTCCAGACAAATTACAGCACTGTTTCCAAAGTTAAAGGTACTGATAGATAGAAAAAACAGTGGAGCAGGTTGATAGCCATGTGTCATGGTCTAGAAATCTTTGAAAAAGATAAAAAGTAAGAAAAACTCACATTTTCAGTTTTGGCCGCCATTTTGTTTCGGTGGTAAGGAGTAGATCGAATACCCCCCTTGTTAAATTCCCATCAATGTTTACCCACAACAAAAAATTGTCATAAAGTCATCCCCACAATGTTCAACATAACATGCATAAAGTGAAAAAATCGGCGATAAATGTATTTATGAGCGTTAAAATTGGATGAATTTCTTAATTAGCAAGTGATTAATCATAGTTAATAACATAAAAGCCTGAGTAGGGTTTAGATACGTTAAAATAGAGAAAAAAAGTGAAGGTCTTTCAAAATATTACCCCAATCAGCCAACTGGTGCCTTCAATAACTGTTTTGTTCTTAAATCTATTTAGCCAACGATTGATGCCGATTATAGCCAAAACATAGCTCTCTGGACTGGCCATATTGAAATTAGCAGAAAACTGCAAACAAAGTTTTCAGAAAATTATCGACACATCACGTCATTTTCCGCCATTTTGTCTCCCACAACAACAACTCCTCACGTAAAGACTCCCACAACAACACTTTACGTTCGACCCCCTGTTATTAGTTTTGTATGAGTACATTTGTTAACCACACCAGTTTGATTCTATTACAATAGGAAGCTGGGAACAGAATTGTTGCACGTGTCTCCTTTCCTGTCGTCTTGAAGTTACTGCATGCAGCTGTACATTTTGTCAACACTGAGACCGATGTGTTGTTGCAAAGGGTGGTAACAAAATTTATAAATAAAAATCCCTGTGGATATTTATCTTAATTTTCATTTATTAAATACCTACGAAATTTTACTCTGAAATACAAATGATATATATTTCTCTGACAAATACAAAACACTATTCAACTGCTATCGGGGCGTCGAATTCTTCATGTGAGGAAGCCATCCAGCTGGCTTACGGAAGGTCGGTGGTTCTACCCAGGTGCCCGCTCGTGATGAATAATGCACGGATGGGCACCTGAGGTCTTCCTCTGTCAAAGCTGGAAAGTCGCCATATGACCTATAATTGTGTCGGTGCGACGTTAAATTCAACAACAACAACAAAAAAAAAACTGCTATCGGATTCGAAACAGAAATGGTGCCTCGACATACCATGAGTCAAAAAGTTCACCGACTAAAATTAAAGTCAGTTTTGGCTGATATACCACGGTTAATTACATTATGTATTATAATAAATGGGTCATTAAAATTGTTCCTTGACATGCAGTGATGTATTCGGCTGTCGTGGAGTTTGCCAAGCCAGAGCACACTGCGCAAGCGTCACGTGGAATACAGGCCTGGCAAAAATCACTCAAACCGAATACAACATTGCAAACCAAGTTACTGTTATTATAATCCTATAATTATATTCTTTCCGGTATCAAATCCAGTATCAATCCTCTCTCGTAGCACCTACGTAAAATGTATATTTCGTATTACAATCTTTTTCAAACAAACACAATGCAGACACCAATATAAAAATACTGAAGAATAAAAACCAGGGTAGGCATGCTTCAGCCATCATACCCGGGAAGTAATACCTGGAAAGTACAATACCTCTATAGAACAATATCTGGATAGAAGAAATATCAAGATAAAAATGCATATACATTACGCACGTGGAAATTACAATACATAAATATTCACTATTCCCATTTGCATTGCACTTGTACTGTGTTGCAAAACGGCGCATTTAAAGTACCTACATGTTTACACGCCACATAGATATTCACTATTCACATTTTGACTATATGAGCGCCTGCGTTGTGCTGTTTAAAGTTGCCATGTAATTGGTTTTGTCCCGATGACCGTCCTGGCATTACAGCAGCCAGTTCCAAGTTTCCTTTATTAGGGTCAGAGCTGAAACATAGCTTGAAGCCGTGTGTGCAGAAATGGGCTATGCCAAGAACGGAGAGAATTAGGAGAATTATGCACACGACACCATCGACCAATGACAACCCTATATTGGCCCGGCTGTTTGGCAGACAAAGTTCGTAATAATCTGAAAGAAATAACAATTCTTTTAGTAAACGATAATGATAACTAAGAAGTAGTCTGATCTTCAAAAAAAAAATATGTTTTACTGGCGGTTTAGTTCTTCTTATTTACTGATTGTAACTTTCACGAAATGTTTCAATCAGAGAGCACAATAATCTGTTGCATTGCCTATACAACACTTCAGTGAGAACTCCGTGGCTGAGTTACTGTCACTGACTTCGAATCTTTTGCCCCTTACTTGGGGTGAAGTATTCCTCATGAGAAGAAACTATGCATGAATGGCTCTATCCGGGTGCGTGCCTGTAAATGCTCAAGTTGAAATATTACATGGAGAGACATCTGGGTTTTCCTTTTAAAAGTCGCTATATGATCTAAATTGCAACAGTATGACTTTAACTCCACCAAAAATATATTTCAACAGGCAACGTCTGGTAAATCGAACGCTTGCCATAATTTTGTTTGTGTTTTCCCTAGTAGCTATAAGCAAAACATCACATTCTTTGACTGTGCACAAAATGCTGGCTAAATGTTACCGTTCGAATCTCTTTACAAATGAAAACAGATCTACATCGAGAGTAGGCATAGTTTTTTAGAGACATGTCAAGATTGTCATGTATACATAAATTACATATTCTTAACCGGAAAGACAATTCAGTAAAACATTTCAAAAAACTTCTCAACTTTACATATATGATTAAAAGATAGGTTGTCCGAACACTGCTCAACTATGTAGAATGAAAAGAAACTGGAGGCCCCTGCAAGGACACTGCATAACAACGACAGGATAAAATTACACACGATCTGAAATATAGCAAAATATTTTATCAGTTCTACAGTCATAAGATTTTTTACAGTTGACTGATTTTTTTTATTTAATGTCATTAAACGTCGTTTCAGATAATCCATATATAGCATGTCAGACTACAGGTTGAGTCACGGTATGGCACAAAGACAGGGGACAGGACGTGAAGTTGTTGCACACTTGGTTCAAGCGAGCGAAATGGTTGCAAACTTACAAAATGGCGGATATTTTCTGAAATCATCGCGTGTTCGCTTGTTTTTCATCAGGTATGTGGGTTTCTATGGTATTTTGAACTCTATGGATAGGTGCATGCATCAGTTCTATGTCTACATCAGACTCGGTTATGCGTTTCAGCGTTGTAGATTTCGAATTCTCGAGGTTATTGAAGTTATAAAATGGTCATGTTCATGTTTTGACATTTGAATTGGGTGGTTTCTTGCCGTTTTTATACATTCTAATGATCAAACTAACCTGTTTTCAGTCGGGGAACTTTCACATTCGGGAAAGTTGGGGATTCCCCTTTTCACTTTCCCGATCGGGAAATATTGATTGAAAAATTGCCCGATCGGGAAAGAAAATGCCCAATTTTTATATACCTTGGTGTATGGGTTCCGGGCATCACAGAATACGTTGGAGTATAATGCTTGAATCCATTCTTAAAACAAGTATCTAAAATTCTACCGAGGGCAAATATTTAAAACATTATCGTTTGTGAGATATTCAAGCTCAAAGTTGAAGGATATTTAAGAAAACTTACCATTTTCAGCGTTCCCGTTTTGAACATATACTTTCCCGAACAGGAAAGTAATGACAATTTCTATTATATGCAAACAGTTTACAACTTTCCAGGTTCATTTCATTGTTATTGGTACAAGTCAATTTCTTTTTTTTTCTTATATAAGTTTGTGCAAACATGTTCTATAAAATTCTGAAGTTCTAAAAAAATACAGTTATAACGAAATGTAAAAAAAAATTAAAATCGTTACTAATTTCCTTTTTGTTGGACTAAAATCATTTATTTTTGCTTTGGAAGTGTCTATTGATCGTATCTGTATAATGATATAAAATATATTTAAATTAGATAAATAGCTTAATCCCATTAAAATCTTATTTTCGCAAAAAAAAGAAAAAAAACAACCTTATCTTCGCACTTTAGGCCTACCCATGACAGATTTGCCCTTAACATCGAGCCCACTGACCTCCAGCTTCATACAGGTAACCTTGTGTTCAAATTTATACAAGTCAAGTAGTCCATGAAAAAAAATCTTTACCCCAATGATTTGGCAAACTAAACAATATTCCCGTAGCACCGCCTGAACGAAATAAAGACATGTGTTTAAGTGTAAAATGGCCATAAAAGACCTGGCTGTGCAAAAGACCTGTGACTCAAAAAAACAGTCACAAATTTACAGCTGTAAATTCGAAGGATACGTAGTTACTGTCCCTATAAGAAAAAGAGCCACGTTGGACATGGCCGATTCCCCCGCCGAAGCAAACTTTTCTTCCGAATGTTGTGAAACAATTAATTTTTGGTACTGAAGTATACACATATAAGTTAAAGGAACTGGTCTATTCATGGTCATAAACTTAATGTCCTCTATCATTGTGTGAAGTATTAAGTTAATAAAAAGAGATGATGGAAAAACATAGGTACGGTAGAGTTTATGTTCTGGTACTCTGCAATTCCCCTTTTTAGCTCACCTGTCACATAGTGACAAGGTGAGCTTTTGTGATCACCCTTCGTCCGTCGTCCGTCGTGTGTGCGTCCGTGCGTCCGTGCGTCAACAATTTCTTGTCTGCACGATAGTGGTTTCATTTATGATTTTATTTTAACCAAACTTACACACAACTTGTATCACCATAAGATCTCGGTTCCTTTCTTGAACTGGCCAGATCCCATCATGGGTTCCAGAGTTATGGCCCCTGAAAGGGCCAAAATCAGCTATTTTGACCTTGTCTGCACAATAGCAGCTTTATTTATGATTTGAATTTATTCAAACTTGCACAAAACTTGTGTTGCCATAAGATCTCAGTTCCTTTGTTGAACCGGCCAGATCCCCTAATGGGTTCCAGAGTTATGGCCCCTGAAAGGGCCAAAATTAGCTATTTTGACCTTGTCTGCACAATAGCAACTTCATTTATGATTTGATTTTAACCAAACTTGCACACAACTTGTATCACCATAAGATCTCGGTTCCTTTCTTTAACTGGTCAGATCCCGTCATGGGTTCCAGAGTTATGGCCCCTGAAAGGGCCAAAATCAGCTATTTTGACATTGTCTGCACAATAGCAGCTTTATTTATGATTTGAATTTAATCAAACTTGCACAAAACTTGTGTTGCCATAAGATCTCAGTTCCTTTGTTGAACCGGCCAGATCCCCTAATGGGTTCCAGAGTTATGGCCCCTGAAAGGGCCAAAATTAGCTATTTTGACCTTGTCTGCACAATAGCAACTTCATTTATGATTTGATTTTAACCAAACTTGCACACAACTTGTATCACCATAAGATCTTGGTTCCTTTCTTAAACTGGACAGATTCCGTCATGGGTTCCAGAGTTATGGCCCCTTAAATGTCCAAAATTAGCTATTTTGGCTTTTGCAGCCATATAGAGACTTCATTTATGGTTTTATTTGATACAAACTTCCAAAATATCTTCAACAACAATAAATCTTGGATTCCATGACAAATCAGATCCATTCGTAGTTTCCAGAGTTATTTTATATCTGATTACCTCCCCTGATTGTAGTCAAAATGGATTTATATCAGTAAGTACTTACAGGACTTATTTGAAATTTCATTATTGTCATTAGTTGGACCGAGCCAATCAGGGTAGATAACTATGGACTGATTTTATGTCAAAATTACCTCCCTTTATTTTTGAAATTAAAATGTGTATATCTCCGTAACTAATGAAGATACTGATCTGAAATTTCATTTATGTTAACAGATTTATTTGGCAGATCCTTCTTTTGTTAACTTACAATAATTTTCTTATGAATTACTTCCCTTTTACGTTACTATAAATAGCCTATTTTTAGTAACTTTTTTATTATTGGCCGGAGGGAAAAACCGAGACCACTTGTCTGTGGTACAACATGGATGGTACCTCCAATTTTTAGGTGTATTTTGACATATCTGTACCTTGGAAGAATTTTGTTTTTCTTTTTGGTTAAATTTCTTTCCTTTGTTGTTCCTGTCCTTTAGACTTAGATATTTTTTCTGAGGACCTTCTTGTCCTCAAGTGCAATGATAACAGGTGAGCGATATAGGGCCATCATGACTCTCTTGTTTATTATTGTTCTCTATTAATGTATGGAGTTGGAATAAAGTTCCTCTAGTACTTTCAGAGTTAAGCCCCAGGACAACTTAACTAAGTAAAGGGAGATAATAAAAATGGTAGGGTAGTTACGGTTCTTGTTCACTGTACTTGCTCTTAATGCCCTGAAAAGTTTACTGTCATGAAAAGTTATCTGGTATCTTGTAAGTTTATCTGGTATGTTGTGACAGTTTAAAGCACCAACAAAGCACTGGTAAATTTTCATGTTAGGATGTTTACCTTACATTCATGAAAAATTAATCTGTTGTCACGATATATTTAGTTTTCATGAAAACCTTCTTTATTTTCGCGAAAGTTTTCATGAAACCTAGTGGCGGCAGTTTTGTGTCACCATTTGCACACGATAATAATAAAAATTTCATGCAGAAATGTGGCAACAAAACGTTTGTTTTCATGGAAATGAAATGTTTTCGCGAAACTTTCAACAGAAGCTGTCTTTACAGAGTTATCTTCATGAAGTTCTTATCGCATATTTCTGCATACAAAAATAATAAAATTTTCATTAAAAATTCTATATGTATGGTGGCATATTTCTGCATACGATAATCAGATAGTTTTCGAGAAAATTCGTACAGTTTTCGTGAAAATTTTCAAACTTTTCACGAAAAGAATCTTTTGTTCTAAGTGGAAAAAATTCACGATAGTGCCAACTACTGCATACGATAACAGATACGGAATGAACAGAAATAATAAAGGGAGTTAAAAAATACGTTGATTTTTAAACCCATCTGAATGTTATAATTAAATATCTATAAATTCAAGACACTCTTAAGGGTGGTGGTCGGGGTTTGAGGTGGATATAACACACTTCATTCCGTAGAGGGGACTATTGGGTTATCTTTATGCAGTTCAGGGCACTACTTTGACATATTGTCTCGTTAACCAGACAAAATGTTCACGAAAACTTTCTCTTACTTTCACGAAAGTTTGTTCAATTTTTCGCGAAAGTTCATTAACTTTTCATGAAAACATTATGATTATCGTATGCAGAAATATGCCACCATATATATGCCACCATACCATCTTTTTTTTTTTCTTCAAAAGATGCAAAAATGTACTCACATAGTGTGAACTTCTTTTCGGAAACGATTAAGGTGATACCTGGTTGGTTTGGACTATGACCACTGTGGAGTTTATCTACACCGTCAACTGAAATACTGACCAAGGGCAGTATATGTAGGAGCCTGTGGACTATTCACCAATCGTTTAGAGATTTACTTTTTGAAGCATTTTCACATTTCTCTACCTTTATGGACAGACTCATTTTAAACGAGTGTACTATTAGTTTGCTTGGTTGAATCCAGTCCTCCCAAAGGCCTTATGAGTCATATCCAGGCTTATATATGGCTTCGGTTACAAAAGACGTATATGGAGTAACAAGAGATACCATTAATATATAGAGATGACTGAAATTATTATTTTTTTTGTTGTGGTGCACATTTTTGGCCATATATGTAAATATTAGGAAGTGAGAAAACTGCACCAGATTGCTTTCGATACTATTAATTAGTTGTTTTTTTCCACAAGAACCTTCTCTCTTTAGCAGTGAAAGCCGGTCCACAAGAACCTTCTCTCTTTAGAAGTGAAAGTCGACAACTTAATTTTTGTTATGCCTGATAGTGTTTAAGTCCCATTGAAATATTCAAAATATGTTCCAGTACAAGTGTAAATATTTTTCTGTTTTGACGCTGTCGGTGTTTATTTTAGAATGCAATTTGTTCCATCGTATTATTGTACGAAGAAAAAACACGTGTTTATGAATGGCTGTCTGAATCGCTTACTTTTCTCAAAATTAGACTTTTCCAAACTTTGTTCTAGCGTACCTAGAAACAAATAATGACTAACTGTCCGTAACAAGGGTTTTCATATTTTGAAAAATCCAGATATCAAGAATGCACCAATTAAAAGTCTCTGCGATGATGACCGAATGGTCTTTTTCTCACCCGCTGATGTTTTAACTTGAAGCTCATACAACCAGACAAGATTTATGGCCCTTGACTTAGTCAAAACTATGCAAAGAAATGGATAAAGTTTGTATTACATGTATCCCAAATAGTGTGTAAGTGTGACCCAGAACCGCACTTTTATCAGTCAGACCATATTTAAGGCCACTGATTATCAAAAATATGCATAAAGGCAATACAAGCTTATGTCGCAAGTAACCAAAAAAGTATTTGACTTAGAGTCATAAAATGTTACCGGGAGATTTTTATCTAGCATGTGAAGTTGTGAAACTGATGTTCTGTTTGGATTTATATATAATATACACAAATACACAAAAAATATCAATTCAATAAAACATTTATACCGTGTAGTCATAAATTCAGCTAAACAATATATGAAAATCTAAAGAGCAGTTAAATCTTCAAAAGATTGTTCACGTAGTTTAAAAGCTTCACTTATATATTTCGCATTTCTTATCGATCTTTTCTTGCTAGTAGAGGACATGATATATATGAATTTATTAACAGACAGCCAAGCTGTATTGATACAATATTTCTGTCTAACATGTGAATACTTATTGCAACAAAGCATAAAATGGTATTCAGATTCAACAAACTGACTAGGGCATATTTTTCAGATACGATCTTGTCTATCAATACCAGTATACCGGCCTACTTCGATTTCTAAGCTATGTGATGCAGTTCTAAAACTTGCATATTGTTTTCTCAGTAAATTGTTTGGTAAAATATCTAAATATTTTTCATAACAAAATTCAAGTTTATATTTTCTATAATTATTATTCAAGTTTCGATACATTTTGAATAGACGCTTTCCAATTTTGTATTTACTGATCACGTAGCCGTTGCTTATTTTAATTGTTAGAAACAAAACAAAAGCGTCAAGTGCAACAGTGTATAATGTTGTATGTTCAGTTCTTTATATTATATTAATTTTGCATTACATTGCAGTATATTACACAAATTACCAGTCTTACTTTTTATTGCAGAGACCACGAGTTTAACCGAAGGAAAGGAAGCGTACCAAAGTATGGAACATTAAGAAAATTGAATGATATATCAACAGGTGTTTGACCAGATAAGCCACATTACAGAGTTGACGAGTTCAGTTCACTAAGACTATATTTTGAGCGAACTCACAAATTAAATACAGCGCAACAGTTACCCTGTTTACAGTGGATTGAAATTGATAAACTGTAACAAGAAAATGTTCGGCTGCGATTAAATCCGTCTTCTCTGAAAATGGACAAACATAATTATGATGTTTTCTGTTGATTGCCGTCACAAATTTAAATGCCAACTCTACTGTTTTCAATTTTTCCTTAATAAAGTTGCTTGTGTCCAAGATTACATCGTTTTGGATACCGTGCAACTTCGGTTTTGCATTTTCCTAAGTTGTTTGTGGTACTTCTTCTTTCTGTTTAAAACCAATCAATTTTCCAATCAGAAACTTTAAACGACAAAATTAAGCACGTGACAAAATGGTGGGAACTACATTCATGTTTGAGCTGATGTTACACTGTAACATAGTACAGCGTCCGTGTGTTTTAGTGTTAGTATCGAATTATTTATTGTTTTGATACACAGTAGTATGACTTACAAGATATTCAAAGACGGCGATTTATGTTTCAGAAATAAAATATGAACTATGCCGCATGTCCGTAAAGGGGTATTTTACATGTATCTTATCACCAACACTCAATAGCCTTGTTTCGTATTATGATCATGTTATATCGACACAAGATTGCGCAGGTGGATAAACAACTACTATAACTTCTAATGAGTTCAAAACATTTTACATCATAATCATATCTTAAGACTGGGATATATTTTTGTACATTTAATCTAGAAATGAAACATAACGTATGCATTTATGTCATTATGTTATAACATCACTGTTGTATATAAATGTGTTGTTTGTTTTTTTCTATCAAAACTACATTTATAGGTTCTTAGCTTTGTATCGGGAAATATGCACGAGTTCTTTAGTGGAAATATTGCGCGACTTTAGGAGCGCAATATTCTTCCGCTGAAGAACGAGTGCATATTTCCCGATGCAAAGATAGAAACCTTTTTATTACATACGTATCTACACGTATAAATATTATGTAAATATCATAAATATGTTCAATAGTCTAAATAGGATTGACAATACTGAACTAAATAGAAAAATATAGTGCAACAGCACACACTGAATTACGTCACGCACCAGATATGAAATTCAGGCGTTAGTGTATAGAAAAATATTGACGTTTCCGGTACCAGTGTAACTTAACGGGGAATAGAAATGAGTATGTAATAAGTACTAATATTTTACGAAAAACAGCTTTTATGAACATATCATGTATCCTGGTAGTTTGTTGTTTCATGTGACGACAAATGACGTTGAAGCACAAACCGTGAACGGGATTTCTTTTCACAAATACCACATTCCAGAGGAGAATTCCCATCGCTGTCTCAGTCTTGCGTTTTTGCCTTATTATCGGCTTTTGCGGTGATTTTCACGATGGGTCTAATTTTCCCATATGTTTGAAAGAGGACCATAGTATATTCCAGGTGACAAAAGTTCTAGAGATAGTAGAGGTTGATTACTTAAATAAGTGTGAGTGAGAGATGACAAACAGTCCAAGTACTGTTTGACTTTTAGGTGGAAAACACGCACAGACAACTGGAACAGGCTCAGGATATTTTGGAAGTTCTCTTAATTATGGATATATTCTTACCCTAGCGGCTCCTAAAAGAGACCAATTGCTCCATTTGCATAAACTTGGGACAGGACATTATAATGATGCTACAGACCGGCTTTTTTCATGGGAGCATTTTTCGAGAGTGGTGTTTCTCAGAACAGATTGTTTCTTATATGTAACATAACATGTCAATAGTTTTCTATTTTTTTTATAAGAAGACATGTCATACTAAAAGACCATTTATGTTTTTCACAACAGCTCACCTCGAGCATAACTGAGAGTGACGTCACTGACAAGCGTTACGGTACTGTAAACAATGGTAACGAGGATGTTACAATTTTGGTTCATATCTTTTTCTCAGATCTGCCATACTCAATTTAGTGGTTCTGTATAAAAAGGATTTCGCTAGGTGATAAATATGCCACAAAACTTGATCAAATCTAGTTTCTAAGCCAGCTTCACACACTTTCAAAATTTCAGAAAAAAATCTAATGAATTAACTTCCATTTTCTCAATAAACAAAGGATTCTGTTAAAATGCTGGTAGAAATACACGTGTAACTTACCATGCATTTTACACCCCCAGTAGTCTCGATTGCGTTTACATTCTCGGTTGCTGACCTTGTCGCAAGCAGACCAATCAGTGCCATAGGGAACACCTTGAAATAGTTTTAAATGTGTTTAGTCAATATATATATATATCTAATTTTGACAATTACTTCCAATCATAACGCATTGGATTTAATATAATTATAAGATTTTATTATTTAACTGATGGTTGCAGATACGCAAATAACCTTCCTTTTTTCTCAAGTTAGTAACTAAAATACAAAACACTTAAGATAGTAAATATATATGACCTACAAACCTCATAGAGTAAATCCGAGCACGTGTAACCTATCCGTAATTCGCTGTTATTGATCCATATAAGCAAACACTTATTTTTGTCTAAATATAGAATGACAGGTCATTAAAGCCTAATCACATACTCCCACGCTTTACTTTAAATCATTGCGACGTATTATGTAGTTCCTACTGAACTTATATATTTCGTAATCTCCCTTGTGTGTGTGTGTGTTTGTCAATTAACTAAACATCTTTTTTTCCATATTTGTTCTTTAGAAGTTGTTATTAAACGTGAGTTTATCATGTATTTGTGTTAAAGGAGTAAATGAGTTCCCCCTCAATACATATATACATGTATTTGTTAACAATTGATTGCACTCTTTTTTTTTTTTGCAGGTTACTACCGGAACTAGTTTTGGCTTTATTCAAATTTATTTGTATATCCTCATGTAGTATTATATAATACCTTGGGTGAATAAAGTTATCTGTCTGTCTGTCTGATTATGTCATCAACAGTGTTGTCTTTATGAAAGTTATGACACAAATCGGACAGACGATTAGCGTATATACCGTAAGTATTCAGTGAGTCAATATATTATCAATTCTATAAGAATGAATAAAAATATGGCTAGATTTTCAAAACAAATATATATCTATTTAAATAGCGAAAACATAATCTATTATTATTTGTTTTTCTGTTTTCCATCAAAATCAAGAAAACATGCTAAAACGAAAACTATTGTTTGAAAGGAAAAAATAGTATTTCCATGGCAAAATGCATTTTTCTTAGTACGTTTAATAAAGAGTATACATAACTTCCCGCACCAGAACACACAAACTGCATAAGTAGCTTTCTCCATACTACATACAACTAACAATACTGTCATGCACTGAGACGCATATACTGTCAGGCACTGAGACGCATATAATGTCAGGCACTTAGACGCATATACTGTCAGGCACTGAGACGCATATACTGTCAGGCACTGAGACACACTGACACTGTCAGGCACTGAGACGCACTGATACTGTCAGGCACTGAGACGCACTGATACTGTTAGGCACTGAAACGCACTGATACTGTCAGGCACTGAGACGCACTGATACTGTCAGGCACTGAGACGCACTGACACTGTCAGGCACTGAGACACACTGATACTGTCAGGCACTGAGACACACTGATACTGTCAGCCACTGAGTCGCATACACTGTCAGGCACTGAGACACACTGATACTGTCAGGCACTGAGACTCACTGATATTGTCAGGCACTGAGACGCACTGATACTGTCAGCCACTGAGACGCACTGATACTGTCAGCCACTGAATCGCATACACTGTCAGCCACTAAGACGCATATACATACTTTACGATTTCAGCACAAGTAAAAAAAACACTGAGAACTAACAGGAAGTTTGTGTGTGTTTGTGAGTTTGCGTATTAGAGGGAAGGGGATGAGAATTTTCATTTCCTTTAATGAACAAACTCCGATAATCTGGTGACATAATGTGCTTCCAAAGGATCTTCCCTACCGCAAAAATGATATAAGCTGTTCTCAATAATATCTCGACTCTTAACTGACTAGTTCCAAACAAGGAAGTGTAAGCCATGTCACCGCAGTAGTTTCAGTTAGTTTGAAATATACCAATTCCATGTATGGTTTTAACTCAATGTATCAGACATTTAAAGAAGACACAGAGAACCAACACAGCCCGTCATAGCAAATGAGCTTTGAATTTTAAAGTACTCTAATTATAGAGAGGACATTGTCAATATACGCAATTTTGACTACTTATATACTTACACAAACTGATTGGTCAACAAATTTGGCCTATATTTTATAGAGATACACATTCTATATACAGTAAGGATGACGAGTTGAAATCAAATAAAATACCATAGAATTTGAAAGGACACTGTCAATATCCGCAGTTTGAAAACTTCAAACTAACTGGCTAAATATCTATAATCTGAACTAATTTTACAGAGATACACAATTTGCATACTTTTCTATTCTTTGCTTAATAAATTCAAAAGACATAAATCCTTAACTACCGGGACAATTCTGCTGGTTGACAAACTTGGCCAAGATGATAGAAATGCTTCGTTTGTAAAAGTATGGGTGACCTAAAAAGGTACACTAGTTACCTAGTTTAGGCAATTTAGCAATGACCTATTGAAGGGCCATAACTCTAGAGATATTGGTCCAAACTGACAGATTATCAAACTTAACGTAGATTTTATACTTTCGGTAATATTTTTTTCTGTCTGTATAAGTGTAGTTGGCGTCATCAAAGTCAAAATACTTTTCAAAAACAAAAACAAAAAAAACATGATATAAATAAAGAATTGCGTAATGTCAAAATGACACAAAGCTTGATTTACATACTTACCAGTATAGACACGAAAACTGGCCCGAAATTGAAAACTGGGTACTCGACATGCGGAAGTGCCATCACAAGAGTAACCACCCCTGCTATGAACAGCGGACATGACGTAATAATTTGCATAAAGCTGAGCTGATTGAGCCGCTGGAAGCCAACTTGACGTCGCATGCCAATGGCTGAAAAAAATGTAGAATAATAAAACTCATAATAATAATAACTATGGTTTTCATTTCTAACTAGATTGTCAAAAATGCATGTAAGATGTATTTTCCATTAAGAGGCCAATGTCAATCGGTACTTTTAACGTGCTATTAAATATTTTTGTATCCTTTGAAACTTCGGTCGTTCATATAGCTCATACTAGCGCATCACTTTCGTACCATCCGGGCAATACAAAAAATGCTTTCGGAGAATCTACATAATCGATACCGCAACTGTCTCTGAAATGAATACTGATGTTGGGTGAGGCACCATGAAGGCAAGATATTTATCACTGAGGCAACACCATGTTATTGTTTATGATAATAACTAACGTCCGGCCTGTTTTTCAGTCTTGTCTTAGTCCTGTAATTATGTAATGCCTGGTAAGTTCAGTTTGATCTCTGAGCAAGGCGTATATACTCCATGCGGACTGGCAAACACATGCAGTCCGAATAACTCGCATGTCGCCGACTTCAAATTCATGCGAGAAAGTTGTAATTTTGGGCAAAAAAAATTTAAGAAATCGTTTGAGATGAACTAACTACCGTAACATAACTTACAAACTTCTGAGTGTAATACAAATAAAACAGACATCAGTACATGGCGTCAACATTTCTTAAACGAGCACTTTTCAAGATAACCCAGTAACCCTGTTCTGACAAAAAATGATACGGATGAATTTGGAAAGCATTGTTAAAATGAAACTTTACCATTGGTCCATTTTAAAATCACAGCCGAGAATTAACGTGTCAGATGCTTACACAGGGAGACTGCTTCTCAAACGAGGTAAAATTCTCTTACCTCTCCGGCGTGTAGCTTCTCTTGGTTCTCCATCGAAACTTCTGCCACTTCTTTGTTGGAAAACTTCCGGTTGGCTGTTGGATGCCATCATGTGTGTGCTACTTTCATTGAGTTTTCGTTCCTCTGCCTTTTTTATTCCGAAAGATTTTATTCGAAACTCTGATATGTTTATTGCTTGATAGATCAGGTCAGTTCAATTTAAACTGTTTCAGTAAATTAGCTGTGTAATGCTAGCACTTTTTTCTGTTAATACCGAAGACTTTCTTTTATATCAAACAAATAATTTTTAAAAAATCGGTCTGATTGTATGCCCAAAATAAATTACAAATTCCTCAATACGCAATTCAGTTCTTGAATTACAAATCCCTTTATCGTATTTCTATGACTTTGTGAAAAATGCCATAGAAACGATATTTGAGGAAGGCACTGATTAGCAAGTCAGTTGATATCTCCGGAGTTAATACACACACGCAGACTTTTAGCACCTTCAACAACTTACTAATACATGTATCTCATAAATCAGGAGAAAGCTTAGTTTTTATTTAACATATATAAGATCCATTTTCTTAAGAAAAAGATATCTCTAAATGTCTTATCCAGAGTTTTAGTTTGATTGTAAAGTTTTTGTTATGGGTTATCTCAGAACGCAGCCTTTTCAGGGTGAGACCATTCTATGCAAATATAAAATAAATAAAATAGTGTGAAAATCAAGATTCAAAGTGAGAATTTTAAACAATTTACTTGTCGTGTTCACATGTATATGCATGAAGCTGTGACAATACTTAGCGAAAAATACCTGTATCAGGCATATTTTCAGTCAAATTTCGGTTATCTCAAACTAAAACACTCGGGTTTCTAACTTATTAACATTTACGTAAAACATAAGGAAAAAAATCAACTTTAGTACTGCAGTGAAGCCTATCAAATCGATCATAGACCCGTAAGTCATTAAACAAACTGTCATATTCATCAACATAGTTTTCTTCATGGCCCTGTAATAACTCCAGAACTGATGTTGCTACAGGCCTATGGCGGATACGACAGACCTCAAGGAGTTAAAGGAATCACCGTATAATGGCAGACAGATTACAGACTTATTACATGAGCGTTTCATTGTTTATGTATTCTGATATATTTCTAGAAACAATAAGGAATGAGGTTGAATTTGGGGAAGTAGAACTTACTTCTAATATGAGCTACACTACAGTAGATTTTAAGTTTAATGTGAAAAATTGCCGACTTCGCTATCGAGTACGAAATCTGAATCTATTGGATCTGTGAAAAATATAAATGCTAACTGTCCAAACTTTTATTACTGTTGATACTGCAGTAATCATCATAATCATCGTCATTATTCTTATTATGATTATGATTATGATTATGATCATTATTATTATTACGAAGAAGATAAGGACTTATTAACAACCTTCTTCGCTTCCCAGTTTCTGTCTGCGTAGTAGGAGTTGAATAATCGCATGAATCTGTAACTGTGTGATTGACTAATACATTTCTGCCTCTAAAAAGCAAGTGCAAGCAGTTAGGATGATCAAATTCGGATTGTCGCATACAAGAGCTTGTTATTTAAACAATAAAATGGTTTGACACGATCATGTGTTTGAAATGATGCAATCATTCTTTTCAGGTTTTCAAGATGAGTTATTAAGAATAGCTTTATTGCGCGAATATTTGTCAACCACATCATGCGTTATCTTAGGACAAGGGATTCATCGGGATTTATATAATTTTAATATAATTGAAATTTGGTTATTCTTGATCTAAACATTGTTGAAATGAAATTATATTCTTATGTAATGTGACAATTTAACTGTTTTCAATTTTTTTCAGGAATTATAATGTCTTGGGGTTAATTGATAACAAAGTTATAGGGTTCTAGTTAGAAATGTCTACAAAAACGGACGTTGATGGAAGGGAAAAAAAGCTTGGAAAGTTTGAACTTGCAGTGTAGTGGCAGTACAAGTCTATTTTAATAGAAATATTAGCCACGGAAGTATCAATATATAGTATTATACACGTTTGCCACAGATGCATCAATATATATAGTAAACAAGGTCTTGATATGGAGAAATCATATTTATTAAAAAACATAATTCATTAGTATTCTCATGACAGTAGTTTGTATTTTCCCTGCGCCAAAACAGATGTCTTCTCATAAATTCAATCGCTGTTATTGATCGCGGCCTATCATATTGAATAGGACAAGTATATGCGCGCTGGGGAAAATATTTCATGATGGACCTGTGAATTCTTTACTTATGGGTGAAACAGGTCTCATAAGCGTAAATACGACTAGCTTCTACTGATTATAGGGGATGAAAATCCCCGAGACGGTAACGTCCGTATATAGTTATTCGTCTTTGTTGTCTGCATATACTGAGACAATTTTTTCGATGTTTTCCGGTTCCGGTTTATATACACACCGCAGACTGGTTGTCTGCATGAACATCCGAGCACCCCGAATCAGTCATAGAAACTCGTAAACCGTGCTAACATGATTATTTTACTTCTTTTTCGTAATGAAAACTGTACATGCAACTGAAAAAAACTTTTAAAACAGTAAGGAAGTGTAAAGGCCGTCAAGTTTCTGCGTGGAGTGCAAACAAACAAAAAAATCCTAAAAGCTAGTGCGAGAACGCTGAATGACGTCACCGTCACGGCTTCCGTAAATTTTGCAAAGTATGATATTCGCTATAAGGGGTATGATGACACTAAATGTGAACTACAGTTTAGAGCAAAGTTTCACTTTCTTGAGCGTTGAATATTTCTTTCTAAGCGGATATAAAAAGATAAATCCCCAATGCTAGGTGGTGCCTTAATTCATATTAAAACATACCGTACGATTTGTTGTGAATTAACTGTTGTTGTACTTTTAGTAGTTCAACCGCCACCCTTGTTTAAGAGCAACATTTAAAAAACACATTTTTTTTTTCATCCTCAAGTAATAAGTAAGTTGACTCACCCAGTATCCTCAAGTAATAAGTAAGTAGACTCGCCCAGTTTAATCGATCTAGACGCATAATCTAACTCTATACAATAGAGCGCCTATTTCACCCGATTTACATTCGGAACATTTTCACGCGTTTCGGGCTTTATCGTATGTTTAACATGGGATTTTTGAACCGTCCAAAGATGTTGGAAATGTTTGTCTCATTGTTTATTTTTTTTAACAAAACTGTTACTGCTTTCATTGTCTACCACTTTTTTCTACCCTTGCCTGAAAAAAACAGTAATGAGTTTGTACACTGTTCAGACAATTGTGCTCTGTTGAAATTTAACCAAACACAAGTTTACCTGCATAAACAGAAAGCATGATATATCACCATGCGCGGATCCAGAGTGTGTGTGTGTGTGGGGGGGGGGGGGGGGGGGGGGGGGGCCGGGGGTCCGGACCTCCCTGGAAAATCTTTAAAATAGAAAGAAAATGCTTTCGAAAAAGGCAACATTAGGACTGCATGTAAAGTAAATGCGGCTGCTGCTACATACGACCCCGACATAATTCATATTATTTATCTAAAAGAAACTAAGAATTTTACCTTCAAGAAAGCTTGATTTTATCATTTTCCCAAATTTAACAGGTTAGTCCATAAAACTGTCCCAGAATGCAAAAAAAATAAGTGCTAAGTTTCAAAATTTCCGGGGGGGGGGGGGGGGGGGGAGCAGTGGATCAGAACCCCTCTGAGAAAATTGGCTGTGTCCGTGCATGGTCACTATACCTGTCCAGTACTGGACATTATGGTAAACGCTTCTTTCCTGCACAAATGACAATTTCGCAACTTCTGTCCGGTTTGTACAAATTTCTGGCCGCGATAAACCATTTGACTTGTAAATGTAATTAGTGCACATATATAATCAATGATATATCCTTCCAAGAAGACCAACAATATGCCATCTTGCAACGTTGTGTGTCGGTAGTGCATTAATGAACATCTGTAATAGAGCGTCCATTAACCTGCTTTCTTGTTCCATGCATTGACCGAGTAAATTAAGAGCAGTTTCCCTGTGGAAGAGTTTTGGTTCTGTAGACACGGTTATAAATAGTTTGTTAAGAGCTCTCTGTTGATCTCTTTGTCTGCCTAGTTGACCATAGATCAGATACTGAAGGTAGTACAGGTAAGGGAGAGGATCTACGACAGCCCAGTCCATCCAGTGGTCATACACCTCATCACGCATGGCTTTTTCTTCTTCTGTACATCTAAACATTTCATGTTGAAGAGAGCGAGGAACGCAGTGTACCTCTCTACGTGTAAATGAAACTCCAAATGCAAAGTAAAATGTTAATAAATTGAAATTTTCACGATGAAGAATATCAATAGGAAATTTCCATGTAGAGTCTTGTATATCGGTACTCGTACAATCACATAGTGGTTCAATGAAACGAGGATTATATCTTTCTTCCACGTCACGAAGTACAATCACGGTCCTCTCCAGATCCCCGGCACAAAATAACGCTGATGCCAGTTTTCTTCTTCCAGCTGCAATATCAGAATCAATTCCCTGTGAAAATAAGGACAATGCTGTGTTAGAAACACTTTGTCCTTGTGAAATGTAGTAAGATGCTAGCGATGATCCATTTGCTGTACAAAGTGACGGTATCATCAACAAAATAGCCTTACGTTCTATACCTCCACCGTTCCTGTATACCTGTAACATAGCTGATAATCGGGTTTTCATCTCAGAAAATATCCTCGGTATATCTAACTGATTTATACTTTTCTTTATTGCTAAATTAACCGCAAACATTGTTTGCATCATTCTGTAGTATAATCTACTATATATATTATGATGATTTTGATCAGGTGTCTGATAATTAAATCGTATAAGCAGTAAACTGCATTTGTCTCTCAGACGAGCTCCGACATTGTCTATTTCTATCCCAAGTAAAGCGCGACCAAATTTACATATAATATGCTCAAAAGCAACAATAAATTGTTGTCTGGATCTAACATCAAACTTTCCTGCCATCAGATTGTTTCCGGGAATGAAATATTGAGGGCAATAATCTTGTGACGGATACTTACCAAATACTTTTATATAGGAGTCGTAACATAGTAACTTCCCTTATCTGCTTCTCCGCCATTTGCCGTCTCTACCCGTTAGAAAGAAAAACACGGTACATTACATTGATAAAGCTGTGTATTTACTGTACGTATTTTGTGATCTTGCATTTAGAATAAGTTATTTAAACGGTATGAATTGATATATGTTTTCTGGAATGCATTTATGAAGTATTTGTTGTTTTGAATGCGGGAATCGGTCTTAGACGTTAGATGCTTATAAAAGTATATTGAGTTAGAAGGCGCTCTATGAATTATGAAGGCTGAGAGTTTTAACCAATCAGAATAGCTTTAATATTTGTTGCGGGGTATGATTGAGAATTTTAGCCAATCAGAATAGTCGAATTATTTGCTGCGGGATATGACTGGGGTATAAATAGATCTGTTCAATGCTGTAGAGTCAGTCTGCTTGTTGTCCATGTAAGTGTCGGATCGGAGCAGTACTTATATTTACTGATGCACAGAAATCTCAGATATCTGGCATTAAAAATATTTTACTGTTCCAGTAAAACCTCATGGGCAAATGTATGAAAGTGTTTAGAATATATATAGAGATATATTATATAGAAATATATTTAGAGTTCTTAAATAGAGGAGATCTATTTAAGATTCCTTAAATAAGCATTCGAACGAAGAGTTGTTTGAGAGTTGAAACTATTTTGAGAGTTTGAACTATTTCATATTTTGTGATTTAAATTGTTCAGTTGTTTTGAGATTGAAAATCATTTCTTAGAATATAAGCCAATCATAAGGTTAGGAAACCTGAGGAAAATTTATATATTTGAAAAGTTAAAATCATTAGGCAAAGTAGCCCAAGAAAAATTATTATTATACATATTTAGATATTAGGAATAAGGCACGCTCCTGTTTCACGCTACAAAATTGGTGGCAGCGGTGGGATATCATTGATAAATATATCTTTATCACTTACCTACGTATTTTAAAGCTTAAATACACACATATTTTTGAGTTATAGCCGAGGCAAGGGATACGGAAGATTTTTCTTTCTATTTTGAAAAGATAGATAGGTTACAGAAAGAGAATGAGAGTTTAAGAATGAAGTATGAAATTGAACTGTTAGAAAGACAGTTGGCCGAGTTACAGGCTTCAGGCCTGGAGAATGCTAAATATGATATGACTAGTATCCCTATATACTCAAAACCAAAACGGCAGTTGCCAAAGATACCTAGTATAACACGTGAAATTTTGAGTCAAGGGCAACATTCGACCGTTTCACCTGGTTATGACCCGAATGTTAAACATTCAACGCCAAAGTTTGAGATACCTTATTTAGGGTTAAGAAATGAATCACAAAATGAAAATGCAGAAGCTAGGAGAAAAATATTTTCAAAACCAAAGGAAAGCTCAGATCAAATAAGCAGTGATAAGAAGTCTGAAATGTCCGTTAAGACTAAAGATACAGTTTCAAGTTCAAACAAAAATAAATCTGAAAACGAACTTTCGGATCATAATAGAAATATATCTAGTAGTGATAAATCTACAAGTTCAGATACATTTGCAGAATCTAGTGTTAAATTTATTCAAAGTAAGCCTTCTGTATTAATGAAACCAGCGACATATGATGGTACAGGGTCTTGGATAGACTATAAAGCACATTTTGAGGCTTGTTCAAAAATAAATAATTGGTCAGATGAACAGAAAGGTTTGTATCTCGCTGTATCGTTAAGAGGGCAAGCTCAGGGTGTATTTGGAAATTTAGGAAAGTCTAGTAGTAGTTATACTGATTTAGTAAATGCACTTCAAGAAAGGTTTGCACCCCGAACCAGACTGAGCTATACCGAGCGCAACTTAGGGAAAGACGACAGAAAGCCACAGAAACTTTATCTGAAATGGCTCAAGAAATAAGACGTTTGACTAATTTAGCATACCCTTCAGCCCCTGGAGATGTAAAAGAGACCTTAGCAAAAGAACAATTTATTGATTCGCTTTCGAATTCAGAAATACGTTTAAGAATAAAACAAGCTAGGCCTATAAATCTAAATGATGCAGTACGCCATGCAGTAGAGCTCGAAGCATTTAATAAGGCTGAGCGCAAACGTCTAGAAGGCCAGGGATATGTAAGAAGTTTTAATTCATCAGAACAAAATGAAATAAGAAAGCAAAACAGAACAATAGAGATGTTGGCCAAATCAGTTGAAGAACTGAAGACTAAGTTTGATACATTTCAAAACAAAAATAGGTCAAGAAGATCAGATAGCTTTCTTGAAGGGAAATATAACTATAAAGACAAAACAAACATGCCTAAGAATACAGACACATCTAGGACATTTTCGAATCAGAATAGAAAACCTAACAATAGGTTTACATGTTTTAACTGTGGTGAAGAAGGTCACACTCAGTATTATTGTCCGAAAAGGCGACAAAATAATGACAAAAATTCAGTAGGACCAAAATCGAAACATAACTTTAATTCATCTTCTAGGAATAGTTCTTCGAATTCAAAACAAGGTTCCGGGTTGTATGTTACTGGAATAGTTAACGGAAGAGAGGCAAATTGTTTAATTGACACAGGAGCAACTCTAACTATGGTTTCAACACAGTTCTTTGAGATGCTTGAACATAATAAAGATTTAGAAATATTTGAGCATGACATTTTGACTGCATCAGGTTCACCTTTGAATACAAAAGGTTAAAACAGAAATTAATATTGAGATAAATAAATGTAAATGTCTTGCTAACGTTGTTATCTCAGATATTGATCTTGATATTGTCTTAGGACTTGATTTTATGAAAACTCATAATGTAGTTGTAAATGTGTTAGACGAGACAATGCTGCTTCAAGGCAAAACATGTAAATTAAGCTGTCAGGGAAACATAGGGTGTTACAGAATTCTTGTTAAAGAAAAATCGGTTGTTCCACCAAGGTCCGAAACAATCATTGAGGGAAAAGTTTCGAATCCTGAAATGATACATAAACATGGCCTATATATTGTAGAACCTATGGAGAACCAACACACCTATGATAATAGGCTGATCGCAAATCTTTAGTACGTGGAAATAGTACTGTTCCACTTAGGATAATGAACCTTTCGCATGAAGAACAAACTTTATATCCTGGAACAAATTTAGCAACTTTAAGTCCTGTTTCTAGTGTTAGTTCCACGTCAAAGAAATGTAATGTTCCTTCCAAAATACCTGAACATTTGAAAGATCTTTATGCAAGATCTACTACAGGTCTTACTGAAATACAAAGAAAACAGGTAGCTAAATTGTTGATTAAGTATTCAAATATCTTCTCTGAGTCAGAAACTGATATAGGTAGAACTGGTATTGTAAGACATCAAATTCCAACTGGAGATGCTAGACCAGTTAAACAACCATTGCGTAGAGTTCCAGAACACTTGAACAAGGAAATTGAAAAACAAATTAAAGATATGTTGGACAGAAATATAATTGAACCTTCATCAAGCCCATGGTCAAGTGGTGTGGTAATGGTTAAAAAGAAAGACGGTACACATCGCTTTTGTATTGATTATAGAAAAGTCAATGATCTTACGATTAAAGATGCATATCCACTTCCTAGAGTAGACGAATCTCTCGATCAGTTAGCTAATGCACAATGGTTCAGTAGTCTAGATCTATCTTCGGGCTACTGGCAAGTAGAAGTAGAAAAAGAAGACCAAAAGAAAACAGCATTTTCAGCAAGGTTCGGTTTATTTGAATTTAAGGTCATGGCATTTGGATTATGTAACGCGCCTGCAACCTTTGAAAGGCTTATGGAAACTGTTCTAGCAGGCTTACATTGGCAAATTTGTTTAATCTATTTAGACGATATAATTGTTTTCGGCAAAACATTCGAGGAAATGGTCAAAAATTTAGAGACAGTTTTTGAACGATTAAATGAAGCAAATCTAAAACTTAAACCGAAAAAATGTTTTCTATTTGCTAAAGAGGTCGAATTTTTAGGACATATCGTATCGGCTTCTGGAATAAGAACAGACCCAAAGAAAATTGAGAGCATAAAAACGTGGCCAACACCAACTAATGTTCACGAAATTAGATCTTTCTTAGGTCTTTGTGGATATTATAGAAAATTTATTTTGAACTTTTCTGAAATCGCAAAACCTTTGTTTAAGTTAACAGAAAAACATCAGTCATTTTTATGGAATCAGGAATGCGAAAAATCGTTCACGACTTTAAAGCAAATGCTAGTTCAAGCTCCGATTTTAGCACATCCTGATTTTACAAAGCCATTCATCTTAGATGTAGATGCTAGTAATTTTGCTATTGGAGCAGTTCTTTCACAAAAGGTGAATAATTCAGAACGTGTTGTAGCTTATGCCAGCAGAACTTTAAGTAAAGCTGAACGTAAATATTGTGTTACCAGGAAAGAGCTGTTGGCTTTGGTTTATTTCGTGAAATATTTTAGACATTATTTATATGGCCAGAAATTTGTTATAAGAACTGATCATGGTTCACTCCGTTGGCTGATGAATTTTAAAAACCCCGAAGGTCAAGTTGCCCGGTGGTTAGAGATTTTGTCAGCATATGATATGACAATTGAGCATAGACCAGGTAGACTTCACAAAAATGCCGATAGTTTAAGTAGAATACCTTGTAGACAATGTGGCATTGATAATCACCCTGAATTTAAAGAAAAAGCTTTCATGGTCAATTCATGTGATCAGAAATCTGAAAATTGCACTGATATAGATTTACAAAGTGCACAGGAAGCAGATGACAATATCCAGATTGTAAAGGCGTGGTTAGTTAAGGGAAATAGACCAGAATATAAGGACATTTTAAGTCAAAATTATTTTGTGAAATCATTATGGGGTCAGTGGTCTAGATTAGCCATTAGAGATAATTTGATAGTTAGGAAATGGGATGTTTTAGGTACTGATGTTGTGTATTGGCAAGCAATAGTACCGCTTAAGTTGAGACAAACAGTTTTAAAATATTCACATGATATAAAAGCTTCTGGACACTTGGGTATTCGAAAAACTTTGAGTAAAATAAGACACAGATTTTACTGGCCAGGGCTTCAAAATGATGTCAGAGGTTACGTATCGAGTTGTGAAGCATGTCTTAAACGGAAAGGACCCACACAAACAAGAAAAGCTCCTATGCAAATTGTAAGAAGTGGTTATCCGTTTGAAAGAATTGCTATTGACATACTAGGTGAACTTCCCCAAACTGAGTCAGGAAACAAATATATTTTAGTAATTGCAGATTATTTTACAAAATGGACGGAATGTTTTCCGATGGCAAATATGGAAGCTCGAACAGTTGCTAAGATTTTAATTGAAAATGTAATTACTAGGTTTGGTATTCCAAATACCATTCATTCAGATCAAGGTTCTCAATTTGAAAGTAAACTTTTCAAAGAAATGTGTTCTTTATTGCAAATTAAGAAAACCAGAACGACACCATACCATGCTCAATCTGATGGAATGGTGGAAAGGTTTAACAAAACTTTGGCTACAATGTTGAGTATGTATGTTGAAGAACATCATAGAAACTGGGATGAACTTCTTCCCTATGTTATGATGGCCTACAGGTCGACTGAACACGAAACTACAGGAATGACACCAAATATGTTAATGTTAGGTCGAGAATTAAGTACTCCTTTAGATTTAGCGTTTGAAATGCCCCCTAGCATTAAGAAAATACCAGCATCACAGTGGGTTTGGGAATTGCAAGAAAATTTAGAATCAGCTCACAATTTAGTTAGACAAACTACTGAAAAAGCTATGAAACGACAAAAGATTTTTCATGATACAAAATTATCTTTTGACAAATTTACTGTTGGTGATAAAGTTTTTGTATATTTTCCTGTTAAAAAAGTAGGCTGTTCTTCGAAACTAACATCATTTTGGAGAGGTCCATATATAGTAGCAGAAGTAGTTTCAGATGTATTATATAAAGTCAATTGTGGTAAATTAAGCACATTTCAGGTTATCCATGCTAACAGGATGCGAAAGGCGCCAAAACAGATGACATTTGATGATAGCCCAGTAATGTCAGATTCATTTCAGATAGACTCAGATCAGAATAACAGAATATCAGATGATGAAAGTTTAGAAGAAGTTATACCAGATAAGAGTAGATATGGTAGAGAGAGAAAGAAACCTGCATGGTTAAATGACTATATACGTTCTATTTTCAGATCTAAAATGCCAAACACCAAAACGACCAAAAGAAAAGAAGTGCCTGAAAAGGATACAGAGAATATCAGAATACCATGTGCAGTGTGCGGTGTCACTTTCAAGAAAATTTCCTATCTGAAAATTCAAAGGAAGAAGTATCATAAGAAAGTAGAAGAAAAAGCTACATTTGAGAAGAAAAGTGAAAATGCAGCTCAAACAATAAGTGTAGATACAAGTGAAGACGAAAGTGATTGGGACGTAGACCCAGACATCAGTATTCAAGATGATGAAGATACGGAAAGGGATGAAAAGGAGAGCAAGGGTGAAAACAGTCAGGAAAGTGATGATAGTGATGGAAGCAGTTTAAGTGAAAGTGAAGTTAATGTAATAGGTGCAAAGTCCGAAATCAAGGAACAGTCAGAAATAGAAGACAAAGCCCTAATGAACAAAGAATTGGAAACACAGAAGCAGTCTGAAGCTAAAGATATTATGAAGGGACGTCTTGAGAGACTAGGAACAAAGCCAAAGATATTCGTGCCGAAACGAAAAGCTTTTCCACTGATGGAGAAATCCAAGGAGATGTATAAGAAGCAAAAATTTGACAATACTATTAAGCCTGAGAAAAGACTACCAGTAGATAAGCAAACTAACCTTCCTAAGGTTGAGAAGAATGTTAATAAGATTAACATAGAGTGTGAAATGGCTATTGAGCAAGACAATACTGCAGTGCAAGATATGTCTGTGAAATATGGTTCAAAGAAAGTTTTTCAGAGTTTTGAAAAAGTTAAAGGAAGAAAGTATGAAAGAGAAGAAACCATAAACTTAGGTGATTATATACCAGAAGATATAAAGATTGAACCTAGAAACATTACGTTGAAGAAGAAAACGTCAGAGGGAAAATGTGTATTTGAAATTGAAATAGAGGAGCTAAGAAAATAAGAAACAAAGATGTTTCTAACAGTAAGAGAGACTTGGAGATGTTGTTCAGTTGTTATTTTTAATTGTTCACTCATGAAGAAATGTGTATTTTAAAAATCTGTTAAATGTCAGTTGTTGTTGATATTTTTCCTATACAGTGGTTAATCAAAGTGTTTTGAAACATGCGGGACGCATGTAGACGGAGGCGTGGGTAATGTGACGGATACTTACCAAATACTTTTATATAGGAGTCGTAACATAGTTACTTCCCTTATCTGCTTCTCCGCCATTTGCCGTCTCTACCCGTTAGAAAGAAAACACGGTACATTACATTGATAAAGCTGTGTATTTACTGTACGTATTTTGTGATCTTGCATTTAGAATAAGTTATTTAAACGGTATGAATTGATATATGTTTTCTGGAATGCATTTATGAAGTATTTGTTGTTTTGAATGCGGGAATCGGTCTTAGACGTTAGATGCTTATAAAAGTATATTGAGTTAGAAGGCGCTCTATGAATTATGAAGGCTGAGAGTTTTAACCAATCAGAATAGCTTTAATATTTGTTGCGGGGTATGATTGAGAATTTTAGCCAATCAGAATAGTCGAATTATTTGCTGCGGGATATGACTGGGGTATAAATAGATCTGTTCAATGCTGTAGAGTCAGTCTGCTTGTTGTCCATGTAAGTGTCGGATCGGAGCAGTACTTATATTTACTGATGCACAGAAATCTCAGATATCTGGCATTAAAAATATTTTACTGTTCCAGTAAAACTCATGGGCAAATGTATGAAAGTGTTTAGAATATATATAGAGATATATTATATAGAAATATATTTAGAGTTCTTAAATAGAGGAGATCTATTTAAGATTCCTTAAATAAGCATTCGAACGAAGAGTTGTTTGAGAGTTGAAACTATTTTGAGAGTTTGAACTATTTCATATTTTGTGATTTAAATTGTTCAGTTGTTTTGAGATTGAAAATCATTTCTTAGAATATAAGCCAATCATAAGGTTAGGAAACCTGAGGAAAATTTATATATTTGAAAAGTTAAAATCATTAGGCAAAGTAGCCCAAGAAAAATTATTATTATACATATTTAGATATTAGGAATAAGGCACGCTCCTGTTTCACGCTACAATCTGATACATTATCCATTCCTATTTAGTTCCTGAAAATAATCTGTTTTATAATTATTACATTAAACGTATACAGCAGGAATTCATTTATAGTACATATCATACAGTGTTAAGAGGCTTAACATTTATCTGCATGTTAGACTTACAGTTGACAGGGTTTGTCATTTCAACATTTTGAAAAGATCTGCCAGGCCCCAATGTCACGAAAAATACTTAAGTAATTAAAGTAATTACTTAAGCTTCTTCGTGGATTTCGGGCCTGATGTACTTTTTTATTCGTCGAAATCTCGAACACTTACTTAGGTACTTAGAAAAATAATCTTGTGAAACAAAATATAAACATACATAAAACAATAAATTCCCAATAGCACAGTGTAAGAAATAGCAAAATTTATTTCTGAAAAATACACGGTGGTTAATCAAAAAGGCTTCTATACGATTTTTCTTCTTTTGCGTTCCGCTGCTTCTATACGAAAATGCGCCAGTTTCTATACGCATATAAACATCTGTCAAAAATGAAAGACACGGGTAAAATTGTAGAGGAGAGTCAGAAAAACATGTAAGTTGCTAAATTGTGGTATTTCGCGGAACACTTTGAAGCTTAAGGTATAGCGTTTTTCTAGATATTTCTTTGATACTACCCCGGAGTTAACCTAAACTAAGGGAAAGAAATAGCTCACTGCAAAGGCACACGGTACAAACGTGTAAACTAAAGTGGTGGTTTTGAGGTTTATCAAAGATTTTAGAAGCCAAGCCCGGTTGTCACCGATGCAAACTCACTTAAGCTTTGTTTGTGATGAAAACGAATAGTTTTTAAAGCTTAAATTTGCATGTGTACAGCCGTAAACAATGATCACATGAGCTACGAACTGTCTGCAATCAGGGAACTCAACTGGAATCACTTGGAGGATTTTCAAAAAGTTTCTTTGATAATTGACTGTTCGAGAGTGTTGAATGTTGACAAATATGATAAGAAGGCTATACAGAAACTCTGTGATCTTGAATCAAGTTGTAAAAAATTAGTGTACATTATTAAAGCTCTTTTATGGATCTGAGCTTCTATGGGCAAAAACCGGTCAAAAAGTAGACTGCTGCGTTTGCTGTATTCGATGGTAAGACAAAAAGCTGTTTAAAAAATTTTTTCTGGAACAGTTCCAGCTTATCAAGTTATTTTGTCCTTGGGAGGATGATTTCCAGACCATACAAAAGAATGGGTGTAACATACATTCGGAACAAGTGTAAAATAGACTATCAAGTCCTCCTGAGGCGTGCATTCCCACTCACTGGCAAGAAACTGTACACTGTGCGTCTAGCCTTCTGTATGTTTCTGTCAACATTCTCTTCCACATTGACTTTAATAGAACTGGCTCCCTTAAGACCTAGATGGGTACTTGAATTAACATGGCTATTTCATTGTCGTATATTTTATATATTTCATTATGAGTTTGATTAGACTTTATTGGAAAGACTTTAAGCGCTTCCGTTTTCTTTGGTTGAAGAATGTATCTTTCAAGGTTGGAGTAACCTTCGGCCATTGACAGTAAAATTCTGGAGTCATCAGACTTTTTGGAGTTGATTGTAATGTCATCAGCATAAGCTGTAGCATTACATTTTATATTACCAATTCTGCATCCATATGGAGCATCTGCAAGCCTATGGAGTATAGGGGATTGACATATAAGTTATAAAGATCTGTATTCATAACCCCACCTTGACGAACCCCCTGATACACTGGAAATGGTTCAGACAACTGAGAGTCCCACTTGACAACACTCTCGGTCTGTTGATGAATACTGTAAATAAGCGCCCAGTGTTTGTCCATTATTCCGGACTGGTAAACTCTGCGAAGTAAATGCGATGGCTGACAACGTCAAAGGCCTGCTTGGGATCAAGAAAAATTATCTCCAGATCTTCAGATTGGTCTTTGCTTTCCCTAATCAGCTCTTCAAGAATTAAAGATGCGTGAAGGAGTGAAGTATCTGCAGTAAAGTCGCGTTGGTAAGGGTGTTGATTTTCTTGGAAAGTTGCAGATACTCTGTTTTTTTACAATGGTTTCTATAACTTTTTCAAGCACCGGCAGAACTGTAATGCCTCTATAGTTTAAGGCTGAACAAGTATCACCTTTGTTCTTAAAGACTGGTGTCAATAGACTGACCTTAAGGGACTGTGGAACTTCTCCGGTCTCAAAAACCAGGCTGACTAGGATGAGTATTGCTCTATGAGTTGAGTAGACTTTCAATGGTTAACCCATAAATATCCGCTGCTTTACCTTTATTAATAGACGCCATTGCCTTCTTCAATTCTGTCATAGAGGCTTCCTGAATGTTTCGAGATAAGGCCATGGCCTTTATGTGCTCGAGCTCCATCTCCACCATGTTATTATAGTCATCATCTAAGTTGGAGTTTTAAGCTTCCTGTGCTAATTAGAGAAGTGTTCATTAAAGCCATCCAAGATTACTTGAATCCCTTTATATTAACAATTACCCACATGAAGGTCCTCAATAAAAGACTTTGACTTTTTCCTGTGTCTGTTGACAAGTTTGAAAAACAAAACAGTTTCGGATCTCTCGTTCTGTTTTCCATAATACTGAGTCTAAAGGTTGGGGTTCGCCGAGCGTGTTCTTGTCTACATTCCCTCCGAAAACGACGCTTAGCGTCCTTAACTTCAAGTAACATTTGGTTGTTAGGGTCTTTTGGTTTACCAGCTTGAGTCCAACAAGAGAAGTTTTCACGCAGTAACTTTAAAGAAGCAGCAATATCACTATTCCACACTTTGGCCAGTCTGGTGTAATTATTTAATCATTCCGCACAGAAATGTAGTTCTGAAAAAACACACATAAAACAACTGTTAAAGACATCAGAAATGACAAAAAATGTACACAGTATCAATAAATACATTTGGAATTTAACATGTCAAAGTAGGGATAGCGTTAAATTGGGAACTTCAAAATTTCAAGAACTACTTCCTAAGATACAACGACCCGGAAGTACTTCGATACCGGGGTGACACCATGCATTAGTTGAAGGAAACCAGCTCTTTGTTAGCGTAAGTACTCTGTAGAACACCGTGTACGAATTTGAACCAATCAGATACAAGTTCTATAAATAGCACTAATCAAAGCGCACTTTTGCTATGGTATAAATAAAAAAAAATTAAGAAGGCTTTAAAACTTAATTATTGACAAGCTTTATGCTACGGAAACACATGAGAATTTGCTGTTTTTACTACTTTTTACGATAGAAATCGAAAAGTGTTTGTCACGCTTTGTAAACTGTCTCGATTATAAATATCTATATTTTGAAGTCATTATTCGCTACTTCAGCTATAGCGCTATTGGCTATGACGGCAGGAAAATGTCTTTATTGCCGCGGCGGTCCGGGGTTCGATTCCCGACGCGGTCATCATTATTTCTTGATTTAGAACTTTTAGACTATTTTAGAAACAAAAATTCATATTCTAATGTTCATAATATGACCAAACTTCAATTTGAAAGAAAAATTATTTTTAGTCAAATCTGTAGGCATCACGGGTGGTAAACGCGCAATCCAATTCCCGCCGGGAATACGCTTAAAATGGGTTGTGCAACGTCCGGTGCTGGTGTTGCGCGTAAAAAAAGACGAAATTGAGGTATGTGAAGTTATGATTTTGCTTAGTATGAGACAAGAATAAATTTTCTCGAAAAAAGCAAAATGCTATTCGACACAAATATGGTAATACATCATATGTGTAAAATATCTGATTTGTAATTTATGATTCGGCTCTATTATCACAAAAACTCAGGCGACACGAAGCGTGAAAAAAATATGAAATCAACAAAAATGGAAGTTTCTGACCTCATATGCCTAATCTGAGGACATCTGATGCTTTTTATGATAACTCAACTGTTATAAAGTAACGAATATCAAAATTATTTGCTTCAAATCCTGCTTACTGGGACATAATTGACAAAAAAATAATCGGGAATGGGATTGCGCACCGTGAATGGAGTTGCTCGTATACATCATAATGTATATAATGTATACGCGCAACTCCATTCCCGGGGCGCAACCCCATTCCCGATTATTTTTTGCCAATCTTTCCCCCAAAAGCAACATTTCATTCAAGTGTAGGTAATATTAATGACTGTTTTACACGTGTTTGATCATTAGAAGCGTCACATTTCCAGAGAGAAGGCACAAGAGTTAGAAAATTTGCATTTTTCATGATTCCATGCTTTTTTGACAGCTCGAGCCAGCAGTGTTTTCGTAATAACAGAGCTGATTCTTAAATTTATAAGTTGGTATATCACACATATGATCGTTATTCATTATTGTGTCGAATAGCATTTTGCTTTTTTTCGAAAGCACTCGTAAATGTGTCATTATTTACAAAAACAAAAAAACACCTTCCTCGATTTTGTATATATTGATGCGCAACACCAGCACCGGAAGTCGCGCAACCCATTTATAGCGTATTCCCAGTGGGAATTGGATTGCGCGTTTACCACCCGTGGGCATGCTGCTTTAAGTTTTTTTTCATAGATAAGTATCAAAAAGAAGAAAAGTGATAGACATCATGTTTATAGTTCATGATCATTTTGAAATAGAATTACATTACAAAAATCATAACAGAAAACAAATATGAAAAGATTAAAACAATTATTAAGACGGTAAAACAAGCTCCTATTTGCCTAAATTGACAAAATAAAATCTAGCAAATTTTTGTTTCAAGGTAAGTTCTCATGTTGTTTTCAATCTTTTATAAAACACATATACCTTGTAAATAAATCTTGATGATTTTAAAGTTAAGTTTAAAAGGTGTGGGCGGGGGGGGGGGGGGGGGGGGTGAAGGGAATCTCCCTAAAACTTTTTAAACATTTTGGCAAATCTTTGGTTATCTTCTCATTTGGCATGCAATTTAGATCATTTTCCAAATTCAAAATTCAGTGGCACCCCGAAAGGGACGTTTGTTTGTGTGATCGTCTGGCGACGACGTCCCATCCACACCTGCTAAGGGCCGTGAACGACGACTAACAGACGACACGGCCCAAGCCTCAAAAGGGAAGGTAGACTCATTGTGCTTCTCTTAGGGGGGAGGGTGAAGACTGGTTGAAACACTGCTGACTGGTTAAAATAGCACGGCGAAGAGGATTCGACGACAACGACAGGTGTGGCATCGGCGGCGCAATCCAGGTTCCTGCTTGGCATTACTCCGCTGGGGTTTCCAGAGCCCGACCAACAAAGCGGTCTACATGCTCCTACTCCTTCTATATTGTCAACGCTAGGAACGCGTGTCCGGTCCGGTCCGATGTGTTAGCTTTTCCACCCAGACTCTAAAGAAACTCGGACTTGAGTAAGTTTAGGTCTCATTGGCTGCTGTACTTATAGTCATAATTTGACTACAGAATTCTTTTTGGACTAAACTCTCCGGTAATTACAGAGAGGTTATCTACACCCCTATATTCGAACAAAAATTACACTTTGAGAACATGAAAATGGTCATGTTCGCGGTCATATTCTACGTGGCATTTCTATGCTTCATTGTGTCTGAAAGGGCGGAAGGACCGTTTTTAAACTTAAACACTGACTGACTGGGAGAGATCATTCTGTATCCAGCGATCGAAGAAGAAACATCAAGGATTTAACTAATAATTTATCCCAGTACCTTGATAAAGAAGTTATTGCAACTAACCTGTCAGGGCGGATAAGTTATTAAAAAGAAAACGTTTGAAGTTCATAACATAAAGAAGAGTTTCAGAATTTCAACAAGGTTTTGAACTATGAGGCAAGCGCATAGGAGTTATACCTTAAGGGAAGATGAGTGCTATAGATGATAGCAAATATAGGTTGAGCATCGGAAAGGTGAGGTAGAGACATAGGTTTTGGTAATCTACTAAGACAGTAGGAGATTTCCAGCTTATGGACGAGGTTCAGCGTTATTGGCGAAGTAAAGCTAATGCAACGGGGTTATACCTATATGGTAGTTGAATGCTATATGTGATATAGGTGCTGAGCATGCAGGAGTCAGGGCAATCTTAATGAGTTACAACTTCAATTAAAAGGACATAGGCTGAGCATCTATGCGATAGGACTCGTATGTTGTTGATTCAAAGACGGGAGTTTCAACAACAACAACAACAACAACAAAACATTTAAGTGTAGTATCTCCGGCTTATATGAGTTTGAGATGATTATCGTTAATTGAAAATTATTAGTTTGAAATATTTAGTTATTTGCCTGATCCCTGAAATTATTTAGCTCCTGATTGAAATCATTTACGAATCGCTGGTACGAAAATCATTTAGGCAAGGTAGCCAGAGGAAAATTCTATATACAGTCAAACCTGTTTTAAAGACCACCTCTGAACAGAGATTATCTGGCTCTAAAGACCACATATTTTGTTTCCCATTTTAACATGTACAGTATATTTAAACCTGTAAATAAAGACCATCTCCCAATAAAGACCACAGTTTGGCTCTCCCAAGGGTGGTCTTTATAGACAGGTTTTAGACTGTATGAGATACTTGGTCTCACCAGCTACACGTTTTAACAAAAGGACATTCTATATAGTTTGTAAGCTGGTCTAAGAATAGTCACTTTAGCGATTGGACCCATTTCATTGTTCAAGATACTTAAAGGTGTAGGCACTTCTCATATAACTCGTATCCTGACATATAATTTGACGCATATATATTGGTAGCAGAAATTGTTCTTTTTCCAGCCAGCTTTCTCAACACACTTTAACTTGTGAAATTCTGTGGGTTTTAACTTTTTTAAAAATCGTCTGTTCGTTGACAAATTTCATCAAAATAAATGTCGTACTTTCCTTAGGACATTAAATAATTTGATCTTTACGTAATTTGCTGTGCAAAGTGCGGACTGTTGCAGTAGTTATGCATGAATTTTTTCCTGCCTATAGGTTAAAATTGCATGGTTTGCATGTGATAATATGGTAACTACAGTTACCAGCCCTTTGTTATCCAACTAAAAAAATAGGACAGGAAAACTATCTTAGTTATCCCTACATTTCCGGTCATTTTAATTATGTCAACTGAAAATGATTCACGGAAGAAATAGTAAATAAATAGGTAAAATTTCTTTATTACTTCGGATTGGATGCTTCATATATTTTACTGGCATGCTTTATTAAAAGAGATAAACAATTTCTTACTCCGGTATGGTGGCTGATTTTTGCCATTTCGTGTGTTCGAAATAATGCTTATTTGTCGTGTGTTCGCCTTTCGTCTCTCGAGGCGAATACACGAAGTAACGAAACATTGATGGCGAAATAACGAACTTTCAGAGCGAACACATGAACATTTAAATTAATCACTTTTCGTATCGGCGGGTGTTAAAACTTCGTTATTTTGCCTTCGATGTTTCGTTATTTCGTGTATTCGCCTTGGAGTGCGAAAGGCGAACACATGAAAATTGAGCTGCTTTCGACCTTCCAATCCTCTGGAACTATACAAGCCAGTTTTCAGTGAGTTCTGGAAGACTTTAGTGAGAAAAGGAGCTGTTTCGAGAGAAAGTTCTCTAAGTAATCTTGGCGACAGTTGATCCGGACCAGACGCCTTGGGTCAAACACTTTGTTTTTTGGGCCGTGCGACCATCTATTTGCTGCATCTTTCAGCAATTTTTTACTTGTATTAAGTTAAAAATGTCTTATATTTTTAGTTTTATACTTTGATTATTCAGTTTGAACCAAGGTGACTTGCATTTTAAGGTATCTTTTCTCTATTATCTCAATGTAGGTTTCTTACAGGCTGACCTTTACCAATAACAGAACAATGGTCTTTCTTGAAAGGTGGCAGATTGCATATCATTGACAGTTTGTCCTTCCAAAATACCAGTTGAACAGTATATGACTGTATAAAGTGTAAAGGTGTTTATAGTAGTAAACTGTTTATTCATTATTTATTGCTGCGTATTCATAAGCCGATCTCTTAATGAGGAGGTGAAGAAAACAACAACAACAACAACAATACCATGTAAGTAAATACACCACCGTAATCTTCAACATATAACACTTGGGGTTATAATTTTCTTGTTCCTTTTAAACTGTGAGTTTCACGTCCCTAGGCGGGATTAAATGATGTTTGCTATATTTCAGCCATTGTTCATCTTAGCCCTTCCTCATCACTTAACTTGTGTTTTCTCTCTTTGGTTTCTTCTCATCTATCTCATCATTTAATTTTGGCATTGTACAGAAATGAAGTATTAGATTAAGAGAAAAGATAAGAACTCTTAGATCTCTTGATTTTAACATATAAATATATAAGAGGTCAAGATGATCTTTTACCACTTTCACCATTCAAACGCTTTGACATTTATCTTCAAAAAGATAGTAGCCTAATATTGTTGTTTTACTTATTGGTTGACGTTACTATATAACTTCCTGCTTATCAATCGTGCAGAACTTCCTTGATTTAGAACAGAAAAAAGACAGGCGGATTTCCAGTATATATTCACATTTTAGCTGTACAAAAAGCAGGAAGCTACCTGCAATATTAATATGTCCGCTCCAAACTAGCAAAATAAACAGATTTTTTAAAGAAAATACGGACTAATAAGTTGTTGATCTTCGTTAATGTGAAAATGTAAAGTACAAATTTTCTGAAATAATGATACAGTACACAACTGTTGGAATATGGCGTATTCAAACATCTCTATTTTAGAAAGCTCTAAATTTATTGAGAAACGTAAAACAAAATACATTAATATCTTAAGAAACGTTTTCTTAGACGCATACAGGTATAACGTTTATGGTCTGCTTTCTTTTTCCGTTTACTTTTGTTTGTAAGTCTTGGGTTTAACGCCGTTTGGCCAGCCAGAGTAACCAGAGTTATGACTTCTCTGGTTGAACTCTGGCTACTCTGGCTGAACTCGAGCTAAACTCTGGCTGAACTCTGGCTACTCTGGCTGCTCTGGCTAATTTCATGCACAGTAGCCAGAGTTCAGCAAGAAAAGCTAGAGTTTCTAGGATGTTAAAATGTTCTGGCTACTCTGGTCAGCCATAGTATCCAGAATAGCCCAAGTCACCTGGATTTTATTTGCTCTGGTTAGTCTGGCTGGCCAGAGTAGCCAGAGTTTTTAGGATTTTAAGAGTAGCCAGAGTAACCTGGTTCACAAAATATTTTCCGTCTTAGCTGGGTTTGATTATGAAACTTTATATGTCATTTCTATCTAAATAGCATGCTTAAACTGAATTTCAAGTTAATTACTATTTTCAAGTGGCTATTTAGAGTAGCCAGAGTAGCCAGAACTCTTGTTACTCTGGTTGGCCAGGGTAGCCAGAGTTCAGTCAGAGTAGCCAGAGTTCAGCCAGAGTAGCCAGAGTTCAGCCATAGTAGCAAAAGTTTCTAGGATTTTAACATGTTCTGACCGAGTCACCAGGATTTCATTTGCTCTGGTTACTTTGGCTGGCCAGAGTAGCCAGAGTTTTTAGGATTTTAACCTGTTTTTGCTACTCTGGTCAGCCAGTGTGGCCGGAGTAACCAGGTCCCATGTTCACAAACGTTTTTCAGTCTTAGCTTAATTTGATTATGTAATCTAATAATTGAGCCGTGTCATGAATAAACAAACACAGTGGCTTTGCGAGCAGCATGGATCAAGACCAGACTGCGCATCCGCGCAGTCTGGTCAGGATCCATGCTGTTCGCTTTTAAAGCGTATTGGACTTGGAGAAACTGTTAGCGAACAGCACGGATCCTGACCAGCCTGCACGGATGCGCAGGCTGTTCTGAATCCATTCTGGTCTCAAACCCACTATGATGGTTTTCTCATGGTGCGACTCATATGTCATTTCTATCTAAATACTATGTTTAAAACTGAATTTCAAGTTAATAACTATTTTCAAGTGGCTATTTTATGGCTGGCCAGAGTAGCCAGAGTTCAGCAAGAGTTTAGCCAGAGTAGCCAGAGTTCAGCCAGAGTAGCCAGAAATCTAGTTACTCTGGCTGGCCAGAGTAACCAAGTTACCAGGATGTCAATTGCTCTGGCTACTTTGGCCAGCCAGAACAACCAGAATTTCCGAGATGTCCATTGGTTCTAGCTGCCCTTGCTGGCCAGAGTAGCTAGAGAAAATATTGTAATACCTATTGCGAAATGACCCTTTTGGTATTCTCAGATTTTATTTTTTAGTGTTTTATATATATCAAGTGTATCATTGTACCATCGTGCATCGCGGTTTAGTATTAAATAAAAAGTCACGATTGTCCAAACGGAACGCCGTACATAACAGTGTGAAAATGGTGAAAAGTCAATTTATATTACTGAACAAAATTGAAAGGTGAGACTAAGTCAAATTAGATTATATTTAATAGTTACCATTATATATTGAATGACCTCATACAGTATACTTGATTTTTTTAGCTCGTGTCACTGTGTGACAAGGTGAGGTTTTGTTATCAACTTTTGTCTTGTCTATCAGATTGAGTCAGGCTCTTTGACTGAACTCAGTACTTATTCCATTTTATATTGTAAAACCTTAAAAATCTTCTCACGTATCACAAGACCCAGAGCTTTTGTATGTAGCATGTCCTAGTGAATGCCTTTCTTAAAATTGAGCAAATCATGTCCCCTGATGTCAAAATTGTCCCCGCTTGTGCTAATGAGCTTGCAAAGTCTTACAGGAAGAAGATCTTCTCAAAGGAATTGCAATGACAAGAGTTAAGATATTTTACATGTTCAAATCAATACCCCAGAGTCAAAATGGTTCATATTTAAGTTTCATATAGAAAAAACATGATATACATAGCAAATATCTTTTTCAGAGCCACAAGGTAAGAGCTGAAATATTTTGCATGTAAATTAGCAAAATTTATAATGGAGTTCTTTCAAACTTTGGTTTAAACAGTATTTTATTGACCATGTAACAGTGTTTTAGTGTAACAGTGGTAATTGGCCTAATACAGTTAAGTAGTTCTGTGCGCTCTCTCTGATAATTAGGACAGCTAAAAAAGAAATGGTGTGTACTTTCCACCTCGCCACATACACACAGTGGACTGTCTACGATATTTTTAGAGAATAGATGTTCATTAAGAGAACTACAATGTGTCCTAAGTCTGCCATGAAGAATTTGGAATTTACGTTCACCTACATAATAATGAGTTGGAACTTTCGTTACATCAGAATAAAGTCGTCTTGTGAAGATGCCCAATGTTGGAGAATCTCTGTGGTCTAGCGGAAGTTGGTTCCAGTCACTAACAGTTGATGGAAGAAAGGAGTTTGCAAAGAGCTGTGTGTGACAAAGCAGGTTTCTGGAATCACCAGCATTTCTAAGATTGTATACGGATGTTTGTGAAACAGTGTCAGGTACCAATGAAGAAAGATACTATGGAGTTAAATGATTTTTCATTTTGTAGAAAAGAGTGAGTTTATGTTTTTGCCTTCTAACTTTAAGGGGTTGGAAGCCAGTCTCTTTATAAAGATTGGCAAAAGAAACAAGTTTGGTGGCTCCTGTAATAATTCTGCATGCTTCAAGTTGGATTTTCTCAAGTTCAAATTCATCGTGCTGGGTTATATTATCCCAGACGACATCAGAATACTCCAGGAGAGGCCGAATAAAAGACAAATAGATAGTTTCAAGAGACTTGCGGTCAAGAATAAATTTCAAGGTTCTCATTATGTTGATTCTTTTCCATGCCTTTTCTTTAATACTATCTACATGTTCGTGCCAGTTTCCGTCATTTGAAAAAACAACACCAAGATGTTTGTGAGACGTCACCTCGTTGATTGGAACACCATGCATATACAGAGAAGGATGCAGGGGTTTGTTATTTTTACGAGAAATAAGAAGTGATTCTGTTTTTTTAGGGTTGAAATCGACAAGCCACTCATTTGCCCACTCGTCTATTTTCATGAGGTCTCAATTAAGGGTTTCGGCTGCAGTGACCGGGTTGTCAACAACAATGTACAAGCTAGTATCATCAGCGAAGAGTCTGATATTTGAACTGATATTGAGAACAATGTCATTAATAAAGACAATGAAAAGAAGAGGACCAAGGATAGAACCTTGTGGCACACCTGCTGAGATAAAAACTGTTTGAGAAGAACCTCCAGGAAGAACAACTTTCTGCTTTCTCTCAGATAAGTAGTCACGAAACCATTTTAACAGACTTCCAGATACACCTGCAGATTCCAGCTTGAACAAAAGACCTTTGTGCCATACACGGTCAAAAGCTTTGGATATATCACAAAAAACTGCACGAACTTCTTTACCTTCATCTAATGCTTTGCAAAAAGTATTGTATATAGAAACTAGTTGGTTGGTAGTTGAGTCATTGGGAACAAATCCAGACTGGAGAGCTGAGATAGTGTTATTTGCTAAAAAGAAGTTGAAAATATGCTTGTGAATGATTTTTTCCAGTACTTTGCTGATTGTGCTTAGAAGTGATATAGGCCTGTAGTTTGAGACTAGCTGTGGGTCATTCTTCTTGAAAACAGCACATACATGTGCCAATTTCCATTTGGATGGCATTTGACCAGTGCTGATAGATATGTTAAAAAGTTGACAGAGTGGTTTTGCAAGTTCCTGAGAGAGTTCCTTCAGGATTGTGTTGTTCACGTTGTCAGGTCCTGCAGCTTTACCTACTGTAAGTGATTTGATTGTTTCTGTTACTTCTTCCTCTGTGATGACAATTGTCTCAAGTTTTGGATGATTTGTATTTGTTTGCATGTGTGGCAGTGTTTTGTTATTGACATCTAATAATGTTTGGGACTGAAAGAAATTGTTAAGCAAGTTTGCTTTATCTGTATCTTCTGTTACAAGAGTACCATTGTCATTTAATAATGGAACTGGTGTGTTTTTGGATGGTGATATAAACTGTTTTAGTATCTTCCAATAGTCAGATATTTTAAGATTTTCAGACTTTAGTTTATTTGATAATTTTTCTGAAAGTTGTGTTTTTGCATTTCGTAATAATTGTGTAGTTTTGTTCCTTATTTGTTTGTAAATGTACCAGTGATGTTCATTTTGGGTTCGTTTGGCCCTGTCATAAGCTCTCTTTCTCTTTCTTATATGTTTTCTTATGTCGTTATGCATCCATGCCGGGTCTGATTGTCTTATTGCTGCTATTTTGTTTGGAATGTGCTTTTTAGAGATAGATAGAATTGTATCAGTAATATTTTCTACGTATGTATTAATATCATCGTCAGCTAGGGAGTCCCAATTAATAGTTGCCGCTTCTCATCTAAGGTTGTCATAATCCCCCTGGTCGAATTTCCATATATTGCGCTTATACTTTTTCGAATAAGGTTTGGAGCAATTAAGACAACAATAGACGGGGCAATGGAATCTAAGATTCTGGTCAAGAAAGGGATCTCCTACTCCAGATGTGTGAACACTACATGCAGAAGATACTAGAAAAAGGTCAATAAGAGAGTGAGATGTTTCAGTAAAGTGAGTTGGTTCATTTATGAGCTAAATCATGTTGTATTGTGATGCTATGTCATTTAATTTTCTATATGTTGCCGGTTTTAACATATCTAAATTAAAGTCTCCTGTGACGATTACACTATTGATGTTTGTATCAAAGGCAAGTCCAATAGAGTTTTCTATGTTTGACAAAAGGAGGGGGGATGAGTTTGGAGGGCGATAAAACGTACCATAAAGAAATTTTTTACGCATGATTCTAAGTTCAATCCATATACATTCGACTCCAGCAATCTCTAGATCAGGTCTCCTGAGAGCAGGGATATGACTTTTAACATAAACAAGAACGCCACCATGGGAATCACCTGGTCTGTCCTTTCTGAAAGGTGTAGCATAATTATCAAACGTGATACAATCAGACTCAGTGTCATTACTCAGCCAGGTTTCAGTAAAAGAGATGACATCGAAATGCTGGAGTTCTCCTTGTAGTATATCTCGTTTATGGAAAAAACTCTGAACATTATAATGTACGAAAGATAATGACTTCTTAAAACCATCAACGATGTCAAGAGTAGACGACAAGGAAGATGATGACAGTGAAGAAGAAGGTTGGCTACCGTTTGAGCTAGGTCCTGGGTTCTCATGAACATCGCCCGCTAAAAGAAGAATCAGAGCCATCCAGGTTATCAGCTCAAAGGTTGTAAAGCGCCTTAGACCCTTTGTCTTCATTTGGAGTCCAACAAAAAGTCCTACCCTCGCCCTGTATAGAACTAAATCTACAGACATTAAGTTATACCCGGACAGAATATACTATAGGGCGAAGTAATCCATAATCTTAAGTGACCTATCAAAAAAGAAAGAAAAGAAAGTAGGGGAAAAGATTGGCAAGGAAAAGTAATGATAAGTAAGATAAATAGATCGCAAGTGCGCATGTGTGTTTGTTGTCTTTCAAACTTTATTGAATCACCACCCCCAGGGCAATATTAGTCTCTCTCTGTGGATTACCAATATACTTCTAATCTTATACAATATAATTTTAAAATTTCCAGAATGCCCAGAATTTAGAGTTAACAATTACAAATTGTGAATTTTTACTATGACTGTCGTAACCCACATGGTCCAGGTAAGCGATTCAGGACCTTATTCAGGACCATATGGGTCCTCTTGTTTATATTGATATCATAAAAAATTGCAGCGAATTCCATATAACTTTGAGTGTAAAAATAAAGAATATTTATTTGAAGGCTTCTGGTTTTGTTTTTATTTAACTTAGTGTTTGCCTTGAATTTGTACCAAATAAATTCTGAAGACATAACATAAAAAAATGGAAAATAAAGTTTTTATACTTGTTAACAGCAACCGATTCCTGAAATGTGCATATTAAAGTAATGGAAGTTGACGAAATGTTGACATGTAAACACATACATTAAAGCGGCTTAATAACGGTATTTCATCTAAACCCTTTGAAAAAGGTAGGTACCTGTGACATGCCAATCAAAACGCAAAAGGTTATTTAAAAATTGATTGTGGCCACCTTATGCCATCAGTCAGTCAACATTCCATGTTGTATTAACCCGGTATTACTTGTGTTCGCGCATGAAACGATATTGACTGTGTTTGGATTAAACAGTTATAGGACTGCTAACTGATAAGTAAGACAATTCTTTGAAGTCCGTTTGATGAATCACTTGATACATGAAACACTTAAAAAACCCGAGGGTACAAAAGGGTCATTTCGCAACATGTTAAACCCTAGAAACTCTGGCTACTCTGGCAGAAGTCCGTTTTATGAATCACTTGATACATAAAACACAAAAAAATCAACCCTGAGAGAACCAAAATAGTCAACAATCTTCTCACACTTCTAATATAGCTTCAGTTCCAAATATAGCTGTGAGGCTCAACTATTATTCTTTACACAAGAAACTTTTGAAAATCTCCAATCTTGAAACAAACAGGTCTCATTGTAATGGATTTCTCGAAAGCTTTCGACAAGATCGATCATCAACTCCTTCTCTATAAAATTGTGAAACTTTGTGTCTACAGAATCTCCCTATCCTGGATTCAATCTTTCCTTAGTAACCGTTTTCAATCTGTAGTAGTTGAAGGCTCACACTGTTTACTAGTTCTATCAAGGGTTCCAAAAGGTTCAGTGTTGGGTCCTTGTCTCTTCCTTTGTTTTATCAATGACCTTCCTGACTCTGTTAAAGGTGGAATAAGCTTATTTGCTGATGACACTATCATATACCTCAACATAGACTCGTTAATAGACTCTAACAAAGTTAATAGGATTTGACAAAATTAGAAGAATGGGAACGTAACTGGTCTATGTAATTCAATCCTGATAAATGCGAAGTAATAGAAATCTCAGAAAAAAAGAGAAAAAATATCATCTTTCCATATAAATTACTTAATCAAGAACTAAAAACTACAGGAAATGCTAAATATCTTGGGATTACTATTAGTGATGTCTTAACTTGGAAACACATACTGAAATTACATCTTCAAAAGCTAGTAACACACTAAGATTTATAAAAAAAAATATGTACAATGTGATAACAATAATATTAAAGAAACTGCCTAAAACATACGTTCGCCCACAATTAGAATACTGTAACAGCATATTGCATCCATTGCAGAATCCAAAAAAGTTAGTATATGATATTATTATCATTATTATATTATCATCATCATCAGCATCATCATTATTATTATTATTATTATTATTAATCCAGATTTGTTGAGCGCCCATTTAAAATAAAATATACGTTCAAGGGCGCTTAACAATTAAACATGTGACATAACGCAGATATGTAGGAAAATCACAAAACATGGCATATGCAATATTAAAACTGAAACTTAATGATTTGATTAATGGTTATTTGTAGAACATTATTTAGGATGCATGTATTCTTCTATGTTCTAGTGTATGCCATTTAAGTTTCAAGCATTGATGTTACGCTGCTTTGGTATATGTAGCCAGAACATGTTAAAATCCTAATAAAGTCTTGTTACTCTGGCTGAACTCTAAAATAGTTATTAACTTGAAATTCAGTTTTGAATATGCTATTTACATAGAAATGACATATTAAGTTTCATAATCAAACTCAGCTAAGACTGAAAATATTTTGCGAACACGGGACCTGGTTACTCTGGCTACTCTGGCTGACCAGAGTAACCAGATCATGTTAAAGTCCTAGAAACTCTGGCTACTCTGGCTGAACTTTGACTACTCTGTTAGAAACAGCTGGAGTAACCAGAGCAAATGATATCCTGGTGACTCGAGCTACTGTGACTACTTTGGCTGACCAGAGTAGCCGGAACATGTTAAAAATCTAGAAACTCGGTTGAATTCTGGCTACTCTGGCCAGCCAGAGTAACCAGAGTTCTGGATACTGGATTAACTCTGGCTACTCTTGCTGAACTCTGGCTACTCTGGCCAGCCAGAGTAACCAGTTATGACTTCTCTGGCTGAACTCTGGCTACTCTGGATAGCCAGAGTAACCAGAGTTCTGACTTCTCTGGCTACTCTGGCTAAACTCTGGCTGGACTCGGGCTACTCTGGCTAAACTCTGGCTGAACTCTGGCTACTCTGGCTGCTCTGGCTAATTTCACGCACATTTTTTCAACAGTAATTCAGTTCTGTAACTGTGGTTCTTTTCCGTTTACTGACCAAACTGTAGCTTCTGTGTAAAACAAGTTTTGTTTTAGTAGGCATATCAAAGCAAGTTTGTCCAATGTTTTATGTCTAACAATATTTCCATACAATAAGTACTGAAAGTAGTAAAGGTAAAGGAGGGAACCTGCTGTCTAGCAGCCTAATGGAACCAGTCATCTTTGTCCCTCCTTTTTATGCGGCAGCACTTTCTCCATCGGTATATCCGAGCAGTTTATTGGAAAAAATCCGGTTTCCTACATGTAAGCAAATAAGGTATTGGCTGTGCCAGGATTGTTTGCTCTTATAATATCAAAGGGACAACCGAATTGAGATCTTATTACATACTAAATTATAATCTACGTTAAGTTACAACGGAACCTGGAAGTACTTTTTTCTATTTCATATTTAATGCGTGACGTCATTTGTAGCGCCAGTTTCGTGCGGGTCGTCGCGTTAAAAAGGCTTCACTTCAATTTTCCATAGAAAGTGTCGGCTGCGCAGAAAGATGCGCATAAAAAATTATAAGAATTCCCTCTAAAGCACAAAGTTATATCATTAATGTAATAATTATAAGTTAAGTAGGTGGTATGTTATAAAAGAATTATTAGACTTGCATCGAGAAATATGCGTTCTTTCTTTCTTGGAATAATATTGCGCTCCTAAAGTCGCACAATTTTTTCGTTCTTTTTTCTGCTTCTTATTTTTCTCTTTCTCTCTCCCCTACCCACTCCTGGCTACTTTTTTTACACATTTTCATATTCTTTCTTTCTGGTTATACATATTTTTCTTTTGATTTCATTTTTGTTGTGTACTTGTATGTTCAATCTGTCATAACGAGCAGTTTGATATGTGTAGTAACTATAGGAGAAGGACACGATAAGTCATACTGCAATTTTTTTCCTAATCCTCATTCATCTGTAGAAATGATGTATCATGTTATGCATATTTTAATAAAAAATCTGTTTAAACTTAAGTCGCACAATATGTCAAGCATATTTCTTCGATACAAATATTATAACATATTCAATTTTATAACCAGCTGAAAATGGACAGAACCTGCCCTTTTTGACAAGAGGCCAGATTGGCAGATGTAGTGATTCCATTTACGAAGACAGCGATAGTTAACCGTAATCACATTACTTTTGACAGTTAAAACGTTGATGAAAATGCTAAATTGTTCTTCCAAAACGGAATGTATTTTATCCCTGAACGGTCACAAGAATGTATGTTATCTCTGAACGATCACCGGAATGTATGTTATTCATGAACAGAATTTATGTTTCACTGGAATGTATGTTACTCCTGAACGGAATTTATGTTATACCTGAACGGAATGTATGTTATCCCTGAACGATCACCGGAATGTATGTTATTTCTGAACGGAATTTATGTTATTCCTGAACGGAATGTATGTTATCCCTGAACGATCAACGGAATGTATGTTATTCCTAAACGGAATGTTTGTTTTCCCTTAACGATCACCGGAATGTATGTTATCCTTGAACGATCATCTAAATGTATGTTATCCCTGAACGATCACCGGAATATATGTTATCCCTGCACGAAATGTTTGTTATCCCTGAACGATCACCGGAATGTATGTTATCCCTAAACGATAACCGTAATGTGTGTTATCCCTGAACGATCACCGGAATGTATGTTATCCGATCAACGGAATGTATGTTATTCCTGAACGGAATGTTTGTTTTCCCTTAACGATCACCGGAATGTATGTTATCCTTGAACGATCATCTAAATGTATCTTATCCCTGAACGATCACCGGAACATATGTTATCCCTGCACGGAATGTTTGTTATCCCTGAACTATCACTGAAATGTTTGTTATCCCTGAACAGTCACCGGAATGTATGTTATCCGATCAACAGAATGTATATTATCTCTGAACGGAATGTATGATATCCCTGAACGATCACCGTAATGTTCGTTATCCCTGAACGATCACCGGAATGTATGTTATTCGATCAACAGAAATGTATGTTATCCCTGAACGGAATGTATGTTATCCCTGAACGATCACCGGAATGTATGTTATCCCTGAACGATCACTGGAATGTATGTTATCCGGTCACCGGAATGTTTGTTTAAAATAACACAGCATAAATGTTTATTATATACAAATGTACCTGTATAAATTCTGTCGAAAACACTGCTTGTAAATCACAAGTAATTATGAACAGGCAGAAAAAAATCCGTATTGTACAATTTATATTGTATGTTTACGGACTATTTTCATTTAATATTCATGACCTAACACAGTCCTATAAATAGCGCACACAAAAACTTCAAATCTTTACTCATTTCTATTTTAACATCGACAAACAATAAAGAGTTCGTTCGATACGTACAACAAACAAAAAGACGGAGGTGTATGATAAAAGGGTCATTACAACAATAACTTGATCTGGGATTTTGTATTCGGCTGTCGTGGATTTTGCAAGGACGGAAATCAACTCGAGCCGAATAAAACATCCCAGATCTAGCTACTGTTACAACAAGTACGAAAGTTGATGCAAAATTTGCTAAAGAAAGCCTCGCGCCAAACAAAGCAATGTACATAGTACTGATAGAACACGCGATAATATAATGATCTTTGTTGTAGACGACAGTCTGAATGGGTTTCATGAATGTTGGAGGAAGAACATTGCCTTTGTATTGTGAGCAGGATTTTTATTGTTGTATTTGGTGACCTAATTATTGACTGATCATACCCATATGCAAAATCGACCTCTAATTTTAGGTTTATGGAATGAAATGTATTGCATACACATAGGTGTGCTTAAATTTAGACTTACGAAGTTGTTCTTTCGAAATGACTGAGTTTCAAACTTAGCTCAGATGTTATCAAGACCATTATTCTAATTAATGTCTAACCAGGAATGTGGGTTCTATATGATACTTTCAAGTTAAATGATGAGGAAAGATTAAAAATGTACAATAAAAGTATTGAAACACAATAAACACCATTTTTCCGCCTAGGGGCGTGGAACACACAGTTTGAAAAGGAACAAGAAAATTACAGCCCAAGTGATACATGTTGACGATAAAGTTGGTATATTTACTTAGAGGGTATTGTTGTTGTTGTTGTTTTCTTCACCTCCTCCTTGGGAGAACAACTTCTGATTATTGACTAAAGAGTACTGTTCTAAACACCTTTACCACTATATACAGTCATATACTGATCAACTGGTATTCTGGAAGGACACACGTCCAATGTTATGCAATCAGCAACCTCTGGAGAAAGACACTGATTGTTCTGTTAATGCTAAAGGCATTATAGGCCTATAAGAAACCTACATTGAGATAACATAGCAAAGATACTTTAAAATGCAAGTATTCTTGGTTCAAAGGCCACTTTTTGCCTTATTGTTAGGTGACATTTGTAGAAGTTTGACTTTAATTATGCATATCAAATATTAAATGTAACGATCAATTATAAAACTAAAATGTAAGACACTGTTTATTCCAGACGTACGTACTGTGTTATATGTTTGGTGTTGATAACCGAAAGAGGTATGGGGATTGCGTATACTTAACCTCACTTAATACAGCGATACACACAACAATCCTTAACTAATGCTTATACAGAAGTAGCAGTATAAATCTTACTTACATACAATTCAATAAAAGTAGCACAATAAAATGGGTTTACAAATAAGCATATTACTAGTAAATTAACTTTACAAAGCAGTACACGGGATTTCAATAAAATGCCTACCTGGTATATATCATATGAAATATATGTGGTAAATAACAATGATTACAATATAATAAATGAATATTTAAAATGAAACAAACAAAAGCATTATTACACACGAAAAATGTAACCTTCTTTTCAGCGCATTCCCCAAACTGAAAACGAAAGGAATTTTCCACGTGATGTCCGACACAATTCGCTTTTTTTCTCTTTCACTTCTTTTCAAAGATTTGAAATTTTGCAAATCGAAAGGGAAAAAATCGTCATTTACGACATACACTGCCCACTGCACTCACAAAAAGTCATCACAAATACTACGCGACTGAGGGCGCGGAAAATAACCCTTTTGTATTACAATTAAAATCTGAGCATTTAATTCTGTACAAAGACAATTAATTTATAAGTCTAGTCAAGTAAAGTTCATTTAATGAGCATTTTCTGTATTTAAAATTACTATTTTAAAAACACTATTTTCGTGAAAATGCGCTGTGTACTGCATGTAAATTTCGTGTTGCTCGCGCTTGAGGTTATGCATTTTCTCTTGGTGTTCAGATATACAGAAAGAGTCACGAGGAACGATTTGATATATTACTATAATTACGAACTGGATAGTCGTAGATTTTCTCTCTAACTTAACTACCTTCAGTGCCTAGCTTATGGACGACTTCTTGAGATCAAAATAAAGCACCTGTAAACTTGCAAAAGAGAACCACATCTGTGCTAGTGAAGCTTCATTAAACTTGTTCGGTCAATATATGGAACAAGAAGGCCGATTTATAGATGCATTAACTTCTAGAAGAACGGGCAGGACATTATGTAGAAAGATGACACGCTGAAATTCCTTTATGGAAAATCATAAATAGATAACATTTGGACGTTGTCGTTGTCATATAGTCATCATTTATTAATCAAGATATGATTTTTATGGTGAAGAAAATTTGAAAGAAAAGTAGGACTTCGTGTTTAGATTTGAATTTCAGTAGTATGATTCGCAAACTGAATAATCAAGAAGTAATTGTTCAACCCAAACCACATGTTACTTTGATGCTTTCAAACTACAATTACGATTTGATTGATAGTCTAAGAAAAATTGTGCAAGAGATTCTAAAATAAACTATTTCAATTAAAAGGGGAAGATGAAGTGTAGTCTGATAGAACAATTACGCGTTGCTGTAGGTGTAAGAGGTTTAAAGGAAACTTACACCATTATCTTTTTTTTGTTTTCATTTAACATTAACTAAATATCACTCTCTAACAAGACAAAAAAAGAAAGAAATAAGTTTCAATGCATTGCCTTGCTTTTGGGTATGAACATAGTTAGATACATTTTTGTGTCATTGTTAGAATTCATTCATTTATTCATTCATTCATCATTTTACACCATAGGTCTTAAATACAAGGAAGGACACGACTATTCTAACAAAAACCGGAGAATATCATTTCATCATATTGCAGCAGAGCAAAAATATTCCAGATAGACATGTGGTTTGTGTTGATCTTTACAACAAATGCTGAAAAAGGATCATCTTGAAACTACAATAAAGAAAATGGTCATGTCAGATCTTATCCGGCCCATAACTTTGACATGCATTGAGGAATCTTGTTTATATTTTGCATGAATGTTTTACTCAATGGGACTGACTCTATCTCAAAGGTGAAGGTCATACTTATGGGTCTAAGGATGAGCACGGCATGCTGACCGTGTGCATCTAGTTGTCTTAATTGTCAACTTTAACTTTATTTATTTTAAACTCAGAAACCTTTCTTCCATTTGGAAAATTAATAAAATGATAAATCTGACCATTGAAAAATATTAAGGGAGTTACTTTCTTTCTCTGAAACAAATACAAAAATCTGAAAGAATTTTCTACTTCAAAGCATTTACATAAAAAGCCGATTATTTCAAAATAAAACAGAGTAATTGTCCTACCCTTGTCTTATCAGCATATATAACATAAATAAGAGTTTTCAAAATCATTTTCTTTATTGTAGTTCCAAGATGGTCCTTTTTTAGCATTTGTTGTAAAGATCAGTAAATAATATCTGCCTTTGAAATTCAAATGTCATGATATGTTAAGCTACAGCATTTCTGTATCATACACTCTGAATTATTTTTCACATCAAGGCATATAATATGCGCGCGGCAATACTGACACACAATGAAACAGTGTCTGAACTCAATGACTTTAACAACAATGTAGCACAATTTTGTTAAACAGTTGAAAACACCATGGTATTAGCGTAATCATTATTTGTCGGGAAAAATATGTGATTCAGTTTTCAACAATTGTAGATAAGTAGTTTATTAAATACCGCAGCGGAGCCCTATTTCACCTAATTTAACATTCAGTCCCCGGTCCAGACTGACCAATGCCGGACAATTTAAAATCCACAGGTTTTAAACCAAGTAAAAACCAACTAAAAAGTTTTAAATACATATGATATAGATGGGTTTACAGAATAAAATATATTGTTTGAAAGAAAGAAGATTTACTGATAATATAAATCCTCATTATGTTACAACAAAAAACGGGAAGAAAATGATAAGGGCTACTTGTTCATCTTGGGGAAAAAATGAAATCAAAGTTTGTTAAAAGTACAGGGGAAATTTAGATATTCACAAACCCAATGTTACCTTTATTCCCTAAGAAAGGTTTAACACTTCAGGATTATAATTATTGGGGGCCCGGAAATCCCCTAGATAATGGACCCCCTGTCAATGAATGGATGCAGTATGTATGGCCCATGTTTTTTGCTACGACTCAGGACTAAGTAAAAGTGAATGTGATAAACAATGCTTTCCAATTTAAATAAAAACTAAATCAAAAACAATTTGGAGAAAAAGTTGCAAAGATTTAGTTGTAAACCAGCTATCAAAACGAAATACACACTTGGTTTTGGACAAAAACAAAAGTCAAAAACGGGAAAAAGGAGGGGGTAGAGTATACCCCGGAATCCATGGAGCGATAAATTTTAGCAGAAGAATTACACAAACCATTAAAGAAAATTTAGGAAACGAAAGAGTGATTAGTTAATGATATTGATGATACTTGGTCAGTGATTTAGTTGACATGCAAGCTTTTCAAAATATAATAAAGGAGTAAAATACTTGTTAACCGTTATTGATATATTTAGTAAATATGCTTGGGTTATTCCATTAAAGAATAAAACGGAAAATCTTTTTACTGAGCATTTGAAAAAATAATTTTAGAAGGACGATTCCCAGTAAATTTATGGGTGAGAAGGGAAAAGAATTTTATAATAAAAGTTTGAATCATTTTTGAATAAAAATAAGATTAATATGTATCATACATTTAATGAAGGAAAGGCTGTAGTAATAGAAAGATTTAATAGAAGTTTAAAAAGAATAATGTGGAAATATTTTACAGCAAATAATACTTATACTTATTTGAATAATTTGCAGGATATGGTTGATAAATATAACAAAACAAAACATTCTAGTATAAAAATGACACCAACCGAAGCTAGTAAAAACTTAAATAAAGGTACGGTTTACTTTAATTTATATGGTGATTTAAAGATACCAAAGAGTAAAGCAAAATTTAAAATTGGTGATCGAGTTCGCTTAAGCAAACTTAAAAGAATTTGAAAAGGATATACACCAAACTGGACAGAGGAAATATTTATAATTTATAAAATTAATAATACAAATCCCAGAACATACACTATTAAAGTTTTTAAATGATGAACAATTCAAGGGTTCATTTTATGAACAAGAACTTTTACCTACTACACAAGAAGTTTTTAGAATAGAAAAAGTTTTTTGACGAGACTATAAGAAAAAACAGCTTTAGTAAAATGGAAAGGTTACAATGAAAAATTTAATAGTTGGGTTCCGTTTAGCGATCTTGAACAAATTTAATTTAGAAAATAAAGTTTAAATTATATAAATGAGTAATAAAAATCTTATTTCTAATAATAAGGGGAAAGAAACAATAGATCAATTAATTATTCACTTAACTAAAACTAGCTGCTGCTTACAGAAAAAGTTATAAATTTTGTGGGAGAGTAATTTCCCGGATTATATATTACAGCAGGTGTCTTTGGTTGTTCAGCTGCATTACCCATTGTTCCAGCTATTCCTATATTTGTAGCAGTTGCTGGCGCTGTTCCATCAGAAATTACCATATTTACTAACAGACTAAAACTTGACGACAAGAAATTTATTTTAAAAAACACATCATCAAAAAAATTAAAACAACTAATAACAAAAGCACGGATTGCAGCTTTAGCTGTTCATGACCTTATGATCCTGGAAAAGTAAAAAAAAGAAGAAGTTTAAACAAGTTATTCAGGATATTTTTACAATACTTTTGAAATGCAGAAAGAAAAAAATATTCAATGCCTTTTGATACGTACAAAAAGGAATTTAAACTTAAGGATTTTAAAAGTAAAAAAGAAGAAGAGTTGTTTTAACTTTAATTAAAGATTTTTTCTATAAGTTTTTATATAAATGAGAAATATTATATCAGTTGAAGGTAATATTGCAATCAGGAAAAAGTACGTTTTTAGTTTATTAAAGATTTTAATCCAAATTTTTAAATATAATTCCAGAACCAATTCACGAATGGCAAAATGTTATGGACTCTGATTATAATTAATATAACCTTTTTGAACTTGCTGCTCAAGAACCTTCCAAATATTTATTTTCTTTTCAGCTAACAACTTTAAACAGTCATATAAAAATGTTATCTTCTGCTAAAACAGTTTGATGGTGTTTCTGTCCTTGAACGTTGTTATTTAACTAACAGTAACGTTTTACAAAACAACATCACGACAACGGTGTTATAAATGCCCCCGAGTGGGCAGTATACAATCTTTTCTTAATGATCATATTAAAAAAACCATACGGAAAAAAACCCAATTGATGGATTTTTTTATGTTAAAACCGACCAGAAATATTTTTAAAAGACTCCAAAAAGAAACAGAACGGAAGAAAACAAAGTTGGTTTAGATTATTTAGAAAAACTACACAAATTACACGGAGAATGGTTTAAACAGAATGTTTCAAGAAGGTATTAAAATTTTAACGTTGATACAATTTAGAAAAAATGACTTTAAAATCTTATTCAAAAGATATAGATAATATAAAACAAATTTCTTAAATCATATAATTTCATTGGGTGCGTTTTTAAAGATTTTTTTCTATAAGTATATTATTTATAGATGGTTAATAGAAAGGTAGATAGAATGATTATGCCAAAATTTTTCTAGCACTTTAGGAAAAATAATGAATCCAGACAAAAATTCATAAAAGAAAGTTCTTAAAAGAAGAAATGTTATTAAATCAAAACTTAATCAAATAGTTAGCGTTTGAATATAAAAATCATGTCATTGATAAATTACAAAATGTTATAGATCCTATCTTTTAAAAAATAATTTATTTGAATGGAACTGTGGTGTCTATTAACTGAAGAAGAAAATGCTGAAAGATTATGTGATTGTCCAGACCAAAAAATATTCGAAACAATCCTAAAAAAGTTATTGTAACCGACTGTGATACTAATGAAGAAAAAACTATAAAAGAAATTTTTGCAGCTTTCTAAAGACCTTGGTATTAATTTGGGTTAATAACAATGTGCTGCAAAGGGGGAAAACCGAGTAAAATGTGGAATATCAAAAACTAATGGAAAAAGATATAAATTTAAATATTTTTTTCTTCTTAAAGAAAATTTAAAACTTTTTTTTATTTTATTTTTTTTTTTAATTATTTTTTTAATCCTTTTTTGCTTAACGAATTTTATTTTCTAAATATAATTATATAGAGGGAAAATTTCGAGAGATCTACAAAACATATTATAAGAAATTTGAAATTTTAAAATTACATATAGACAAGATCCAAAAAATCAATTATATTTAACTATAAACGACTCTTATGAAATAATTAAATTGAACTTAAAACTTTAAAAGGTATAAAAATAAACGTTGTTTTTAAAAATAACTTTTGCAAAAATGGATAAAAACTGATACAATATATAAATCAGCTTATTTTCAATCAAAGGCTTTAGAAATTATTAACACAAACGAATAAAAAAACTTTACATCAAGCTGTTGATGAAATAATAAATAGAATTGGTATTGGATTTCTGAAGGAAGTGGCTGGAGAATAGAGTTCAGTTGATGCTCATTATATAAATAGATATAAATATAGTCCATTGGCTGCTTCAAGTTATTTAGAATTACCAAAACCATTACAAAATTCAATGAAAGGATTAATAAATATAAAGAATGTTTGATAACGAATGTTTTAGATGGTGTCATTTAGCTTACAAATTTCCTGTAACAAAACTTTCTGAAGAGTTTCAAATTATAAAAAACTTATAACGATCTTGATTATACTGGAAATTTAAAATTTCCTTTTTACATTAATCAAATACCTAAAATTGAAATTTTAATTTAATATCATTTAATATATTTGGTTATGAAGAAAATAGTATTTATCCATTGTACATATCAAAATATCATTATCTGAAAGATGTGGGCATGTTATTATTACCAACGAAAAACAACAAAAATATGTTTGGATTTAAAAAACTTTAATAGATTAATGTTTAATAAAACCAAAGATCAACATTAAAAAAAATTTTTGTTTAAAACATGTCTACAGAATTTTTCACAAGAAAGAATATTTAATGAACATATTCCAAATTGTTTAGCTATTAATGGTTCCAAGGCGTAAAAATGCCAAAAGAGGGAAGTAAAGTACAATTTAAAAATTATCATAAAGGTTTAGCAGTACCTTTGTAATTTATGCTGATTTTGAATCAATAAACCCAAAAAAGTTTTAACTGCTTTACCATCAAATGAATCTTCATTTACTGAACCATATCAAAATCATATAGATTGTGGTTACAGGCTATAAAGTTGTTTGTTTATGACGATAAATATACTAAACCAACCAGATTTATAGAGGTCCTAATGCAGTTATAAATTTATTGAAAAAATGCTTGAGGAAGAGGAATATGTAAAGAAAAAATTTAAAGAGCACTTTAACAAAGAAACTAAGAAAGTCTAAAAAAGATGAAAGTGAAATTTAAAAAACAAAAGTTTTGTCATATCTGTGAAAAAGAATATATAGAAGATTTTAATCAAGTAAGAGACCATTGGGCAAGTAACAGGAAAATTTAGAGGAAGTGCTCACTCAGAATGTAATATTAATTTTAAACTAACAATAAATTCCTGTTTTTTTCATAATTTAAGAGGTTATGACGGTCATTTTATTATGCAACAAATAGGGGAAAAATTCAAAAAAGAAATTAATGTTATTCTAACAATTTTGGAAAGATATATGGCATTTATGATTTCTGACTTGGTTTTTATTGTTTTATTCCAATTTATGTCTCAATCATTGGATAACCTAGTAAAAATATTCCAGAATTTAAATTTTTTATCTCAAGAATTTGATTACATTAATTTATTAAAAACAAAAGGTGTTTATCCATATGATTACATGGATTCATTTAAAAAATTCAAAGAAACAGAATTTCCTTCTAAAAAAAGAATTTTATTCAATTTTAAATGAAAACACACATATCTGACAACGAATATGAACATGCTAAAAATATTTGGAATAAATTTAAAATTAAAACAATGGGAGAATATCATGATTATATTTAAAAACTGACGTTTAACTTTTAGCTGATGTATTCGAAAAATTTTGGAAAACTAGTTTTGAGTACTACAAATTAGATTTCCCTTTTCATTATTTTAGTAGTCCTGGTTTGCTTGGGATGCAATGTTAAAAATGACTGGAATTAAGTTAGATTTAATAACTGTTTTTGTTTTGTATCTTTTTATTGAAAAGGGACTGAGAGGAGGAATAAGTTATATTTCAAACAGATACAGTAAAGCAACAATAAATATATGAAAGATTATAATTCAAAAGAAGAAAGCAAATTACATTATGTCCTCGACGCCATAACCTTTACGGTTGGGCTATGTGTCAACCTTTACCCTCTGGAAAATTTAAATTTATATCCGAAAAACAATTCAAGAAATTAATTGCAAAAGGTAAACTAACTTTATAGTTGAATGGGGATCTTGAATATCCAAAAAAATTACATAAAACCCACAACGATTATCCTTTAGCTCCTGAAAAAATTAAAATACCCGATCAATGGCTTTCTGATATAGTAAAACTATTAAAACGAATTTGAAATAGGAAAAAGTAACGTAAAAAAATTAGTTCCAACTTTAATGAAAAAACAAAATTATGTAGTTCATTTTAAAATCTTGAACTATATAACCAATTAGGGTTAAAAGTAACAAAAATACATAAAATATTAACTTTTGATTCATCTCCTTGGTTTAAAAAGTATATTGATTTTAATACTCAAAAAAGATCTAAAGCAAAAAAAATTTATTTGAAAGGACTTTTTTAAGTTAATGAACAATTCTGTATTCGGTAAGACGATGGAGAATTTACGAAAAAAGGGTTAATATTAAATTAACTCATGATGAAAATATTTTATTAAAATACATAACCAAACCTTCATTTGTTAGTTCAACGATGTTTAACTCTAACCTTTTTGGCATTCATAGAATAAAAGAAAGTTTGTTATTAAACAGACCTTGTTTATGTTGGAATGTGCATTCTAGATTTATCAAATATTTAATGTATGATTTCATTATAATTACATTAAGGAAAAGTACGAGGGTAATTGTAAATTACTATTCATGACACTGATTCATTATGTTATGAAATAAAAACCAAAGATGCATATGAGGATTTTTATAAGGACAAAGATTTACTTGATAATAGTGATTACGATAGTAATTCAAAATTTTTATTTGATAATAATAAAAAAGTAATTGGAAAATTTAAAGATGAAGCTGCCGGCATTCCCATTGTTGAATTTGTCGGATTAAGAAGTAAAATGTATTCATATTTATTAGAAAACGAAGTAAATGTTAAAAAATGTAAAGGAATTAAAAAACTTGTTGTTAAGAAAACAATAGTTCATAAAAATTACAAAGATACTTTGTTTAATTCAACCCAAAGTAAACACACCTTTAAAGTTATTCGTTCTGATAAACACAATTTTTTCCAGTTATGTTAAATTTTAAAAAATCTTTATCATGTAATGACGATTAAAAGATATATTCTTGATAATGGTATTGATACATTAGCTTATTCTTAAATTAAAACTTAAATTAACTCTTAAATTAACTCTTAAATTAATTCTTAAATTAAAACTTAAATTATAGAACCTAAAATTTTTAACTGAATATTTTTAACATTTAAAGAATAATAGAAATTAACATCATTTATTTTAAATTTATTAGCATAATTAATAGAAATAGATTCATTTTTTCTGTTATTTTTTACATTGTAACTTTGAAGAATTACATTTTCTTTATTTTTTAGTTGTAATTTAGCTTCTCCTTTATCTAATTTAATTGCATCAACAAGAATAATTAAGATGCAATTAAAATTAATTCTTACATTATTACCATTTTGAACTAAACCAGGACTAGCATTTACAGTTTCCATTGAAATAATCCACCTCGGTATCTTGGGTATAACATGTTAAAAACAATGGAGGTTTTCTTATTAATTGTCTTTTATTTTTTTTTACTTTTTCATTTATATCATTGAATATTCCCATTTTTATTAATTATTCCAGTTAAATAAAAACACAGTTTTAATAAGTTTAATTTACATGTCCCTTTTGGTTAAAGTAATTTAATTTGTTTGTTTTATTTACTATTTGATTATTAATTTTTAGTATTTTATACAATAAATCATACAACGGTACTTTATTTTTGTAACATTTTAATGAAAATAAACAAAAATATCCACAAAACATACTTTTTTGTCTTGATATTGAACATTTTTGTATTTTACATTTGGTATATACTGAATTACTTCTTTTGGTGGAGGAAGTCCAAATGGATCAAAGTACAAAGTATTTAAGTAACAAACCAATGTGTTCCAGGACCCAAAAGGTCGTCTAAATTTATAATTCCACACTCGTCCTTTTTCTTTAATTTTAAAAAATTTTTTCTACTAAACAAACCCCTAAAGTTTTTAATTTTTAATTGTTTTACCCATTGTTCAATTTCAAAGTTAGATATTGGTTTGTTTATAAATTTTTAATTTTTTTTTACTATAGGGAATTCGTCTGTAAGGTCTCCCTTGTGAATCAATTTTGTAGTCCTTTTCCCCTTAACAAAGATGTAATCAAAGGTATCCTAGACTAGCAGCCCAAAATACCTAAAAAGCCGCCATTTTGTTTTTGTTTTTGTGTTAATTTAATCACTCCCGTTCCCACTAGTTGCTTTCTTTGATTAGGTGTAAGATTTTGGTTGGGTATCATATTTCTCTTATCATTAGCTACTGAAATCATACCATTTCCAAGTATTTTTACTAACACCAGTACTGGTTAGCCCAGACAAAGCGCCAATGCCTAGAGGGGGCTAATATTTTTGGAGCTATTTTTTCTGCATTGGAAGAATTGTTTTTCCTAACAAACAGCTAAAGCTCCTAAAAATCCACCATTTTGACCTTGACTGGACATCTGTTTTTTTTGAAATTGTAATTTCTAATCCCTTCTTATTTGCAACAGCTTTTTTAATTTGATTAATTTGTGTTTTTGTTAAAAGTAAAGGGAAGTTTCCACGTAATTGTTCATGTTTTAATCTAAAAGTATGTGGAATTTTATTATTATAAGCTTGTGCTAAATTTTTCTTTTGTCCATCTGTAAGGTTAATTTTATATTCAATATAATTTGATGTCATTATATATAAATTATATTTATTTTATTTAAACAATAACAAGTTCATTTCCAATAGTATTTATTTCAACTGTTTCCTCATATAATACAATTGCGTAAACACGAATATTAGCTGCTGGTGGAATATTTAATTTAGCTGTTAATGTAATATGCTTAGGATCTTCTGTAGTTACTTCCTTTTTATATTCTAAGTTAAAATGAACAAATCCAAAATAATTATAAAAATTTGATCTATTTAAAAGACTTCCAGTAGTCTTATTATTTTGTTTATAATAATAATTAATTACATCATCATATATTCTTGATATACTTGTGTATTCTGTTTCTGGATAAAAAACACCATTACCAACTTCAAGACGACAGGAGCTCAAAGTGCAATTTTCATTTGCTGCATTAACTTTAAATGTATCTAATAAATGCGGGTTATGTTGTTGTGAATTACTTTTGTCAGGTCGTTGTAAATAAACAAATACATGTTGTGGTTTTGTTACACCAGCTGTTATTCTAAAGGTTATATTATTTTGTTGTGTATCAGTTGATTGTGTCACCATTTCCCTAAGGTATGACCATCTTGCTTTTTTAAATCTTTCAGTAGTAATTAGATCAAACCCAAATTCATTAAAAATCAAACGTGGAACCCATAGAATTAATTTTGTTACAATTACTCTACCAGCAGCAGCATTAGCTCTAAAAATTAATTCATCATCATCTGTCAGCTGTAGTGTTATTTGAATTTGACTTGGAGGTAAAATATTAGTTTCTAAACCCTGAAAAAATGAATAATTATTTAATGGAATTTTAGCATTTACCTCTTTATTACCCTGGATTAATTTCTTTCTAATAGCAAAACCACTATTATATCCAGCTTGGTCATCCCTACTTTCAGCAAACAGCAGTAGGTATCTAAAAAAATCACTTCATTTGGTTCCAGTGATTTAGCATAATCTTCAGATAGTTCAACCAAACTCTTTACATTGTTACTTTGTATAAATTATTACAATCATAAACAATTTTATTCCCTTTTGTTTAACCACTAATGATCATTATGAAGCTGGCCTTATTAATTAAGCAATTTGAATATTCATCTCCATCAGCACCATAATCACCACATTAGTTAAGCTTATTTACTTTAAAACTTACTTTCAAAATAACCATTAACCACTCAAATTGGAACTATCTATCATTAATTGTAAAGTGGATATCGTTTTTTTGTTGTTTAACAATATTTCCCAGGGACCGATATTAAAGCTGGTATCTAAATGAAATAGGGTTATTCATATTCTTTCACAATATTGTTTTGTTCTAAAACATGTATATAATATTATTATTTATTTTTTATTCTATTAATTTTTATTAAAGCTTAAAACTTTAGGATTATATTTTAGTTTTTAGTTATTTATTAAATTATCTGTTAATACGTTTGTGTGAGTGAAGATCCAGATCAGACAATATTCTATTTCTTTCATTCTGGAATATCCTCCTCCTTATATTTTTACTTTTTATTCTTTTCTTGTAATTCTTGGCAATTAAAATTACCAAACTGCGGAGCAGGTTTCTTTTTACATTTATCACAATTTTATTTGTATCTCCAGTTGAAGCTTCCACTAAGCTTTGCATGCAGTAAATTTCCAACTTCTGTTCAACTTATTTGTTCCACTTTTCTAGTGCAGTTTTCTGTGTTTCCAGAGCTTTTTTTCCAGCTGTGTATGAAGATGCAACTCGCTTGAAACCAATTTCGTTTAAGTGTCAAAGATACCTGTATCCGTGTTGATTTTTTCTGTGTGAGCATCACATAAATAAATATTTCTTTATTATTGTAATAACTTTCTTGTACATTATATAAAACGAAATTTTAATAAAAGTTGAATTATTTCTTTAACATTAGTGTCAACTTGTTTTCAACCCTCATTAAAATTAGTATTAACCAAATAATCTGTAATATATATTCTAATTGATTTATAATTATTTATTAATTCAGAATATCCACTCTTGTGGTTCTTTTGTAAACGGATAAGCTTTGTTACTCTGCAGTACTTTTAAAGCATAGATAATACACTGAAATACATCAACAAGTGAATTATCATTACGATCACAAGAATATAAATTGTATTCACAGAGTTAGTATATTTGGTGTTGTAGTTCCCCAAATTCAGTATTGTTAATTTTTTTTTCTCAAATCCAAGCATTGTATGAAAATTTGATGTTTCAATCCAACTTAAAATTATCTGTCAATTGAAATCAAAATCGTAAAAACTACTTAAAATCAAATTCAAAATAATTGGAGACAATTTCTGATTTATCAATTCATAATCACCATTACTTATTATTGTTTTCCCTAATATAATTATTAATATTGTGTAACTGTAAGAACCATTTGTAAATATAATATCATTCCAATCCATACCATTAAGATAACGAATTCTTTTTTTGTCATATTCATCACTAATATTATGCCAAGAGTAGGTCATAGTGTTAATACTATCCAAACCAACAACTAAGTTTTATTTTTATCTAAAATTAAAGAACGACTAAATCTGATTGTAAAATCACTCGGAGTATTTTTGTTATTATCTTTAACTGTTTCAGAACTTAAATACTATTTTTTGTTCCATTTATATAATTATTAAACATATCTTTTTAATTAAAAACTAAAGTTTTAAAAACTTTAATAAAAGTGTAAATTCAAGAAAAATATTTTTATATAACATTTCATGTTGTTCTGGTAAGAGTGAATTCATTTTTAATAGTTCATCAATTATTTCTAATACTTCATTTTTTAGTTCTTCATTATTATTTCCAGCATCAATTGAACCACAAATTAACTCCAAGTCATTAACCAATTCTTTCGGATTACATGGACATACGTCATAACCTTCACCTCTAATTACTTTTTTAAATTTCATAGATCTTTTATTGATAGGCAATCCTGATTTTTCTGTTAATTCTTTGAATATTTTTCTTGAATGAATTGAATGCTTTTTATTATTGTTATATCTTTTATTAATCAAATCAATCAAATCATTATCTACTTTAGTGTTAATTACTTCTTTTCCAGTTATTCTATCCTTAGCAATTAATTTGTTTTGACCATAAAGTTTATTAAGATCGATCAATAAATTATCATATTGCCCATTTGGTGAAACTTTATATGGATTATGATGTTTTATTCCTTTTCCGTATGTAGGAGCTAAATTAAAAGTATTTATCAACCGTTTTTTGTACTTTATCAGTTCGTCTTGTTCATGTTTTAATTCTTTTGCTTTTTCTTGTTTATTTAGATCTTTTGATCTTGATTTGCTAGCTATCAGACCGTTTAGCTTTACGATATTCGTAGTAACATTACCTATTGTATTTTGAATTGTGTCTTCATATATTTTATCAGGATTAGATTCATCTGCAGTAAAAAAGTCAAACATTTCAGATGGTTTGGAATATCCATATTCTTTAAAACATCAGTATCCAAACCAGCATCCAAATTTACTTCATGTATAGTTTTCTCCCATTTGTCAAATTCCCTCAACAGGTCTTTATCTTCAGGAGACTCTGTAATTGGTGGTGGTTCTCGGAATAGCTCTTCCAAACTTTTTAGATTTTCTATTTCATGTATCTTATCAGCAAACTGTTCTGGAATTAATGCCAGTTGTTCTTTAATTCCAGGTAATGCTTTTAACTGACTTGATAATTGTTCTTTTTGACTTTCTATTCCTTCAGTAATTGGTTTATAAATTTCAGTATACATATCCCGATTTGTAGCTTTTCTTATTTTTTCTCTCATTATTTCTTCTCTAAGAGCTCTCATCTTTTGTCCGACTAATTTTTTTCTTATTCTTATTTCATTAAGTTTTGATTGCATTTATATAATAATGTAAGATAATGTAAGATAATGTAAAATAATGTAAAATAATGTAATATTATATAAATGGAAATTCCAAATTATGATACAAAAAGTGATAAATCCAATAACTTTACACAATTTTATCCTTTTATGCCAGATTCATGTTTTAGAATGTTAATATGTGGATCTTCTGGATCTGGAAAAACAAATACATTAATGCATATACTTCGAAAACCTCTTATATATTATGATAAATTATACTTGTATGCTAAAAACCTAGAACAATCTAAATATCAAGATTTAATTAACAACTTAAACCAAATTGCAAAAAAAATTAAAGTAGATCCAAATGAAATACTTGAATATTCGGCTGATTCCAACCAAATTGAACCTTGTGAGAATCTTGAATCAGAAAAACAAAAAGTAGTAATATTTGATGATTTTGTTTGTGAAGATAAAAAAGTTCAAAATGAAATAACAAAATACTTTATTCAAGGACGACACAAAAACTGTTGTGTTATTTATTTAAGTCAGTCTTACTATAAAACACCAAAAGATATTCGAATTAACTGTTCACATTATATTTTATTTGAAAGTCCAGGTAAACGAGAAAATGATATGATTTGTAATGAACAAAATATTAACCCTAACTCTTTTGCTAATGCAACAAATCAAAAATATGATTTCTTATATATTGACAAACCAAGGAAGTTTTTAAGAAAAAACTTTACAGGAATTATATAGATGGGAGTTTTTAATGATGCAAAACAAATAAGTGAACCTGAAAGTATAAGTAAAGTTAAATTTGATACTGATTTAAGTGATTATGCTACTAAAAACAATACAAAAAGCTTAGAAAGGACATGGAATTATATCTTCACAGAAATAAGGAACTTGATAACACAATGAACAGAGCATTAGATATGGGAGGTAATAAAATAATCAACCTAGGAAATCCAGATAAATCCCCCGATGTAGTTCCAAGACGGTTTGTGTATAAAAAAATTCAAAATGTAATAGATGACTATAATCTTGAAGATGTTAAAAGTATAAAACAAACACTAGAAGCAGAAGTAAAGAATATTGAAGAATTAACAAAAGATTTTAAAAAGAATTCATTATTAATAGTTGAATTACAAGGTAAAATTGAAGAAGAAATGAAAGCTATGGTTGATTCTATTAAAGAACTTGAAGAGAAATCTGATTTGACAGATGATAACATAAAAGAAGTATTTCGAGTTAATTTAAACATTTTATTCACCCAAATTCAAGAATTAAAAGATAGTATGATTAAACATGAAGAACTAAAAGACAAGATTATTGAAGCTGAGAAAAAGTTACAAAATATGTATCAGTTAGAAATTAGAACAGAAATAAATAAACTAAATACTGAAACTGAAAATAAGCATAAAGATTTATTAGAATTAATTTCAAATAAACTTGCAGAATATAAATCTGAATTGGAAAAGGCAGCTTCACAAAGAGGTGATGATCATGACACAGCATTAGAGGACTTTAAAAAAGAGCTCAATTCTAAAATAGATGATTTTAAAAAACAAATTCGAAATTGGATTAGTATTGTTGACAACCGTCACAATTTAAAGTATGCAGACTTAAGTAATATTACAAAAAAATTACAAGATGATATTAATGAGTTTAATGCTAAACTTGAAGAACATAAAAATGAACTGGACTTTGTAGTTGAAAAATCAGTTAAACAAGGAGAGTTAATTACTGCTAATACTGAAGCAATTAACATATTTAATAATCAGCTAGAAAATTTGAAGAAACAACTTGTAGACCTGATTAATAATGTTGATGCACGTCACAATACAAAGTACGAAGAGTTAAGTAAACTTAAAGGTTTATTACAAAAAGATATTAATGAATTTAGTGATAAATTTAATGATCAAATTAAAAAAATAATAAATGATTTAGACTCTGTAGTTGAAATATCAGCTAAACAAGGAGAATCAATCACTGCTAATACCCAAGTAACTACTGCTAATACTAAAGCAATAACCGCTAATGTCGAAGAAATTACCACTAATACTCAAGAAATTACAAAAGTAAAAAATGTTTTCTTAAAACAAGAAACACAATTAGCTAGAACAAAGAATACTGTTGACAATCTATCTGCTTCTGAAGTTGCTACAACAAAACGACTTGATGATTTAGCTGAAATAATTCTTAAACTTAAAAAGAAAGATAAAAAAATAGAAAAAAGGCTAGAGGAAGTGGGACGTGAAGTGTTTCTCTTTGAATACTATTATAATCATACTTTTGATTACATACAAATGAAAAAGTATTTTGACCGTCGTGGTGCCTGGATATATTCAACATATAAAAATATGGCCGGTTTGAACTATTTAAATATATTTGAAACTGGATATGGAATTATCGTAGATTATAAAGATTTTATACACATAGACCAAAAATATAAAATAGATGTACTAGATATGCTTTTGAGTGGTGTGTTTATAGTTAGAAAAACCGGAACTTATATAATAGATATTAAGATTTTATTAAAGGGTGCGAGTCCTATAGGTGAACCGGATAAACCGACTAAAAGCCCAATATCAAATTTTATATTTAGGTGGCGGAATTATAGGCCTCAGGATGATGCTTTATTTTTTGATATATTTGATAATGTAAATATAGCAGCTGAGGCAGCTGAGAACTTTGACACTGATCTGTTAATATCTATGTACAAGAAAAAAAATAAAATTTATCTAAAACAAGGAACAATGTTTGACATTCATCCTTATGACGATTCAGCATCTACAGAAGTAACATTTATGCTTTTGATGGGTAGTTACATCAGATTCTACATATCGGATGAACCTGTATCTTATGATGGAAAGAGACTTTCGGATTAAAAGTTTAATTAAAGTTTTAATTACTATGTGTACCCTGATAATATACTTACTAATTGAGAATAAGATCAAATACTTTATATTTTATTAATAAATATAATCTGCCAAAGTTTTGCCAAAGTTTTGCCAAGTGGCAGGAATGTGGCAGTGTCTGCCAAGTTGGCAGAAAAATGGCAGGCTTTTGATTGGTTGAATTTGTGGTTTCCCGCATTATCATTTTTAAAAAATGCACTTGATTTACCTTTGACACTTATATTAAATCAGCTGTAAAACGTAAATCGATCACAAGGAAGTTTAAACGAATTGTACTACAAATGTAAACATATCGGTTAACTTTATGAATGAAAGTAAATACCAATAAAGCGACACCGGTGTCGCTTTACAAACGATATTGATTGATAAACTTGTTAAAGAAAACGACACCGGTGTCGTTAGATTTTGAGGGTACAAGTGTACCGAGTGCAACCGAAGACTGTAGGTCTGACTGGGTCAAAGACCCCGAAGGTTTTAGCTTCGCGAGTTAGTATTATAAGTTTAGGGTTGGGTTAATTGCTGGGTTTAAAATCTGTGGATTTTAAATTGTCCGGCATTGGTCAGTCTGGACCGGGGACTGAATGTTAAATTAGGTGAAATAGGGCTCCGCTGCGGTATTTAATAAACTACTTAGATACTGTCGAACTTCGTCGAAATATTATATATACAAAAGTTGCACTGTCATCAGTCATACATTGTGTTTTATAATAATTATCAATTATACATTGTATAGTAAAGACTTCCTGTTACAACCACACCAGGAATACCAACACGACATGGCAGAAATCAGTCACCATATTTTAACAGTTTTAAGGAAATGTATGCGATAAGGTTTGACGTCCACATTGGAGGCCTTTTGACCTTCTTCCTTTTGTCCTTATCTACAGATATCTATATGAGGTGAACTATAGCATTATTGTGTCAATATTGCTTCTCGCGTTGAAATGAGCAGGGCGGTATGTGTTATCTGGCTAGCAGTAACTGGGGTTGGTAAGTAAAAGAATAAAAATCTAGTTAACCAGATATCTATTTATTCTCAGAAATAAGACTAATTTATGTTTTCAGTAGGTTACTGAAATGAAATGATATGATATTATTCATTTGTTGAATTGACCCTTGATCCTTCAGACCTATAATTTTGAATATTGACCGACATTTATTACATGACATCAAAAATTTATTCAATTCTGCTGTTTTCTTCCATTTAATCCAGCGTTGTTTACTGCTGAAATATTGCTTGATCAATAGCACATATTGACTGGGAATTTATATAAGGAGCCATGTAAAAAGTCCTAATAAAGTCACTGTTTTCTGTAAAAATATTGACATGATCTGACTTTAAACAGTCGAAAGAAGATTTTAATAACAACCTAATGGTACGTTATTTCTCGGAATAACAGTTTATGAATTAATGGCAACTTGTGAGTAAATATGCACTAGCACTGTTACTATCTTTCTAAAGTTAACCTATGATATCAAAACATCTGACACGTTAAAAAATAAAAAATAATTAATAAAGTCTTAAAATTAGCGTGAAATATGCGGTTCACTTTAATCATGGTCAAATAACCAAAAATAAGCACACGGACGTATACATTTTATTTCAATACATCATAGGTCATTTGATTTTTTAAGTGTGAGAAGTTACATTAAAATCTACATTGTGCAAAAAATTCTATTCGCGAAAATGTTATGAAAATTATGATTTTTCCATAGACTTATAAACTTATTATAATACAACTATTAATTGGGAAATATGTGTGTAGATACAGAATATGTATCATAAAATGAAATGAATTAATATAATTTTATTAATTACACCAAGAATATTTTCAGTTTTTCTGTTGCCGACGAGATGTGTATTAGCGCACCCAGGATATAGAGATCTAATGTATGTTTTTTTTACGTTATGACGTGTAATTATAGGTCAAATCTAATAATCATTTTATATCATACACACGTATATTGATAATGATATTGATTTGTTCTTTAGCCTGAGTAAAATTGTAAATATCGTCTTAAAGAACTTTTATAAGCGGCGACATGCATGAAACTGACGTCACATATCATTTATAAACTCCGTTAAATTACTGTGGAACCTGAAACGTCAATATTTTTCCATATTGACGTTCAAATTTCATATCGGGTGCGTGACGTCATTTGTGACGTCAGTTTCATGCATGTCGTCGCTTATAAAAGTTCTTTAACGACGATATTTACAATTTTACTAGGGCTTACCCGTTTGTTAAGGACACGTCACGGCTGAGATATTTTAGCATTATTGCAATACACAATTGGTATTAAAATTGTATACATTTGCTCATTTCTATATAAATCCTCAATATCTATTTGAAAAGAAGGGATGTGATTTGTATGATTGCAACACTGCGAGTTGCTTAATTAGTGACAAACAAAAGGAATTCTTACCTGATTTGGATAGACAAAACGACAGTAAGTTAACAATATATTCTTTATAAGCTACACTATAGAAGAGCTATTTTCAGAAAATCAAACTAGAAGATGGAAATATCAGCAAACGTTTAATTAGATTACGAGTCACCATACACCTGTCAAAATTTGTCATTAGTTTTCACGATCTGTCAAAATTGTCTTATCTCTCCATTCTGCAAGTAAATTGGTACGACATTGTAGTGTGCAACTTCCTTTACATTCCACATTAATATTAATATTATACTTGAATTTGCTTTGTTGAGCTTATTGAAGTCACGTAAGAATTTCTATTGTTTTAATTTATTGTCTGTAATAAAGGCATCAAACCTCGATATTAAGATATAAGAATTGTTCCTTTCTGGTGGGAAAAGAAAACTATTTGGTTGAATCATAACATAATGATTTTTGGAAAGAACTGAATATTCACTTTGATTTTTTAATCACCAGAAATTCCTTGTGGAATCGGCTGGGACTCCATACGCATACACGTAACCTACTTTATTCATCTTTTTCATTCTTTATTAATGATACTTTACTAAAGGTAGATTTGGTAATGTGTATAACTTTGAACGTTTGCATAACTTTTTATTACCTGTCTGCATCAATGTTAAGCATTAGTGCTATTCTTATGTTTATTTCAGTGCTAGGAGACCCATGCACAACAATGGAAGAAATAAATGATTTGCATCGAAGTGTAGACTATCAAGTAAAAGATCGTCAGTACGACCTTTTGATATGTGACCGGCGTATTAAGCAAACATGGTATAAGTTTAGCCAAGGTATGTACATGGATTTATTAGATACTTCCGGGTAAGTGACAGTACTGAAGGTGAAGTAGGACTTCACGTATGAGCTTTAATCTTGAATAAGGAGATACTATTTTGTGCTCCGGGGCCTAAACTTTCACTGCAAAGCAGATAGTCCATGTCAATAAAAAATGAAAAGCTAGGAATATTTTTCCTCCCAATGTTTGTTGTGTTTTTATCTATTTCAGGGATAAAACATTGGTTATCACCTTTTGCGTGTAAAACGAATGAATAGATGAAATACGAAGGCCATTCCAAACATAATGAAAATCGTGTAGGAAAATAGTACACAGTATTTGTATAGACTTAAAAAAAATACCACTCCAAGCTGACCCAAGTGCTTTATTTGATAAATATTTGCGCTCAGCCAGTATCTTTTTCAACCTTGAAAAAGTCACACGGACTAAGATCTGGTGAATAAACAGGATGAATTATATTGATTTAACCAGTAGATTGTAACTCTAGCTAGAAAATTTTTCTCAGTAAATGAGGCTCCGCTTTTTTTTCAATTTATATCGTATGTTTCAAGGTAGGACAATGGCAAACCACTGTGTACAAACATATCATTGCGGAACCCATATCCCATTATGGCTTAAAGGGACACCTCCTAGTCAGTCGGATGGTATTGTTACCAGAGAGGTACGTTTATATCATTTATTAAATCTTACGGGGTGGGGGGGGGGGGGGGGGGGGCAAACAGTTACTTTGAATTTATACAAGTGTCGGAAGGGATATCATCTACTGAAACATGTGGCAACAAACGGAAAACTTTGTTATTTATATCAATGAATGTCATTATTTTCAATAAAATCGAAAATTGAAATGTCTGTCCATTAAAATATGTTTATACTTTTACATGTACATTATCCTTTAATTGTTCGGTTATGAGATGAACACTTAAAATCCTAAGACAAATTCCGGATGTTTACATATGATATTAATTACTACATACTATTTTAGATATAAAAATTAAGACTGAATTTCTGTTTATTGCTGCAAAACTGCGTCTACAGTAACGTCATGTATATCTCGCGCAGTTACGATATTACGTTAAAATTGCAGACACATGTTTCAAAATAGTGTGACCTGCAGTAGCATTCTGTCAGTGTAAAATATAAATATCATTATTAACATACTTTTCACTGGTGAAATCGTGACGTTGTGCCTCGTTTGCTTGTGTAACGTTACTACAGATAAAAGGTAAGGGTAGATTTCCCGGAAGCACAGAGCACAAAAACACAGCCTCAGTCACGCATCCGCAAAGTAGGCCCACAACAAAAAAGAAGTTGCTCATCTTTGAATCATGACTTTGTGTGTTAGGTATTGAGTTTTGTCTATATATATTACAGTCGGAATATGATGCTGATACATGTAATAGTTTTTGTGAAAGTTGATGCTTCGAGCGTGGTTTTTTGCGTTATCGACAATTCGAACATAAATTAAACGTGTTTTGTGTGTCATTTAGGTGTTACAAATATGCGAGACATTTTGTTTCATGGTATTATTTGTTTTGCAGGTATGTTGTACATTGTACACTGTGTCTTTTATCTTACCTTACCCATTTTTGTATTTTGAATATAATTGAAATACATTTGTTGTTTGATTTTTGAAGCAACCCGTCTGCTTCATTTTTGTTACAGTTTCTTTTTGTTGTTGGCCTACTTTTCACTGCTTGGTTCTATGGCTGTGTTTGGGGTGCTTTATACTTCCGGCAAAAATACCATTAGCTTTCTATTACTTTACAGGTTTGCGGTGCCAGTGCAGATGATAGCGACTGTTGTCAGTACAAAGATACAATTCGGGTGAAGAATTGTGGATCGTTCTTTGTGTATGAACTTAAGTCGACACGGGGTTGTTCTAGGGCATATTGTGCAGGTATATAATGTCCTAAAATAATACAAAACCAATCTACGTAGGTATTTAGAGGGTTTCTTGGATTTCTTACCTATATTGTAGGTGCGACTCCGTGTTGCTTGCGTTTCTGGTCCTTTTGGATCATGGAGAAAATTTATGCATAAACCGGTGCTAGGAGGCGCAGAAATTATTGCGTATTTCATTTCCTATCGTGGACAATCAAATTACGTCTGCTATTATGTTGCTTGGTTGCATTCTATGCTTTCAAAGGATCCTTCCACAGATTTTAAACTTGTCAGACAATTTACACATCTTCTGATTCGCCTAAAATTTAGTTAAAACATTGAAAACAAGAAGAAGTTTTATTCACTGAGCCTTGGTTTTTATGAAGATATTTTCAAGGCCTGAAAGATTCAAAGGAAGTCGGATCATCAGTATGTGTCTGCATTAAATATCCTGAGAATCGAGATATAATTTATACACCTTTTACTAGTAGCATATATCTTATTATTAAAGATATGTTGTCCAACCAGTACTAATCTGAACCACAGAATAAAACACTGACTACAACGATAAAAACCGAATTGACAAGTGAAGTGTAATGCATTACGCAACAGAATTGGATAATAAATTAAATTGTTCTTTTTGTACTAAATCAGGTACTGGGAACACATGCCCTATCGGACAGTGGTCACCAACAGGATTTCAGCCGGGTTGTAGAGGTCAAAAATCTATACGTTATTCTAACTATAAAATGGAACAAAGTTTCCTCTTCGCAATAATAATAATAATAAAATAGATAAAAACTGTTGTAAAAAAAAGTTTTTCAGTGGTTAAATAAAACTGAATGTATGGATTCACTAGACTCTATTACTCAAGAATATTATCAGTTTAATCAAAACATTACAATCCTTATGACTTTATCAACAAATAAATTATCCTGCACAGTGTTCAGAGGCAATTCGAAGTTTCATTATATCCCATATTTTCAGATATGTATCCAAAGATGACACAGTCACCAACGCTTTCAAATCCAATCGTTAAACCGGATACGTTCGAATTCAACTGCCATATCAATTTTGATCCGTCGAATTCTCAAGTCGGCTTCAAAGTCAGTTGGTTATTTGACAACAAAACTGATCCTAAAGTACCTGTTACTGAAATAAATGGAATAACTCGTGATGTTCAACTCGACCAAAAGTACTTACATAATAATCTAGGAAAAACTGTAAGTCACATTTACACTGGTGCTTCATACCAAAATAATCTAATTCATTTTCAAATTATCTCAGCCACAGGGTGAGCAAAATGTGCAGCCAGATCTTGACTCGAACTCGGGGCCTCGGGATACCGCTCCGATGCTCTGCCGACTGAGCTTCCCGGCCGTCTACACATTTTCTCCCCGTTTTAATATTCAGGTTCTATACATATTTCCGCACCATTTTGAAATTCGTCCTCGAATTTCAGTGGTTACTTTATATATAAGCAATTACATGCGTCGAAAACTAACCAGTGTAATGCCGTCACGGCCCCACGTTGTGCGCCAAATGTTACTGGGTGAGAAAAATGTGCAGCCAGACCGGAACTCGAACCCGGGGCCTCGGACTACCGTTCCGATGCTCTACCGATTGAGCCACCCTGCCGCCTACACAATTTCTCCCCGTTTTAATACTCAAGTTCTGTACCGTGACACCTGCTCTTACTGTTTGATATGCGGCTTTGAAACTTTGAACACTTGCTTACCATTATTGTCACACATTGCCATATAGTGCAAGACTTATTCAGTTCTGCAAGTACAAGTAGCCTATTTGTCTTATCTTTTGTTATTTTTTTGTCTTAAACTCCCTGGAAATATTTTGACCCAATACCTACATCAATTATTTGGTTAGTCGAGCGCGCTGTCAACAGACAGACAGCTCTTGTTACTTAAGACTGCTAAATTTAAATTCAACGTTTTGACATATTACACAGAATTTTAGTGTTCAAGCGGCTCTAGATCTGTATTACAAATTTACTGTAGATATTTTTCAGATATGGTCATGCACTGATAGAATATATACTTATTTTGATCTTATAGCTTAGCTGTATTGCGGAACCATTCTTTCTAACAACACCATTGAATAAAGGGCCTTATTTGACTAGCAATGGGTATTGGTGTGGAATAAAGGTAGGTAACTTAATTGAAATGTACGGTAACCATGAAATACATGATGTGTTTACAAATTTACTTTTATGCACAAATAATCAAAGCAACCTCAAACTAAATAAATATATTCATTTAGCAGTGTTCAAATATAAAAGATATCCAAAATCCAGATTATGACATCTACATTCTACCAATGTGCTTTAGGCACATGTTTTCGACAATACTGAAATTTGATTAAACCCCTGATTATTCAAATCTTCAGGATGCACTGAATTATTCTCAGTCCGGACAATACAAACAAGGATGGTGTGCTTGACTGCTTATTCTAACACGATCTGCAACAATTGCTATATAAACATATAGCGGAATCGCCTATACATGAATCTACGATAAAATATGGTTGGCTATTACATTTCACCCCCTATGATTGTGGCATAAGAGATTCTACTTCAGTTCCATTACATACAAATTATTTCAGGGCCAAACGGTTGAAAACAGCATTTCAAAAACATAAATATGATAAAAAGTCATACTGACTTATGTGTAGGACCGTAAAACACGTTTCGATCTCTACGAGCGAATTCAATTAGCTTAATTAAGATTCAGCGGTGACGTCATAAATGTATGACATAAAGTATGACGTCATAATGATGTGACGTCATATAAATTTAAGCTCGTAACTTGTAACACAGGGTCAACTCGCCTAATTTGATGATTCTGTTCATAATTAGTTTGCGAGCTGTAAGATTACTAATTTATGAATACTACTCAAAATTCTGATAAAAAGAAACAAATATCTATACGTTCCATTGGCTATGCAACTCGTTCTAACCATAGGGGGTGAATTGTAACAGCATATGACCCGAATGACGTATTACGCTGAAAATGTAGTACTGTAAAATGCGAATTATTTGCGTTGTTAGAATCGAAATAATAAATATGTTCCAATAATTTTATCAATTAATAAAACATGGGCAGTCGTTTGGATGCGAATGATTAAATCACTCGTGCTACGCACTCGTGATTTAATTATTACGCATCCAAACTCCTGCCCATATTTTATTAACTGATAAAATATGGGAACAGATTTATTATTTCTTAAACAGAAGTTCATTAAATTTATCTTGTATCATATTTTAGTTCTCGAACACGAGCCTGACGGTAAGAGAAAACGAGCAATCGAAAAAAGTTCAAGTTATATCGACCATCCCAATAGTTTGCTCCAAAAAGTCACAGCCGTCTTGCAAAGTTGAAATTTATTTGAAAAACAACAAAGGTTCGCTTTATATTATGAAAATAATAAATAAATGAATAAAACATTACCACGAAACCACGATAGTGAAAGTCGAAACTACGATAGAGAAGATGAAAATTATTATGATGAAAGTCAAAATCACGATGATGAAAGGCGAAACTACGATGATGAAAGTCGAAATCACGATGATGAAAGCCGAAACTACGTTGATGAATGTTAAAATGTGAAAATCGAAGACACGATGTTGAAAGTCGAAACTACGATGGTGGAGTGGAAACTACGATGACCGAAGTCAAAAATTAAAACTACGATTGTTGAATTGCAATCCAAGATAGTGAAAGTCGAAACCAAGATGCTGAAAACGCGTAATCACAATGGTGAAAACGCGCGAAATAAAATCTTTTTTTACATCATCGTAGCTTTGTGATTCCGACTTCCATCATCAAAGCTTCGAACTTTCACTATTGTAATTCGACTTTCACAACCATGGTTTCGACATTTTTATCGCTATTTCGTAATTTCTTCTTTCAAGGTAGGAATTCAGAAATAAAACAAAACGCAACAGACAAAAGATTACACCGCAACATTAAATACAATTGGCAAAGTACTTTTATTTTTTTGTGTTTGATTCAGAGTCACAGCGACAGAATTAAGGTCAAATGGCGAGTTTTCCTTGTTTGATTTCAAATTCAGCTTTTAAGAAAATAAGAGATGTGTTAATCTAACATCTATGTAATAACACGTTTGGCCAGAGTTTTCTAATGTTGTTTGCAAATATACATCTTCAACACTGTAAACATTCGAATTCATTATAATTAATTGGAATTACCTACTAATATGGTATATTCCAAGGTGATGCTGTATTTACCGAATGCACCCAGATCCTCAGACCGTCTGACTGGAACAATAGGACCAACCTAGCAGTTACAGAATTTGAAGTCCTTGCTGAGAGAGATTCAAAAAATGATGGTGACAAAAATCTAGCTGTACATTTTGCAATGATCGATACGGGGGACGGGCCAGAAACTTTCAATAACTACACACTGCCTAATCTCTTGGTAGTTATGTTTTTATATCAAAATGATACACGATAGATATTAAGAATGAAAGTTTTATTTTGCTAAAAATAATAAAATCGATGAAAGGATAGATGCGACCTTTAAGTTGTCAAGGGCTCAGGTCAACAAATTAAGTGATATTTACATTTAGATTTAACTGTATAACTCTGACCTGCTACTAAATAAAACTGTTTATTTTTTGTTATTTTAAGACATATACAGTACATTGTATTAGCAGCTTGAATAAGGCGGAGAAGGCGGAAGCATGTATTTCCTGTACCGTCCGCGAACCGAACATGCAACATTTTCATTTTTGCTGTGTTAGGCGACCTGTGGAGATTCCGCTTTTTCTTGTTTTTGTCAAGAATATCTAGTAATCAGTAACCTTTTGAGTTGATAACACAACATGCGTAGAGGTTTCAAATATTTATAATAGGAACTATTAATTTTTACCAATGCTTTGGTCATAAACTATTACAGATACACACCATTGACAAGGAAACAGCAATGTGCCAATGTACCAATGATCCATGGTGTCGGACATTTGATTCCCAGTTCCAGACTTTAGGACTGAACGGGACTTTACGCGAGTAAAAATTTGTCTTGATTAAATTATAATGTAACATTGTCACACGCCCGTAGAAGTTTTATCTTTGTATTTTTCATACCCTCGATCCCTGTAAATCGCTTTATTTGCTGTAAAAAGTATCCGCGTATTTGGGTTCGGTGTTGTAATATTTTCTGTTTCTTTGGGATCGTGGAGTTCATTCAATGGGAGACTTTGGTCAGTTATCTCCCTTTCATACTCTATTATAGTAAGTAGGTCCTTTCATTTGGATTACTCTGTTGTTATCGCTATGTTATTTGTAACAATATGATGTAAATGAAGCTAGGTTATTGATCTTCATGACTGTTCATTTAAAGATGCCTTCAGCAACATATTCTATAAACACTCCAGTGTCTAATTTTGACATTTCAGACATTTAATTTAACAAAAATGCAAGATATCTCATACCTTAGAACTGAGATATCTCATAGGCAAAATAGCCATAAAGTCAGAGGATTCCCAATGATGGGACCTACGTGCAATTTTATTATCTTGGACATAATGCAATAAGGGAGACAATTTGACACTCACCAAAGTCCCTCATTTCACCAAAATAAAAAGCATGTGGGTTGTTAAAAATCTACAATCAACCCGTTTCTGTTTATATTTTCTTGGTTATGTTCTATGCTTCTATAGATTCTTCTTGCAGACAGATTGTATAAACTATTCCTACAGCAGTCTATGATTGCCGTGCCATGGCTGTAAAAAGTCTTCCAGTACTTGAATTCAGTTTTGCTATATTTTCTCATCCTTTTTGGATCTTGGAAGTAGTTTCATTTTGTACTACAAAAGAATTCGACTTAAGCCGTTGTTGGGTGGGGGTGGCGGGGAGGAGCGTGATTTACTATGTCTCATTAAGAGACTCTATTGACCACTGCTAGCCTCTCCGTGTGAAGCAAACTTCATTTGATTAGAAGGACTGGTATAAGCAATCACTTCTACATGCAAAGCAAAACAAGTCAAAATTCAGATCAGTTATAATTAGTGTCCTTTTTATTGTGAGCAATGTTTTGTGAGCTACAGGTCATGGCAATCTAAATATGTTAAATCATATCCTAAAAATCCAATCTCTATAGTTTATGCAAATTAACCACACTTTCCTAACCATCAGCCTAACAAATGTAGTGTAAACACATTTCCATTTACTCAACAAACTTTACATATTCTATTGTCCGAGTATTGAGTGAGAATCCTGCGTATTTTAGTTTACATAGTAAACCGTTATGCCAGACTTTCTCGAAGGCCTTATATCGGAAAATACCGCACGAACATCTGGACCGTTGTCTAGAGCTTTACAGAAAGTATCGTATATGAAAACAAGCTGATTAACTGTGGAGTCACCCGGAATGAAAAAAAGACTGTAGAGGAGTTAGAAAGCGAGAATCATGAAGATGGTTATAAACATACTTGAAAATGAGGCGTTCAAGAACTTTTTCAGTAGTGTTTAAGTGTGATATTGGACGATAGTTATTCGGAAGAGTTGCATCGTCTTTCTTGAAGATTGCGCTAACATGGGCTACTTTCCGCGAGGCTGGCACAGTAGAAGATTGAAGTGAAGCATTGAAAAGGTCACAAAGAGGAAAAGATAGTTCATGAGAAGCCTCAAGTAGAATTATGTTACTTATAACACCAGGACCTGCGGCCTTGTGAACTGGTAGAGACTTCAAGACATCTTCAGTTTCATCCGGAGAAAGATGAATTTCATTTAAAATAGTGGTAGAATTCATAGGACCAAGATTAGGTACCATTATATTTTATTCCTCAGTGTATGTCTGCTCTTGGAAGTAATCATTTAAAAGGTTAGCTTTTTCAAAATAAGAAGACGTTGTTTGCCGTGTGTTGGATTTATATAGTAGAGAAATAACATTGTTATTTGTTTTAGAGATGAAGGATTTTAAATTAGTACACCAGCCTTTGGAAGAGAATTATCCGTTTTTAAGTTTATCTGAAAGTTTGATAAAGTATTGTGATTTGGCTTCACGAATGAGCAAAAGAGTCTCATTTCGGACTTGTCGAAATTTGTGCCAGTGATGGGTTGAGTTTGGTCTCTTAGCTTATCTGTAAAAACGCTTACGCTTTTGTATGGTCTTCTTTATATTATTATTTTTGAAAAGACTGTGATTTGCTTGGTTATATACTGGAGGCGTATATATTGATATCTTGGTCGATACAGCTATTCCAGTTGAAATTGTCGGTTTTTGCTCTGAGGCTGTCATAGTCTCCCCGATCATATTCCCATACCAGTCTGTTAAAGCATTTTTGTTTCATTTTATTAAATTTGAGAAGCCCGAAGATTGGAATGTGGTACCGTTGGTCCTGTTCAAGAAAGTGTTCTAAAATACAAAATAACTTCTCCATGAGAATCATCAATCTTTTCGTTGAAATTATTTTAAGAAGCATTCCGAAATTCTTTTATGTGTGACTTTTATAACTGAGCGAAAATCATGCTTATCTAATACGTATAATGAATTCTTAAAGTCATTATACCACATTAAGCAGACACAAACATATACGAAGAAGGAACACATCAGGATGCATGATTGAAATGCGCTGTCCATGCATCTTTTTTTTTTAAGATAGGCCTATATCTTGTTTTTAAATAAATTTTAAGGTAAGAAGTTAGCACATCTAAAGTGCAGTTGTTTAATTAAATTAGAATTTATTGTATCGAATTGGTGATTTCAGTAGCCACACGCTATGCATTAAGTAGAACAATAATATTTATAGATAAAAGCACGACTTAAGGTGTAACAAAACGTTTGTTCATACCTCTAGTAGCACAAAAGAAAAAAATTGATGCTTAGATCAACATGTCATGGATAACAATAGTTTTATACAACTTGCAAAAATGATAGCTCGTCTTATTGGTACTAGGTGTCTTAAAGCCTTTATGATATACTGTCTCCGGTGGTAATCTAATGCGAATTAGCAACAATGATTAATAGTTTTAGATTTCGATAATTCATAGATCAACGGAATAGCGTTACAGTATCATTTAGATACAATTCACGTGTTTTTATGCGATTCATATAATGGGTAATTTTGTACTTCCTAATGAAAATATGTTCTACAAGTGCCTCATTTTAATGCAGTTTGAATATAATTTCTTTGTTCACTAGTACAATATCTAATCAGAAAAGGTTTATTTTCCTTTTGCACATACTGTATTGTTATGATTACTATTTCAGTTACTTCATGCTACAACAAGCTGGAGAGTTTACCATGTATAAAAGTAATGCTCCAAATCGTTTGTTCAAAGTGAGTAACTTACACACTTCATATATGAATAAACAGTTTTGTCTTTTTATCTAAACAAAACAGGTAGAAAAGATATTTTATAGACCGGAGTGTACAGTGTCCCGTTAGGACCATCGCCGCATGCATGGGCTCGAAACAGTGAAACAACGATATTGCGGTGTTGAAAAGTCGAAATAATGAAACTACGACAGTGAAAAGTCGAAAGTACGATGACGAAAACACAAAGCTACGATGGTGATAAATCGAACGAACGATACTTAATAGTCCAAATTATTTTTTACTTTCATCATCGTACTTTTGACTTTTCACCATTGTGGTTTCGTTGTTTCGACATTTCACTATAGTAGTTTCGACATTTCACCTTCGAACTTTCGACTTAACATCATAGTATCGCCTTCCTGATGCCCATGCACACAGATTACCATTTCACGGAGTAGAACGTAATCATGTCGTCTAAATATAAACGTAATTCATTACTCCTTTTGTACATGCAATTGTGTAGGTAGATAGTTTGTTAGTTGTTGTTAGTTGCTTGATCAAGTTAAATGCAATGTATGTCACAATTGTATCCTCAATAAAATAATGTAAATAAATCCTGCAAAGTGATTCTTTGCATTAACTAGAAAAGTCTGCAGATGCAAGTCACGATAATTTAATAGTGCTTTTATAGAATTCAATTGTAATTCGGTTTTACAGTATGTATGTTCCATTTCTTCAATCAACTAAATTGCAGCAGTAAATCCTTTTCCTGACCTTGACGATATAAGTGTGTAACTGATCTACACTCTGTTACCGGTAGTATCTTTTTGAAGTGTCAGTCAGTTGATTCTCTTGACCTGACTCGCCCTCAGCCTATAATTTTAGTATAGAGCCTACACAAGACTGGGCTTTAAACTAGTGTATTAGTAGTGCATGTATAGAGTTTATTTGGTAAAAATAGGGCCCAAAAACAAAAAGTGTGTGTCCAAATTTAAAAGCTAAAATATTATGCACAAGTTCTTGCAGAAAAAATTCCCGCTTGTGTTATATGCCTTATTTTTCTATCCCAGACCTCAGTTTCAAATCATTGACAGCAAAAAAAAAACTCTTTATAAATGAGATTCTAAATAAATATATTTTATAGTGCCGTTCAGTCTCCTATTCATGAAGATCGAAATATCTACCGAAACAATTGTATATTTAATACATGTACAAAACCATCTTCAGACAACACGATTATGTTCAACCTCGTGTAATGGCAAACAGACCTGTGCGCATGGGCGACAGGAATGCGATACTACGGTGTTGAAAATCGAAAGACGAAAGTACGATGGTAAAATATCGAAAGAACGATGATGAAATGTCAAGAATGCGATGTTGAAAACTCGACACTACGATGGTGAAAGATCGAAAGTACGTTGGTTAAAAGTCAAAACCACGATGGCGAAAAAATGAACAGCGAAACCACGATGGTGAAAAGTTGAAACAACGCAACCACGATGGTGAAGTCAAAAGTACGATGTTGAAAATACGAAATAATTTCGACGACCATTCACCGTCGTAGTTTCGTTGTTCGATCTATCACCATCGTAGTTTCGTATTTTCATCATTGTGGTTTCGACTTTTCTCCATCGTGGTTCCGTTTACTACTTTTCAACATCACCGTATCGTTGTTTTGAGCTCACAGTATACGGCAATGGCCAACCGCCTTCAAAGGTACACCGTTAAAGTGTGATTTCAACAAAGAATAAGTCATAAATGATTTGCAACTGAAAGGATGTAAGTCACTTTGAATTAGCAAAAACGGGTATTTTAGTTTTATCACTTGATTTCTATTTTTTAGATGTCAGTATACATACTCAAACGACTTCACATATTTAAATGAATTCAACAAATATTGTCAAGATATTTGATCCAGGCAAGTACCTACGCCTTTATATATTTTGACTAATAAAATGGATCAAGTTGACAATGAGATATCTTAGGCTAACTGACAGAAGCACAACTAGTGAGACTTAAGTGTCCCATATGGCTACCTAGCCTTAATTATTCGTATACCAGTGATTTTCAGAATATTCAGATTGTGAGCCCAATAGCTTCAAGGATCAGGCAAATCACTCCAAAGTTTAAACCATTGATAAACAAGAAAATAATACTGTTCAGCTACCTAAAGGCCGGTATCTTCTATACATGACTCGCTTTTTTGTTGAAGTTACTGTCAAAGGGTGTCTTTAAATCAACAACAAGCAGGTCCTAATGTATTTATGTTCAAGCCTAGTCTTCTTAATTAAAGCCTGACCACGGTGCTCTGACTGTACTTCACTTATAACAGCTGAATCTCGATGCTTAGCTTATATTATGCTATTGTCTGTAACATTTGACTACCATAAAGGCAGCTATATAGGCCGGTTATTCTGAATGTCAACGTTAAACTAATTCCAACAGAAACTTTCTTATGATAAATATGTTCTTTAATATGAAGTGAAACACTAAAAAAAAGTCCTCAAAAATCGGGCGACAGGGTTTTCAGATACAACGTCGGAAAGTTTATGTTTTGTTCGTTTTCTGACGATGTCCATTACCATACACCATATCGCTCGTTTTCCTACTTCCGGTTCTGACGTAAACAAAGCGTCTGCAAAGTTTAGGTTAGCTCTAGATGCAGTACTGATGTTATTGGTGGTAGTACAGTATGATATACCTATGTTAAACAATTCTATCCAAACTAAAGACGATACAAATGATAACATTGAACCAGAAACTGGAAGTGACATTCTCAAAGAAGAAGACACAGAACAATGTGACATCCACGAAGTGGAACACACAGAACAAAATGACATTCGCAAGGTAGAAGAAAGGGGACAAAGTGACATTAACAAAGAAAAAAGCACAGAACACAGTGACATTCCTAAAGTAGAAGACATCCTTCATGATATATTGAATAAGAGACGAGCCCCGGAATCTCTGCAAAATAACAAAACAATACTTGAATTGATGGAAAGCTATGAACAAATGAAGTTGGACCTTTTGAAATATAAAACTGCAAGGCTTTGGCTGCAATATATGGAAATGATAGATATACTAAAATCATTTATCAAAGCAGAGTGAACTGGAAACTGGTGTCTACATCTGAAATCCATGCAGAAAATGCTGCCATTCTTTGCAGCAGCCGGTCACAACTTGTACCTGAAATCAGCTTATCTGTATCTCCAACAGATGATAAGTCTTCCTGATAGCAACCCACAGCTTCATAACGCATTTTGCAATGGGTTTCATGTTGTACGCAGGAGCGATCGCTACTGGGGAGGTCTTTCAACGGATTTGGCGATAGAGCAGGTCTTAATGCGAAGTGTTAAGTCGGTCGGTGGTCTAACTAGAAGAAGAGGGATGACAGAAGCACAAAGAGCACACTGGTTACTTTCTGTCCCTGCAATGGCTGAGATTAATAATGCAATGCAGGAATTTACAGAGCATAGATTAATAACAAGTGAGCAGTATAAGGAAAGTACAGAATCAAGAATTAAAAGAGACGAACTGGACAGAAATACATTTATAGACTTTTTAAAAGAAAGAAATCCATTCGCAGAAGAAGTAGAGTTAAGAAACATTGAAACAGGAGTTATTGCAGATAAAAATTGTAAATGCGGATACAGCAAAAGAAGTTGGTGAGGGTATTATAAAGGGGATGACAGATCAAAAAGTTATCGAGTATACATTTAAAAGGAAGAATGAAGCTGTAACGTTAGGAAAAAAGAACAGTGTGAAAGTTGATGGAGCGGAAATACATGTTGATTCACAACTTCTATTCCAACGTCTTATTGCTGTTGCTGACATAACATTAGATGAGAAGGAAGATATTTTCCAGTAATGAACTTTGTGGCAACCCATCATCTCTGTTTGATTCTGCTGGACTTTTGCGCGAACCACAAAAACCATTATTGGCCAAGGCTATATGGGACCATAGCAAATGTGGTACAGACATTATATCAGATGAAAATGTTCATTATGTCTTAGATGGTGGCTCGTTAATTCAAAGAATTCCTTGGTCATGTGGATCATCGTTTGATTCAATTTGTTCAAGATATACAGATTACGTCGAGAGGAGCTATGGTAAAGCACATGTAGTGTTTGATGGCTACTGCAACGGTCCGTCAACAAAAGACGTAACTCATGAGCGAAGAACAAGGGGGGTCGTTGGAACAGAAGTAAAATTTGATGGGAAAACACCATTTAAAAAAAAAAAGGAGTCAGTTTTGTCAAACAAAGAAAACAAACAAAGATTTATCAATCTTCTAACAAAGCATATGCAAGACCGGGAAATTTGTGTTTTAAACGCTGGTGGTGATGCTGATGTTCTGATAGCTGAAACAGGAGTAAAATTAGCGAAAGATTTTCCAACTATTGTTGTTGGTGAGGGCACCGATCTACTCGTTTTACTTCTTTATCATGCAAACGAATCAGACAACAGCTTGTACTTCACATCCGACTCGAAGAATTGTATGAAAAAGAAGAGAATATGGGATATAAAAGAGACAAAATGTGCATTAGGTTCAGAAACGTGCAGATTATTACCATTTGTTCATGCTTTCAGCGGGTGTGATACAACATCACGAATATATGGCACTGGTAAAGGTGCGGTGTTTAAGAAGATAGCAACAGATGCTTATTTTAGACAACAGGCACATGTTTTTGTAAATAATGGTTCATCCCATGAACAGGTAGCGAAAGCTGGAGAAAATTCATTTAAGTGTTTGTATAATGGATTAATTGAAACACCACTGAACAGTTTAAGGTACAGAAAATTTATAACTAAAGCAGCTACAAGCACATGTGTAGTTCAGGTACAGACATTACCCCCGACAGAAGCAGCCGCGAAGTACCATAGCTATAGAGTGTACCATCAAGTTCAAACGTGGATTGGCAATACAATAAACCCTCTGGAATGGGGCTGGTGTTCAACCGGTGATAAACTTGTTCCATTTAAAACACATTTGTCCGCTGCACCAGAAAGGTTGCTTAACATCATTAAATGTAATTGTAAAATCAATTGTGATACAAAAAGATGTTCTTGCAGGAAACATGGACTTTCCTGTTCTTTAGGATGTGGAGGATGTAGAGGCATCTGTTGTTCAAACAGTATGAAGGTTGGCAGTGAAGAATTCGAGCATGTTGGTGGTGTTTAAGTACGCTTAACTGTTCGAAAATTATTAGCTGATACAGTTGTATTTACTTAAGTGAACGTTATTTGCCAACTGTTGTAATCAAAAGAAAACGAGAACTAAATGTAGATCTAGAAATATTTTAACTTTGAGATTGAATTGAACGTGGATAATATTCCGACATACTCCTACGTGAGCCTGATATGACAAGCAGCATCATTATATTTAAATGCATTGTAATTTATATATAATTCATAAAAGTTAATACATATGTACGTATTAATATATTTTTTTGACAATGGAATGTTCAGATATGAAATTTTATACATATTTTATCTAATTATTCTATAATACAGGCTAAGCAGGTTAGATTGTTGGGCTGCTCTTGTGTTTTCGTCACAATGATACACTATGCATAATACATTTAAAAGCGCATAGTAAAGAACAGTGAATATACTAAGGGGTTTCCTTTATGATTATAATAATGTTTTTTGAACACCGGTTGCTATTGTAACATGATAAAGATGATGCGAAAATAACTATTTTTAACACTTCCCATTGTTAAGGAAATATCATATCATATGGCCCATTTTGCTATGATGTGGTTCATCTTATAGTGATTTGTTATCTATTTAAGTACACATGCATACTTTTTGTTTAGTCTTTTATACAGCAACCTGGAACTGTTACTGATGTGCTAGTTTTACTGGGCAAATTATTTGGTGCTCTTTGAGTTGCAATGTAAATGCAAGTGGGTGGGGTATTTTGACCCCACTGGTATAAAATTTCCTGGAGATAAATGTATTTCTTGTTGAAAAATATGTTATAGAAATATCAGAATAGCATAAGTATTATATAAAAATTATAAATCACACAAAAATGTTTGTTTTTCTTGCATGCTTATTATTTTGACAGTACAACTAAGAATTTATGAGAATCATTCAAGGAATAAAGGATGCCATTAAACATGATGCATTTTCTGAGTTTCCGACAGGATTTTTTTTGAGGACTTTTTTTCTACAATACTACAATGTCTAAAGATTGTAAGGAAATGAAGAAAGTTTCTGTTGGAATTTGTTTAAGGTAGGGCCTATATTTTTGATAGAATGACTTGCCTAATATCATGAAAAATCACTTGCCCCTTCAGTGTTAAATAAAATGCAAATTGTTTATTTAAATCTGCTGCTATTATTAGTGATTTAAAAACGTATCACGACCATTGTTGATTGTGAGTTAAGTTTTAAAGAAATATAGAAGTTGTTTTATAGCAGAATAATTCTTACAGTTCATTTTTGTAACTTTACAGACAGAAATTCGAACAAGGACATGTGGTCGGAATAAAAGTTTTGGATATGGATCATGTATATGTGCAGTGGCAGCTCAGGAAGGAAACGATGTTATTGTAATTGACATGTGTCACAGCCATTTCGGACATTCGTATCCACAAGTGACAATCCCGAATAAAAACCAGGGAATGGTAGTGAACAGAAACACGGCCGGCACGGAGTATCTGGTGAATAGAACAAAATTTAATGAATAACTAATGAACAACTAACGATGAACTGTAACAAATATGTTGCAGACTAAATTAGTCTGTTGGCATCAGAAGTACAAGCTTTATTTTCTCCGGAAAGGTATTAATTTCTAGATAGGAAAAGCTCTAAAGAACCTTACATTTATCCCCTATTTTATCTATAGGTTGGCTCATTTAGAAAATTGGCATCAAAGTAATAGTTATTGTCTAAAATTATACATAAAACAACGTTTTCAATCTTGATGAAATGTAAAATGCCTTATTTACTCTCTGACAGGTTGATTTTCCATCCGGAGCTCAAGTTCATGCTAAAGTTTATCACGGGACATCTTTAACGGTTTCAGTTACAGCACCAGAGGATGATTACGCAGCCACTGCAGGGCTCTGTGGAACGTTTGACAAAAACTTTGATAATGATTTCCAACATAAAAATGGCCAAGTTGATACTTTTTCATACTATCCGGATAATTTCATTGAGTCTTGGAGGTAATTTGATTTACAGTGAATTATGTATTTATTTTACAACAGTAATTTTTGAATGCTCTGTCCCATCGTTAACTTTCCTAATAGTATTATTCTATTTATTTTATATAGGCAGTCTTTGGAATACTAATAATGTGGTGTTTTGCCTATCATATACAAATGTTATATCTAGTACCTTCAATTTCTTAATCAGTAAGTGCTTTTTAACGTCTTTTTAGGTTTTTATTCTGTTAAAGACAACCACAACCACGCGGTAATATCTTTTTTACGCTTTCGGCCGTCATTGTTCATCCGTCAGGCTATTTTTGATGAATTAAAATCACATCAAACAACCCTCTAACAAAAGTTATGTTAAAGTTATAAGACAAGGCAGTTCTTACTACGCTTGCTTTTTGAACCGATATTTGTAAAAGACGATCCAATCTCCGAATGTCTTTTTTGATCTTTGATGTCTGTGAATCATTACATACAAGGCAAAACTACTTAATATCATACTTGTTATATCTATTGTAGAATTCCAATAGGATCGTCCATTTTTGACAATAAATACAACATTCATACAGATCCAAGGTATGACAACAGCATTTATTACTGTAACTGTAAAAACAACAAACATCAAGTGGACTGCCGAATAAGTAAGGGATCATTGCCTGCTGTTCAGGTGAGTCGATGTAAAATTCTAATACATTATGCAATCTAAATTGCCGCAAATATGCACTGTACCACAGTCATGTTTATGTTATGTGTCTGCTTTAGACGCTCCTTTCCGTTTGTATTTCAGTTGCAAACATGAAATAACCAATAATCTTTCATATAACTTACAAATTAGGTAAACAGCAACCTCCGCGCAGGAATATTGTCAAACAATCATCCCTGCCTTCAAGTAAATCATGTGACGATGGTACAACCATGTGATCCTAAAATGGCAGCGCGCTTGGCAACGCCGGGTAAATCAAATGCTTGACTTAATCGACAGTCAAATTGACATTTATGTCACATTTATGTCACAACGTTTTAGAACATAATGAAAGTATTTGATATATTTATATTTTGCAGTATGTCACTCGTCAAATTCTCTAACTGTAATTTCATTGTTTACATTTTTAGCAGGTGCGCGTCACAACACCGGAAAAAGAAGTAATTTTAGTAATACTGCATTATTATTTTTTTTCCCTCGTTTTACAAACTTACAAACAAAATGTATAATAGATAAAAACTTTATACAACAAGATTTAATTAATGAAAATATAACTCGGCCGAAATTCAGCCCAATTCATAAGTGGTGGCAGTGTCTGCTGTACCTATAATAGTTCATATTTCAGTAAAACTCTGACATTGTAAACTGAATTAATATAACAATGGAAACGAATCGCTCAACCCATATTATCACACTTTAAAATTCAAAACCTCTGTCACAGATTTATTCATTGAACAAAGTTTTAGCATTTAGAGGTATTTCAAAATGGTTTATGAGAATAATAATTGCCAGTACGCATGACTTTTCTATAAAAATTCATATGTCTGTTACTGCTATAGGTACTTTATCTAAATGAATGAAATGAAACAATTATATTAATAAAATGTTAAAAAGCAACATGAATCTGAAACAACAAAATATTTGATAATTTTGAAGAAATTGTAAATAAAATGCAAAATACAAGATTCTTCAATCAACTATCCCTGTTGCCATGGTTACTGAAAACCGATATACGGTAGCGTACAATGTTGAGTGTTTAATTCATAAATATATTCCATTTAGGTCATACAGAAAAATGGCACTGAAGTCGTCGGAAACTCAAAGTTATTCAACTTGCTTAAAAATAGAAGAAAATGCATTACCGTGGAAACGCGGGCCCTTCAGCATATATCTTTCAAGTTTATTAGAAGTCTAATACATACATCAATAAAATTATCAACTACGCTGACTTCTATACGGATAAGACTAAGACCCAAACAAGCTGAAAAAGAAAATATCTGTGTTTACCCTTTTGTCTTAATATAAAAGGTCTTAGATGGTCATGTACTTTGAATACTTGGATGCACAGCGAAAAGTAAATTCAGGTGTGTTGCATTTTTGACACACAGTACTATTAACAGTTGCGTTTCAGTAACTTTGAAACTATTCTGTTGACTACATCTTTATTGACACTCCATTCAAAGAAGGGAATCAAGTAAAGCTTTTAAATGGCACAAGTCAGTAAAACATTGAAAGCTGTTTGATTGATGACTTGAAATTTGTGTCTCCTTTGAGTAAAGTATTCAGTGTTCAGTTGCACACTCAAATATAGTCTTGTTTTAATACATTGAAATAGCTATTTCCTTGATATATTCTTGAGTCAACTTTATTTAGGTAGCTAAATACAAAAAAGCGTATTGTAACACAAAGGCAAAATAACACGAAGATTGCAGAATGTTTTTTTTTTTATCATAATTGTACATATTTCGTATTTTGAAACAAAAATAAACATGTCAATCGTGTTGCATCTACAACACGATTTAATGTAATCCTTTGAAATAACATTTCTGTATATGATAAAATTATGGTAATTCCGGCACGACAAGTGAGGTCGTCCTTCTACTTATTCAGGCCCGCTGTCCATCATGTACCGTGACAACTACACAAAATCATAAACAAAGCGGAAAAAAGAAGCGAGCAGCAATTCAAACTGATAACGCACCTGTAAACTATTTCTTCGACTATGGTCTTGGTAAGTGCGACATGGTATTTGGTTCTTACATTTTAAGTTTTGGTCATATGGGATCATAGAGTCTATTCAACGTTAGATTATAATATAGTTCCACTAAAGCCGGTGCTAGGGTATGTTAGGGGTGTTGCACTTTCCATAAGCTCTCATTTACACACTGTAACCATGTACGCTCTCATTTACACACTGTAACCATGTACGCTCTCATTTACACACTGTAACCATGTCTATTCTTAATTTGCTTGGTGGCGTTCTACGCTTTCAAACGTTCTCCTTCTCGACTTGATTAACTATCAGAACTGCAGTCTTTAAGTGACGTGTTATGGCCGTATACAGTAACCATCTACTCACAAAAACATGTTGTTATTATTACTACCTTTCCTGAACAGACTCAATCAAATCGAGTGTGCTATTTTTTTAGCTTGTTTGCATTCTATGCTGCCAAAAGGGTTCGTTTTACAGATTTTATTTATGTATATCTGAAACAGTTTATCTTCAGTTTTGTACATCTGCTGTAACTGAAGAATAAATACTAAACTTCATATTTTAAATGCAAACAAATGCGTTTTGACATCATTTGTGGCGTTATGTAGCTTTAACATGATAAGAATTGTAAGAATGTTGTGTAACTTTCATATAATTGAATAAGAGTGTTACAAATACAAGTTGTTTATATTTTGCATTTTCATAAAAGTCTTACCTGTAAACTGCTTTACTGAAGGTCGTCAAGTAAAGAGAAACTACTTTCCAACATCAAGCGGTATTACACGAGCGGATGCAGAGAAGTCGTGTAAAATGGCATTTAATCAAAGCTCAACAATTAACCAGTGCCAGGCACATGGTATTGCGTCGGATCCCCATATCAAAATGTGTATAGAAGACCTTAAGGTTTGTACTTAATTATTTGTAAGTAGTTCACGTATATGAGTCTAGAATTATTCTAAATATTAGTACATAGTTCAGGACCATAAGTTTCTGTTCTTAATAAAATGATATAATCTAGATCCACTGAATAAAACATTTTGAAACTATAATACAAGTCTCAAGTAAATTGTAAAATAATAATTATAGCATAATGTGACATGCTTTTAAAAAGTACATCATTCAATAATGAAAGAATGCAACATCAAATACTGATATCAGTTTAATTGCTTAGAATTTGGACATAATGTTCAGTGTTAAATTTACAACATTTCGTTGTAAGACGTGGTCAACATAATGACAAACACGGAATGTCATATTCATACGTAGTCATATATAGAAACAGGAGAAACTTACAAAATGAAGTTTTGCAATTTGACAATTGGTTTACGGTATGAAATTCAGTCGTCTGAAAAACAGGTTCTATGAATCAAAATGACCAACACTGAAAATGGTTGCTTTTCATACGCAGCAAAGTCATGTATACAAATAACTCTATTCATATGTCGGACTTTTTTAAAATTAAAAGAGGCGTTCGCCAAGGGTGCCCACTCTCTCCTTACCTATTTATTGTCTGTATTGAATTGCTATCTAACTGTATTTGGAAAAACAAAAATCTTAAAGGCATTGATATAACACAACTAAAATCAAGAACGTTTTATTTGCAGACGACGCAACTTTTGTCACAGACGGGTCAAAAAGGTCTTTTAAAACCCAAATAGCAGTATTAGATGATTTTGGCAAAATTTCAGGACTTAAACTAAACGAAAACAAATGCCATGTGCTAAAAGCAGGCTCTTTATGCAACTCTGATGTTAGATACTGTCAAAATCGAAACTTTCACTGGACATCAGATAGCGCAAAAGCATTAGGAATAACATTCTACACAAACACAAACCTATCATATCAAAAAAATCTTGAACCACAAATTGACTCATTTAAAACTTGTCTTAAGCAATGGCAACACAGAAAATTAACCCTGCTTGGTAAAGTTACAGTTATTAAATCTTTTGCTCTCCCAAAATTGATATACTATATTTCTGTTTTACCATCCCCAAATATGAAGAGAATAACATCTTTAGAAAAATGTATGTTTGACTTTATATGGGATGGAAATCCGGACAAAATAAAAAGAGATACATTGAAAAAAGACTACTTAAATGGTGGCATAAAAATGATTGACCTTAATAAATTTATATACTCTACAAAAGCTAGTTGGGTAAATAAACTTATAAATAATGAACATGAATCTTTTTTATAAAATCTATAATCTAAGTTGGAAAAACTTGGTGGAAACTTAATATTTGAGTGTCAAATAAATGAAAAGGATATACAAGAAAATTTTAAACATTGTCCGTTTCTAAGAGATATCATTTTATCATGGAATAAAGTCAACTTAATTCCCGAATGCAAAAACCCAAACAAGGAAATAATATGGTATAACTGCAAAGTAAAATCGAACAGCAAAACCCTTTTTTATAAATATTGGTTTGAAAGGGGAATTCTATACCTAGAACATTTATATGATATTAGAATTAATCAGATGTATTCATTGACAATTTCAAAGAGTTATATAATATTCCAAGTGGAGATTATCTTAAGTATATGACTTTAGTTAGATGCATACCACAGGCAATAAAAAGTATAATTAAAACAGACAATATTAGAAATGATACACCAAACAAAGACATTTTGAAAAAAAAATTGAATGTAGAGAAAACAAATAAATACTTGTATGAACATCAAAATGAAAAATGGTAAGATATCTCCGAACACGGCAGAAAATAAATAAAAAACATCATACCAAATGCAGAGTTAAAATGGAAAGAAATATATAAAAATATACTAACATCAAGTATAGATAGTAAATATAGAAATTTTCAGTTTAAATATCTGCACAGAATAATCGCGACAAATAGAAGTATGCTAAAACAAAAAAAAAAAGGTCGTATCGAATATATGTGACTTCTGATCAATGAATGTTGAATCTATCGAACACTGATTTTTGGGAATGTCCATGCGCACAAAAATTCTGGAGGGGAGCTTAAAAGTTACTTTCATGAACGAAACTTCCATTTAGATCTTAATTGCTCTACTGGTTCTTTCTTAATCACATAAAAAGACAAACAAAAAGACGCGAAAAATTTTATTCTTCTAGTAGCAAAATATTATATTTATAGTTGTAAAGTAAGAAAATGTACACCAAGCTTAAATTTCTTTCTAAACTATCTTTGGAGTATACTTGAAATCGAAAGCTGTATAGCATTGCAGCACGACAAAATAGAAAAACATTTTCAGAAATGGATAGAAATCCTATCCTATGCGGTCAATTTAAATGAAAATTAAAAAAACAACACTTCAAGAGTTGCGGTAGATGTTTCTTTTTTTCTTTTTTTTATAATTCTTTTTTTTTATTATTATATCTGCTGATATCTGCATATGCATATTTTTTGTGAATACAGTCGTGTGTGGGTGTGTGCATATGCATATATGTATGGATGTGTGTATGCTTTTTATGTTGCTGTTGTTTTTGTTCAGGTATACATGTGTGTATGTGTGTGTGGAAAATGAAAATATTTCTTTGTGAACATATATATATATTATGAACATAGAGAAATAAAAATATTCAATAAAATGAAATAACTCTATTTTGAATCAAAAACATGTGGATGTATACCAACCTGCATGGCTGATTCATTAGACAGATATAAAAGTTAAAAACATACATACCGCTAGTTCTATCCCTGAATGAGGATATTTGCAGGTAAATATGTAAGTTAGTATAAGATGGAACTAGTACAACACCCGTAGCACTAATGTATTAAGCTAAATCAACAAAATATCTAGATTCCGCTATAAACATTCAGTCAAAGGTTTTCGTTATATAATATACCTTGACTACTTAACATTTTGTCTCATAAATTTTTTTCAGCATTTAGAATGTTGCTGGAAGTATATTTCATATTGAAATTTGGCATACGTATGAAATTTCACTTAAATAATTTTATCAGTCGCCATATTTATATTGTATACTCCGACAACTCGCTAACGGAAACTTGCAATTACCCTTTATTTCTGTAACAATGCCGGTATGGCATAACTATTTCAGTATTCTGACGATAAATCGTTCATTCGGATGGCTTTGGATGCTGCTGTAACATCTTGTAGTTCACAAATACTCAAGAACGTAACATTGTATGATAGCCATGGGAAACCACCAGCATTCATCACCACTGAACTATGTCCGGGTGACTGTTCTGGACACGGGACTTGCAAGAGTGGAACATGTCTTTGTGACTTTGGCTACTATGGGGACAGTTGTGAAATTGATGCTCGTGATCCATCACATCTGTACTATTATGCGAGGTATTACATTTAAAAGTTACTGTTCATGTTCTATGAAACAATACGGTTAAATTTTATAAATGTCAAAGAGTTTCTCAAATTGTATTTAGAACTATTGCTTATGACTGTTTCTCTACGGTTTAGATGATACAAAGTTTCCCGGTAAAATAGAGATATTTTATGGTGGTTTCTCAAACTTTACATATACATTTACCTTGCAATAGTAGAAAAAAAAAAGAATTGTAAAAAGATTCTTTGGAAGCATAGAACGCAACCAAGCAACGTAATAGCAGACTCGGCTTGATTGAGTCTGTTCATGAGAGGTAATTAAATGTGCAACACTTCTCACTCCCAAAGGACCGGCTTAAACGAAATTTTATTATAGTAAAAATGAATGTATTGTATGATCCCAAAGGCCCAGAAAATGTAACAACACTGAGTTCGAGTACCTGGAGGTAAGCGATACTTAAATACTGCTGTTGTGATAGTAAATAAATCCGTGAAAATATTCTTTGATGATCCTGTGAACTAAAACGAATTGGTCTAAACGTTTTAGAATTTTCATTGGGATTCTGTCGTCTGTTGTCAATTTTTAGATTCAGATCACTTCTCCTTCCAAACTGTTGCTCTTATGTTTTATGAAACTTACTGTGCAGCATTCTATCAAAGTGGTCAGTTTAGTTCTGCACTGTCATTATTTTTAAGGAACTATTTCAAAATGCGAGGCTTATGGGTAAGTTTTGAATGTACATAATGGTCCCATATCATGACTGTTTAAGCTTGGTCCTCTAGGCCCAAAATTGAAAAAGTTCAAACGGATACGCAAGGACATTGTCTCCAAATTAGCAAGGCTTATAAACGCATATTTTACAAGTAGCTGTTGCAGGTCACCATCTACCAAGTACACTCACCGTGCAGGTCACACCATCTACCAAGTACACTCACCGTGCAGGTCACACCATCTACCAAGTACACTCACCGTGCAGGTCACCATCTACCAAGTACACTCACCGTGCAGGTCACCATCTACCAAGTACACTCTCCGTGCAGGTCACCATCTACCAAGTACACTCTCACCGTGCAGGTCACCATCTACCAAGTACACTCTCCGTGCAGGTCACCATCTACCAAGTACACTCTCACCGTGCAGGTCACCATCTACCAAGTACACTCTCACCGTGCAGGTCACCATCTACCAAGTACACTCTCACCGTGCAGGTCACCATCTACCAAGTACACTCTCACCGTGCAGGTCACCATCTACCAAGTACACTCTCCGTGCAGGTCACCGTCTACCAAGTACACTCACCGTGCAGGTCACCGTCTACCAAGTACACTCTCACCGTGCAGGTCACCATCTACCAAGTACACTCTCACCGTGCAGGTCACCATCTACCAAGTACACTCTCACCGTGCAAGTCACCATCTATCAAGTACAGTCTCCCTGTGTTTGGACTCACTGTTGTTATATTTTCTTGTCCTGGGGGGAATCATGGAGTATATTTAATCTCTCAGGATCATAAGATTCCGCTTCAGCCGGTGATAGAGTGTTGCAATTTCCATTGTTACTATGAATAGACACAATCAAACCAAGTCTGCTAATATTAACCGCACTGCACCCGCCCACACCCCCCCCCCCCCCACCACACACACACACACACACACACACTCCCGGCCCCCGAAGTATATGGGACTATATTTGAGTCAATTAATGTCCGTCCGTCTATATCTGTCCGTCAACTAGCATCAGGTTTCTACCTCATCAAGACGTGTGCAGAGTGCATGACTGAGTCACTAGGCCCAAGGTAAAGGACACATTTCGAGATCAAAAATTCGATATTTGTGGCCGCTCCATATCTAATGATTTCCATAAAACTAGTATTAATTACTAACATCATCCAGTCGACATGCTGAGTGCACAACTCAGTTCACTATTTTAAAGGTCATGATGTCAACATTTCAAAGCGGTATCCTCAACGTTTTCCGGGTACGCTATGTTTCACAGTGTATTCGTATAGATCTGTGTACATGAGCAACTAGATACATTTTCAACGGGCAGGACGTGAAGTGGTTGCACACTTGGTTCAAGCGAGCAAAATGGTTGCAAACTTACAAAATGGCGGATATTTTCTGAAATCATCGCGTGTTCCTTGTTTTTTTATCAGGTAAGTGGGTTTCTATGGTATTTTAAACTCTATGGATATGTGCATGCATCAGTTCTATGTCTACGTCACACCCGGTTTTGCGTTTCAGCGTTGTAGATTTCGAATTCTCGAAGTTATTGAAGTTATAAAATGGTCATGTTCATGTTTTAATATTTGAATTGCGTCGTTTCCTGCCGTTTTTAACATTCTAATGATCAAACTAGCCTGTTTTAGGACACTTAAACGAGACAAAACAACTAATTGTGAAGAATTCTATAATCGTTTGGCTCTGCATGTTTTCGGGATAGTGCTATACCCAAATAAATCTTGTTCAAGCTAGTTTTTGCTGCAAACTTGTACTTCAAGCAATTTCTGTTGCAAACATTTTTTCTGAAAAAATAGTGTCCGACTATCAGAGAATGCGTATTGTGCAACTCGTGTACATTTCTTTTCTGTTTAGGGTCGTACATTTTTATAGCATCAAATGGCTCTTTGATATTTTAATATAACTGTTGATAAAAAACCATATCATGTTTTCATGAAACCTGGTAGGATTAGGGTTAGTGTTTCTACATAATTTTAACATCTTTCCTGTTTATAGATTCAGCTGTCTAGACTGCAAGCAGAAATAAAATTAAACTTTGGGAGACATTATCTATAGGTACATTTTGTCTTTTGGATCTTGTCCATCTATACACACTATACAGACAACGACTTTAACATGCAGTTGTTTTCTTTCAGATCTTTTCAGGTCTAGATGCTATAAACATCAGATGCTATTATGACCCGAGAGCATGAACATGATTCTTCATTAGTTGAACAAACACGTATATCAGAAATAACAGTTAGGTAAGTGTTATTGGTATCAAAGACAATTTATAAAATTTTGTAAGCCTATTCTTTTTTTCTATTCCTATTCTGAACCAACAATTTTAGCAACCTAAAGTCAGATACATTTTTGGGTAATATTATAGTACACACAAGCAATGTTGGTTACCAACCAGTAATGAAAAGTAAATTAATTGTAGTGCCATAATACAGAAGACATATAAGTATTGCCTCAGAAATGAATGGCAAGGACAAACATTGAAATGCCGTTACTTGCAAAATTTACTTTAATTGTTAGAAACAAAACAAAAGCGTCAAGTGCAACAGTGTATAATGTTGAATGTGCAATTATTTATATTATATATTGTTAATTTTGCATTACATTGCAATATATTACACAAATTACCAGTGTTACTTTTTATTGCAGAGACCACGAGTTTAACCGAAGAAAATGGAAGCGTACCAAAGTATGGAACATTGAATGATATATCAAGAGGTGTTCGACCAGTTAAGTCACATTACAGAGTTGACGAGTCCACTAAGACTATATTTTGAGCGAACTCACAAATTAAAATACAGCGCAACAGTTACGCTGTATACAGTGGATTGAAATTGATAAACTATAACAAAAAAATGTTCGGCTGCGATTAAATCCGTCTTCTCTGAAAATGAACAAACATAATTATGATGTTTTCTGTTGACTGCCACCACAAATTTAAATGCCAACTCTACTGTTTTCAATTTTGCCTTAATAAAGTTGCTTGTGTCCAAGATAACATCTTTTTGGATACCGTGCGACTTGGGTTTTGCCTTTTCCGAAGTTGTTTGTGGTACTTCTTCTTTCTGTTCAAAACCATTCAATTTTCCAATCAGAAACTTTAAACGACAAAATTAACCACGTGATAAAATGATGGAAACTACATTCATGTTTCAGCAGATTTTACACTGTAACATAGATGAGTTAAACATTTTATCTCAGTTTTACTCTCATTGTACACCGTCCGTGTGTTTTAGTGTTAGTATCGAATTATTTGTTGTTTTGATACACAGTAGTATGACCTATAAGATTTTCAAAGACGACGATTTATGTTTAAGAAACAAAATATGAACTATGCCGCATGTCCGCAAATGGGTATTTTACATGTATCTTATCACCAACACTCAATAGCCTTGTTTCGTATTATGATCTGACATGTTATATCGACACAAGATTGCGCAGGTGGATAAACAACTATTAATGGATCGCGATAATTTTATTTTAACGGTACTTGGTAAAAACCAAAAACAGGTAAAGCAGGTGTATTATCCGATAAGTGGTGTTAATTTGTATATTGTAGTATTTTAACTCTAAATAGGGTGCGTTATACCATAAACGATTTCTAGTCTAGCGGATACAGTCTCGGACATCTATTCTTTTTATGTTTGTATGGTGTAGGTTCGAGCCCTTCTTTTTTAAACGATTTTTACTTATTCTATTTTTTATTCAGGTCCTTTTTATATCGTCTTTAGTATTTATTTTGTTTCTTTTATTCTTTTTTTAAAACATTTCCATGTCAATGTCTTTTGTAATATGAGATCCTCTAAAAAATGACAATAAGTACTCAGTGTCATGAGAAATATGTGCACGAGAAAATCATGACACAAATAGTTTTACCTGTATTCCTTCTCCAGGTAAAAACTTGCTGGAAAAACTAGAAAAAAAAGTTGCTCGTCCTGTATTCCAACCAGTATCGTAAGCTTACAAATCATACATGTTAACCACTAGACCAGATATTTGTCACATAATGTGTTCACCCGATCCCCTATTTCATTGTTATGGGTTGATCCGGTATTAGTAAATAAAGGCCACAGTTATCGCGTTTTGTTAATACTGTAACTTCTAATGAGTTCAAAACAGTTTGCATCATAATCATTTCTTAAGTTTATACAGAATTTATTTTAGGTCGATTGTGAAGGAAGTTCTACAACTTACATTAATCATTCTCGACACCTCATTCCTGATGGAAACCATCGCCATGAGGGTATGAGAGAAGAGGCCAGTTTCCCTTTTAATGCTGAGCGCCAAGCAAGGGAGCTACTGGTACCATTTTTCACGTCTTTGGTATGACGCGGCCGGGGAGCGAACCCACGACCTCCCGCACTCGAAGCGGACGTTCTACCACTAGGCTATCGAGGCGGTTCGAGACTTAAGACTGGGATATATTTTAGTACATTTAATCTAGAAATGAAACATAACGTATGCATTTATGTCATTATGTTATTACATCACTGTTGTATATAAATGTGTTGTTTTTTTCTATTAAAACTACATGTACTAATATTTTACGAAAAACAGTTTCTGTGAACAAATTATGTATCCTGGTAGTTTGTTGTTTCATGTGACGACAAATGCGTTGAAGCACAAACCGTGGACGGGATTTTTCGCAAATACCACATTCCAGAGGAGAATTCCCATCGCTGTCTCAGTCTTGCGTTTTTGCCTGAAAAATAAATTGAACAAGGAAATACAATACTGTAGATTTCAGATCAATTGAACTTAAAACATAAGTTTGCTATTATAGTTCGATTATAATATTTCTTTTATGTAAAATATCTTTAACAAATTTTCTGTCAATTATAAATACAGTTCAATGGAGATGGAAACTTAGAATTGGGACTAAGAATTGAGACGTGAACTTGTCAGATAACACGGTTTGCATTAAGTAATTTCTTGGGCAAGATACACACAAGGCTAGTGCACACCATAGCAAAACATCAACCATATTATTTCACAGATCTTTCAAAATCACAAAAAGCTAAAAAGAAGTCTTTGTTTTGTGCCCAAACGTCGTTATACGTGATTAGAAATAGAATTATGAAATTTTGCGCTATCTGCTGCAACTTTGAGGAAATTTATGATTTGCCTGTTCAACCAGTTGCACAATAAACGTTCTCTGAGAGTCGGACACTATTTTTTTTAGAAAAAGTTTGCAACAGAAATTACTTGAAGTACAAGTTTGCAACAAAAACTAGCTTGAACAAAATTTATTTGGGTATAGCACTATCCCGAAAACATGCAGAGTCAAATGTTTATAAAATTCTTCACAATTAATTGTTTTGTCTTGTTTAAGTGCCCCAAAACAGGCTAGTTTGATCATTAGAATGTTAAAAACGGCAGGAAACGACGCAGATCAAATTTCAAAACATGGACATGACCATTTTATAATTTCAATAACTTCGAGAATTCGAAATCTACAACGCTGAAACGCAAAACCGAGTGTGAAGTAGACTTAGAACTGATGCATGCACATATCCATAGAGTTCAAAATACCATAGAAACCCACTTACCTGATAAAAAAAACAAGGAACACGCGATGATTTCAGAAAATATCCGCCATTTTGTAAGTTTGCAACCATTTCGCTCGCTTGAACCAAGTGTGCAACCACTTCACGTCCTGCCCCTTGTATTTTGTTGTGCAACGTCATATTCATTGTATCAACAGCGCTGTAGCCGAGGACTCGGTATTATGTGACGTTACTATGAGACCATGTGAGGTCGCTTATATGGCAGGGGATAATTTCTTCAACAATTCACGCTTATCGTGTAAAGTTATGGAATTGAAGGTTAGTGTTAAACTGTAATCCCCAGTCTGAAGCTGCCTCATTCCAGCCAATCAGTTTATATCTAAACAAATTGTTCCGTACTACCAAAGAGCTATAAAAATAAATAGACTGGCAACTTGAAAGGCATATAGAGCAAATCTCGCCAACATCCCGTAATAACTGAATGAGATCTCGTTTACCGGAAGTGACACTTTCTCCACTCGCCATTTTGTATGCGAAAGCAATTATTCATCGGTAAATTAATTATCACCGTATGACCACGCTTCTTTTGATGGCAAGAAACGTGTACTTTGTGTCTTAAGACTATTTCACATCAAATTGTAAGTACATGCTTGCCGATGTTTGGTTTTACTAAGATAACGCTGATTCACGATCTGACACGAGATCACACGAGATTAAAGCTAGTTGCCATTATGTGTATTTTATACTTCTTTGATGTATTTTATACTTCTTTGGTAATACCTTATATTAAATTAATCTGTATTAATACTGTCCGTCGCAAACATTTCTTATTATAAAGTCAATGCCTTTATATATGCACACGTATATAGGGTTTGTGCCAGATAACTTAGCCATATAATAACCGCCTTTGTACCTTTTAACTGCCTAACGACAATACTCACTGAGATATAATGTGAAAGCATTAGATTTAATGAATGTTGTTTTCCTACAAATTCTTTGAATTTTTATGGACTTTTTTCGAGCTATGTCATTGTGTATTAAAAGCAATACAAACTAATGCAGTTGAGATGAAAGGTCAACATTGACTCTTTCGATACCTAAAAATGCGATTCGTTCATTTAATAAATGCAAAAAGTTTTTTTGAATGCTTTCGGACTTCCGAAAATGATGTAGGATTGTAATATGCATACAATTATACGATTTTGTATTTAGAGAGAAGTATTATCTGAAACTATTATGAACCTGTAAATTCTTTCTTCTAACGAGTGTGATTGTTCAGGCAATACAAGAGATACTGAGGGAAAATAGTCGTACAATCATAATCTCACGTTTGACCTCATGGGGATCAATCGCCATATTTTATATAACATAAATGTAATAGCATATTGACTTTGACCGCATTGACCGCGTTTCTTTGGCCGCAATGACATTGTCTATTACAGATTAAGAATGACGAAAGCTTAATGCTTCTGCAGAAAAAATGTTAATAGGTGATGAACAGAATATTTCATTTGTTTGATTCATTTATTTTGTTTGGTGTCATGTTAACCGACACAGTTATAGGTCATACGGCAATTTTCCAGCTTTCATGGTGGAAGGTGACCTAGTTGCCTCTCCATATATTATTTAATCTTAAGCAGTCCCCTGGGTAGAACCACCGACCGTCCGTAAGCTGGGTGGCTTCCTTACATGATTACATGAAGAATTTTTCTACATTGAATCTATTAAACTCGTTGAGGTACAAAAATGATAAAATGCTTGGCACAGTCTCGCATTTTCTTATTTTATTCAAATCGTTTAATGAATTTAGTATGAAAAAACACTCGTGGGAAATCTTTTATTTCATATATAAACATGAAAGTTCTGTTTTGTTGTTGTTGGTTTACTTTTTTGTAAAAAGATATTGATCTTATTGCTTATAGCTGTTGCTTTTTGTAGTTCAACGGCACGGCATTTGTTGTAACAGGGAATCAATATACCACTGGTGTGATTTACAATAACATGTATAATATCGGTTGTAAACTGCCACTGAAATCTTCAGTAGGAGGTAATTACAGAGTTATAACTGACTTCTAGGTGAGTTATACAGTAACATGTATAATATCGGTTGTAAACTGCCACTGAAATCTTCAGTAGGAGGTAATTACAGTGTTATAACTGACTTCTAGGTGAGTTATACAGTAACATGTATACTGTTTGTAAACTGCCACTGAAATCTTCAGTAGGAGGTAAATACAATATTATACTTCTAGGTGAGTTATACAGTAACATGTATAATGTTGGTTGTAAACTGGCACTGAAATCTTCAATAGGAGGTAAATACAATATTATAACTGACTTCTAGGTGAGTTATACAGTAACATGTATAATGTTTGTAAACTGCCACTGAAATCTTCAGTAGGAGGTAAACACAATATTATAACTGACTTCTAGGTGAGTTATACAGTAACATGTATAATGTTGATTGTAAACTGCCACTGAAATCTTCAGTAGGAGGTAAATACAATATTATAACTGACTTCTAGGTGAGTTATGCAGTAACATATATAATGTTGGTTTTAAACTGCCACTGAAATCTTCAGAAGGGGGTAAATACAATATTATAACTGACTTCTAGGTGAGTTATGCAGTAACATGTATACAGTAACATGTATAATGTTGGTTGTAAACTACCACTGAAATCTTCAGTAGGAGGCAAATACGATATTATAACTGACTTCTAGGTGAGTTATACAGTAACATGTATAATGTTGATTGTAAACTGGCACTGAAATCTTCAGTAGGAGGTAAATACAATATTATAACTGACTTCTAGGTGAGTTATGCAGTAACACGTATAATGTTGGTTGTAAACTGCCACTGAAATCTTCAGTAGGAGGTAAATATAATATTATAACTGACTTCTAGGTGAGTTATGCAGTTACATGTATACAGTAACATGTATAATGTTGGTTGTAAACTGCCACTGAAATCTTCAGTAGGAGGTAATTACAGTGTTATGACTGACTTCTAGGTGAGTTGTACATTAACATGTATAATTTTTGTAAACTGCCACTGAAATCTTCAGTAGGAGGTAAATACAATATTATAACTGACTTCTGGGTGTGTTATGCAGTAACATGTATAATGTTGATTGTAAACTGCCACTGAAACCTTTAGTAGGAGGTAAATACAATATTATAACTGACTTCTAGGTGAGTTATGCAGTAACATGTATACAGTAACATGTATAATGTTGGTTGTAAACTGCCACTGAAATCTTCAGTAGGAGGTAAATACAATATTATACTTCTAGGTGAGTTATGCAGTAACATGTATACAGTAACATGTATAATGTTGGTTGTAAACTGCCACTGAAATCTTCAGTAGGAGGTAGATACAATATTATAACTGACTTCTAGGTGAGTTGTACAGTAACATGTATAATGTTTGTAAACTGCCAATGAAATCTTCAGTAGGAGGTAAATACGTTATTGTAACTGACTTCTAGGTGCGTAATTTTTCAATGGATATATTATAACTGACTTCAAGGTGAGTTGTACATTAACATGAAATCTTCAGTAGGAGGTAAATACATTATTATAACTGACTTCTAGGTGAGTTATACATTAACATAATGTTGGTTGTAAACTGCAATTGAAATCTTCTGTAGGAGGTAAATGCAGTATTGATGAGTTGTACAGTAACATGTATAAGGTCGGATGTAATCTAATGTAGGAATTAACACGTTATTATCATTTCTAGGTTAAGTCTACAATAACGTGTATAATTGCCTAACTAAATAGCTTTTGCAAAATTATACAACAGTATGATTGCGAATTAATTGTTTATCAAGTTGGTTGATATACGTACTGGTCAAAATAAGTTTCCAGCCAGTCTATTTTGCACTATATTTATTTATTTTACACCTCTGTAAGTTCTTGTCCTTAATTGGGGAGGAAAATCCCAACGTGCTTCCCTGGGCGTTAGTTCAGGCAACTTGGTAGAACCACCAGCCTTATGCAAAGGATCTGGGTTACTTCTCATAATGACACCCCAAGCGAGAGGTGACAGAAGCCCGCCTGCTTAGCTCAAGAGGGAGCGTGTTTATTTACGTACGGATCGCAGGATCGTTAGTTCGACCGTCGAGCGAGGCGTATATTCTCTGCGATTTGGTAAAAGATAGAGTGTCTGACATCATTTGTCCTCCATCTCTGATTCATGACAGGCTTGTACTGTTACAGAATCCAGGAATGGTTATCTTTTCTGCCCACTGTTAATAATACTGTTGAAAAACGGCGTTAAACCCAAATAAAGCAAAACAACAGAGCGGACAAATAAGTGAAAATAATACAAAATGGCAATCAGCATGATTACTAGTGTATGAAATTATTGAAGGCTAAGAAGTTGTGTAGTGTAACAGTGATTTTTTGTTTAATGTTCCAGAGCAGTCCTGTGACATCAGATTTTGAAAAATGTAAAATGCAAATATAAAAGGTACTTTTCCGTTTAAAGTTTGTGCTTCTAATCTAAACTTCGTTATTCTTTATTTAGGACACACAGTGATAGGCTACAACGTTTCTATTTCTAATGATGGAAGGTTTTACAGCAATGAGGTCAAGGTCATCAAAATCGACTCGTCCTGTATGACATGTGATGATCTTGGTGTTTCCTGTAAAATTATGGTAACTTAATATAAAATAAGTTCTAGTTATATATGTGTCACAGGGTGGGAAAATATGCAGTCAGTCCGGGACTCGAACCCGAATCCCCGGGGCTCGAACCCGAACCCCTTGCTTACAGGGCAAGTGCTCTACCGACCGAGCTAACAGACTGCCTGACACATCTTCTCCCCTATCGTGACCCAGTCCGTACCGTGACACATGTTTTTAGACAATGTGCAGGGTTATGTTGGAAATAGCCTGTATTCATTGGTCGCCACAGAATGGGTAGCATTATATTAAAATAAAGTTCTGTGACCCTAATCTGACTGTTTGAATATAAATTTATATAATCATATTACAATTACAAGCTTTCATTTCTAGGACCATGCTTGTATGATTGACGGAAATTGTCGCCGCGCGGGAGAATTTAAGACGGGAAGTATGAACCAGATTTGTGTCCCGTCAAAGAATAAAGAGTCTTGGACAAGTATGAAAACTTTCAAATACAAAAATTCTGGTTTCACCTGTATAATGTAAACGAATTTCTACCATTTATAGACCGAAGTCGTTAAATAGAGGGTAAATTAAAAGCACAAACTTGTACGTTTGATACAAATGTAGCAAACAATATCAAATGCCAGTAGACACAAAGTCTATCTATTGTTAAGTATATCACAGTATACAAAACGCTTGCTACACTATTAAGTAGTATATTGGTGGAAAAAATACCATGAAAAAATGACACACTGTCCACTTATTGTGTAGTATATTGCCGTATTGAACAACAGTCACTGTCCATTTACTCTGTAGTATATTGATGGAAACAGATACCGGTGACACAAAGTCTACCTATTGTTAACTTTATTACCGTATACAGAATCAATTAATTGTGTATTATTCTATATCTATTTTATCTACCAAATGGTGAACGTCCATTTGCAACACGTGACCGTACAAGGTATTACCTTATTTGACGCACGTGCGTACAAAAAAAACCTGTATTATTTCGTACTTGGACGGTTCAAGAAGTCCCATGTTAAGGTATTTCTGCACGTCTGGATCGAAATGTTTTCTATAATGCAGAATTTGATTAAACTCTGATTATAAAAAAACTTCAGAATATACCTAGAAAATTCAGCAAAAAAGAATAGGGTCGTGTGCTTAAGTTTTTGCTAGACTGATTTGAAAAATTTGGACCTCACGCAATTTTTCGTAATGTAAGTGTATAGGAAAATCATAACTTTCAAAACATTTTCGTGAATAGAAAATTTTCTACAATGTAGATTTTGATGAACTTCTCACAATTGTATATAAACATATGGCCTATAATGTGGTAAAATAAAATGTATAGGTCCGTGTGCTTATTTTTCAGATATTCGACCATGATTAAAAGTGAACCGAATATTTCACGCTAATTTTAAGACATTATTTTGAATTATTTAACGTGTCATATGTTTTAATACCATATTTTGACTTTAGATATATATAGTAACAGTGCCATTTTGTTAAACTTACTCGCAAGTTGTAATTAATTCATAAAATGATTTTCATTTCCGTACGCCGAATCCAGGCTTTATTCTACGTTTTCCGGATAAATGACGTTACGCCATCGCTTCCGGTTTATCAAAACGTGCAGAATCACCTTTAACATACGGTAAAGCCCGAAACGCGTAAACGTGTTCTGAATGTAAATCGGGTAAAGTAGGCGCTCTATGTACAGAGTTTGATTATGCGTCTTGAAATCAGGAAGGCAGAAATACAATATTCAGTGAATAATCTTTAATTTAAACTAAAATAAAAAAGATATAGAATAAAAAGGTTATTTAACACTGAACAGTACAATACGAGATATATTTGGACGCGTAACCAGCTGAGAAAACCATATTGGACTCGACTTTCTCAGCTGGGTACTCGTCCAAATATATCTCCGTATTGTACAGAACAATGTTAAATAACCTAATAGTATATTGTCGTATCCGGACAGCTGTGATATGTTTCCCGTCTATTTTCTGTTTTACATAATACAACTACCAGTGACGCATAGGTCACATTTTGTGTAGTTTATTCCATAACACAAATATCGATGATACAATTTTATTAATATCACATAATATAGATACCAGTTTAAAAACACTGTCTATATTTCATTATATAGTTGCCACTGACACTTCGCCGATTGTACAAAAGCCAGACTCACTACCCACCGCACCACTTGGAGGTATAGACCTGGAACGGTTCGACATTTGGACAATGTATGTTCTATTTCAAGATTGTTTACAAAATAAAATCATTATCGGTCGCATAATGAAAAAGAAAACTCGGATGAAATATTAAAATGTGTGAATTATCTCAGGAAATGTTTCTTCAAGTTATAAGGACACACTGCAACGGAGTGTATTGCTTTAACACGGTTTTCTACCATATTTACAAAGAAAAAGCATACACTGTAGCATACTACAATAAAAGAGAACAATTAAGTTATGCCACGGTACCAATGATATTTGATGCATCAATCTGTTTAGATGACATGATATATAAATCTCAACTTATCGTTTTTAAACATATTTAACTGCGAATTATTCAAAGTATTGTGCAGTGTGGGAGCCCGATAACCTACCAGAGAGTAAACTTTTCCCGAAATTGTCAGAAAAAAGAGTTACTAAGAAATTATTTATTTTTAGCCTCCAATGTCTTCCCCCATTGAATTCAAAGTGGTATAATTTAAGAATGTTTTATTATAAAATTGTGATACAAACACTTTTACAGATTCAAAGAAACAAACTGCCAATTTCTTTGTAATTTCCTACATAAATAAAGGAATCGAATCACTTTAAACCCTTCACCACGTTGTAAATTTATGTTCTAAAAAAACGAAAATTAATTATATAATTTCTATCCTTATACTACTCCTGGATCCTTTCTTTTTGTGTCAAAGAACCAGACTAAATCATTTTTTGATTCCATGCCTTGATAGGTCGACAGTTTGAACATAATTAACACTTATTTACAAATAATTAGGCCTCTTTACCGAGGCAGCAAAACAGAATTAAATAATAAATTATAGCAAGAGTGTTTTAACACTATTTATACACGATGGTCGTTATTTGTACGGCGTATTGTGACTCATACTTTTCTGTAATATGTGTAGGCCATGTACCGCGACATTGTAATTGTAATTGGCGATGAACATGTACATATATATATGTTTTTGCCGAATAAACTTTGACTTGACCTGACTATTATCGCATGAGTGTAAAAATAGCGTTAAAACACCGTTTTGCTATAAATTATTTCGGTTCTAATATGCCTTTAATCTAAAAAAGTAGATAAAATATAGTTACTGTAGCGCTCTTTCTTTGTCGCAAGAACAACATTGACGTCACAACACGTTAACGTGACGTCATTCTAGCGTAAGCGTGTTTTAACATTAGAATAAGTTATATTTAAAAAATTATCAAACTTATAATATGGGTTCCATTACAGAAATATAACCGTCATTAACGTTCCTTCTAGAGTCTTGGATAACCTCATTATAATTAGATGATAAGCTGATGGTCGAGAAATACCATGAATAAATTTATAGCCTGCTTGGTCTTTTCAGAAAGGCGTTCATAGTAAACCCATGTCAAAAGTTCACACTTTATCCTGCAAATTCAGCAAATAAATCCTTTATATTTAAACCTTTAACTTAGTTTTGTTTCTGATAGAGGAAAGTATGATGAATTTATGTAAGATATAAACAAAAGTGACGAAAAAATGCCAGTTTACTCATTAGTATGTCCTTAACTAGTACATTACATTATTTTGTGGGAACATTTGAGACGAATTCTGCTAAGAATCAAAGATATCCGAGAGTTCCTTCTAGTTTTCTGCTTTTAGATTGCTGCCTTGACCTTCCTTATCTTTTTACTTTGTTGCTGTCTGACGCGAAAATCGATCCGACAGTTATTTTTTTAAATTAAGAAAATGCATTGTGTTGTAAGCACAATTTTATACATATGGTGTGCAATATTTGAAAGAACTTACCAATCATATTACACCTTTCCTAGTCAAATACGTTCGAGGAAAATATGAACTGGTCAAAATGATCAGTTTTCTTACTTAAAACTGCCGAAACAGAATATTAAATGCATATTATTTCTTAACACTAATGCGACAAACAATTGTTACACATTGAGTCAGTTTTTTACCGGTATACCACATTAGACTTTTTATTAAGTCGACGTAGATGCTTTTGTTTATTCTAGATCGAAAACCGGATGTAAATGTGGGCATGACCAAACACAAAGTAATTGTGCGTGTTGCGACGAGGGCGGATGTCCATGTCCAGCTCCAAATCAACATCAGTGCGCTGTTTGTGGAAACATGACTACGTGCGGAACTCGTAAGTAAACATTCGATACAAATATGTACATATTGATGCAAATGGTCGCTATTGAAGCACAAATTTTCAAAATAGAAAATGGAATCAAATATTCTTTCAATCATTTAATATACCCCTGTCAAAGTGATCAAATGAAAAAAGCATATCATTAACCTTTCTCAATATTTGTATGCTTCAGCTCAACCTTCCCCGGAAATGGGATTAGATGGTTACACCCTTGCTCTAGCAGACTGCACGTGCATGTATGACACCACCCTGTACAACTGCGCATGTTGTCAAAACCATGAAAGTTGTCAGTGTGGCGCTGAGCACAAAAACCAGTGTGTTGACTGCAAACACATGGATCAGTGTGGAAAAAAGCCATGGCTCTTTGGACCACCGATACCACTTCAAGATTAGGAATAAAAACAGAGAAAAATGTATTGTTTTCAAACCCAGCTTCCGCTGAAAATAAAATTTTGAAATAATTTTTTTTATGAACTTGGGTATATGATGTTTAAAAAATTAACGGGAGTATTTTAATAAAGATTTATTGATTAAATATGTAAAAGGTTTCCACATCACCTTGCTAAAAGTAATATGAGAGACCCCCACAAAAACGCTACTAGGCGCAACACCTTTACAAAACAGTGTTAACGTACAATTTATGAAAGGGGTCTCCACAACAGGGTACTAGGTGCAAATGTGAAAAAATGTCCAACAAGACAGTACTAGTTCAAGATGAAAAGGTTTCCTACAACACGGTAAATGCAATATGAAAAAGATTACCAGAAAACGATACTACGCGCAATATTTGAAAAAAATCCCCACAATATGTTGCTAAGTGCAAAATGAAAGAGGTCCCCAAAATTCTGTATTAGGTGCAATATGAAAGGGGTCTCCACAACACCGTGCTACCTTTGTTCCATGTGGAGAAGTTGGCAGTTACTTGTGGAGAACAAGTAAGTACTGGTACAGAATCCGGGAGCACAGTAAAATGTAAAATGAAACTTGCTTGCACCGATACAGAAACATTCAAATAAAGCTATTTCGTAACAAAATGTATGTAAGCTGCTATTCAAGAAGTTTGCAGAATAGAAACTGCTTTAAGACTGGCGCGATCACACAATGTCGAAAGTTACTCTAATAATGTTGTCTGTACAATGACCTCAGCTACCGAGTACGGATCACAATTGGAAGAAGGACGTCTGTCTTCAAAATAACCACATCCAGCTTCCGCCACATGAAGGGGAATTCTTATACTAACACCTCGTTTTTCGACACCAGCCGAAAAAACGTGGAAATTTGACGTATCGTGGAGTCCCGTCAGGCGTCTTTCGTTGTCCTTGCCTTGATGCGGGTCGTACACAAGAATATGTTCTTTATGTTTCTTCGACATTTTCTCAATGGCATCTTCAATGTACCTAGAGACACATCGAAATATTTTGAGGTGGTCTGAGAGGGTGGGCTAATTTACATTATCTGTTGGTCAATTCAACCATGTTGCTTACAACAAACATGTACATGTATTAGTTAAAAAGGAAAGATGTTTGCTATCTTATGTATAGTCATGGTGCAATAGCCTCCATTGACAGAAATCGTAAAATGCATATTTTCTCTTAATATAAAAATCTGTTTTTCATCCTTCTAGTTATTCTTACAAAAATACCAAAGTCCATGGCTAAAGTATACATTCTTGCATAAAAACTACTTTTTTCACTGGGTCCGCTCATGTATAAACGGGAGAAAAAATCGTGTGCAAACAAGGCAATCCACGTGCTGTTAATACATGATTTTTCGGCGACGCCGTCTAAATTCGTTTTCGTTTTCCTATGCCACGTGACCAGTTTGCCAATCAAACTACTTGATAACGCATTATAGATAGTTTATCAAAACGGAAGATTTATGCAACACTCTGCCTGATTGGACGAGAGTGTCAATTTCTTTCACTCTGTTGACTGTGCTACGCTGAGTGAAATGTAGACAAAGCGTTTATCCTAAACGACGCTGCTCACAGTTTTAAAGCCAACTTTGGCTCAGTATATTTAGCAAGAATATTGATATATCTCAAAATAATAAGTAAGTTTAATAAATATGATAAAAACCTGTTCAAATACCAACATATATCAAATTAAAGAAAGAGCTGAATACGGTCTGCGTATCACATGAATAAGGGTGTGATAAGAGTCTTTTATGTAGAGAAGTGCTTTTAAAAGATTTTCCATGTAACAATTGTCGTCTGTATATGAAAAGGTTTCTTGCTTTTGTGACTTATTCAGTTTGCATATTAAAATGAATACTTGTTTGCTTTGATATATTTGTTACAAATTATTTAACTGATTTGTTATATATGAATATTTTTTTAGTATTGTATGAAAGTATTGAACTCAGTTGAAATCTGTTTCATTATATATATGCTTTATAATGACTGAATCTCATTTTACACTGAAATGAAGGTACGTTGCATACAGTTTATCTATGTGATATAACTACGGTCAAACTTTGCTTATGCGGTCAAAATTTGCTTATGAAACAGAAATATTGAAATAATAACAATTGTATGTTTTGCTTGACCTTCACTTTTTATAGGTGTGACGTCATTGTCCAAAGATTCACGAATAGCGAATATGCATTTGTTAAAGCGGGATCAGTTGGCCTATTTTAGAAATAAATAAGAATGATAAATAAAAAAGTCCTTTAATTGATTTTTTCTCATGTATTCTAATCAAACTTGATTTGTAGCATCTTTATTAGGCCCGCAGCCAACTTTGTTCAGCTGGGACATTTGACCCCTTTTAGGGGCTGCTAGAGCTAAAACTAGAAATGCCTTTATACAGCGTCTCATGAACAGCTTGGTGGATCTTTGTCATACTTGGTCTGGAGCATCATTATAAGGTCCTCTTCCAAATTTATTTATATAGGAACTTGGGCCCTATTAGGGACCACTATAGCTAAAAGTAGATATGCCTTTCTTCGCATTAACCACTAAAATGTAATGGATTTTTATCAAACTCTATGTGTAACAATATCGTAAGGTCTCCTGCTATTTTGTTACAAATGGGGATAGGGACCAATTTAGCTAAAAATATAAACACGTTTAATGACCTCTTCTCATGAACCGCTTTATGAATCTTCATCGAACTACTGCTGTAATTATTCGTCTAAGGATAAACGAAACAAAATTGCAACCCTACGAAACCTTTGCAAAAAATTAAAAGAGAACCATTTAAATTGTTAAAGTGCGGTGTTTAGTTTTGCAATTTGAAAAATGTTAGATGAAAGATGAATGTTAGATGAAAAATTTATAAACTTCTTTCCTTATTACAATTCGCCGACCATCATTTTTAAAGATATTTCTTGTTATTTTTGAAATGCTTTGCCAGGGACATATGTATGTATTTTTGCGCACACTGATATTTGGCATCTGCGTCTTGTTTCTTCCATAACAACCTCTTCTTGTAGCATTATAGATACAATGTAATCCATAGTATGTTTAGCTGTATCAGTTTCCAACCCCAAACGTACTGCCCCCATCAATGTACGCACTAGCTTCTCTTAGAGTTCACTCCCTTTACAAAGCGTCTGTTCAGATATTGTCAATAACTGTGAATAAATAAGTATCGCCTGTAACTTGTGCTATTGCTCGTTTTTAGGTATTATATTTATGATTTTTGTTAGTATCAGTTGGTATGTTTTTACCTGATTTTTCGCAGAATTCATATAATAAACCTTGAAAGCTAGTCACTACCCTCGTACTCATCCGTACTCTAAATGTGTTCGTACTCAAAATAATTCGAATGTAAATTTATTATTCTTAAAATTGTGTTCCTGTTAATCAAATTTTTAAGTTATATGCAAAATTATGGGTAACATAACGTTTGTAATAACTAGAAATAAAAATAAGATGCTCAAAAACCTTCAAATCACGCGTTTGGTGGTGTTTTTGATATGTATGCCCTGGTTATGGATATTTAAAACATGTTTCCCGTTTCCAAAAACAACCGAATGGTAACTAAAAATGTACCGGAATCGTAAAGTCATCACATATGAAAACAATGCTTTAAATAGCGACCTTCGGTCTCGGTCACAAACAATCCCGCGGGTTTCTGCAGACGTTAAAAAACAAAAAATCGTGTATTATCCCTACATTAAGTCTTCCACCCTACCAAATTTCAACAAAGTACATAAAGATATGAAAGAAAAAAAAATGTACATTTTATAAAGATTTCTAAACTGCTCAAAATTTCAAAGGTGGTTCTCATACAAATTGTTCTGTTTGATTTTGAAAGAAAGTCAGGCATAAAGAAACGTTTATATAAATAGCATTGGTTTAAAGGTAACCATTTACAACTAATTTTTTTCTACTAACTTTCAACTAAAGAGATATTATTTAACCCTTTGATTTGAAACAAAGAAGGCTCAGAACTTTAAAACAACAGGTCAGTGTTAATAAAAGTCACACAGCGATAGAGGCGAATCTGTACGACCTGTTTGTACAACCTTTTTATCAACCGCTGACATTAAACACGGTAAGAATCCGTTTCAACTGTTACTGAAGCCACATATGTCATAGAATTATATTTAACTCAAAAGATTGTGTCAACCTTTAGCCTAAAATGTAACATTGTTAAATTCTCTAAGATTATACAACATAAATGAAATCTGTACGACCTGTTTGTACAACCTTTTTAAAGTGTTACATTTTCTAAAATATTACCGACTAGATCTACATACCTATATCCTGACAAATAACTACCCATACCCTTCAATACTTAGAAAATTTGCTTGATTTTGCTCACGGATGAATTATCAGACTAATGGAAGCCAATGCGTCAAGCTGGAGCATAATGCTCAATCAATGTTGATTCAATTATGAAAAATGGTCATCATACTGAGAAACCTTTTTCAATCTTCAAACATACGAGATTCTCTCTTGCAGTTGAATCGACATGTATCAATCTTTTTGCAAGGTTAAGGATCAAAAGTTAATATCCCTTTGCGTTGCACTTGTCAGTTTAAAAGTCTAAAATTAGGACGATGGGCACATTTTCTTTCATAAAGAAGGTTAAGTTATTAAAATTAATTAAGAATTTTTATAAGTTATTATATAATATATTGCTGTACGATATAGTACCTAACTGTTGTTAGAGATACAGGTAGAATCTATCATAGAATTTATACATTGATTCGTCTAAATAAAGTCAGCTTCAAAGGCGCTGGAAATATTCCACATAAAAAGAGATTCGCTTTTCAACATGACAGGATATAGGCAAAAAGGCTTGCTGGTAGCTAATACATAAAACTATTCTCTTAATGTGAGGTCAATATGAGGATACTTAGTATATCAACCTTGAACAAGGGTGCCAGAATGTCACAATATACGCCCGTCACAGCAAATTTCTTTACACTAGCACCTGTATTTGCAAATGGAATTTTAATTTTCTAGTTGTTTACAATATTTTTTTTTAGAAATTATTGCAATTCTTTTTTTTTTCTAAGTCCACAAAAAAAATCCTTACCAGGTAGAGATACCTTAAAATACACCCAAAATTTGAAAGTAACATCAATGTTATACCACAGAAAAGTGGTCTTGGTTTTTCCCTACGGTCAGTTATAAAAAAGTTACAATGTAAGTTATTTATAGTAACAACTAAGGGAAGTTAATCTTTAAAGAAAAAAAAAATCAAAAAAAAAATTACAAGTCCACACAAAAACCCTTACCAGGTAGAGGTAGCTTAAAATACACCTCAGAATTGGATGTAACATGCATGTTGTACTACAGAAAAGTGGTCTCGATTTTTCCCTACGACTTGTAATGAAAAGTTATAATATAAGCTATTTATAGTAACAGCAAAGGGAAGTAATTCAAAAGAAGGGACCAGTGCATGACACTCCGTCTCATGCTTGTGAACATTTGTGCCAAGTTGTATCAAAATCCCTCAATGCATGAGGAAGAAATGCTCTGGACAAAGTTTTTATTCTTGTATCCTTGACCTTTAAGTGTGACCTTGACCTTATCCCTAGGGACCTGGTTCTTGCGCAAGACACTCCGTCTCATGATGGTGAACTATTGTGCCAATATACATCAAAGTCCTTTCATGCATGAAGAAGATATGCTCCGGACAAAGTTTTCATTCTTGTATCCTTTGACCTCTAAGTGTGACCTTGACCTTAGACCTAGGGACCTGGTTCTTGCACATGACACTCCCTCTCATTATGGTGAACAACTGTGCCAAGCTACATCAAAATCCTTCCATGCATGAAGAAGATATGCTCCGGACAAAGTCATTCTTGAATTTTTCATTCTTGTATCCTTTGGCCTCTAAGTGTGACCTTGACCTTAGACCTAGGGACCTGGTTTTGCGCATGACACTCCGTCTCATGATGATGAACAATTGTGCCAACTTTCATCAAAATCCCTCCATGCATGAAGAAGATATGCTCCGGACAAAGTCATTCTTGAATTTGACCTTTGACCTCTAAGTGTGACCTTGACCTTAGACCTAGGGACCTGGTTCTTGCGCATGCCACTCCGTCTCATGATGGTGAACAACTGTGCCAAGTTTCATCAAAATCCCTCCATGCATGTTGAAGATATGCTCCGGACAAGGTCTGTGGACGCCGCCCGCCCGCCCGCCCATCCGCCCGCCCGCCAGGGGCGTTCCCATAATACGTCCCGTTTTTCAAACGGGCGTATAAAAAGTGATGTGTACCCAGGATGTAGCCCAATGCGGTTATCATTTTTCAAGATACTGACCGAAACCTATAAGGTAGCAATTGTTTTATTGTTAAATCAACATCTTGAAAATTAACTGGATAAAAGAAATCGAATTCAAACATTGGAGGCGGTTGTCCTACACTGTGTACGTCACATTGTTTATAGGTCAAAATGTCATGATGTCACTGCTTGAGAACAATACGTGCTTTTGGGTCCGCCTACGAGTCACAACGAATTTTAACTGCGTCAAGGCCAATGAAATGGACTATAGAATATAGATTTATTAATACTATGTATATGGTATATAAAGCTACGGTATGGCAGCGAATCAATGAAATTTGATACAAAAGTTAAAGTATCTGGGAAGGAAAAGGAAAGCCTATAAATTCTCTTTTATACTGTATTTTTGCAAATAAATTACACTACCTGATTCCAGTACCTACGACAGAGTATAAATATCAGGTGCACGTATTCTATTAAGTAGAACTTTTGAGATAAGGATTGGAAATTTCGACTTAGATCTACTAGCTCGAAATTTTGACTTACTGGGCGGTGCTCCGCTGTGTTTTTTTTTCTGCTTATATATATGTGTGTGTGTGCGTGTGTGCGTGTGCGCGTGTTTGCGCTGCTGTTGTTTCAGTGTAGAAAGACCACGGTTTTGGAGCGTGGCTTTTCAACTTTCCCCAACAGCGTTTCATCTACCTGTTACCCATTTTGGTAATTTGTATATGTTTAAAAATGTACTTGATGCTGGATTTTTGAAGCAATCCGTCTGCAAAATTTTTTCCAGTTACAGGTACTGTTTGCTGTGGGCCTACTTTGCGATGCATGTGCTTCAAGGAAATCTAGTTTTTACTATATTGAAATTTTGAATTAAATAGATGTGCATTTCGATATTTAACCAGAAAATTCGGCTTATAGTATAGGGTTAGATCATTTATTGAATTTCTGTTGATAAAAGGAGTGCTGTAATTCATTACATCTTCAGCAGAAAAAATATGATACAGTATGGAATGTTTTTCTTCACTTACCTGACTCGGCATGACCTCAGCATTAGATCTTGCGATTTTAACACCTGCATTTAAACAAGCTCTGTTGTGGGCTTCTACAATGTCACGACCAAATACAACGCTGGCACCAATACCACAGTAATTCGGACCTTGAATAGAGGAAAACGAGTCAGATATCTAAATATCACTAAACACAATATTAACTAAGCGCAGGTTTGACATATTTTGACCCACTGGATCTTCATCCTAGTTTTTTATGCAAACATAGCTAAATTACTTTATCGTGTGTAAAATAACTAAATATGTGTTGTTATATCTTTATTTAGAACATATCCTAAAAAGGGAGGTTAATCGGGGCGTTTTTTTTATCCTCCTTCAAACGAAACTTTTAAAGTTAAAAAATACACATGAGCAAACACATTGATAACACACTTTCTATATAAAGTATTTGCAAATGTCAAAAATGAAGTTACACATTATTTATCAGTAACAACAACAACAACAACAACAGAAAATAGAAAATCCATTATATCAAAAAAGTTAATTTGGAACAATGAACGCAGATCTTAAATCTTTATCAAGTACGCAAGTTTATCTAGGTTATTGATATTTACTGAAAGCATTCATATATCAAAACATAAACACATTTTTGTACTTCGCTCAATACCAGAAATTTTCCATTTTCATATAAACAATGACACGTTTTCTGTTGATTTCTCTCATTATCGTTTGTTTGTCAAATTGAATATTACGATAAAATATGGTACAATTATTGCCTTCTGGAGCTGCAACAACTGAATTGTGAATTAAGTGATAAATTGGTTTTCACAACAAATCCCAGTTCTGTAGGTGGGACTGCAAGGGCGATAACCCATTAAATAAATACCTAGGTATGAAACTGCTCTACATAACTGCGTTTTGTTTAAATCATTGATATTCCATAAGCTTTATAGAAGTATCTCCTACGTAGGAGATAGTAAGTCGTACGTAGGACAAATCTAACGCTCTCTGCTGGCACCAGGACGCTGCCTTAATCACCTGTTCCTAACAATAAGGCTTGCTTCAAGCATTTTAGCCGTTTTTGTGATAAAAGCTCGCGAGAAGTAAACTACACTTGTTAAGATTTACAATTCACGACACATAAAGGAGAACATTTAAAAATGGAGAAAACATGTCACATTAATTTCTACGATTACTTCTGCAATAATTTCACAAATTTGAATTCATAATCCATGAAGATCGCTTGTATTTTCAAACATTAACGGTGCGCATAAACAATTATTAAAACAGTTATATAAGAAACACTTTGATGAGCATTAAAAGCCAAAGTAGCCGTGTGCCGAAAGAGAGGTAAAACATTACCTTCAGGCCAGGGTGAACCATTCTTCGGCCACCCTAACGGCTTGCCGTCAAAGTCCAGTAAAGTATATTCTTGTTCTATACCAAACCAGGGTTGATAATCCTTCGCTGCTTCCATAACCTTAGCACATGCCTTTCTCTTGTTAAATTCTGTAATAATAATACAACGTTTTAAATTATTTGTTTAAATGTGACTGAAATATTATACTGACCAACGGATAAAAAGATTAAAGACAATTACCAGATTTTGTCCAAGGAAATATTTTTTTATCACACACACGCGCGCGCACACACACACGCACACACACATTGCCATCATTAGGGCATGTCGCCATGTTCGTTATTTAAGACTTAAATGCTACACTCTGTGCGTTATACAGGTATAAACCGCATGGGGACTTCTTGCTGGATGATTTGCAAGACATCCAAGGTTAAATTTGGTTTACATCCGTATAAATACACAAAAATAGCATTCATTCTTATATTTACATTTTTACAGTAGCTTGTTATTGAAATTATTTTAAAATCAAACAAGCGGTTTAAGAGAGAAAACCACTTGAAGATTTTTTTTCTGGTTTTATCTCTGGTGGACCCTAATGCAACAAAACCAGCTTTGGAAGAAGACCATCCAAGGAACGTCCAAGCTAAGTTTCTTCCAGCAGACGGTTGTAGGGGAGACGTCGTCTCAAGGATATGTTTGACGAAAGATGGACACCGCACCACAGATTGTTTGTGTTCCAAATAGCTCAACCCAAACATTTTTTGCGCAGGTGAGCTAACAAAAAGTAATGTGTACCAAAGTTAATGCTTGATAATAGGAAGAGGCATGTTGGACATGGCCATACCCCAACGAAGAAAGTGTTTAGTGTAAAAGGTGATTAACAAGAGGAAATACTTCAAAATGATAAATCGTGTGCATATTAGAGGATAGATTGTTACCAAGATCTACTGAGTTCAATAATGGTCTATATGCAACACGGTTCTTATTCTTCACATTGTGCGTGAAGCTTTGATAAATTCTTTTATATAAACACTTTCAAGTAAATTTACTTCTGGGAGATTATTCAAAACGTAAGAATAGAGTTATGACTCTTGTACATATCACTTTCTCTTATTGTTCCCTATCATTGTAAATGGTTTTAACGAAATTCCTTCAACAGTTGTGGAGTAAATAATCGGGAAAAAAAGTTATTAAATTTCAAGTTAAAGTACCAGTGTGAGATAATTCGAAAATAAAGCTAGGTGGAGTTATGGTTCATGCACTTTTCTTTATTGTCATCAATCTTAGTATGCACTTTGAAAAGAAATTATCTTCAGTATTCAAAGAGTTATGCTCCTGATAAGTAAATTTAATAAAGGGAGATCATTGAAAAAGTGAGCAATGAAAAGTCATAATTCGTGTACGTTGTACTTTCTTTTAATGTCGTCTGTCATTGCGTGATGCCTTAACAAAACAGTTTGGACATTTTTAAGTTATGGTCCTGACAAGGGAAGTTACAGAAAAATCTGACAATTATGATGACATCAATAACGGTTTTGCTGTTGATGATGATACGGGTAACGGTAATAGCTATCGTGATGCAGAAAATAATTATGAGGTGTTACGTCTAAGGGTAACAATTCCTTGTTACAGTATGTAAAAGTAACAGAAAAAACAAACCAGCAACTATTTACAATAACAATCTTTATTGATAAAAGTAACAATTCAAATACCTTAAAATGTCAAATGGCCGTAAAATCAAATCTAATATGCAAAAGAAAATAGTCCAAATCCTGTCCTAGTCAAATTAAAATCCAAACATATTATCATCAATCCGAACTGAATTTAGTATGCCCAAAGAATATAAATCCTGTCTTCAAAACTAATTTTTTAAATTCACAATGTTTGTGTAAATCCTTCAAATGTTAAATATCCAAACTGGAAAATTTTTGTTATTAAGAAATACAGGACAGTTTTTCAATGAGCTCTTACTTTCAGGTTCTACCCGGTCCTCAAACAGCTTGCTATTTAAAGTATTATGCAAGCTTCCAGAACTTTCAAGTATCACCAAGAATAAAAAGAAGATTCTGGAAAAACCAACAGCAATCCAGACTAAACAAATAATTGTAACACCCTGTTTATCAATATTGTGGTAGAACATTCTGGAACACAATAAATATAAACAACTTAGTGACATGATGCCTCAAAACTAGGTCAGTATTGTGGTAGAACATTCTAGAATATCGTAGAATATAAACAACTAATTTCATATTGTCTAAAAACTAGGTCAGAAAACAATGAGCTATCCATAAAGTAGAGTCAAATGAATATGTTACAATTACTAGGATTAAGAGAGCACAAAATTCCGAATCTTCTACGGGTATGACTGTACGTAACGACTCACCAGCCGGTTCCTTGTTGTTTTTATAAATTTCACAGAGAACAAGTTTATTTTTCCCACGCCTGAATGGGTCATTGAAGATTGCACGTGGGAAGAGGTAAAAGTCCATTATGGCTTTACATTGAGTTAGACCGCCAGTCTGCCTACTGGGCATTCTGGAACATAAATAAATAAAGTTACGATAATAACGAAATATGTAAATCTAAAGACTTGCACACTTAATAAGCAGTCTGAAACTCGCGTACCTCAAAATTCCGGTTATCCCGAATTTCGAAGTAAAACACTTGTTCAACAGTATATAATTTCACTATAAAGCTGACAAGAAACTTTGATGTATTCCTAAAATAATTTCGAAAACATTAAACTTATAGTCATAATCGTTCTTGTAGCAGATGTTTGGACTAAATACACTCAACAAAATTCCTAATTGGTCAGTTTATATTGTTTTACTATTTTGTAAATAATGCATGTATTCACACGAAATTTCACATACCGACATTTGAATAGGTACTGCAGTTAATTATTGATTTATTTTTGGCGATTCACGGCCAAAATAACTGCATTAGGCGTTTTGACTAACATTACATATTTTGCACGTGCAGGGCATGCGCACTAACATGCACGTGTTTGTTTACATTTTTGGCATTACTGACGAAAGTCCTATAAAAAAAGTGGACGCAACTTGACCCCGATGGTTGACCTTTGCATTATAATACATAATAGACCTTTCTAACGTAAACGTAAATCGGAAACGGAATACTGAATTCGTAAATATTATTTTCAAATAATGGTGTAAGGGAGATACTATTGCATTACTATTGGATGAAATTGTCTCCCCTAGACCACAAATTAGCCTAAAATTTTACGAATTCAGTATTCCGTTTCGTAATTACGTTTACGTTAGAAAGGTCTATTAAGGCACAACCTATTATTGAAAAGGAGTGTACGTAAAACACGAGCTGCACGAGAAAAAGGAAATATAATTTTGTGTAAATATAAATTAGTGTATTGGAAAGTTTTAATTGATCAAATGAAAGTATATATACTTTGATACTGCACTGTATACAAACTAATTCCATATAAATATACACGGCTACCCTAAACACCCTTGATTTCTATAATGAAATAACCGATATGAATAATCAGCCTAAGGTCAACCATCACGGCCAAGTTGCGTCTACTGTACTAGAAAAACACATATCATGGTGAAATGGACACAAAAGCAACGCGATCGAGCTGTCGGAATGTTGCTAGCCGGGGCACATTTACGACACGTGTGAAAATATTTTTGCAATTTCAAAGGAATTTTGATATAATTTGTTTGTAGCTGTTACTTTGATGGTTATTTCCATTTTAACCTTATTTCCGTTTACTAGAACCTTCAGTCGTTGGTTATGTATCATTCGCGCTCTTTTGGCAAAATTTAACTCGACAATTCATTGAAGTGACCGATTTTGAGTTTTGTTGTAAAATTCCGAGAGCCCGAGCGCGTTGCTCTTGTGTCAATTTCACAATGATATGTGTTTTTCTAGTAGGACTTTCGTCAGTTATGCCAAAAATGTTCACCAACAAGTGCATATTGGTGCGCATGCCCTGCACGTGCAAAATATGCAATATTGGTCAAAACGCCTAATGCGGGTACGCTGGCCGTGAGTCGGCCAAAAATAAATCAATAATTTCCTGCAGTACCTATTCAAATGTCGTTATGTGAAATTTCTTGTAAATACATGCATTATTAACAAAAAAGTAATACAATATAAACTGACCAATTAGGAATTTTTTGGAGTGTATAAATAAATCAAATGCATTCCAATGGTACTACTCGATTTAACTTTGCTTGATGATAATTTAGTTCTGTCATACATTTTCACCTTTTCAAAGATGTTGTTGTTTATTTATCTAATAAAATTTGTTAATTCAAGTAAAAGATTCACACAGGTTTGTCGTTAAACGTTTGGATCATCGCGTCTGCTATATCTTTCCACTACAGTGTCTACTTGCCGCGGGACTACTTTGTGATGCATGGCTGCAGCCATGTTTGCCTTGCTCTGTGCTTCCGAGAAATGTATCCTTTCACCCTTGGCACTAATGACATATGTGCATGTCATTCCTTTACTCTATATATAAATTAGACATGGGGTGGGGGCGGATAGCATATGCCATTTTTAATCTCTTGTTCCTTATTCAAAGACATTCAATGCGCATACTACCTGTTAGTAAAATATTTTATCTCCAGATATTTACTTCAAAAGGAGAAAATCCTCTTCAAATGTGTTGAACTAATATAATCGTCGGAACCACAGGTACGGTTCTATAGTTCGAGCTATCTGTGTTCGAGTGATAGAACAATATATAGTATATAAGGGTTATGCTTCATTTGACCGCGGGACGTGACGTTCAGTTGACGCCGGGACCTGACGTTCAGTGTACGCCTAGACCTGACGTTCAGTTGATGCAAATGGAAGTGTTCAAGCGAATTTTATTACTTACGAAGAAGTCGTCCTCATCTATGTCAGTTGATAAATCTGATATTTACGTCCCTTCAGTGTACCGGTGTGATCTTTTCACATTAATAAATGATTATGAACCCAGTACGCGGTATACTAAATACATGAATCGACCAAAACGTGTTTAGAGTTTATACCTTCGGCTGTGCTTGGTTCAAAATCGAGTAATTTGCACTTTGAAAGGACCCTTTCTCCTGTATAGTCAACCCATATGTATTCACACATAACAGTGTCACCTGGCAGCTCCAACGTCATGTAATGGCTTAACATGTTTTTCTCCGTGTATGAGATACAGCCGCGGTTTGCAGTCCTGGTGAACATGCTACATAAAGAAATCAAGTAAACTTTTAGTTATTTTTCGTAACAGTTTCTTGTCCTTGAGTACTACACTACTGTAGCAAATTTGTACATGTTTGTAGCTGACGTGTGCGATACTAGGTACATTTACAAGAATTAACGATACATTTTACAGTGGCTTAATACGAAGACATGAGGCTTCTTGCCATAAACAAAACGGATTATTTCGACTACGGATCTTTACAAAAAATAAAGAGAACTGCCAGGATGGCCAGTCTACTTTAAACTTTCATTCGCCCTCCGATCAAGATTTAGGATTTTAGAATTTTGGACATTGAATGTGATTTTACTAAGGTATTCGTTTAAAATGTTAATCGTTTAGTTAAACTGTTAGCACAGACTTCGCTTAAATTATCTTATAATGTTTTTCCTCTGTAATTTCTTGATTATTTTGAGAAACCTTTTTAATTGCAAGGAAATATAGGCATACAATGCATGAACATGTAAGTATGAGTCCTACCAAGAGCGGGTAATTGGGTAGCTCTAGATTTTGACGAATGGTCGAAGGAGATGATTTGGTATTGTAGGAACGTATGACCGTATCTGAAAGGTTTTCGACCTATTTCTAGCACCTACACTCAGTACATACTATGAAATTAAATGCAGTTATATTCCTTGATACAGTTTGAAATCTGCAGTAGCTTTTGGTGCTAGAAGAGGTCATACTCCAATGTATGATAGTATAAGTTAAAGACGGGTACATGCTGGATGCATCCGCATTACAGTTTTACTATCTAAGTGTCAAAACAAAGTAATCCATAAATATTGTTGGCCTTTGACAGACAGACTGACGTACACATTTTGTGGATAAATAGGCAAGATTCTAATTTACTACTTTTTTGAAAATTTGAGTTAATAAACAAAACGCACCTGGTACTAATGCTCTTTTATCCAGTGAAGTTTTACAATGATTGTATTATTGAAACATGTTTGCTCTTAGAAAGGAAGTGAAATTTCAGGTATAGAAAAATGCATCGTGTTTTTTTAAAGACAACGTACAATATTTATTTTGTTCCGCTTTCAGAACAACACTGAATACAAACTGCATATGTGAATCGTTACAGCGATATTTGTTCAAAAGCATGTTTGTGCATAGGCAGACAAACATTTCCAATTTTCATACAACAGACATTCTCGAAGTATTGTAACCGCACTCAAAATTATAAGCCTGATGTAAAATGTTGTAAGTCATCAGCCTTGCATTCTACATTTTTTTATTCGTTAACCATAATACAGACGTACGTTACTTCGAAAAATACTTAATTTATAGAAAAATATCGACAGTCTTAATACTTCAATTTTACGAACATTGGTGAAATCATCTCTCTAATGTTTATGTTGTTGTTCTTTATTTTCATGAATTACAGAATATATACGTAGAGGCAAAATCCGGCATCAGTCATTATTTTAGTTATAAGTTTCGTTAACGGGGGTAATAAATGAAATATTTAAAATATACGCACATAAATTGATCCAACTGCACTATGTAGCAGACTATTTCTCCAGCTTGGAAACCACGGTGAACTCTGTATACTCCAGTGGTAATAGAAACTGTACTCCGACACAACCTAGAAACTCGATATAGTCGTACAGAACAGTGTCTATGCAAATCTCTTACCAAATGACATTCTGTATTATTTCACAAGATACATGTACAAAACAATATCCTGATGATAAATTACCTGAACAAAATTGTTTTCAGTCATGCTAGTACAACATATTGCAATGATACAACAATATCTTGCATGTTTTAGACTACACATAAGATTACTAGTATCCGACATCGAGGTCTACTCTTTACTCTTATTTGTTTATACAAAACGTACGCATAGAATCTAGAATATATAAACATTTTTACAGAGTATCTTTAAGTAGAATTTTTGTTCTGGTTTTAACAAAATACATGTAACATGAAATCGATCCTACCGATTTAGCGACGAAAATCGGTATCGATCCCTCCATGCGATATACCGAATGAGATATATACTATCGAATTTAGACTTACAAAGTCTGTTGAGATCAAATAATCTGTAATAATATTAATTTCTTCATACTGACACTGATATTTTCTCAGAAAAACATTTTCTCTCTAGGCTCATCTCAACACTTACAAAGTCTGTTGAGATCAAATAATCTGTAATGTAATGCGAATGCGTTTCTATTGTATTGTCACGTTATAGAAAGAAAATCTTCCAAATGGTTAGAAATATATAGGTGTGGAATGATTATATTTACTCCATACCAGATGTAAAATAGAACAAAAAGGCCAACATAAAATCTCTCTTTTAGTATTACTAGTCAAAACACACACAGCATAATTAAAGAGAACTAGATTGTGAAACGTGTTTGAATCACGATGTTGGTTTTCTACCTTATATTTCAAAATGCCAATATTTTAGTAGATATACTGTCAAAAACAATCGTATCTTAACTCAGATAAAACCATTTTCTGTTTTTAGAAAATAACAGTAAACTGTGTCAAGTTACTATACTTAAAATTTTTAGGTCGACCCAGTGGTAAAAAGCAAGAAAATGTCCAAGTATGCACAGAAATGGGCAAACTACCTTAATAAAAATAACAAATATGAGAGCCGGCCAGACGGCAAGTACGGTGAAAGCCTCTCCTACAGATGTGGACCAGCTACAGGTATATATATTCAGGTCCTACAGATGTGGACCAGCTACAGGTATATATATTCAGGTCCTACAGATGTGGACCAGCTACAGGTATATATATTCATGTCCTACAGATGTGGACCAGCTACAGGTATATATATTCATGTGCCGAATTAATTTGCCCATCATGGCAAAGGCCTTATTCATAAAACATTGAACACATTTAAACCGCATATAAATCAACATTTACAAAAATGAAATATGAAGAAAGCCTATATTAGACATTTAGTGAATTTAATGTCATAAAATCTTTTTATCAGAACCATGCAAAGTTCATTATGCATTATTTATAATTCAAGAGGTTCAATAGATATAGAAAACCATTTTTATTAGGCTATAATTGTTTTAAAAAATAAAAGCCTCTGACAAACTAAAAAGTATCCCATTTTGCCGTGACCTGCGATATGACATTTGTCTGAAAGTTATCATTGCATCTGAATTGACGTACATTAAACGCAAGCAACTGAGGCTGTTACTCTTATTATTTCATGGTGTCATTGAGAGGCAATGACGTTTTTCTATATAGAAGATAGTGTTTATATTTGCAAGGATTTGAATCCGACACAGTTTATGTTTTCTTTCCGGCAGTAATGGATGGGGCAGGCCCATGTATCATTCTTAGCATTACTTCAAGGTAGTACCACAGATAGTTCACAAGCCAGATGGATAGCTTCATCAAATAAATGATCACCAACCCGAGTGAGTAGGCAAGGTGTCCCAAGACTGTTGTGTAATGTTCATTATACAAGTGTTTGCGTGTACTCAATTAACTTAACTACATAATTGATGATTTTCAGCAAAAGACCATGTAGACGACCTTTATTTCTTTCATGAAAGTTACTACAGCAGCTACTACGGATCAGAACCACCACTGGGTACACTGCAGTATTATGGTAAGGTTTTGAGAAAACAATTATTTGAAAACTACACTATGTTTTCATCTGTTTAACAGTCGTTTCCATTGGTATAAATAAATAAACCATTTTGTGCCTGTTAAATACCAAAAATATATTTCATATGCAATATGGTTTCTGTATAAGGTATTCTACTGATACGTGCCCTATACATTTAACAGATGTTTTAAGATTTCAATTTGATCGGGGCAATTTGGGGGTGTGATCTTTCCAGACCTACAAAAAGCATTCGTCACTGCCGATCATAGTATTGTATTGATAAAAATGGGCCAATATTGTAAATAAGGGATTACATGTAATTGGTAGCAATTTGTTGATATGTCATGTAATTCGCTGCATGTATGACATAGATTATGTATTGGTTATTTTATATTTTATTTGATGTACAAAAATTTTGTCTATCTATATAAAAAATAAAATATTCTAGTCATCTTGCAACACTTATGTAATTCTAAATATATGTTCAATAAAAATATATACCCCCCCCCCCCCCGCAAAAAAAATACTACCCATCTACCTATCAGGCCTTCCACTGGCATGGCTCGTGCGAGGAGAAACAAAGATATTGTATGGTTGGCCTTGTAATTTATTCAAACTTCAGTGCATTTGTAAATAAATAATCGTATAATACATAGATCTGTATACATGAAATAAGTTTACAGAATATACTTGACTAGTCAAGTTGGTTCATCAGTTTATAAAATGTGCACTGTAATTATCTGTAAGGAAGGTAAAATTTCTATTTATTAGACTGATGTCAACATTTTATGACACATGCTGCCCCTGGAAACACTTGACAGAGTGACAAAAGAGGAAAGTTTTACTGAGAACTTAAAATATACCTATGTCCACTTGTTATTGATGACGTACAAAGAAAGTGTGATTGCACAATATTGCAAGAACATTAAAAGATTAATTTTCATAATATAAATGTTTCGACATATTTAGCCATTTCAATTGAATTAAATGTTTGTTTCAATTTCGTTTCCTGGAACATGCAAATGTTTATTATATCACTTATCTTTAATCTTATTGCTAAAAACAATATAGTTGTTTGCGTGTGTCAATAACTTGAACATTTTCGAAAAGAAGAAAATGAACAGAAAACTATTAAAGCTAGAGGCTTTGTGCAGTATGAGAATATAAACATGAATCTCCGAATCTGTCTTTAAATATAATTATTTATCACATGTTTGACGTCGTGGGAGCGAAATAAACCCATTATATAAATAGTGAAATACGAGAGTTGTTCGATATGTAATGTGTATTATTGTGTTTTATCTTAGAAAGAACAGACTTAAATGATCAAATTAACTTTACATCCCTTTAAAGTATTCTCCGCAATTGGAAATACATAACTTCAGTCTGTGAATCCACTTCTGAAATGCGTCACGGTATGCTGTTTTGGGTATACCTCTGAGACACTGACTGACGGCTGAGCCAAGGGCTTGCCTGGAGTTATATCAACGACCAGATAAGAACTTTTTCAGTTTTGGAAAAAGGGAAATGTCGCAGGGGGCTAGATCTGGAGAGTACGGTGGGTATGGCAAGATGGTTATCTTCTCCGACTTCAGAAATTGCTTTACAATTTCGGATGTATTTGCTGGAGCATTATCATGCAGTAGACAAACATGTTGAAATCCTGTCACTGGACGTATTTTCTGATAATAGTTCTTGAGCTTTTTTAGTACAACATCACGGTAATACCGACCAGTGACACTTTTGCCCTTCGGCACCGGAACTTGTATGGCTATACCGTCGCATGAGAAGAATATAGCATAGAGGACCTTTTTTGTGCTCATTGTCGTTTTGGCAACTACAGGCCGTCTACCGTTTTTGGTTAGCCATATCTTGTTTACAATTTTCCTAACTGGTTCGAAGTAGTGCACCCATGTCTCGTCACCAGTACCAATGTTAGCAAATTGCCCTTGGTTGAACTTCGGAAACTTTTTGAGCAATTGTTTGGCTATTTGTACGCATACCTATTTTGTTCATCTGTCAATAGATGAGGTATCCATCTGACAGAAATCTTTCTTACTTTCAAAATACGCTTCAGAATGAAATGTACTCTCGATAGTGATATGCCAACAGCTTTTGCAATATCGCGAATCGTATATATGCCATCTTTTTCAATTATTTCCCTAACTTTTTGAGACAATGATCTTGCCTGTTGCAGTCACCGGTCGACCTGATTTTGTAGCAGATTTAACAGACTCTAAGCCACTATGAAATTTCTTTCTCCACCTACGAACTGTCTCATAAGATATGTTATGGGACGGGATCCGGACAAAATCCGCTGCGGACAAAACCCCCTTCGCTCATTTTTGCATAGGCGGACAAAACACCCTTCATGTTTTTTACAAGGAGGACAAAACCCCCCTTGCTGAATTTTACAAGGAGGACAAAACCCCCTTCGCATTATTTATAGGGAGGACAAAACCCCCTTCTTGCTCTTTACAAGGAGGACAAAACCCCCTTCATCCTAGTATCAAAAGTCTGCTTTACCGAATGACCGAGTTTTGTGCGAACTTTTATGTAGGCTCTAATTTCTTCAATATTCTCAACACGTTTTCCTACCATTTTTTACAACAGTGGTCAACGACTGGCTCTACTGAAATGAAGATTATTTTAAAACTGTGTTGAACTAAAGATTCATGTATATACCATTGTAAACGTATTGAATAGAGCTATACATGTGCATCAGTGTCGCTAAAATCGTGCATACTTTTATCGTGCTGTAGTACAATACACATTACATATCGAACAACCCTCGTATAGCTTTAACGTAAAACGTCGTTTTAGGTCTAGGATGGTCCAAATCACTTGTAAAGAAAAAGGTTTTGATGTTTCAGCAGAAAAGCTTACATATGATAAAAAGAATATTACATTTTGTGTCTTTCCACATTGAATTTATTATACTCGTTGATTATAACTGATAGAATGCTCGACAGAGCCTCGCATTCTATTATTTTATTAAACTCGTTTAATAAATTCAGCATGAAAAGACACCCATATAATATCCTCTATATAGATGAAAAGCGATAATAATTAACTAATAAGTATCAACAGTTTGGTAGTAATAAAGACGTGCTGTGGGAGGGGGCGTTTGGGGTGCTGCACTTGAACAGAGTCTGCAGTCATTTTGCTTGCTTGCAATGATCTTTTCATAGATTGTATTGAAAGCGTTGATGTAAAACATTGTCCGTCAATATTTTTATTGATGTAATACGAAACATTGTCAAGCACATGTTCGGGCTGTTGTCATAGTGATTAACGACATTCATATGTAACTTACAAAATGCAAAATATCTAAATACTTCTTTTTTCATATTCTCTTCTTTTTCAGAAAAATTACACAGATAGTCTGGAAGGGTACTAAGAAGATTGGCGTGGGATTAACCAGGGAAATCATGGTGGTTAAGCCAGCAGGCAATATCCCCGGCAAATTTACAAAGAATGTATTCGCTAAGAATTAGAAGAACTTTTGTTCAATTACTGATTGAAAAATAAATAAAAGTGTTACATCTGAATGTGTAGTATTGTCATTTCTGGAAAAATGTTGTCATGTCTTTATTTTTAACTCTATTTTGATGAAATACGAAAACATGATAGATATGAACATACTGATTGATTTAAATACGTTAACAATATTTATTTACCATTTCTAAAGCACTGTCACTACCACTCAGGCGACCCCATGTCAATATGACGCTGTCATATCAAAACATATTACTACTGTAATAAGAACAACTCTGATAACAAGAGGTTCAATGTTTCTCGCCATTTAATGGATCTTCTACACCTTCCTAAAACATATAAAAACCTCATGTGGTATTAATAAAATGGGACGATGAATTGTGATGCACTGAAATATAAGGCTTTTTTTATTTAAAAAAAAAAAAGAACGACTATACGTAAATGTATTCTGACCTTTGAACCGCGATTTGTAGACCTCTTTTTAATCTCCCATACCACTATTAGTGTAAGCGTTTTACCATGTAAACATGCAACATAACATTTGTCTCTTTACTTGATGTCTTTTGTTCAAAACACAAGATTTTATCGCAAACGTCCGTTCAACACTGACTTTCATACATTAACCAAAATAATATTCCTAAAAATATTTTATAGATGTCACATTAACAGATTGACGGTATTGACCTAACGCTTATATTTCATATGTGAGCAATTTTCCGGGTAATTATTGAACGTCCCCGTATTTACTGGAAAATAAAGCCCATTTAATAGATATCTCTACAGTAAAAGAGAAAACCCAACGAATGGCGTACGAATATCAATTAGATGTGTAGGACAAAATGATTTCAGACACAATGTATTTTCTGAATCGTCACGTAAAACATACTCTTTGCCAGTAGATCGAACTCACAACCCTGCGATCTGTAGAGCTACACTCTCCCAAATAATATCATCGTTTATCATTGCCGAGAGTACAGCCAAAGAAAACATAGCTAGGCGTGTGCAAAGCAGTTACTGACTAGTACAGATGTTGCTCTTAGTTTAACCAGCGTTTCTCATTGCCCTACAACGAGCAATTTACATGTAGTTACGTACGGAATCCTGTTGGGGCCATTTATAATGTCGCCGTCGCGTTTGTGGGGTCGACACACGATAACGCGAAGTGACATAGCGACATTATGAAGTGACACCCGACAATCGCAAACGACGGCGACAACCCCAAACGACAATGTCGCGATATCCACTTTGAAATGTCGCCTTTCAAAAGCACGATATATCGCGATGTCACTTCGCGTTGTCTAGCGTCATATCGCATTGTCGCTATGTCACTTCGCGTTGTCGTGTGTCGACCCTGCAAACGCGACGGCGACATTATCAAACGACTTGCGATAATCTCAAACGTCGCTCGACAACACGAAGCGACATTTTCCTAATGTCGTATCGTATGTCGCGTGTCGCGGGTTTGGGTGAGGGTCGACGCGCGACAATTCCAAACGATATACGACACACGAAGTGACACTCGACAATATGAAGCGACATTTTCATAATGTCGTATCGCATGTCGCCCGTCTACCGGTGAAAAGGTAAAATATTTCCGTACTTTTCCGTACGGAAAATGTCCGTGTTTTTCATTAACTTCAAATAATTGTAAAATGTTCCAAACACAAGATATTTTAACGAAATAACTTTTATAAATTAAATTCAAACATTGTCTAAACGGATACGTAACTTGTATAATTTTACCGCCGACGGTTTCGTCGGAGGACCGTCTCAAAATGTATCGGTTTTCGTGAAAATATGCATACTTCTTCATATATAAAATAGAGGAGTGGTCCTTGTCTGAGAAGACATATCTTCATAACCTGATGTCCGATTTAATAAATGATACCTTGTTGCAAAGGACAAGTCAGTACCTAGAGAAAAGAGGCCACGTCAGGTTCGAACCCGGTCGGCTAGGGATCAAGGTCATAGGTCAAATTATGGTAATATTCTCAAAATATGAACTTGTCAGAGCAGTCAAGACGGTCGTAAAAACCCAAGCACTACCTTCACTGAGTCCAATGACACCATTGGAGCAATTCTCACGGCTCCCCGGGTTGGGCCAGCTTAGTCTTGGCCAGCACCCTACCGCATATAACAAGTTTGATCATTTTCTGATACCTGTCCTGAGCTCTGATGGCATCATATGGCCTTGTAAGTAGCTTAAATGTAAAGCCAAGTCATCTACGAACATATTCATATATATATAGTATAGGTAGGTACCTTGGGTGTAGACTCGAACAAGGGTCAAAATCTAACAAAGTGTCATTATCAACTGAAATTCAGTATAAATTACAATAATAATAATTTAAAAAATAGGACAGGTATCAGAAAATGATCAAACTTGTTAAATGTGGTAGGGTGCTGGCCAAACTAATCTGACCCGACCCAGGGAGCCGTGAGAATTACTTTAATGGTGTCATTGGACTCAGTGAAGGTAGTGCTTGGGTTTTCACGACCGTCTTGACTGCTCTGACAAGTTCATATTTTGAGAATATTACCATAATTTGACCTATGACCTTGACCCCTAGCCGACCGGGTTCGAACCTGACGTGGCCTCTTTTCTCTAGGTACTGACTTGTCCTTTGCAACAAGGTATCATTTATTAAAATCGGACATCAGGTTATGAAGATATAAATTTTCTGACTGATACGTATACAACTGTGTATTGACAACCCCCACCCCACCTCTCACTCCCCAATCCTAGACAAATTAACCCCTCAAATCTCTCCCCCAGCTCAATTTGGCCAGGGCAGTCAAACTGTCCCCTTAGATTTTTTTAATTAAATCCAAATATTTACTTCATTTAATTTAGGATTTATCAAGGGATTTTATCCGAGGAGATTTTGTCTTACATTCGTCTGGTTTAAAGGTGTTATAAATGGTGCGATGGCGGTTCCGTTGTGACAGAAGTAACAACATAAAATTTCCACAATGACTTTGCTTGTTATTTAGCATAATGCGGATATCTATATGCCTGTTTAACATGTAAATGTGACAAACCATGCGTTGCAAAAGTTGAGTTTTAAAAATTTGAATGCTATATACAAATGTATAGCTCAGATATAGACATAAGATAGGCAAATACTTTTTGGATCAATTATAAATATACAAAGTAGAAAACGGGAATTTTGTGTAACACAACTGTTCAGGTAAAGCATTTAAAACTTATTAGAAAATATTGTTTACACGCGATAACAGCATGTCAGCATGATAGAATAGCAAATATAATTAAGTTATAAAGTATTTGTTTTCAACTGAAATATATATATATAAGATTCCAAATTATTGAAGGTTTCAAATTAGATTAACATAACACCTCGGTTTGTCACTGTTCGCTTGAAATACTTATAGATTAACGATAGCCGTTTCTCGATTTCTTTGTAGCAAGTCCACCCTCACAGACTGCGTTGAACATTTAAGCAAAGTTAAGCAATCTTATTGCAGTTAACTTTTCTACCACATTTTATTGAACTCTTTCTAACCATGTCTTAGATCACTTTGTATCAGTGTCTTTAGCTATTATTTGGGTTATTGTAAGTTCATTCATTATCGTTCGGTATAACGCAATTATACACATTACATTTGTATTTGATAGGTTTGTATGACCGATTTCCCATTAAGCTGTAGCACAATAATGTTTAAATTCATTTTTGATTCACCTAAATTTTCTAAAAATCCTTGGATTTCCACTTACTCAGTGTAACATTTGTTAAGAGACAGTGTAACAATTGTTGAAATTTGACTGGATTAATGCTTTATATTTAAAACAAGGTAGGTCTAGACATGAATATTTTTCTAAGCGGTGGATCAGGAGGACTTACTTTATCTAAATCCATGGTTAATTTTAGCTACAACTTGTTTCACGGGGTCACTGAATTACAATAGATGAATGTTCTAGATGACTTTGTATATTTGCATCGTAAGTATACCTATTGATGAATAAAATATCTCGGGACCTCTCGGGCATAACAATTTTGATATATACACAAAGTTTCAAAAGAGATATCACTAACATTACAAATCAACAGAAAAAATATATAATGGTAATAATAAACAATAATGTATTACTGGCAGAAAATTATAATATAATATTATAGTATGACTAGTATAATATTATATCATGACTAGTAATATCATTTTCTGCCATTTTTAACACATTGAGCTGTTTTATAATAATTTGGCGAACATTTATTATACACATTACGAAAGAATTCTGTAGCTTTGATCTAGTACAACTTGGTCTCGGATCAATTTGTTTCCGGCAGTCGTAAATAACTATATTGATTTTGTGATTGAAGTTAAGGACTCTGGTGAAAGCAGTTCATCTAGGCACATGGCAAAATGTCAAAACACTGACACTGTTGCAAATGATGTTCAAGAACCTGGTAGAGCGACAGATCACACCCCCTCGAATTTCATGATTGACGTCATAAGTGATGCTACACGTACACCAGATATGTGTGTAGTTGACTTTAGTGATGATATTTCCGGTAGAATTTAGTTCTATATTCTATAAGCATTACTCTCTTCTGTGTTAGAAAAATAAACAAGCGCAAATACGTTAAAATATTACTATTTAAAACTTATAAGAAGATCCTTTGCAAGCAAAGCAACACAGCAAGGCAAAACTATTAGCCATCCGAGTCTATTGGCTGTTCATGAGAGGTACTTAACTGTACAGCTCTTCCCTAGCACTAGATATTAAACGTACTCGATATTCCAAAAGGACAACAAAATATAACAACTCTGAATCTAAGTTAGAAATTCACCAATCACAATGCAAAAACACTTAATAATTCTTATGGATCTTTCCTTGTACTAAACAAGCATGTTATTATTTTTGGATATTGAACAATGACACTTCTTTTTAAAAAATGAAAATTCTATTTTTGTAACACCATGCACCTTTTATTATAACGTTATTCTACCGTTAATGATTTCAGATATTGAAATAACACCAGGATCAAAGCCTCTTTCTGACTCCGATGTTCCTCAAAGACCCGAAAAAGTAAAAAAGAAAAAACACACGAAAGGAGAACATTCAAAGAAACTGAAATAAACAAGTGCAAATACGTTATAATATTAGTATTTAAAACTTGTGAGAAGATGTTTTGAAAGAAAAGCAGCGCATCAAAGCAAAACTATTAGCCATCCGAGTCTGTTGAGTCTGTTAGTTTAGATTAAACATATTTATTCCCAAACAGTAAACATATACATTGATACATAGTCATACAGAGAATATTATAACTTAGGAAAGGATAATAATGGAAGACAAGTCTTATAGAAGTCTTCTCCTTCGAGGACAATTAACTTGTAGACATACTATAAGTTTATAGCTAAAATGGGACTTGAAAGAAAAAATATTGTTGTCATTATGATATCTGTAACAGTTATCTGAAAACAAATGTACAAAGATTGTCAGTTCAGTATTTATTGTTAAAGAAAAATAAAGACGAAAAAGGGTTATTAGAAGAAGATAGAGTTGTTATAGGATAAAGTAATAATTAAATGATATCTATTGCGTAATAGTCTTACTATAAAGATAGAGATAGAAGTGTTGAAGTTTGTCTTAAAGAAAGGGGTCATTTGACTTATAAGAATCTCTTGCTGTCCGATATGAAGGACTGTACGCAGAAGAATATAGTCATGTTATCCTGATCAGAAAGGGGTGGGTTACCAAAAAAGAACAGTATCCAAGTCAATATCAAAATTCCGCAGATTATTAAGAAAATCGTTCCGGCAATCATTGTAAAGTGAACATTCAAATAAAAAGTGATAATTAGTTTCAGTTTTGCCACATTGGCATTATTGAGTCTGTTCATGAGAGGTACTGTACAGCTTCTCCTTAGCATAAGATATTAAACGTACCTCTCCAAAAGGACAACAAAATTAAATATAACAACTCTGAGTCTAAGTTGGAAATTAATCAACTCTTGTCAACCACTTAATCCTTCCTATGGGTCATTCATTATACTAAACAAGCATGTTATTAGGCCTAAAAAAGAAATGCTTTGTTTCCGGTAACATGCTAAAAGAAATTACGGTAAGTAGGTCGGAAAATGTTTTATTTTTGGATTTTTTTATTAAGTGAGACTTTTCAGAAATTATTTTTGTGTCAAAAAATGAATGCAAACAAGGGGGATATGCATTTTGAGCATCAGTAAATTAATTTCTAACATCACTGAGCATGTTTAAAGCATAAAAATTGCAACATTTTGTGAAAAAAAAAAAAAATTCTCCAAGGCACATTTAGGGTCGGGCCAGAAATTTAGGGTAAGTTGGGATACTGAAAACAAACAATTTTTTACGCCTTATTTTTCATATTGAACAATGACACTTCTTTAAAAATTACAATTCTTTTCTTGTAACACAAGAAATTTTTATGCTAACTTATGAAAAACTGTGTTTTATCAATGAGATATAATCCATATCACTCACTGTATATCACTCACTGTAAATGCCGATCTACTTGTACATTATGTATGAATTTTAAGTTATTTGCTTAAAACAGGATGAAAATTGTAGTCGCACTTTGTTCTTTATAGTTTGTTTCTCGATTCAAATAATTTTACTTGATGAGAATTTCATAACATTATGCTGCAAAAAAAAAAATGAAATGAAATGGAACTTTATATTGTGATCGCCTTTTTAACGCCACAACACGTCTGACGTCGTATCTGTTTACGCGCGTCTGTTTCCCGCTCTGAGATTAAAATATGTTGCAAAATTCACATCTTAGCGTAATTGAGCATAAAATAATAAAAAATAAGAAGTATATAGAGATCTATCTCATTTAGTGATTTGTCGCTGAATAAATCATTGTTTGCAGTTCAGATGCGAAGGAATAATATATAATAATACGCATCTGAACGACAAACAATTTTATTCAAGAGCAAATCACTAAATGAGATATATTATTTCGATTCTAACACGTAACCAGCAACTTTAAAGTACATCCTTGACGGCATTCAGTAAATATTTGCCCGTTTTCAATCGGTTTCTTTTCCAGCGTGCCGCTTTGCCGTTTGACGCCATGACGTAATGATTGTGACGTCAGAACAGTGAATTGTTGTGTAATAATTCACTGTTTTCAGCCTTCTTTGTTTAATAAGAAAATGAATCGGATCGTGTTAGAATATGTTTTTCGTGAATATGCGCTCGTGTAAATATTTGAAATTTTCTCACTTCTCAGTGAGATATATTCGATATTCACTCAAAACAAACAAATATCCTTTATATTTCCTACTTTTAATGATTTTCAGATTTGGAAATGACACCAGGATCAAAGCCTCTTTCTGACTCTGATGTTCCTCCAAAGTTAGAATGATATTTCCGGTATTATTGTTTTAAATTCTATAAAAACTAAACAATCTGCTCTCTTCCTAGTTAGGAAAGAAATAAGTGCAAACACGTTATAATTCACTATTGAATATAACATACAAGAAGATTCTTGAAAGCAAAGCGATGCATCAAAGCTGTTCAAGTCTACTGACTCTGTTTATGTGAGGTACTGAAGCATCTCCCGGGCCATGGCCTTATTTTCTATCTTTATAAAAAAGAAACAGTAGCCCGATACTCTAGCTGTATTGCAACACATGTATAAATATATTTGTTTATTGAAAATGTTTACTTGACAAAAAAGTCCTACACATCTATCTACCAGGCCTTCGACTGGTATGGGTCGCGCGAGGAGAAACAGAAATATACTATGGTTGGCCTTGCAATTTAACCAAAATTCAGTGCTTTTGAAATGAAACAATTGCATAATACGTAGCTCTGTATTAATAAAATAATAAAATAATTTTAAAGAATCTGTATGACCAGTGTATAAAAAGTGCGCTGTAATTATTGGTAAAGAAAGGTATAATTTCTAAAAATTAGACTGATGTCAATTAACATTGTGTAACACATGTCGCCCCTGGAAACTCTTGACAGAAGGAATCATTGTAAGTAGTATCTCCCGTCCCGTAGAATGGCCTTAAGGACACGTGCCATTTAAAGACGTGAGCTTGAGGTATAATTGTTCTGAACTTTGCTCATAGATCTACCAGAAATTGGTCAGAATTCCGCTTAAGTCGATGTAATGGTCAATGTTCTGGGGTGCGTTAGGGATGTCGCACTTATGAACAGTCTGCAATTATTTTGCTTGGTTCTTGCTTCCACACCTTCCTAACAACATATAAAAACTTCATGTGATATAGATAAAATGGGACAATGAATGCAGGTATCTATATCAAGAAGCTTTTTAACTACGATATTGTCTTCTGAACTCTGAACCGCGAGCTGTTGACAATACCCTTATGACCACTTTTTACTCTCCCATACTACTATACGAAATGCTACGAAATGACCTTTGCATCTGAACTCCAAACAATGATTTATTCAACGACAAATCACTGGATGAGATATATTATTTCTTAAATTGACGTTATTGACCTAACGTTAACATTTCACGTAAATATTCGCCCGATTAAAGAAAACGCAGTGGCTAGTTGAAAGAGACCAAATTGGCCCGGATGACCTTACCAAAACTTTATGATTCAGTTCCAGATGAGACTGACCATCAATGCTGAAATACTGAATATTTATTTGCAAATAGCTATTAACTTAAAATTTAGTTTAAAACATGCAATTAAGATATAAATGAGAAACAAAGTGTCATTAGACTGAAAACTTTTTGTGAACACGGGGCCTGATCTACATACTAATTATTGATGACATGTGAAGAAACGAAAGTAATTTTCCGGGTAATTATTTAACACCTCGCGGAAAAGGAATATGGATGAAACAAATTTTATGTCTCTAGTTACGGGCCTCCATGTAGCGTGTTTACCGATTTTCCATCTAGCAATATCACCTTAGAACACAATTTTTTGATGATTTAATAACTTGATAACGTTTGAACATACTTAAAACAACACACACATAAAAATTCAATATATTTAAGGGTCTGCCCGACCATAAGTCCATCATAACTGACGTGACCCCGACATGCCCACTAACACATGTCTGAAAAGTTGTTTTGGATTTCGAAAGAAGAGGGTATTGGAACTGTAGAGATGTTGAAAACAGCCTTTGCCAAAGGGGTTCAATGATATTGGAGTTGTGCCTGGTGGTGAGGGTGTTGTCTTTGTCTGTCTTGGAGAATGTTGTGTTGATGGACCAGCCGACTTATGTCGTTTGGATTTTGACTGTGTTTTTATTTTATTTTTAGTTATCTGATGCAGGCATGTCTGAAATAACTAGAATAATGAATAGCCCTAACAGCATAACCGTTGTACTGCTGAATCATAGATAATGCAAACTGGAAGCGTTATTTCGAATATAATAGTCAGTATTATAATCAATTATTATCACCTATGAACACTTCTTTTTCATTTCTTCTGCTTTTCTTTTTTCACCAAAAATGTGTCTTAAATGTGTACTCTTGAATTCAGTGTTGATATATTGTTGCGATGGTAAAAAATCCATTTTAAGGTACTTCTAGTATTTGACCTATTTTTTTTCTTTTCACCAAAGGATGTGTCTTCAATGTATTCTTGAATTCAGTAATGTTATATTTTCTGGTGCCCTGAAAAACATGGAGTCCATTCAATAAAATTCCGCTTAAGCTAGTGCTAGTGGGTTGAAGGGTATTGTAATTTCTATTACATTTTATGAATGGATTTAGTCAAACCGATTCTGTAACTATTAAGCTTGGTTGAATTTCATGCTTCCCAAGGATATAATTATAGATTTTATTAACTTTCACAAACCGTGTGACGACCGAATACTCTCTCCCTGTGTTTGGATTCCGTGTTGTTATATCTTTCTGGTCCTTCTGGATCGTGGAGTCCATTTTCTAATTCTAACCTTATAAAATAGAATTCCGTTAAAGCCGGTGCTAGTGGGTGTAGGCGGTGTTGAACTTTCCATTTTCTTTGTCAAACCGAGTTTGCTATTATTTTGCTTGGTTGCATTGTTTGTCTTTAAAGGATCTTCTTATAGACTTTGTTATGCCTGTTCAGCTTGATGTTTTAACACGTCCGCTTTTTATATCTTGGATTTACCAACAGGAAGCATTGCCAGTATTCAATTTCGCAATTATATCATAAATGCCAGATTTCATGACGCGAGCTTAAAAATCTGAACGAGTCCTGTAACCCATGAGCGTACTCAGGGAGCAAACTGCATGGTTCTTTTTCACCAGTTCCATCCACACCTTCCGGTGTGATGTTTCTTCTTCTATGTTTCCATATTCGGTTTTAGGGCGCCTGTTCTCACCCGAGAAGCTGTTCATTACCTGGATCCTTTCTTCAATTTCTATTGATACCTGCATTTCCCAGCAATAACTTTGTTTTGTGATCTTGGTGTAAAAGCAGTAATGTTCTATTCTGTATTTAACTGTTCGTTCAGTCTGAGGATATTTCTATTAATCCGTTCTTTTACAGCTTTTTTTCTGAATTCTCTTTCTTGCCTTGTCCAGTTTCTTTCTTTCCCATTCCGGTATTTCAATTTCTCGACGCTGAACATTTCATATCTCTTTTTCACGCCAGCACCTCTTCTACCCTTTTTCTTATATCACTATTTGGAACTTGAAATTAATCATCAGTTTTTCTAGACATATCTAATTGGTGTTTCACTTGTGTCGTTATTTTCGTTGGTACTCTTCTTTGGCGTTTTCTAACGTTCCAGTGCTTGTTTTGTCTGCAGGTAGTTCTTTTATTGGAATATACTTTGCACGCTTTCTTCTTCTACCCAGGTGTCCGCTCGTGATGAAATAATGCGCAGAGGGGCACCTGGGATCTTTCCCCACCATTAAAGCTGAAGAGTCACCATATGACCTAAATTCCGTCGGTGAGAAGTTCAACCCAACAAAACAAACTCTCTATGTACTTGTATTCGTATCGGTTTTTTCTATTTCCGTCAATCTCTCCAACATTTCTGAAACAGACTTGTGTAATATATAAACGATAACATACTTGAGTATGGAATGTTGGTCAACAAATAAGATTGTTCGTCCGCAAACAGGTGTTTCTTCCACTTCGATAATGACACGTTAACTTTAAAATACAAAATAAGGTTGTTTTGCTTCTCAGTTTCTGGCCTCTTGAGGTATCTTTTGAAACGAATAAATATTTTGAAACGTTTTAACTATTTTCCATCTGCGAGATCCTCGATTTCCGTAACAAAACTTTTTCTTGATTTCTCGTAAACACTCATATGATATTTCATCCTAAAAATCTCTTAAGGTGGTAATCGGGCGTGAAATTGTTAGAAAGTGGTTTATGTTTGCATCTTTACACTAAAATTATACTACTGCATGTGGAGAGGACGAAGAACGTGAATAAGAAGAATAATATGTATGAATAAGCAAACGATTTCGATATTTTACTCAAAATGTCTTCATTTCAAAGAAGTGGCGCTGATTGTTAGACTAAACAGTTTTTTCTGACGCATAGCACAAGACATCAGGCAACCTTGATCATCAAACTTTAGTTTTACACCCCATTCTCTCTATTTAAAGATAAATAATTACCGTTTTATCCACCGATTCCTTGGTTCGTCATTCAGACATCAGAAGAACTCTGTAACGTTTTTCAGGAACTCCGTAACAGTTATCAGAAGAAAACATGACAGGTTATCAGAAGAACCCCATCCTTCGTGTAACACTTCCTCCCCCGTGGTAATAGGAAAGTTTAAAACATTTAAAATGTTTTAATAAGTTTTGGAGTTTTTATAAAAAAAGAACGATCTCGATAGATTCCCATTGTGAATTTAAGCCATTTTTAGACAACACAGTTGGTTAAAAAAAACAACACATAAAATTTAACAGAATATTTTAACTTAATGGATTGTTTGAAACTTTCAGGATATCTTAGCGTCACAACAATATCACCCTTTAAACATTTTTGTAAAGTTTTGTTTTGAAATATATTAACGCCCACTTCCTGGAATACTGCCAACACCTGAAACAAAATAAAATACCTAGGAAAAATGCTTAGCAAGGTATAAATCCTTTCTTTTGAATCACATACTGAAATAGTTCTTACGGTAACTTTATACGGTATAGTACGGAAGAGCATTAGTGCCAGGTGTGTGTTATTTATTATAGCTCGAAATTTCGCGTTACTAACTCGAAATTTCGAATTACTAAGTCGTTCAAATTTTGCGAATAAAAGGGCAAGATACATAAATGTTAATTGATGCGCCAATTGTAGGCAGCGGAAATTTTGTGCTCTTGATATTTTGATTATTGTGTGAAAAAACAGTGACTTTAGAACCAAGATTTATTGCATAGTGTTCCATGAATATACGTAGATAACATTTCTGTGATTTTAATTGGATACATTAATTCGATAGTGGATTTTATTCAATAAAACAATTGGATGTACAATAAAATAGACTGCTTTTACTGTAAAATAGTGTATATTTTAGTGAACACAATCTCACAACATAATGTGCTTTATAAAGTATAACAGAGACCAATTATTGAAATTGGAAAGCATACCCAGAAAGTTTTCACGACCAGACAAAGAAACATTGAAAATTCTAAAGGATTATGATATTTTGATTTACAGATCTGCCAGAGGTGGTTATAATCAACTAACACGTAATTGGGATATCAATCAAGGGATTAAACTGGACTAAATAAGAACATTAACTAAGGCGATTCCAACTGTAATATCAACAGATAGACCAAAGCATTAGAAAAAAATAAACAAAGAAGTGCTGAATTCGAAAAGAACAATGAATTTATCCCACATAATATATGAATCTCAAACAATAATTAAAGGCCAGAAAAATATAAAAATTTGTTGCATTAACCCAAGATCCTTGAAAAACAAAACGACATCCTTCTGTGACTTTGTTATCTCGAATGATCTAGATCTTATTGCTGTGACTGAGACATGGTTAGGCACCTCCAGCGATAAAGCATGTCTAGGTGAACTGTTACCTAATGGGTACAAAATCAAGCTTGTGCCACGCTCTGCTAGTAAGCGTGGAGGTGGGGAGGCTCTCATTTATAGATCGGTGATAGATGAAGAAGTAGTCTCTTCAACTAGTGACAATACATTTTCAACATTTGAACATATTGAATGTAATGTAAGTATCAACAACTACACATTGCTCATGGCCGTTATTTACAGACCTCCTCCATCACAGAAAAATGGTTTGAATGCAAATGATTTTCTGGATACCGAGTGGCCAGATTTCTTATCAAATTACGCCGCAACTGACAAGAATATCATCATAACTGGCGAACTGAATTTTCATTTAGACATTCCTTCTGATCGTGACACCATCAGATTTAACAGTGTGTTACAATCGTGTGGCATGTATCAACATGTGAAAGGGCCCATCCACGTCCAAGGTCATGACCTAGACCTGGTCATCATCAGAGACATGGATAAAACAGTATCGGCAGTAGTAGTGACTGATCCTGGGTTATCAGATAGCTATGGAAAAATAGCCAAGGACCATTTCGCGGTAATGTTTAATGCACTTGCCGTGAAACTCCCTCCGGTAAAGAGAACTGTGACATACAGAAAACTCCGTTCGATTGACGTTGATTCTTTCAAAGCTAATATTCTATCATCCGATCTTTTGAATTTGTCACAGAGTACATCAGATGCAGAAACTCTTGTCTCATTGTACAATAGTGAACTTTCAGCTTTATTTGACAATCATGCGCCTTTGTGCTCAAAAACCATCACATTAAGACCATCTTGTCTCTGGTTCTCGGAGAAGCTCCTCTACGCCAAACATTTGAAACGTAAACTAGAACGTAAATGGCAGACTTCAGGACTCACTGTTGACCACTTAATGTATAGGAACCAATGAGCAATAGTTAACAAAATGTTAAAAAAGGCAAGAATTGATTATTACTCAGAGAAAGTAGAATCAAGCAAACGAGACCAAAAAAGGTTTGTTCAAAATAACGAAACATTTACTGAACGGTCCAATTGAAGCTGCACTTCCCTCAGGCAAGAACCCAGAAGTACTAGCGCAGGAGTTCAGCGATTTCTTCATAGATAAAATAGAAAAAAATCAGAACTAATATTGCATACCAGGATCAGAGTGAATCAGTTACTCCAGAAGACGGACGCATAGCACTATGTGATACCGCACGTTTGGATAGTTTCAGTCCAGCAACAGAGGAGGAAGTGAAAAAGCTTATTCAACAGTCAGCTAATAAGTCATGTGAATTAGACCCTCTTCCTACATGGCTCTTGAAATCGTGTATAAACGAACTTCTCCCAATATTAACGAAAATTGTTAACATCTCTCTAGAAAGTGCAACCGTGCCAGAATCATTTAAAACATCACGAATAAGACCATTGTTAAAAAAGCCAAGTCTTGACCAAAACACACTCAAGAATTACAGACCTGTTTCCAATCTGCCATTCCTCTCAAAAAACCTCGAAAAAGTGTTAAACAGAAGAACTGAGGAACATTTGAAAAACAATCAATTACATCAAATAAACCAGTCAGCATACAGAAAACTTCATTCAACTGAAACCGCATTGTTAAAAGTTCAGAACGACATTCTCGAATCCCTAGACAAAGGTGACGTAACAGTACTTGTGATGTTGGACCTACAAACTCTCGGAACCAGTCCTTATGAAATTCAGTGTTCCTCAAGGATCTGTTCTAGTCCCAAAATTCTACACGATGTACACAAAGCCAGTCGGGTCCATCTGTTGAAACCATGGTCTAAACCACCATTTTTATGCAGATGACTCCCAACTCTATCTATCGTTTAAACCAGTTGACCAACCATCAAAGGCAGCCACAATCACACGAGTTGAACATACCTAAAAGAAATCATCTCATGGATGAATTCAAACATGTTAAAATTGAATGCAGACAAAACTAAAGTATTTCTCGAGTCAAAAACACTCCAGACATGTTGAAAATCTAGAACTGAAAGTTGGCGAATCGAGCATAAGACCATCAAAAACTTTTCGAAACACTGGTGCTACGCTTGATTCGAACATGCACATGGACCATCATGTTAATTCTGTGACTCGAACATGCTACGGCCAAATACGACACACTGGTCATGTTCGACCATATTTGATAACTGATGCCACCAAAACCCTTATAAACTCGCTTGTGACCTCACGATTAGATTACTGAAATGCTCTTTTGTACGGCGTGCCAAAATCAACAACGAGCAAACTGCAAAATGTCCAAATCACAGCTGCACGTCTTATTACGAAAACAACCCTTTTTGAACATATAACAAGATAGAATCAAATACAAAATTCTCATTCAAACATTCAAGGCCTTACATGGCCAGTTGCCGGTATATATGAGAGACTTACTGGAGGTGTACGTGCCAACTAGAAATCTGAGGTCAGCAAGTGCAGCAACAACCCTTGTCCCACAAGAAAGTCGACTGGTTTCCTACGGGAATAGAAGTTTCAGAGTTGCCGCCGCAAAACTATGGAACTCTCTCCCTGACAATCTCAGAAAAGATTCATCATTTAATTCATTCAAATGAGCTCTCAAAACACACCTTTTCAAAATTTTCTACAAAACATAGATACCAACTGTGACTGTTTCTACCCATAATAAATATGCCATTGTTATTTTTGTGATACAGAACTACGGCATGTCATTCGTCGCTGACGAAGATCTCTTAACTGTACAATTCATCATGTAAATAACTAAACTGACAATTCATCTTTTATTTCATCGTGTCACATTTTAAGGGTTATGACGTTCTGTGTGTTTTTTGCAAGGCTTGATCGAGTTTCACTTGAAGTGTGTGGAATTTCTATCTAATATAGAATATGCACCATTAATCGGGGGGGGGGGGGGGGGGCGGGGCGGGGTGAACCTCTATTTGCAGCCCGTCTAGGCGTACCAGGTGCTTTAAGCACTGGTATTGGCAATAGGGGTAAAACGACCTCAAGGGGAAGGGTGTGGTCATGGCTGTTTGTTACAATAAGGCTGTAATTATTATCATTGTCATTATTGATATTGTTGTAATAACTATTATTTTTTATTATTATGTACAACGCCATTGAATATATCATTTATAAAAAGGCGTTTAATCAAATTATTCAGTTTCAGTTTTATGACTGCATATGTCATGTTGTGTTATTTTCCTACATATCTGCGATATGTCACATGTTTAATTGTAAAGCGCCCTTGAAGGTATATTTCATATGAAAAGGGCGCTCAACAAATCTGGTATAATAATAATAAGAATAATAATTTTTAAAATTTTGTTATGAGCTTTTTTTCAAATGCAGGGGCAAGGAAATGCATTTTTGGCTATAAAATCATACTTATAATTCTTAGCTCAGTAGGTAAGAGCGTTGGTCTACGGATCTAGGGGTCGCGAGTTCGATCCTCGGGCGGGGCGTATGTTCTCCGTGACTATTTGATAAACGACATTGTGTCTGAAATCATTAGTCCTCCACCTCTGATTCACGTGGGGAAGTTGGTAGTTACTTGCGGAGAACAGGTTTGTACTGGTACAGAATCCAGGAACACTGGTTAGGTTAACTGCCCGCCGTTACATGACTGCAATACTGTTGAAAAACGGCGTTAAACCCAAAACAAACAAACAAACAAACATACTTATAATTTATACATTTTAATGGATGTTTACTTAATTTAATCGAATAACAACTGACCAGGTAATCTATTCACTAGTGTTGACCAGGTAATCTATTCACAAGTGTTGACTTATACACACTAGTATACTGTGCTATAATGAAACGTAAAGAAAAAAAATCAAAACCCGGGTTTCTTTTTGGGTATCTCCAAAAGATATATTTTCAGAGTTGTGTCATGTCCATAGTTTTCGTTTGGTTGAAAATTCCAAGGGTGTCAAAATAGTCTTCAAGACAGTAACCGCCCGGGTAGTCCTGTTGTTTCAGCAACAAAGAAAAACTTTGCTGCCGTTAGATATATGTTAGAAGAAGATGGCCGATGTACTATTTCCGAAATAGCCGACACTATAGGCATTTCAGAAGGGACCGTCCATCATGTTTTGACTGACCATTTGAAATTAAAGTAGGTTAATGCTAGATTGAACACCATCAGTTGTCACTAGACCAAAAGTCAAAGCATTTAGACTGCGCTAAAAGCTGCTGTGTGCCTAAATTTGAAGATCGTATATGGAGACTATCGATCGAAATTAATGATGAACAATATAGTGGTTCTTAAAAAGAATCATTTAAATGTTTTTGTATATTTAGCTGTGGCTAAACTGAGAAAGGATCTTACAGTTATGATACAGACCAAGTTTAATGAAGACCCATCAAGTGGTTAACGAGAAGAAGTCGTTAAAGGTTCTTCCAGTTTTAGCTTTCGTGTCCCTTTAAAGTAGCTATTAGTATGTGCCTCCTATTCAATTGATTCAAACGTGGGCATTATAATGATGCTACATAGCAAGTTTGATGAAGATCCAGCAAGCGGTTTATGAGTCTTTAAAGTATTTCTTATTAAGCTCAGCCCCTAAAAAGGAAATTTGTTTAGAGAAACCTTATAAAAATATTTTTTTTTTTCGCCATGAATTTATAATAGTGTTAACGTAATTCTAAAACACAAAGTACCTCGATTACGCTAATTTAATATTTAGGTTTTATGACTGAAAAGGACCGTCAGTATAGATAACAGAATGAGGTTTGGGAAAAAACGTGAACAAAGTTTGGGTGAGAAAAAATGTAAAGTCGAAAAATTTCAAAATCAAATAGTTGCCTTAAAACCCAACGCTTTTCGTCCCTTCAAAAGCTCAAGATTTTAAAATGAAAATATTTTAACATTAAAATGAGGAAATTAGTACAAATGTTTTTTAAAAATTTTCGGGTTAATTAACCCCCTTTCGAAAATTTTTTTTCATATTTTTAAAAAATAGTTTTGTTGTTTTCTAATGGTTTGAAAACGGGCCCTTAGTTTCTTCTAAATCTTTCTTTATCATTTGATAAACCCCTTCATCCGCAAATTTTTTTTCAAAAAAAGAAACCCTAAGTGAAAAAAAAATCTAAACAATTTTTTAAAGCTTTCGGTATTTTTAAAAGTCGTTTAAAACGTATATTGTAATGCGGCCGGTAAAATTTTTATTGGGGGACTTAATGAATCCCTCTTTGTTTTTTTTGGGAAAATTTAAAAACCCTAAAAATCAAGAAAAATATGTTCCGCTTTATTATTTATATTTTAAGCCCTTTGTGATTTCAGCTTTATGAAAGGGGGGTAAAAATTTAGTGAAAAAGTTAACAATGTTTTTAAAATTTATTAAGTTTATAAACTGACAAATAAAAATGGTTTTTTTTGTAAATTGGGCCCGAAAGGTGAGTTGTTTTTTTTTTTTCCATACTGTGTTGTTTTTTCCCCATATCCGTCAGTTCGGTAGATGACTTTTTATAAAAGTGCTTTTTCCTGAAAAGTTAATTTTTTTCCCAAAAATCGCCCGGGGCTAAAAATTGGGTAAATTCATACTCCCGTATTTTAAATCTTTATGTAAATTCTACTGAGAATGTGCTAAAATTGCTTTATTTTCAACCTTGCAAAAAAAAAAAAAACATCTTAAAAGGGGAAAAAAAAAGGGTGTATCGCATTCAAAATATTAACTTTAATTATACAGCGGTATTTGGGGTACTGAATATATTACTGTGGGCCGTTGATCTGGTGGGTACTAAAGGAAGCAAGTCCCCCCCAAACAAATTTTCTGATTTGTTTGATCTGTTGTGCAAATGGGCAGCACTTTTTTTGGGGAAGGGGAAAAAATTTTTGCACTTTCTGTAATACGATCATCGTGCAAGCGTGAAACTGGCATTCAAAAAGTAATTTATCTATCTTTTAAACACTTTTCTATCTATTCCCCACGATTATTTTAATTTTGTTCCGTTCATTTGATTTTTTTTTAGACGAAGTGAATGAAGAACCCAATTTTTTCGTCCGCAAGATAGGGTATTTCCCCCTTTGAGTTTCAGAATATAGTTTTATACCCCCATTCCCCCGTCCTCTTACTTGTGAGGAAGCTTTCAGTTAAATGGAACGAATTTGGAAGCTGTTGGATCTGCGCATAAAAAACAAATACATTAAAAAGGGTGTCAAACCGAATAAAATATTTTTGTTCAAATTAGTCAAAAGTTATCATTCTTCGGGCCCAAACACTCAATTTTTTCCCACGCCTTGTACTCACCCGGGCCTCACACGACAAGGAAACGAGTCCCCAAGACTAAAAAAACATCCTGCTAAAAAGGGAAATTTTTCCTTTAAAGGGTAAATCTTGTACTGTTACCCTCAATATCGATTTTTAAAAGACAAAATTCCCATTAGCTTTTTTTTTCGCCACAATGGGAAGAAAAATAGAATAGATTTGGTTTGTTTTAACATCGTCCACACAATTAGGGTCTATGGCGTTCCATCTTTCCCCAAGTGCCCTCCGGCAATATTTCTCACGGGGGGAAACCCAAACGATGGATCCCTTTCCCACATGAAAAATTCTTAGCCTAATTGAGATCAGTTACCACGGTTTTTTAAGAAATGCCTAGAATTGAAATATTTACAAATAATTTTGATCCCAACTTGAATTTTTGTGTAGGCCAACAGAAAGCTTGTTTTTGCTTTTTTGGGGTTTAAACCTTTGTCTTACTTAAAATATGGGTAGCAACGAGCTTTTTCTTTACCTTTTTTAAACGTTATAGTTGATTTTATCTCAAAAAGACTTCTGAAAGAGTAGATTCGGAATCTTTCAGTAAAATGTTTCCGGGGAAAACATTCCCCGGGAAAACCCCCTTTCTGCGCCAGTAATTCATTTTTCAAGGATAGATTTTTAAAAAAAAATTTTCTTTTTCACCTTTTACCAGATGTTCTGACTGCGTATATTTTGTGAGGAGAAGGGGGGATAATTAATACAGATTTTAAATGTTTCACAGTTATCTCCAAAGGTAAAACGTACAGGGGTACGTTCTTCCTCAGGGAACAAGCATGTTTCTGCACTCCATGCAAAAAAAAAAAAAAAGTAGAAAGTATTAAAATGTTTAATAAGTAAGGTTTTAAAAATGTATATATTTTCTGTAAACCTTTCAGACGTGATAACGGCAATAGAAAAGGACAAACCATCTCCAGAAAGAGACAAGCGGAGACGTAAGTAAACTATTATCTCTTCTTTTCTGGCATTAAAGACAAATGTACTGTAAAAGAATGTCACGTTTTAAGTATTCAAAAATCTATATTTTTTACTGTAAAAAAACATCGTACATAAAATAACGTTTACACTGACTTTTCATCTTAAATTTTGAAAACTTGGAGCGAATTTTAAACCAAACCAAAAATTATAATATTTCGAAAAATATTGGCTCCTTACACAAATAAAGAATTAAAAAAAAAAAAAGTAATAAAAGTTAAACAGCTTATTTGAACCCCCAGAAAAAAAATCCAATGTTTTCACTACAATGGGGTTATTGTCCCCCTAGCCTCGGGACCCTTTTCCCCACCAAAATTCACTAAAATTTAAATTGGACACATTTAAAATCTGTGGGGTATTACCCCTCAAAAAGTTTACATTGACTGTTTTTTGCGGAACCCCAAACTTTACAAAAAAAAAAACCCGTTTGGGTAACAGAGGGATCACCAAAATAAAAACCCCAAACTGTATCTGTAAAATTCGAAGGGTGCTGGTATTTTTTTTAAATTTTAGACTTTTTCATAAAAAAGAAATGAGACTTTCGTAAACCAAGTTTTAGGAAAAATTTATTCATACACAGAGTTGATCTTGCTATCGAACTGCCCATAAAGTTATTCAACCCGAATTGGTCGTTTTTTTTTATTTGTATTGTTTAAAAATAGTTTTTAAAACAAGACATGTCCCCTTCCTGTGGCCTGTTTAAAGCATAAAGAATTTTACTACAAACTCAAGTCGTAATTGCACCATCTTGCACATAGCAAACCCAATGAGAAATCTATTGAAATCCTTTATCCTTTTTCCCCGCAAAAGAGATCAAGAGGAATTCCTTGAATTCCCGCCTCAACCCTAAACCGGGGGTTCCGAAAACGTCTGAAAAAAGATTTTTCGGGGTAATAATCCACAACTGACTGCATCCAAAGGAAAAGAAAGCCGCACGCAAGACCTGATAGCCTGTGAAAAAAGGAAAAAAGACCTTTTAAAAAAAAAGGGCGGGAAAAAAAAGTGGGCGACGAAAAATCGCCCGCCCCAAACCTTTCAATGAACCCCCCAAACAACTCTCAAAAAACGAAACAAAAATTCCGTTTGGGCTAAAATTGTCAAAAAAAAAACCCGAGATCTGGATAAAACTGATCCTTCAAGAAATTTATTAGAGACTCTTTTAAAGCAGAATTAAAGTGAAAAGATTTGGGAAACAAACGATAAATTTAAAACTGTTTTAAAGAAAAGGGAGCAATAGCAAATCTATAACCGGCAGTGCAGCGACAAAATCAAAAATACACAACTTAGAAAGAGAATTCGTTCATCGGATATGGAAAACCCTTTAATCCGAGATTAACCCTGGCCTAAAAACCGAGGAGCGCTACCTTACGAGTTTAAGTAAAAACAAAAACGTGACTCGAAAGCGCAAAATCAATGAAATCGTCGAAAACTGACATAACCTCGTTTTCTCGCGAAGAATCGAGACCGATTGCAAGCGGCCGAGACAAGGGAACATGGGAACTTATTCCGACGACAATAACGGAAGAATCTAACAAAACTGAGATGACGAATGGAAACACGTCATTAGAAGACGAAGAACCTACACCAAAGAGTTCTCCAAGAAAAGCAGGGAAGAGTGGCGATAGCACACGAGAACTGGCAAAGATTGGGGAAGTTTTGCGGGAAGAGTCAACTCATAGCGATCTCCTCAGTCAGACAGAGTTGCAGTTGAGACTTAGCTCAATAAAGAAGAAAGTAGAAGTACGGAAGCGCGGAAGGGACAGCCGTTCTTCTTACAGCAGCGATCTAGATGACAGGTAAATGTTACATATTTCTAAATGTATTTTAAAGCAGATTAGAGACTATTACTATATATAAAGTAAAGCAATGTAACTTGCACACACTTTTACGTAAATAAATACCGTAAATAAAGCTTTGTCTGGAGTTTAGAGTGATCGGCGAGTTGTTAAGTTGTTCCATAGCGCGTTCCTGAAGTTGACAAATGACACAGTATTCCTAGACAAGTCTCTTATTTTTATTATGTTGTGGTCCGGTTGTAAGTAGAAACTCCCTTTATCACAAGCCTCGCTCCTTCCAGGACCATATCTAGCCTCGTCTGAGAAACCCTCTCTCAAAAGACAGTAACCTGTTATTCTCTATATCTTGACGTTAACAATACAAAATGTACTCAGAAACTTTATTTTTACTTGGTAGGCGAATTACATTTTAACGTGGGCGTTGTCTTTTACGCTGTTCTATTATTTATTATTATTTCTGCTGTCTGCGAGTCTCAATGCTGAACATGGTATATTTTATCTTCCACAGTATGCTGGATCTTACTACAGACAGAGACCTCCTCAACACATCCACGGGTAGCACTAAACCTACAAAGACTTCAAGGGCTTCGGCAAGATCTAACATTACAAGGATCTCAAAACAGTTCCAGCCAAATAAACAAGACTTGAAAAATTAAAATTCTGCTATTTATGAATTATTTCTTTCGAAGTATGCATGTACTTTTAGTGCAATATGCATGTTCATAATGTGTCAAATTGCATATTACTTTTGTAATTTATATACAATATAATTTATATATAATATAGTTTATACAATATGATTTATATACAATATGATTTTTATACAATTTGATAGTCTGTATGTTCAAATAAAATTATCTGTCTTGTTTTTGTGAACATTCGTTTTTCTTTGGCTTGAAACGCAAGTAAACCATGATTCACGTACACTAACTTGTAATACCAAATAAAATCTGGAAAGTAGATCCCTCGGGAGCACCGAGAACAAGGCAAACAGTGAAAATTGCAGACTCGGTTTGATTGAGTCTGTTCATGGGCAGTAATGGAAAATGCAACACTGCCCACGCCCCCTAGCACCGGCTTAAGCGGTATTCAATCTTCAAATCTAAATGAGTTGAAATCAATGATCCCGAAGGACCAGAAAATATAACAACACTGAGATGAAGTCGGGGCAACTTTTTACGGCCGCAACACAGCACTTGACACCCGCTGTTGTGAAGTAAATAAAATCTGGAAAGTAGATCCCTCGGGAGCACCGAGAACAAGGCAGACAGTGAAAATTGCAGACTCGGTTTGTAGTCATTTTTTTAAAAAAAAGGAGCCATCACCACAATATACCAATTACACAAAGGCACAGTAGTACATATATATTTTAGTCTTTTAACTAATTAAGACCTGAGAACCTATACTTCCTCTCTGAAAGTCAAGTAGATCTTGGAGACACAATGAGGAAAATGAATAAATGTTCCTATACGTGCAGTCAGGGATATAAATTACTATATGGGCGACCTCCAGAGATTTTTAGAATTTTTTTGAGCTGAAGGATAATATGGAAGACAGAAGACGCCCCAATTCCATAAGTACTCAGGTTCAAGCACCCGCGCATGAAACTATTATATTATTCCAATTTTAATGGAGGAAGTTCAAATTCACGACCTCTGACTTCTTTGTCGAACAGTGTTATAACTGGCCCGCTGCAATCGCTCTTGATAAAGTTGATTCCATTCTGCTTTATATTTAAACCCGAAGTGCACTACACATTGGTACTGGATTCATCGTTTGCATATATACTCAAGTTTCACAAATCAGCAGTGTCATGCGAGTCATAGAGAAGCTATATGTTTTCTCTGAAAGTTAACTAATCACTTTTTATGTAGATCTATAAAGAGAATTGAATAAACGGCAAGCTCGATTTGAGCAATCGACACCAGCATCTAGTAATTGTTAAAATGATTATAATTTCTGATACTGCATTTAACTCGCCGCCCCCCCCCCCCCCCCCAACACACACACACCCAACCCCACGCAAGAATAAGTGCTAGCGACATTTTGATCAAGATACCTGTACGTTAATATTACATTTATTTCAACTACATGATTTGCATGTTCTAGCTCTAGATCTAGAATGATCATCTTCTAATATGTCACAAATCCTTCCATCTTTTGGCAAAGGTTTATGCCCATACAAGGTTCAGTCGCTGGTCATCAACTGGCAAATTCCGCAATGAGTTTTAATGCATCATAAATCAAAATATACCGCTGAGTCAATACATTTGAGAGAGCTACGGCAAAAGAAGAAAAATGACAAAATCGAAATTAAACATGTTTCAGGTCTACACTTTAGTGCCCGTGAGTCCGACGACGAAATAGGATATTGTAATTTCTGCTGTCGGCAGCTTTATTTCCCGGACACAAAGTTCTGCGACAATGCTTGTGAGAAGAGGAAGCGGCAGTTAAGCTGGAAATCAGCAAACATAGGTAGGTCCCCTAATGACAACCTTCTTCTTCCGTCTATGGTCCATGTCCATAATTTAGTGTAATACGGAACATTTAGCCTGCTGGCGGCAAGTGATTATACCTTTGTGACAAGTGCAGGCTGGTCTGGGTCTACACTGTTTGCTATTCAGCTAGTGAACCCTTCAAATAATATATGGTGCTTGATAGACCAGTCCATTTTAGAAATTTAGCAGGGTAAAGGTTAAACAACTAGATCTACAAATAGCCTACAGGTCAGGGAATGAAGGTAATTGTAAATGAAATCAAAGTACCATTACCCTGGTGACTGGTTAAAATAAAACGGTAATTCATGTAAATCATGAGGTCGCCTTACAACTAAATATAGGTAACATTGGCGAAACCACTTAACCTAAATGTTCAATATACACTCAGGATTTACTTTTAGATTAGAGTCAAATCAACACTATTTAGGTAATGTAGAACCTTCCAAGTAACAGAGGATTCGTACCAAGAATAGTGAAGACAGTGAAGTACATCATCTACCAATATAACGAAGTACTATGTACTACAGTGACTGTCTTTTACCGAAAGTTTTCATTTTATAATTTGGAAAAGTACAACGAATTGTTGCAAATGAACAAACTTTACACGATAATTAGTACATTGCTTTTATCTGACAAATATAATTATAGTGATTTTATTTTCAGATTTACCAAATGCTAGGAGAAATAGATATGGTGAGTATTAAGTGAACTTACCTACTATAGTATATAAAATACATTCAAATGTATCGCATAAGAAATCAGTCCCAACTTCAACTGCTCAAGACTAATAGGAGTTACAGCTGGACGGAACGCTCTCTTGTTTTAGAACAAAATTAGTTACGAAAATATACACAGCGTCACTGAAAAGTTACCACTTTTAAAAATCGCACTGGACTGTGTTAAAAGCATAACACGACTAAATTTTTGACGCAACTGAGACGTCACTGGTGTAAAGATTTGTCAAATTTGATTAACTCCATTTGAGGCACGGGCTGCACTGGCAAAATGACTTTTCCCAGCAATGTCGACATGTACGAAAATTCTATCGCAAATCATTCATTGCACTTAAAAGTTAGTCGACAGACTAAAAGGAATACGTTAAAAAAATCCAGAATATCCTTGTTAAGAATGCCACGTTTAAGACACGATCAACGCCATCAGGCCATTGACATGGCTGACGCCGAACTTTCATGTCGTGAAATTGCACGTCGTATGTGCTGTTCTCACCTGACAGTCATGAAATAGGTTAGGAGACATGATCAGACAGGGTCTATGAGTAGCAGACCGCGCACAGACCATGAAAAAGTGACGTAGATATTGTATAAACAAGTAAAGAGGTATATATTAAGTGGTAACTTTTCAATGACAACGAGTATAGAAGGGGTTTCAGTCTTACCTTTATCGCATATATTAATGCATGGTACTTTGGCGATAGATTTTTTGTTGTTGTTTTTTATGTCACATCGACTTTTAGGCTTTTGATGGTGTAGAAAGATCCTAGGTGCAACCATTACCCTTCCGTAACTCAGATAAACTAATAACTACTTTCAAAAACAGTTTAATAAATTTACATAATGTTATAAAAATGAAGCAAACAGATGCAACAATTATACGACATTTGAGTGGCTGCAATATCAGACGTAAGCCAATTTTTAATCAAAATAATTAATTTATGCAAACACATATTTCAGTTTGGGCGACAGAACCAAGACAGGCGCATCAGTTTACTAATTTCACGAACTACAAGCCATCCTGGGAGATGTATGGACAATAGTTCAGATTTATCTATATGCAAACACGTGCTGAGTGTACAAGACGGTCATACAAATGGGATACTGGAAGCAAAGAACGAACTTAAAAGTAGTTCAATCTGACACCATGTGAAAGGCAGTGTGTACCTTTACATGGGATGGCTTCAGTATGCTTTAAAAATGACGGTGGCCAAGTTTAATATTTAGTAACTTACTGTATGTTTCTAAAATGTCTAATCGAATATGTCTAGTTTATTATCGAAATTTTGCAATATACCACTGTTGAAAACAGGTTAATTTTGTCTGTGCTTTTGACTACGTAGTTGGTGATGCTTTAACGCTTTAACAGTAATGGCGGATCTTAAATTACTGTTATCACTATCCATTGTCAAAGACGCCTATGCCATAGACGCTTGCTGCAGTTTCTTGTACGAGTGATTAGGCAAAAATTTCCCAATAATATAATTTGTTCAAACTTTGTATATGAACACGGTTTCATGTTAGAAACAGAAAAGTGCAAAATCAATCATAGGTCACAGTGCTTTAAAACTGGATTTTTCTTCAAATTTGCATATTCAAGGGCAGATAACTCCTAAACAAGCAAGCTGAACATCAATTTTTTTTCAAAATTCTGTATCTAATATGACACTGTGTTCTTATTCAAAGTTTGAACAAATACTAATATTGGGATTTTTTACCCAAAACTGCATTTAATGATACAATAGGTCATGTTGACTACTAAAGTTTTATACAGTTTTCTATAAGTCTTGAATTTCAAGAAGGCTTGTTTTAAATGCGTGTTAATATTCTCTGGTCCATTGGGATCATAGACTCCTTTCAATTTTACTGTCATGATAGAATTCCAATTAATTAAGCCGGTGCTAGGCAGCACGAGGGGTATCACACATTTCATAACCTCAGTCGTTTTGCTCGGTTGCATTCTATGCTTCCAAAGGATCTTCTTACAGTTTACAACATTGCAGTGATTACAAAAACTGATGGAAATAAAAAATAAGTTTGTTTTAACAGTACTTGTATTTTAATTGTAGTAACTGTGGCCAAAATATTAAGTGTTTATTAGTGTCGACTAAGATATAAATTGGACTATTCTTTATGTAGATAATGGGAATGTCGTCTTTGATTTTCAGTTATTAAATCGGTTTACAAATTAAGATTTTTTGTCCAGTTCATTTAATAGTATGATAAATTCAACACCAGTTTGGTATATCGATACTTTGGCTACATACCAGAGTACCTGATTTGAAATAATGCAATTATAACTACTCCAGGTGTCATAGCTCTGGTATTGCTGAAGTACTAACCCTATTATTACAGATCCGTGTTTAGTTTAATAAGAGCAATGGGAAATATGGGAATTGTAAATTAATTGAAGGGCCACAACCTGAATGATACTAAAGATTTCAAGCCAAATAGTCGAGCCTTATTAAAACCTTGTGGCTATATACATTCTGTGGTAGCTAAAGAAATGTGAATGATCAAGAGGGCTAAGACGCTTTCCTACAGAGGTGAAGCACCCCACCGCCCCCACCCCCAGTTCAATTCCTGGCTACTCCCGTTGCGATGTCCTTGGACAAGGCGTTTTTTTTAAACGATTGTCTCAGTCAATTAAGCTGTAAAGGGGTAGCAGCAAATTGCTGGGGGTAATGTACAATTGGTTCTTAAAATAGGGTCGCTCAAAAGTTCTACAGAGCTATAATTGTTTCACAAAGCAACGGTAAAATTTACCTTTCCCGTTCCTTTTTAAAATAAAATGTCTAATAAGTCAGTTTTCACCATTAGCTCAAGGGGCGGAACTCAAGCGTTACAGGAGCAATCTCGTCCATCATCGACATTGTGGTGTTTTGTTGCTGTGTACATTCTAAGCAAGTCATGAAGTCTCAGGAAGTGTTACCAATGTGAAATATAACAATTTCGAGTAATTCAAGGGCCGTGTCTCAACAGTGTTTTTGTAGCCATATACCTCTCTCATCAGTTTAAGATTTCTCTGAAACTGAAGTTTCCAATATATTAACAACATAACTGTTGATGACAGACAGTATACTTTTAACTTAAAAAGTTTTATAAAGATCATGTAAAATGCAGTCTCTAGTTTCAACAAGTTTCATTTGATTTTAACACAGTATCCTACTTTTTTGACCTCAGATAACCAGTCTAGGTTTCATCAAAGCAGTATAAAATACAATTTATTTTTATAGCTCTTTGGTTTCATATGACAACTTCTGTCTAACATTCTGGCCAGGTTTCCTTTTAACCAATTTCTGTTGCATCATACTAGAGGCAGTTTCAGAGCTGCTTATGTGAGCTAAGCTCGATGACTGCTTAATTAATGTACTTGTAATCTAGTAATCAACTTTGTACCAGACTGTAACAAGAGGACCATGATGGTCCTGAATCGCTCACCTCTTCCCACATGACACAGTTTTGAGTGTGACGTCGTTTTTTCTATTATTTGACATAGTGACCTTGTTTTTCAGCTCATGTGACCCAGTTTTGAACTTGACCTAGATATTATCAAGATAAAAATTCTGACCAATTTTCATGAAGATCCATTGAAAAATATGGTCTCTAGAGAGGTCACAAGGTTTTTCTATTATTTGACCTATTGACCTAGTTTTCGAAGGTACGTGACCCTGTTTTGACCTTTATCTAGATATCATCAAGGTGAACATTCTCACTATTTTCATGAAGATCTCATGAAAAACATGGCCTCTAGAGAGGTCACAATGTTTTTCTTTCTTTATACCTACTGGCCTAGTTTTTGACTGCACATGACCCAGTTTCGAAAATGACCTACATATCATCAAGGTGAACATTCAGATCAATTTTCATGAAGATCCATTGAAAAATATGGCCTCCAGAGAGGTCAAAAGATTTTAATAATTTTTGACCTACTGACCTAGTTTTTGACCGCAGTTGACCCAGTTTCAAACTTGATCTAGATATCATCAAGATGGACATTCAGACCAACTTTCATACAGATCCCATGAAAAGTATGGCCTCTAGAGAGGTCACAAGGTTTTTTTATTATTTGACCTACTGACCTAGTTTTTTAAGGCACGTGACCCAGTTTCAAACTTGATCTAGATATCATCAAGGTGAACATTCTGACCAATTTTTATGGAGATCCATTCACAAGTATGGCCTCTAGAGGGGTCACAAGGTTTTTCTATTTTTAGACCTACTGACCTAGTTTTTGACCGCACACGACCCTGTTTCGAACTTGACCTAGATATCATCAAGATGAACATTCAGACCAATTTTCATACAGATCCCATGAAAAATATGGCCTTTAGAGAGGTCACAAAGTTTTTCCATTATCTGACCTAGTTTTTGACGGCACGTGACCCACTTTCGAACTTGACCTAGATATCATCAAGGTGAACATTCTGACCAATTTTCATGAAGATCTCATGAAATATATGGCCTCTAGAGAGGTCACAAACTTTTTCTATTTTTCGACCTACTGACCTAGTTTTTGACCGGACGTGACCCAGTTTCAAACTTGACCTAGATATCATCAAGATGAACATTCAGACCAACTTTCATACAGATCCCATGAAAAATATGGCCTTTAGAGAGGTCACAAGGTTTTTCTATTATTTGACCTACTGACCTAGTTTTTGACGGCACGTGACCCAGTTTCGAACTTGATCTAGATATCATCATGGTGAATGTTCTGATCAATTTTCATGAAGATCCCATGAAAATTATGGCCTCTAGAGAGGTCACAAGGTTTTTCTATTTTTAGACCTACTGACCTAGTTTTTGATGGCACGTGATCCAGTTTCGAACTTGACCTAGATATCATCAAGGTGAATGTTCTGACCAATTTTCATGAAGATCTTGTGAAATATATGGCCTCTAGAGAGGTCACAAGGTTTTTCTATTTTTAGACCTACTGACCTAGTTTTTTATGGCACATGACCCAGTTTCAAACTTGACCTAGATATCATCAAGATGAACATTCTGAGCAATTTTCATGAAGATCTTGTGAAATATATGGCCTCTAGAGAGGTCACAAGGTTTTTCTATTTTTAGACCTACTGACCTAGTTTTTGAAGGCACGTGACCCAGTTTCGAACTTGACCTAGATATCATCAACATGAACATTCTGACCAATTTTCATAAAGATCCCATGAAAAATGTGACCTCTAGAGTGGTCACAAGCAAAAGTTTACGGACGGACGCACGCACGGACGACGGACACCGCGCGATCACAAAAGCTCACCTTGTCACTCTGTGACAGGTGAGCTAAAAACTGCTCTTTCCTCGATTCGAAGCTCTTCACTTGGATCAAGAGTCTGGGACTTTTACACTAAACTAATAGCAAAGAATACCAGATCACCATTCTGAATGTGTAGTGGGGTTGAGTACAAGTGTAAACTTACCTGTTGCTATATTAGCCAGCTTTTACAGCAACCAGATTTATGATGTTTCACCTGTGTACAAAACATCTAAATCTGTCAAGTGAGTTATTGTCTAGACACCATGAAAACCAATGGACCAACCGACAAGCAAGCTCACCCCTATATACCCCCACCCCCACCCCGTGGCCCAAATTTCGTTTATGTGGTTATAATTATTTTTCGCCTGTAACATGTGCTAATTCTGCATATTCAGATCATTTTTTTTCTACAAAATAGAATCTAATTGAACCCTGATTTTTCAAGACTTGAAACACACTTAGAAAATTCTGCAACTAAAACAAGTAGCATTGTGTGCTTCGTTTTCTGCTAGACTGATTTTGGGTCCTCACACAAGTTTTCATAACGGAAGTCAACAAGAAAATCACAATTTTGATGTTTCCTTGAATAAAAATTTTCCTACAATGTAAATTTTCATGAACTTCTGACAATTATCAACTAACTTATGGTCTATATGGCCAAATACTATCTTTAGGTCCGTGTGCTTGTTCTTGAGGTTCTCACCCAGCATTAAATACATCCAAACTGATTTCAAAACATTATTTAGAACAAGAAACGTGGCAATGCCACGAAACCAGGTTTTCAACACTTTTCATAAGAATAAACAAGAGTGCCAGAATGTCACAATATACGCCCGTCACAGCAAATTTCTTTACTCTGGCACCTGTATGTGCAGATGTAATTTTAATTTTATGGTTGTGTAGTAATCATTGTATTTCTTTTGTTTTTCTAAGTCCACAAAAAAACTCCTTACCAGGTAGAGATACCTTAAAATACACCTAAAATTAAAAAGTAACAACTATGTTGTACCACAGAAAAGTGATCTTAGTTTTTCCCTACGGTCAATTATAAAAAAGTTACAATATAAGATATTTATAGTAACAACTATGGGAAGTTAATCTTAAAAAAAAAAAAAAAAAAAAAATACAAAAAAAAAATTGTAAGTCCACACAGAAATCCTAACCAGGTAGAGATTGGTCAAAATACACCTCAAAATTGGATGTAACATGCATGTTGTATTTCAGAAAAGTGGTCTCGATTTTTCCCTACGTCTAGTAATGAAAAAGTTACAATATAAGCTATTTATAGTAACAACAAAGGGAAGTAATTCTAAAGAAGGGAACTGCGTAAGACACTTCGTCTCATGATGGTGTATAATTGTGCCAAGTTACATCAAAATCCCTCTATGCATGAAGAAGATATGCTCCGGACAAAGTTTTCATTCTTGTATCCTTTGACCTCTAAGTGTGACCTTGACCTTAGACCTAGGGACCTGGTTCTTGCGCATGACACTCCGTCTCATGATGGTGAACAATTGTGCCAACTTTCATCAAAATCCCTCCATGCATGTAAAAGATATGCTAACCCTAACCCTAACCCTATTTTTAGTAACAATGACCTTGACCTTGATCCCAGAAACCCCAAAATCAATCCCAAGCTACAACTTTATATAAGTTTTCTATACACCAAGTTTCATCATGATAACTCATTCCTGTTAAGTTATCTACCGGAAACCCTTTTTCTATTTTAAGTAACAGTGACCTTGACCCCAGAAACCCCAAAATCAATCCCAGCCTTTGTCTTGATATAAGCTACATACATACCAAGTTTTATTCAAATATCTTTACCGAAACAAAAGTTATTGACCGGAAACACCAGTTTGACGCCGCTGCCGCCCGACCAACATCTACCCCAATCTAATAACTCGATGAAAACCTGGTTAATTATCTATCTTGTCAAACTTTCACTATCATATGTTATCTTTAGAAAGATGGTAACATCCATGTTTTGATAAATTTACACATGGGTTGCCATTAATTCATAAAATTATTTCTGTTTCCATATTCTTTATTCAACATGATCTAAATAAATGATATTACCCCATTATGGTCTATAATACTACAAAACTGTCTTGATGACAACTCTTAAGTAGATAAACCTCTCTAGAACAGCAACTTCCTGATAATATTTTAGGTCATATTTCCTGGCAGTTATCAGTGGTAAATAAATCAAGAAATCAAAAAAAATCTTTTAACAATTTTATTACTATGCATTTTTGTAACATATTACTTAATTAATACTTATGACCAATTTTCTACGTTTACTTCTTGTACAACAAATGCGTTCAATGACGAGTCCTTTTCACAACACCTAAACAAATTTCCATTATTTCACTTTCCTTTAAATTTCATGTTTCAATTTCAAGGAAAGTCAAAGCTGCATACAATGAAACCATTTAAAGTAGATCCCATGTAAAGGAAGCATCTCAAACATTGTCCTTGTCCCTTATAAATTAAACTTTTCATTTGGTTCCGAGGCTTTTGATAAGACAGGTTCACCAGCACTAGATACACAGATTATATATATATTAAGATTTTTTGAAGAATGACATGAGAGATGTCTGTTTTCCACTTGCCTGGCCCTTCTTCCCTGGTGACGTTTTCTTTGGAGACTTCTTACCCTGCAGACAAAAAATGTACAAAAGAAATTCATTAACTTTGTATCCTGCTTAGATAATTAAAGTAGTTCGTGTAAAGTTGCATTTTTTAAGTCCATGTATATGTGCTAAAGGGGCAGTTGCACATCTCAATATCTACATTTTTTAAAATTTATAACAGAGCATAAATGCACATTTTATCAAAGCTCATAATTCAGTTTCATTTCAGTAGAACTTCAGGAGTGTGATACCAAGTAAGGCTAAATTTTTCTTTTATATTTCAAATCAACATTTTACAGTGTGACTTACCAAGTTTTAAATAAAATGGAAGTTTTCTTGAATACTTTTTGCTAGGCATATAAAATTGATCATTATTTCTGTCATACGTAGTTGTCCATTGACACACAACAGTTCCAAACTGATACCACTTTTGAGTAAACAGTACAAAACAAGATTTCCATAAGATAGCCAATGCTCAACTATTCAAATTGTCCAAAAGCAGGAATATTAATTAACCCTAAATATTAAATCTTATGTATAATAACTGACTGCTACCATTCAATTTTAAATCACATTTTAGTTCTTTGAAGGGGGTCATAAAAATCTGCAACTGACTACTGACGCTAACCCATTATATCACTGAATACAATATTTAACAATAGGACTGATACCCACTGGCAACAGATCATATCAATCAAATTTACCTTTGGCGGTGACTTAGAAGGTGTTGTTTTCTTTACTTCTTTCTTAACCGGTTCTTCTGCTTCTGAGGCATCAGTCGATTCTTCCTTATACACCTTCTCTGTAACTGTAAGATTGATCAGAAACTTTAAAGCATACATAACTAAAGTCATTACCAGAATCAATGCTTACAATATACAAATAACATTGTTAACAGCACCTCTGGAAAGTAAATTCCTCTGCAAAAGAGTTTTTTTTCTCTCCTTCAATAAAAATTCTCAGCAAATAAAGGTCTTAACAACAACAACCTCTGTACAACAAACAAGCTTCAGTCTTCCCATGTCTGTGTGTGTGTTTGGGTTTAACTCTTTCAATAATTTTTCAGTCATATAAATGATGGTGTCTACTTGTAGCAGTGAGCATAATGCCCAACTTTATAGTGCTGCCTCACTGGAATATCATGCCTTAAGACAAGTGACATGATACCCAACTAAGTCACATTATACTGACACTGGGCTGACCAGCCTAGCACTATCCTCTTAATGCTGAGCACCAAGTGAGGAAACAACTAGAACCTTTTTTTACGTCTTTGGTATGACATGGCCAGGGATCGAACCCACAACCTCCCACACTTGTAGCTGGCACTCTACCACTAGGCTACTGAGGCAGTTGTGTTCCTTCAGGAGTTCAAACCCAAGTTCACTGTTTCATAAGCACAACTACTTGGGACAGATTCCTATACCTGACAATCAACTGTAACTAATATTTAAAACACTTGTGATCCTCCTGTGTACATAGTTAACAAACAAGAGCTGTCCATAAGACAGCCAAGCTCGACTATTCGAAATATTGTCACAGAAGCAGGAAATTATTACCCAAAATGTTAAATATCAAAAGAGTTTTATGTCCAAAAGGGGGCATAATTTGCCCAAAATACATTTCAGAGTTATGGGACTTGACCCAGTGAGGTAGGCAATTGATCTAGAAAAAGAAAAAATAATATTCAAATCAATATGCCTTTCAGTAATAGCTGTATGTACTTGCATGTAAAACTTCAACCAGAATTTTTTAAGTCCAAAAGGGGGCATTATTTGGCCAAATTGAAGGTCAGAGTTATGGGACCTGGTGCTATCAACTAGTTTTATAACCCCAAAGACACATGTGCAGTTTCAATTCAATATCTGCATTAGTTTTGGAGATAGTGACTTGCATGTAAAACTTTAACCAGAATTTTCTAAGTCCAAAAGGGGGCATAATTTGCTCAAAATACATGTTAGAGTTATGGAACTTAACCCAGTGAGGTTGGTAATTGACCTAGAAAAAGAATAAATAAGTTTCAAAGCTATATGCCTTTTGGTAATAGCTGTATGTACTTGCACGCAAAACTTTAACCAGGATTTTCTAAGTCCAAAAAGGGGGCATAATTTGCCCAAAATACATGTCATGGTTATGGGACTTGATTCTATCAACTAGTTTTATAACCCCGAAGACACATGTGAAGTTTCAATTCAATATCTGCATTAGTTTTGGAGAAAGTAACTTGCATGTAAAACTTTAACCAGGATTTTCTAAGTCCAAAAGGGGGCATAATTTGCCCAAAATACATGTCAGAGTTATGGGACTTGACCCAGTGAGGTAGGTAATCGATCTAGAAAAAGAAAAAATAAGTTTCAAATCTATATGCCTTTTAGTAATAGCTGTATGTACTTGCATGAAAAACTTTAACCAGAATTTTCTAAGTCCAAAAGGGGGCATAATTTGGCCAAAATGAAGATCAGAGTTATGGGACTTGGTGCTATCAACTAGTTTTATAACCCAGAAGACACATGTGAAGTTTCAATTCAATATCTGCATTAGTTTTGGAGATAGTGACTTGCATGTAAAACTTTAACCAGAATTTTCTAAGGCCATACCCAATTGATTAATAGTTCTTTGGAAAATTTTCAAAAACGAGATCACAGAGTGATCTTGGCGCCCACCAATGTGCCATTTTTGAGTGTTCCAAATTTCAAGACTTATTGATTAGCTCAAGGTCAAATTTTCATTTCCATACACAACACTGTGCATGTGGTTCAAATTCGAAAGCTGTAGCTTGAGAAATGTGAAAGTAGGTCACTCGATCAATTTCAAGGACAAAGTTCTTTGTACACAAAACTATGCATGTGCATCAAGTTTGAAGGCTGTAGTTAGAGAAATTTGAAAGTAGGTCACTAGGTCAATCTTAAGGTCAAAGTTTATTTCGGTATACATAACTATGCAAGTGGTCCAAATCTGAAGGCTGTAGCTTGAGAAATGTGAAAGTAGGTCACTAGGTCAAAATCAAGGTCAAATTTCACTTCAGAACACAAATCTATGCATGTGGTCGAAATTTGAAGCCTGTACCTTCAAAAATGTGAAAGTAGGTCACTAGGTCAATGTCAAAGTCAAAGTTTGTTTCGGTACACAATCCTATGCATCTGGTCTAAATTTGAAGCCTGTAGCTACAGAAATGTGAAAGTAGGTCACTAGGTCAATCTTAAGGTCAAAGTTCATTTCGGTACACAAAACTATGCAAGTGGTCCAAATTTGAAGGCTGTAGCTTGAGAAATATGAAAGTAGGTCACTAGGTCAAAATCAAGGTCAAATTTTATTTCGGAACTCAGAACTATGCATGTGGTCCAAATTTGAAGCCTGTACCTTCAAAAATGTGGAAGTAGGTCACTAGGTCAATGTAAAGGTCAAAGTTTGTTTTGGTACACAAAAATTTGCACTTGGTCCAAATTTGAAGGCTGTAGCTTGAGAAATGTGAAAGTAGGTCACTAGGTCAAATTCATTTCAGAACACGAAACTATGCATGTGGTCCAAATTTGAAGCCTGTACCTTCAACAAGAGATCACAGAGTGATCTTGGTGCCCACCAATGTGCCATTTTTGAGTGTTCCAAATTTCAAGACTTACTGACTAGCTCAAGGTCGAATTTCATTTCTGTACATAACACTGTACCTTCAAAAATGTGAAAGTAGGTCACTAGGTCAATGTCAAGGTCAAAGTTTGTTTCAGTACACAATCCTATGCATATGGTCTAAATTTGAAGCCTGTAGCTACAGAAATGTGAAAGTAGGTCACTAGGTCAATCTTAAGGTCAAAGTTCATTTCGGTACACAAAACTATGCAAGTGAACCAAATTTGGTGTAGCCTGAGAAATGTGAAAGTAGGTCACTAGGTCAAAATCAAGGTCAAATTTCATTTCGAAAAACAAATTTATGCATGTGGTCCAAATTTGAAGACTGTACCTTCAAAAATGTGAAAGTAGGTCACTAGGTCAATGTCAAGGTCAAAGTTTTTTTCGACACACAAAACTATGCATGTGGTCCGAATTTGGAGGCTGTACCTTCAAAAATGTGAAAGTAGGTCACTAGGTCAATGTCAAGGTCAAAGTTTTTTTCGGTACATAAAACTATGCATGTGGTCCAAATTTGGATAAATTTAGGACTTTGCTGTCTCTGTCAGACTTATAAATATAGTTTTAAATATAAAATATGTTTTAATAATTAATATAGTATAAATTGGGGGAAACAAAATGCCCTGACACACTAAATGAGGTACATGAAAGAAGATACACATACAAAAATGAAGAAGTAAAATAAGTTAGTCTTTTCTTCTAACTGTAGTTTTTATAATAAATGTATGGGATTAAGTTCCCATCTTATTCACAGTCCACTGGAGGTCACTTTGACCTACTTTAGACTGAGAATTATGGTACACACTCTACACGTAGCCTATAAAGTGTTGTTATATAATTGAAGCTATGCTCGCCCATATGGTCTTAACCGGTGGCGAGGGTAAACAAACTCAACACACACACACACAAATTTGGAGGTTGTAGCTTGAGAAATGTGAAAGTAGGTCACCAGGTCAAAATCAATGTCAAATTTCATTTCGAAACAAAAAACTATGCATATGGTACAAATCTGACGCCTGTACCTTCAAAAATGTGAAGGCCTCCATCTACTAGTAAATGGTATTATATCAAGCTACAGGAAAAAAATAGTATCTTCTCCATCAAGGTAAGATATGAATCTCTTCTGTATGCTAAGCCACCAAACAAGAGGACCATGATGGTCCTGAATCGCTCACCTCTTCCCACATGACCCAGTTTTGAGTATGACATCGTTTTTTTCTATTATTTGACATAGTGACCTTGTTTTTGAGCTCATGTGACCCAGTTTTGAACTTGACCTAGATATTATCAAGATAAAAATTCTGACCAATTTTCATGAAGATCCATTGAAAAATATGGTCTCTAGAGAGGTCACAAGGTTTTTCTATTATTTGACCTACTGACCTAGTTTTCGAAGGTACGTGACCCAGTTTTGAACTTTATCTAGATATCATCAAGGTGAACATTCTCACTAATTTTCATGAAGATCTCATGAAAAATATGGCCACTAGAGAGGTCACAAGGTTTTTCTATTTTTATACCTACTGGCCTAGTTTTTGACCGCACTTGACCCAGTTTCGAAACTGACCTAGATATCATCAAGGTGAACATTCAGACCAATTTTCATGAAGATCCATTGAAAAATATGGCCTCTAGAGAGGTCACAACGTTTTTTCATTATTTGACCTAGTGACCTACTTTTTGAAGCAACATGACCCACTTTCGAACTTGATCTAGATATCATCAAGATGAACATTCTGGCCAATTTTTATGGAGATCCATTCACAAGTATGGCCTCTAGAGAGGTCACAAGGTTTTTCTATTTTTAGACCTACTGACCTAGTTTTTGACCACACATGACCCTGTTTCGAACTTGACCTAGATATCATCAAGATGAACATTCAGACCAACTTTCATACAGATCCCATGAAAAATATGGCCTTTAGTGAGGTCACAAGGTTTTTCTATTATCTGACCTACTGACCTAGTTTTTGAAGGCACGTGACCCACTTTGGAATTTGACCTAGATATCATCCAGATGAACATTCAGACCAACTTTCATGCAGATCCCATGAAAAATATGGCCTCTAGAGAGGTCACAAGGTTTTTCTATTATTTGACCTACTGACCTAGTTTTTGACCGCACGTGACCCACTTTCAAACCTGACCTAGATATCATCAAGGTGAACAATCTGACCAATTTTCATGAAGATCTCATGAAATATATGGCCTCTAGAGAGGTCACAAAGTTTTTCTATTTTTAGACCTACTGACCTAGTTTTTGACCGCACATGACCCAGTTTCGAACTTGACCTAGATATCATCAAGATGAATATTCAGACCAACTTTCATACAGATTCCATGAAAAATATGGCCTCTAGTGAGGTCACAAGGTTTTTCTATTATTTGACCTACTGACCTAGTTTTTGAAGGCACGTGACCCACTTTCGAACTTGACCTATATATCATCAAGATGAACGTTCTGACCAATTTTCATGAAGATCTTGTGAAATATATGGCCTCTAGAGAGGTCACAAGGTTTTTCTATTTTTAGACCTACTAACCTAGTTTTTGATGGCACATGACCCAGTTTCGAACTTGACCTAGACATCATCAAGATGAATATTCTGACCAACTTTCATAAAGATCCCACAAAAAATGTGACCTCTAGAGTGGTCACAAGCAAAAGTTTACGGATGGACGGACGCACGCACGGACGGACGGACGACGGACGCTGCGTGATCACAAATGCTCACCTTGTCACTATGTGACAGGTGAGCTAACAAGAGGACCATGATGGTCCTGAATAGCTCACCTGTCCCCACGTGAACTGAGTATGACGTCGTTTATTCTGACCAATTCTCATGAAGATCAACTGAAAAATATGGCCTCTAGAGAGGTCACAGGGTATTTCTATTATCTGACATAATGACCTAGTCTTTGAAGGCATGTGACCCAGTTTTGTACTTGACCTAGATATCATCAAGGTGAACATTCTCACCAATTTTCATGAAGATCTCATGAAAAATATGGCCTCTAGAGAGGTCACAAGGTTTTTCTATATTTAGACCTACTGACCTAGATTTTGACCACAGTTGACCCGGTCTGAAAATTGACCTAGATATCATCAAGATGAACATTCAGACCAACTTTCATACAGATCCCATAAAAATATGGCCTCGTGGTCACAAGGTTTTTCTATTATTTGACCTACTGACCTAGTTTTTGACCGCACGTGACCCAGTTTTGAATTTGCCCTAGATATCATCAAGGTGAACATTCTGACCAATTTTCATGCAGATCCCATGAAAAATATTGCCTCTACAGAGGTCACAAGGTTTTTCTATTATTTGACCTAGTGACCTAGTTTTTGACCGCACGTGACCCAGTTTTGAACTTGACCTAGATATCATCAAGATGAACATTGAGATCAATTTTCATGAAGATCACATGAAAAATACGGCCTCTAGAGAGGTCACAAGGTTTTTGTATTTTTAGACCTACAGACCTAGTTTTGGACCGCACATGACCCAGTTTCGAATTTTTTCTAGATATCATCAAGATGAACATTCTGACCAATTTTCATGAAGCTCTCATGAAAAATATGGCCTCTAGAGAGGTCACGTTTTTTCATTATTTGACCTACTGACCTACTTTTTGAAGACACGTGACCCACTTTCGAACTTGACCTAGATATCATCAAGGTGAACATTCTGACCAATTTTTATGAAGATCCATTCACAAGTATGGCCTCTAGAGAGGTCACAAGGTTTTCCTATTTTTAGACCTACTGACCTAGTTTTTGAAGGCACATGACCCAGTTTCGAACTTGACCTAGATATTATCAAAATGAACAGTCAGACCAACTTTCATACAGATCCCATGAAAAATATGGCCTTTAGAGAGGTCACAAGGTTTTTCTATTATTTCACCTACTGCCCTAGTTTTTGAAGGCATGTGACCCAGTTTCGAACTTGACCTAGATATCATCAAGGTGAACATTCTGACCAATTTTCATGAAGATCTTGTAAAATATATGGCCTCTAGAGAGGTCACAAGGTTTTTCTATTTTTAGACCTACTGACCTAGTTTTTGACCGCACTTGACCCAGTTTCGAACTTGACCTAGATTTCATCAAGGTGAACATTCTGACCAATTTTCGTAAAGATCCCATGAAAAATGTGACCTCTAGAGTGGTCACAAGCAAAAGTTTACGCACGGACGCACGCACGGACGACGGACGCTGCGCGATCACAAAAGCTCACCTTGTCACTTTGTGACAGGTGAGCTAAAAATAGAGCAATCAAATGTTTTTTCCCGTAGAAAATTATTAAATCGAACATGCGAGACGACGTTGAACTGTTTAATGCAGCTTTTAGTTTAATTCAAATCTCAGCCCTTTCAGGGCATCAGCATTACAAATATTTTACATTCACCGGTGCAACGTGTAATTTCTACTGCATGAATAAACATCACAACAAGAGCTGTCTCCGTAGGATGACACATGCCCCAGATGGCACTTTGAATGAATAGTTATGGCCGATGTTAGAGTTTAGGACCTTTGACCTACGGAGTTGGGTCTTGCGCGCGACACATCGTCTTACTGTGTCACACATTCATGCATAGTTATTTTAAAATCCATGCATGAATGACAAAGATATGAACCGGACATGCCCATCAATGCACTATCATGAAAAATGATCTTTAACGTCTAAGTGTGACCTTGACCTTTGAGCTACGGACCTGGGTCTTGCGTGTGACACGTCGTCTTACTGTGGTACACATTCATGCCAAGTTATTTGAAAATCCATCCATCGATGACAAAGATATGGACCGGACACACCCATCAATGCACTATCCTTTAACATCTAAGTGTGATCTTGACCTTTGAGCTACGGACCTGGGTCTTGCGCACTGCACGTCATCTTACTGTGGTACATATTCATGCCAAGTTATTTGAAAATCCATCCATCGATGACAAAGATATGGACCGGACACGCCCATCAATGCACTATCCTTTAACGTCTAAGTGTGACCTTGACCTTTGAGCTACGGACCTGGGTCTTGCGCACTGCACGTCGTCTTACTGTGGTACACATTCATGCCAAGTTATTTGAAAATCCATCCATCGATGACAAAGATATGGACCGGACACACCCATCAATGCACTATCCTTTAACATCTAAGTGTGATCTTGACCTTTGAGCTACGGACCTGGGTCTTGCGCACTGCACGTCATCTTACTGTGGTACATATTCATGCCAAGTTATTTGAAAATCCATCCATCGATGACAAAGATATGGACCGGACACGCCCATCAATGCACTATCCTTTAACGTCTAAGTGTGACCTTGACCTTTGAGCTACGGACCTGGGTCTTGCGCACTGCACGTCGTCTTACTGTGGTACACATTCATGCCAAGTTATTTGAAAATCCATCCATCGATGACAAAGATATGGACCGGACACGCCAATCAATGCACTATTCTTTAACGTCTAAGTGTGACCTTGACCTTTGAGCTACGGACCTGGGTCTTGCGCACTGCACGTCGTCTTACTGTGGTACACATTCATGCCAAGTTATTTGAAAATCCATCCATCGATGACAAAGATATGGACCGGACACGCCCATCAATGCACTATCCTTTAACGTCTAAGTGTGACCTTGACCTTTGAGCTACGGACCTGGGTCTTGCACACTGCACGTCGTCTTACTGTGGTACACATTCATGCCAAGTTATTTGAAAATCCATCCATCGATGACAAAGATATGGACCGGACACGAAAATTGCGGACCGACCGACAGACTGACAGACAGACAGACAGACAGACGGTTCAAAAACTATATGCCTCCCTTCGGGGGCATAAAAAGTAAACATGGAGGGAGACTATTCAAAACTTTTAAAGCAGGTAAATTTATGTTCAAAATGCTAAATATTCCATGTGAGAGCGTCTCCGGCTTTAATGGATCATTCCAGACCCCCACTAGGGACAACCTTCCCTTCGAACCCCGATCACACTCGTGATCTTTGTACAGCCTCCACAGCTATGGTAGAGGTTCATTTCAGTCAAAAATGATAACAGACGGACAAAAGATGATCCCAATATGGCCACTCTTAAAAGTGTTATTTGTTGTGCTTTGATTGACCAAGAAATTTTGAGTTGGGAAGGTCTGTTTTTTCAGATTCTTTCTTTCAATCAATTCACAGCCAATTAATATACAAACAGGGAAAATTGGGGTTACAATACGACAGAAATTATGTTTTATATCTACACTACTTATCTCAAAAGCTACACATTTTCTTTTTTAAATGAATATATGCATTTTGATAGAATATCTGACTGCCGTACTAAAAATGTTACGTTCAAAACGATTTAGGTCTGAGACAATTGATGTGATGGATCAGTCAGGATCTGTGAACGAACTGTGAGAAAGCTCTGGCTTTGGCTCTAGATCTAAAATATTGAACTAAACAGCTGATAACAAATGGTTTGAAAAATTTATCTGAACAATATTTCTATGTTTAATCCAAAAATTTTCAATTGAATCCCCATGACCGTGCATGTCTTACAAGTCGGGCTTTGTTCTTTTCACTGTATAATTTGAACAATCGTAGAACGTGCCTACTTCATCACCTACCGGCACATAGATGGCCATGTGTGGCACTAGCACATACACTCCAGATTTAAAACAAATGATGAACAACACCATAATTCCTGACTTTATGAGTTTGTGTCATCAGCTACATGTATTACGAACACATGGATTCCGATCAATATCACTTTGACGCATTAAAACTGCGATAAAACCTGTTTTACCGTTATCATTCCGGACCGCTTAATCAGAAAGAAAAAAAATTTGGCGATTTTTATGTACGTGCGGGCGGGTGAATTTTTTTTCTTTTTCTCAGGAATGAAATCATTGATGCGGTAGTTCCAACGAACGACAAATCAATTTGATATGGCCTAAGTCCAAAAGGGGGCATAATTTGCCAAAAATACATGTTAGAGTTATGGAACTTGACCCAGTGAGGTTGGTAATTGACCTAGAAAAAGAATTTATAAGTTTCAAAGCTATATGCCTTTAAATTATAGCTGTATGTACTTGCATGCAAAAACTTAACCAAGGTGTGACGCCGACGCCAGGGTGAGTAGAATAGCTAGACTATTCTTTGAATAGTTGAGCTAAACAAGAGCTGACTCCGTAGGATGACACATGCCCCCGATGGCACTTTGAATGAATAGTTATGGCCGATGTTAGAGTTTAGGACCTTTGACCTACGGAGCTGGGTCTTGCGCGCGACACATCGTCTTACTGTGTCACACATTCATGCATAGTTATTTTAAAATCCATGCATGAATGACAAAGATATGGACCGGACATGCCCATCAATGCACTATCATGAAAAATGATCTTTAACTTCTAAATGTGACCTTTGAGCTACGGACCTGGGTCTTGCGTGTGACACGTCGTCTTACTGTGGTACACATTCATGCCAAGTTATTTGAAAATCCATCCATCGATGACAAAGATATGGACCGGACACGCCCATCAATGCACTATCCTTTAACGTCTAAGTGTGACCTTGACCTTTGAGCTACGGACCTGGGTCTTGCGTGTGACACGTCGTCTTACTGTGGTACACATTCATGCCAAGTTATTTGAAAATCCATCCATCGATGACAAAGATATGGACCGGACACGCCCATCAATGCACTATCCTTTAACGTCTAAGTGTGACCTTGACCTTTGAGCTACGGACCTGGGTCTTGCGCACTGCACATCGTCTTACTGTGGTACACATTCATGCCAAGTTATTTGAAAATCCATCCATTGATGACAAAGATATGGACCGGACACGCCCATCAATGCACTATCCTTTAACGTCTAAGTGTGACCTTGACCTTTGAGCTACGGACCTGGGTCTTGCGCACTGCACGTCGTCTTACTGTGGTTCACATTCATGTCAAGTTATTTGAAAATCCATCCATCGATGACAAAGATATGGACCGGACACGAAAATTGCGGACAGACCGACAGACTGACAGACCGACAGACGGTTCAAAAACTATATGCCTCCCTTCGGGGGCATAAAAACATGGATAGACTTAAGCTGATATAATTCCATGATATTAACAAGACTATATTTTCAGTTTTCTGGGATATTTTATCTGCACAAAGAGAGCCAGAAATGAATGCTCCTGGCTACTAGAAACAGTGTAAAATGGTGCTTCATTCTATTAATCACTCTTGAAACAATTTCAGCAAAAAAATTAGTACATTTCCGACTTCCATCATCATATTTTTGACATTTTGTGAATGCCTTACTATTCATTTAATGCACTGGTAATCACTTGCAATTATCAAAACTTTCTGGAATTTGGGATTATTTTGTACACCTACTGGTATTAAAATCACAACATCTCTATTTTTAGTGATTTTGTTTCAACTTCTTTACATCTAAAATTTAAAATCAACTCATTTTACAAACCCATAAATCCATCTTTATCCATATATGTTTTGTTCACTTGCTTCCTCTTCTTAATTCTTTTCCTTTTTCCAGAATTATCTCCCTTTGTTGACTCTTCACTTTTAGAAATCTTCTCTGGTACAGGATTCTCTATTTCCTCCACCTCTGGAGAGTCGGCTTTAATTTCTGGTTCTGGAGTGATCTCTCTTGGCGGTGGAGTAGGGGGAATAGGGCTTTCCGGCTCTTCTTCCATTTCTTAAAATATTAATAAGAAATAGTTTTCATTCCAGTACTTGTATGGGTATGTTAGGTATAAGAACTATAGAGCCACATATCTGCACCTAGTATTACTGATCCTACCTGTGGCATGCAACACCTGTTCATACATCCAACATTTTGTTACAAGCAGAAGTTTAAAGTACTCATCAATATTTCAATTTATTATCAAACTATTTACAAGTATATTTTCTTAAGTTTTGTTTGTTTTGGGTTTAACGCCGTTTTTCAACAATATTTTAGTGATGCAATAGCTGGCAGTTATCCTAACCAGTGTTCCTGAATTCTGTACCAGTACAAACCTGTTCTCCGCAAGTGACTGCCAACTTCCAGGCATGAAACAGAGGTGGAAGACAAATGATGTCAGACAAAGTTTCTTTTATCAAATCATCAAAAACATACACCTTGCCCAGGAATCAAACTCATGACCCTACGATCTGTTGATCTGTGATCTCCCTATTGAGCTAAGCGGGTGAGCTATATAGTTTTTCTTTTTGTTTTCTTAAATAAGTACACTGACAAATTATCTGAAGTACACAGATGCCCTGACTGAAAAGTTAATCATAAATCGATGAAAAGATCATATTATATCTATTTTAATATAAACTTTCTTTCTGGTCAAAAGAAACATTTGTTACATTATCATCTAAAGCCATTCCCATTACCCAATGAACTGAGACAGTACAATGACCAGACATTTGAAGTACAGACCTCAAATCCATAATTACCAGTCATAAGTAAACTCCATATCAAATGTGATATTAGACAAGTTCTAATGTTCTGGGTCAATGTGACCTTGACCTTTGACCTACTGACCTCAAAATCGATAGGGGTCATCTGCTGGTCATAATCGACGTCCCTATTAAGTTAAGTGATCTTAAGCCCAATCATTCTTAAGTTTAAAATCCAGAAACGGTTTAACTGTTCTGGGTCACTGTGACATTGACCTTTGACCTCAAAATCAGTAGTGTTATCTGCTGGTCATGATAACATTCCTATAAAGTTTCTTGATCCTAGGCCTAAATGTTCTCAACTTATCGTCCTGAAACGGTTTAACTGTTCCAGGTCACAGCTGACCTACTGACCTCAAAATCAATATGGGGCCACCTGATGGACATGACCAACCTCTCTATCAACCTTCATGATCCTAGGCCCAAGCGTTCTTGAGTTATCATCTGGAAGCTGTTTAACTGTTCTGGGTCACTGTGACCTTGACCTTTGACATACTGACCTCAAAGTCAATAGGGGTCATCTGCTTGTCATGACCAACCTCCCTATCAACTTTCATGATCCTAGACCCAAGTGTTCTTGAGGTATCATCCGGAAACCAATTGTTCCACATAATGACATGACTGACATACAGACCAACCGACATCTGCAAAACTATATACCCCTCCTTCTTCGGAGGTTGGCATAAGAGAAAGTGCATCAACACTTTAACCAGGGTGTGAACACAAAAGATGCTGACGCCGATGCCGGGGCTAGTAGGATAGCTCTCCATATACTTCCTCTAGTTAAGCTGGAAATATATCTCAGTGATTCTTCTTGAATAAATCAGATGCGTATCATTACATCACTTGGGCTGCACCCTTATGATATAAATTCTTCAAATCTGAACACCAGAAAAAGATTTTTTTCAACAACAAACCACTGCCTGGGATATATTATTTCTATAAGAAAGACGTACCTTCCTCACTGTCGCTGTCAAACAAATCCTGCCTTGTTCTACGTCTCTTTGGTCGCCCTATCTCTTCATCTACAAATATTCATGTAATGTTCAAACCATCGTTGTATATCTACACAGCTGACAGAATGAATTATGGTGTTCAGAAGTTTCAACAGTTACAGTAGACACAATTCTGTTCTTTCATAATGTCATTTGCTTTAAAGTTTAGCAATAAATGATATTTGAATAAATATAAAATAATCAAATAATGGCTGTTTTTCTATGTCAAATCTTTCTTGAATATTACAGTATTCCATATTCATGTTACTTCAGTAGGCCTGTGAAACAATTTTGCAAATTAAAATATTAGTAAATTTTGAATTATTGAATAGATCATAAATTGTAGTATCTGATGTGAAAATTTCAGTTTTATTCATCTGTTCTATACAGACGTTTGTCCCAAATATTGATCAAAAGATACCTAGATCTTATTGATTATTGATGATCAGTGAAAATCCACAAGCATACACAGCAGATAAATTGATAAGTGGCTCAGGAATGTATCGTAAAATTGATACCAGTAATTAAGCAGTGATATGGCTGCAGGTATTAATGAGTTAAACTTTATGTATAGTGGGCAGTTCCAGGGCTTTTTCAGGGGTTTTTGGGAAAAAGGCCCCTGGTCATATTGGGAATTTTTAACGCGGTAAATTGTCAAATTTGGGAAAATATACTGACAAATTAAGTGAGTTTTTAATTAATATATATTATTTAAATCTTCAGTTTCAAATTTTACTGGTAGACAGTAGGCCTATCCCCTTGCGAAATTTTGAGATTTTTTTTTCAGGATTGTGTTCCAATACTGCCTAAAAATACAGTAACTCTTTATTTGTCATGCGAAAATTTTTGTTTACAGTTTGTTTTCACCGAAGTTATAACTGAAATTATCCAAAAAGTAGAATGGCAAAGTGCATGTATTTTCGAGTGTAAAAACTGGGTCACGAAAATATGTGACAATTGATTTTAATGGTATAAGAACTACCTGTCAACATGTTTTGAGTACTTTATTCAATTAATATTTGTGTTTTTAAGCATTTTGAGAGGTTTTTGCATACAAATCATACATTTCTTCAGCAAAATCTTGTAATTATTTTTTGCCAAGGTTGCAGACGATCATGTTACTAAAAATAGAAACGAGTTGGTTTTTCCAACATTTTGTTTGATTTACTTGGCAAACAAAACTAATTGTGCAAGAATTATTATTGAAAAACAGAAAGTAACTCATTTCAGCTGGGAAATTTTTCATTGGATTGGAAATTTTTTGCTCCAGATTGGGAAAAATAGAGCATATTTGGCATTGGGAATGGGGCCGAATATCGGCCCCGTGAGATAGGGTGAAAAAGCCCTGAGTTCTGACTCTTACTCCTATTTTTATACAGTAAAATCTTAAAGAAAAGATCTACACTTCTTATAAACTACAGGTCACATGGCTACTTTACCAGTTTTCCAAAGTATACTCCTCTGTGCATTATTCCTGGTACAAAGGGGCACCTGTGTAGAACTACTGACAGAATTATTTTTGCTTGTTTTTTGCGTGTTGGGTTTAGAGTCAAACCAACACAATGTAAGTCATATGGTCATTTTTCCAGTTTTTAATGGTAGAGTAAGACTTAAGGTGCACTTACAGGCATTTAGTCAAGCATAGGCTTGCACCTAGGTAAAATAATTGGCCTTCCGTAAGCTAGCTTAATGGCTCATGGATAAGTGAGGTTTCGAACCCACATTGGTGAAGGGCAATTGATTTGAAGTAACCAACATTAACCACTCGACCATAGAGGCCCCTGAAACTGATTTGGTATCAGAGACCTTAAATGACTGACAACGGAGGCTTGGACCCAATAATATCTCGTATACATACCTGAATCTTCCTCTCTTGCAGTTTTCTTTGATTTTGTTTCAGTTTTTACTGGAGACTTCTTTTTCTCTGGTGATTTTGAGGTGGTAACTTTCTTTTCTGTCTCTTTTACAGCTGAAGCTTTTTTATCTGCAATATTTAACAACCAGTTTTATTGTACAGGGATGAAGCATTGATCTGTCCAGTTCTTGTAAATATACATATTTTCTAACATTGCCTGACACCTGTCACTTTTTTTGGATTTTACGCCATTTTTCAATGGTATTTCAGTTATGTAACAGCAGGCAGTTAACCAAACCAGTTTTCCTCAATTCTGTAACGGTACAAACTTGTTCTCTACAAGCAACTACCAACTTCCCCACATGAATCAGAGGTGGAAAACGAGTGATTTTAGACACAATGTCTTTTATCAAACCTTCACAGAGAACATAATGCCTTGCCCAGGGATCAATCTCACAACCCTGTGATCCCCCTGCAATTGATCTAAACGGGCAGGCTGACACCTATTACAGACTACTTTTGCAAAGTAAGCCACTGCTTGGCTGATGTATTGGTTTTTTTTTGCATAAAGTCCATGATAAACAATTGGTAAAAATCGAATCTATTAAAGCCATTCAATTGCAGGTTTTTTTTTTATTCTATAGCAGAGGCCGCCTCGTCCCCCAGCCGAGGATTTCCCCCACAGCCAAGGATTTCCCCTACCGCAGTCGAAATTCCCCTACGTCCGAAATTCCCCCCTCCAAAATCGTAAACAAAGCAATGGAGATTACTCCCAGCGATTTGCCCGACCGAATATCGGACCCGTTCACAATTGCAGGCGGTCTTTCACAATTTTCAATGGATGTGATAACCTTTAGAAATAGTAGAAAAATGTTAGAAGAGCGTTCAGTGGACCCGAGGTTCCGGTTTTGACCAGCGAAAATCGATAAAAACTCGTATCTAACCCACACATAATATGCCGTGGGCGTCTGCTTGTCTCGCGGTAATACTCTTTGATGCGTAACGAGTTCGAAAGCTCTGCCCCTTGTCAATCAAAATCCCAGTGAACTTCATACTGTTTGTCGACACCAGCGTAAGTATGACAGTAGGCGGAGCGTCGTATGTTAATTAGCTACTGACAGATGTCAATCACGCCACGTGCCGACTGACACGTGGTTATCATCAGTATGTAATATGGATGATTGATAAACAATGCAGCGTCAGATTATCGTGTTTGTACCTCTGTTAATTAGCGGTAACAGCTTATGCTGTATTGTGTAATATGTGTTGTTAATTTAAAGTAATTATTTTATGTGCTTGATTCGATTAAATAAGCCGGTCGGCCGTTACGCAAATTTATTATCTTTGCCGAGGTAGGCTAGAGCAAAATAAAATTTAAATGTTTTAAGTAATCAGATATTATAAGTATGGAATAGTTCTGGTGAAAAGATGAAATTTAAAACGGATATTCTATCAAGCATTTTTTTGTTTGCTTTCGTTTTTTCATATTTGTCACATGTTTTCGCGATCGTGATTTTCGGACTTTTTTTATCCTTTCTTACAAGATTTTCTAGTACAATTGAAATAAAAAGCCAACAAAAGTATGCATTTAATAATAATATGATGACTATTGCAAAAGCAACTCTTATTTTAAAGCATTTTTTGTGAATAAAAGCATGTGACCTTTAAATATTCAATGATTTGAGCATTTCAACTCTCCCCACCCACCTTGTTACAATGATAAGTGAACATTAGTGCAAGTCCATCTATTGCTAAGTAACAGTGTGTACAGTTGCTAAAAGTTGCAAGAATATGTAATAAAAACATAGTTTAAAGTGTTTATTATGTATAACTGTAAATTCCCCCGAGTGAAAAAATCCCCCAAAACTGCTCGTCGCACGCTATTTTCTTCCCCCAATGACAGGCTGGGGCCTCTTCCCCCCAGTCGTAAAAATACCCCCTGAATTGTGAAAAAAGTTTAACGTTTAAACTGTCCATAAAATTGCATACACTAGGTGAAATAACTAGTTCACCTTTAGGGATTTATAAAATCAGAAAGAGTTAACACCATTCTTATTGTGAACGATAACAAACCTGTTTGTTTAGAGAAGAATGCCATCATGCCATCAGCTTTCTTGTTGCCTGCTTTACCTCCAGTCTGAAATGTTTGTTATACAATGTAATTTTTGTGGGTTAAAAGGGGATGGGGAGAACGGGACAGTAAAGTCAGATAGCTTTTAAATGATGAAGGCTTACCCTAGTTGCCCCTCTGGACATTATTTCAGGAATGCACAGGCTCCCAAGTCGGACCAAAAACATTCCCATATGGAATGAATTATCAAAATTTTGCTTCAGTTCACTTGGCTTTATGACAGCCTCTGTTCTATTCCATAGATCTATCTTGCAACTACTGCAAAGACATTAATATTCTTGGGGTACTTTTATTTTGTGGACTGGACTTTATTTTGTGGACTGATGCAACCAAGAAATTAGATCCCAAACAAAACAAGTCCCATTAGTTTTATCTCCAAAAATGAAAATTCGCAAATTCAGATCTCCACAAATATACCCATTTTGGCAAAAATCATGCAATTTCATCCCTACAAAATTAAATGATTTCAAAGTATGCTGAAACTGATGGGAAAGTATACAAACAAGCTTACCTTTGCTGTGGTCTTTGGCTCTTCCTTTACCTGTGGTTTATCGTCTGTTTTACTACCTTTTTTTCCAGCATCAGATTTAGCAAACATACTGGCAATGGCCGACTGGGGTTGCTTCTTTCCTGCTGCTTTTGATGAAGTACTGCCATTGGCGACAGTTGTTTTCTGAAATAGAAACTAACTGTAAATTTATCAAACAAATATAAAATCTCTAAAGTAAACAAGCAAACATCTTTTTTAAAAATTACAAACAACCCAAAGGGCACACTGTAGCATAGGCTGGCTGTATGACAATCTTAAACCCTCATAGTCCATAGTATGAAAAATCATATATTTAGTAAAAGAGCCATAAACTGCTTCAAACGTCTTTTAATTACAATATGTACAAAATTTCTGCTGGATATCATAATAAAATATAACCTTTATGATTTGAGCCTGGAGTGTGACTTTACTATTTTAGATAAAGCAGTGAGTTTAATAGCTTGGTACCCTGGTGGTAGAGCAGTTCCAATAATAGGAAGTCATTGGTTTGCTTCCTGGCAGTGTGGTACTAAGGACGTGAAAGGGTACTAGTAGTTCCCTTTCTTAGTGCTCAGCATTAAAAGTGTAACTGACCACTTTTCCTGTGGTGATGGCAATCATCAGGAATGAGAGGTCAAGAGTGATAACTTATAGTTGCAGAACTTGTTTCAATGACATTCAAAAACTATTTTTTCCAGTTATGAAGATTTATGGTTCACTGACCGCAGTTATAGAATTTGTCTCACAACTGACGTTCAATAGAATTAGAAATAAAATTACCTTTTCTGGTTCTGAAGATGTATAGTTAACTGACAGTAGGTTCATATCATCCTCTGATCTTAATTCTGCTCTCTCACACTGTATACTGCTAAATCTGAAATAACAGATCATAATTTTATTTCATGCTTCAACAGTTCCCTGAATTTAAGAACAAGAACCTCCTTGCCGGTGACAACACTAGTCTGTAAGTCCTTGCTGTAAAGTTAATACCATTATATGCAAAAAATTATGGCTCCTAGCCATCTTACTCGATGATTAATGACAAAACAAGAGCTGTCAGAGGACAGCAACGCGCGAATATTAAACAGCCTTGTCAACTGAATGAAAACAACCGTCAAACAAGAGTGCCAGAATGTCACAATATACGCCCGTCACAGCAAATTTCTTTACTCTAGCACCTGTATTTGCAGATGTAATTTTAATTTTGTGGTTGTTTAGTAATCATTGTAATTCTTTTGTTTTTCTAAGTCCACAAAAAAACTCCTTACCAGGTAGAGATACCTTAAAATACACCTAAAATTAGAAAGTAACAACTATGTTGTACCACAGAAAAGTGGTCTTGGTTTTTCCGTACGGTCAATTATAGAAAAGTTACAATACAAGTTATTTATAGTAACAACTAAGGGAAGTTAATCTTTAAAAAAAAAAAAAAAAAAAAAAAAAAAAAAAAATACAAAAAAAAAAAAATTGTAAGTCCACACAAAAATCCTTACCAGGTAGAGACTGGTCAAAATACACCTCAAAATTGGATGTAACATGCATGTTGTACCACAGAAAAATGGTCTCGATTTTTCCCTACGTCTAGTAATGAAAAAGTTACAATATAAGCTATTTTTAGTAACAACAAAGGGAAGCAATTCTAAAGAAGGGAATTGCGCATGACACTTCGTCTCATGATGGTGTATAATTGTGCCAAGTTACATCAAAATCCCTCTATGCATGAAGAAGAAATGCTTCGGACAGTCATTCTTGTATCTGACCTTTGGCCTCTAAGTGTGACCTTGACCTTAGACCTAGGGACCTGGTTCTTGCGCATGACACTGCGTCTTGCGGTGGTGAACATTTGTGCCAAGTTATATCAAAATCCCTCCAAGCATGAAGAAGAAATGCTCCGGACAAAGTTTTCATTCTTGTATCCTTTGACCTCTAAGTGTGACCTTGACCTTAGACCTAGGGACCTGGTTCTTGCGCATGACACTCCGTCTCATGATGATGAACAATTGTGCCAACTTTCATCAAAATCCCTCTATGCATGAAGAAGATATGCTCCGGACAAAGTTTTCATTCTTGTATCCTTTAACCTCTAAGTGTGACCTTGACCTTAGACCCAGGGACCTGGTTCTTGCGCATGACACTCCGTCTCATGATGATAAACAATTGTGCCAACTTTCATCAAAATCCCCCTATGCATGAAGAAGATATGCTCCGGACAAAGTCATACTTGAATTTGACCTTTGACCTCTAAGTGTGACCTTGACCTTAGACCTAGGGACCTGGTTCTTGCGCATGACACTCCGTCTCATGATGGTGAACAACTGTGCCAAGTTTCATCAAAATCCCTCCATGCATGTAGAAGATATGCTCCGGACAAGGTCTGTGGACGCCGCCCGCCCGCCCATCCGCCCGCCAGGGGCGTTCCCATAATACGTCCCGTTTTTCAAACGGGCGTATAAAAAGGGGCATAATTTTGTAAAAATGCAAAACAGGGTTATTGAACCAGCAGAGTGCTTATCAGCTCATGACAGTGAACAAGTGTGTGAAGTTTCAATCCATTCCAATTAGTAGGTACTGAGATACCAGCTTACATATAAGAATTTAACCAAAAACTGCTAAATTGAAAAAGGAGCATAATTTTGTAAAATGCACAGTAGAGTTATTGAACCTTTGCACTGCATGTCACATCATGACAGTGAATAAGTGTGTGAAGTTTCAATTCTTTCCCATTAATGGATACTGAGATACCAGCTTACATACAAAAACTTAACCAAAAATTTCTAAGTTGAAAAAGGGGCAAAATTTTGAAACAAGAGGACCATGATGGTCCTGAATCGCTCACCTATCCCCACATGACCCAGTGTTGAACTGAGTATGACGTCGTTATTTCTATTATTTGACATAGTGACCTAGTTTCTGAGCACATGTGACCTAGATATCATCAAGATAAAAAATTCTGACCAATTTTCATGAAGATCCATTGAAAAATATGGCCTCTAGAGAGGTCACAAGCTTTTTCTATTATTTGACCTAATGACCTAGTTTTTGAAGGCACGTGACCCACTTTTAAACTTGACCTAGATATCATCAAGGTGAACATTCTCACCAATTTTCATGAAGATCTCGTGAAAAATATGGCCTGTAGAGAGGTCACAAGGTTTTTCTATTTTTCGACCTACGACCTAGTTTTGACCGCACATGACCCAGTAACGAACCTGACCCAGATATCATCAAGCTGAACATTCTCACCAGTTTCATGAAGATCCATTTAGAAATATGGCCTCTAGAGAGGGCACAAAAATTTTTTTATTTTTAGACCTACTGAACCCAGTTTTTGACCCCACATGACCCCCGTTTCGAACCTGACCTAGATATCATCAAGGTGAACTCTGACCAATATCATGAAGATCTCATGAAAAATAGGCCTCTAGAGAGGTCACAAGGTTTTTCTATTTTTAGATCTACTGACCCAGTTTTAAAACCCCACATGCCCAGTTTCGAACTTGATCTAGATATCACAAGGTAAACATTTCTGACCAATTTTCCTGAAGATCCATTGAAAAATAAAGGCCTCTAGAGAGGTCACAAGGTTTTTCTATTTTTAGACCTACTGACCTAGTTTTGACCGCACGTGACCCCGTTCGAACTTGACCTAGAATCATCAAGGTGAACATTTTGACCAATTTTCATGCAGATCCATTGAGAAATATGGCCTCTAAGAGGTCACAAGCTTTTTCTATTTTTAGACCTACTGACCTAGTTTTTGATCCAACATGACCCAGTATCGAACCTGACCTAGATATCATCAAGGTGAACATTATGACCAATATTCATGAAGATCTCATGAAAAATTTGGCCTCTAGAGAGGTCACAAGGTTTTTCTATTTTTAGATCTACTGACCTAGTTTTTACCCCCACGTGACCCAGTTTTGAACTTGACCTAGATATCATCAAGGTGAACATTCTGACCAATTTTCATGAAGATCCATTGAGAAATATGGCCTCTAGAGAGGTCAAAAGGTTTTTCTATTTTTAGACCTAATGACCTAGTTTTTGACCCCACATGACCCAGTTTCGAACTTGACCTAGATATCATCAAGGTGAACATTCTCACCAATTTTCATGAAGATCTCATGAAAAATATGGCCTCTAGAGAGGTCACAAGGTTTTTCTATTTTTAGACCTACTGACCTAGTTTTTGACCCCACGTGACCCAGTTTCGAACTTGACCTAGATATCATCAAGGTCAACATTCTGACCAATTTTCATGAAGATCTTGTGAAATATATGGCCTCTAGAGAGGTCACAAGGTTTTTCTATTTTTAGACCTACTGACCTAGTTTTTGATGGCACGTGACCCAGTTTCGAACTTGACCTAGATATCATCAAGGTGAACATTCTGACCAACTTTCATAAAGATCCCAAGAAAAATGTGACCTCTAGAGTGGTCACAAGCAAAAGTTTACGGACGCACGCACGCAGGCACGCACGCACGGACGGACAACGGACGCCGCACGATCACAAAAGCTCACCTTGACACTTTGTGACAGGTGAGCTAAAAAGCAAAATAGAGTTACAGAACCTGTGCAATATAAGTCAGTTTATCACAGTGAACAAGTGTGTGAAGTTTCAATCCATTCCCACTAGTGGTTACTGAGATACCAGCTTACATACAAAAACTTAAACAAAAATTTCTAAGTTGAAAAAGGGGCATAATTTTGAAAAAGAAATGCAAAGTAGTGTTATGGGACTTGCTTAGAGCATGTCACATCATGACAGTGAACAACTGTGTGAAGTTTCAATCCATTGCCATAAGTGAGTACTGAGATACCAGCTTACATACAAAACCTTAACCAAAAATTTCTAAGTTGAAAAAGGGGCAAAATTTTGAAAAAAAGCAAAATAGAGTTACAGAACCTGTGCAATGTAAGTCAGTTTATCACAGTGAACAAGTGTGTGAAGTTTCAATCCATTCCCATTAGTGGTTACTGAGATACCAGCTTACATACAAAATCTTAACCATGATTTGAACAAATTTGGTAGAGGTCCACTAGGCAATGCTTCACACCAATTATCTAAGCTCTAGGGCTTCTGGTTTTTGAGAAGAGCATTTTTAAAGTTTTTCCTTTCGGTTGCCATGGCAACCAGTTTTGCATGGAATTCAATTCTTTGAACAATTTTTGTAGAGCTTCACCCAAGGAACATTCCTGTGAAGTTTGGATGAAATTGGTCTAACAGTTTATGAGGAGATGTCGTTTAAAGTAAAAGTTTATGGACGCCGGATGACGGACGGTGAGTGATCACAATAGCTCACCCTGAGCCTTTGGCTAAGGTTAGCTAAAAACTTAACCAAATCGGGACGCCGACGCGGACGCAGGGGCGAGTCCAACAGCTCTACTATTCTATGAATAGATGAGCTTAAAATGTGTAGTTTCAGAACTATAGTATTCAAGAAAAGTAGACCTAAACAAAACATAGGCCATAATTCAGACAAACTGCAAGTGAAGGTTATGGTTCTTGGCTACTTATGTCAGTGATGATAATAAATAAGTGAGCAAAGTTTCACAGCTTTAGCTATTTAAACTTTTTAGAGAAAGTGAATCAAAATAAAAATCTCAAAACTGACTCCAATGATCAAGTGCCAACTATATTTCGTAGATTTTTTTTAAAAAATCAGATGTGTTTAAGTGCTGGATTTTAATTTTGGGGGCAGGGGCATCAGCGGTATTTGTACATGGCATCCATGCTCCTTAACATTGTAAAATGTCGGACCTGAAGTTTCTTTGAAATAATTTTCGAAGTCAGTCAAGCAGTTTTGACGAGAAAATTTATCGTACTTTACACTAAAGCTTTATAATGAAAATCTGCCACACCCAAAAGTGCCAATGTTTTTTAACAAAACCAAGGATACGAACAAATTTGATAGAGAGCCAACCATGTAACAGTTGTGGTTTTAACATAATTATATAATGATACTTGAAAGTTGATTGTTAATTAATTATGCATTCCAGGGTGTATCAGTATGCAACATAGAAACATATTTGCACTTATGAAAGTCAAGTAAAACAAGTGACCCCCAAGCCTTGGACCAATTTTAACCAAAGGAGCATAATGTGAAAAAAAACTCTAGGTCTTGCAGCTTCATACAAGATGATATGTGCAATATTGACAGACAACCACTACACAATGTTACAAATTAAGTAACATGTTGAACACTTAAGCTCAGGGCATAATGCTATAAAACAAGATTTTCTTGTTTTTTTTACCTATGAACGTCCATGATATACACATGTCTAAGGGCAGTGCCAAAGATGCCAAATATCAAAGCTCATGGCAATATTGTTTTATACAAGAAGTCTTTTTGAAGTTTTCTCATATGTCCTTGCAAACAAGCGAACCACGAGTGGTACAATTTTTACCCTTGGGCATTATTTAAACAACTTTGGCAGGGGACTGTTAGATAACACTACATACTAAATATCTCAGCTCTGACCCTTTCTGTTTTGCAGCAGATTTTTAAAACCTTTTTTCAATTGCCATGGCAACCACTGTTCTGCATGCAATAAATTCTCTGAGCAACTTTGGTATAGGACCATACATGAAACAACCAGGACAGCCTTCATCAGCTTCCAATAAATGATTTACAGTGGTGTTGCTGGATGAAAACTGTCATCAGTCAACGTATATACAACAGGCTGTTGGTGGCCACAATAACCTACCCATGGCACTTTATGCCCAGGATAGAGCTAAAAACCTGTACCACAGGTGACGGTTAAGACTTTTCGGGACTTGATCCTATGATATCACCGACAAACATCTGAGACTGTTGCTATTCTTACTGATATACAAAGCAAAACTTGGTATACACACTTGTTGGAGTCAAACACATTCTCCTTAAATTTGGCAAAGTCTGTCATATACAAGGCATTGGAATCCTGCAAGACAATGAAAATCAAATGACACAGTCATACATGTATATATAACAAATAAAAATGTATTAACAGGGATTTCTCTCTGAAAGCGGCTCATCATGAAGCCTTTGTGTTTGGCTTTGGAAGTCATTTTCAATTTTTTTTTTTAATCACCTTTTTCAACTGTATTTCAGTCATGTAACTGCGGGCAGTTAACCTAACCAGTGTTCAAGGATTCTTTACCACTACAAACCTGTTCTCCGCAAGTAACTGCCAACTTCACCACATGAATCATCAGAGGTGGAGGACAAATGATTTCAGGCACAATGTCTTCTATGAAATTGTCACAGAGAACATATACCCTGCCCAGGGATCCGACTTGCGACACAGTGATCTGTAGACCAAAATTCTCCCTACTGAGCTATGCGGGCGGGCTTATGAACTTTCTTGAAAGGGGGAAAGGAAAATTAATGTAAACAGACAACGAGAGGCCGAACATTGTGTTTATACGCTATCAAGGCCATGACTTTATTATAGATTTAAGAATCTCAAGGATGGTTCAATTACTTCATTATAACAACAAACATATTTTATGCCATAAAATTAGAGGCTTCCATATAATGTCACAACATGCCTTCAGTCGTCAGACGGCATGATGGACTATTGCCCTAATCACTTATTTCATACAATCTTGTTTTTTTTCAATAAAAATGATTGTCAACTGCATTTTCAATTGCAATGAGCTTAATGTAACCATGTCGAAATGCTGAATAATGATTATTTCTTCAAACAGTATATAATTAATAATATTTTGCAATACTTTTAGGAAGGATTTATTTGTAACATGTAACAGAGTAAGGAAACAAGAGCTGTCTCCATAGGATGACCCCTGCCCCAGATGGCACTTTGAATGAATAGTTATAGCCGATGTTAGAGTTTAGGACGTTTGACCTACAGACCTGGGTCTTGCGCGCGACACGTGTTTTACTGTGCCACACATTCATGCGTAGTTATTTTAAAATCCATGCATGAATGACAAAGATATGGACCGGACACGCCCATCAATGCACTATCATGAAATATGACCTTTAACGTCTAAATGTGACCTTGACCTTTGAGCTACAGACCTGGGTCTTGCACGCCACATGTCGTCTTACTGTGCCACACATTCATGCATAGTTACTTGAAAATCCATCCATGGATGACAAAGATATGGACCGAACACGCCCAACTATCATGAAAAATGACCTTTAACGTCTAAGTGTGACCTTGACCTTTAAGCTACGGACCTGGGTCTTGCGCGCGACACGTCGTCTTACTGTGGTACACATTCATGCCAAGTTATTTGAAAATCCATCCATCGATGACAAAGATATGGACCGGACACGCCCAACTATCATGAAAAATGACCTTTAACGTCTAAGTGTGACCTTGACCTTTGAGCTACGGACCTGGGTCTTGCGCGCCACACGTCGTCTTATTGTGGTACACATTCATGCCCAGTTATTTGAAAATCCATCCATCGATGACAAAGATATGGACCGGACACGCCCAACTATCATGAAAAATGACCTTTAACGTCTAAGTGTGACCTTGACCTTTGAGCAACGGACCTGGGTCTTGCGCGCGACACGTCGTCTTACTGTGGTACACATTCATGCCCAGTTATTTGAAAATCCATCCATCGATGACAAAGATATGGACCGGACACGAAAATTGTGGACAGACCGACAGACTGACAGACCGACAGACAGACGGTTCAAAAACTATATGCCTCCCTTCGGGGGCATAAAAACACCTATTCCCTACCAAGGCTCGAGCTGAATATAGGCTCCCAAAAACATAAGTGGATGCCAGCATGTGACATTTACTTATAGCTTATGGTTAAATTCTATCTGATGCTCAAAAGCTACTTGTTTACTATGTTTGGGGCCCTTTCCCTTCACAAGAGTGTTAAATATATCAACTGTTACTAAGCCTCCATAAACCCAGTATGAAGCTCTGTTTTCTATCAATTCCAAAGTAACAACCCAAACAGTAAGTTCTAGTTTCCCACATTGCGAGTTTTTCTAATGTTTACAAAAACTGAACTAAGCCATTTAAACATCTTACCTTCAATTTAGATTTCTGCACACTGTATACATGGCAGCTGGTCAGTATAGCCAATGTTGTCTTACACACCTCTAGTTTCTCCTCGGGCACAACCGTACACTTAAACATCTAAAACAGACAACAAATATAAATCAAAACAAATCATGCAAAACTGTTGAGATAAATAACATCTAAATCAACATTATCTAAATCTTCAAAATCAACAAGTGAAAACAACCACTGCCATTGAGAAATTTTCTCAGCATTTTTCAAAGCAAAGGATGAGTGCTTTTAGACATCTTTAGATGTTCATTTAGCGACACAGTAAAACGTAATCCAAGGGTTTCGAGCAAACTGAACATAGAAAATATAAAGTTTTAAACCGCCACAGACCACACGGATTGCTAAAGTGAGTTTGGGTGCTCAAGCTATTATTGGTCAAGAGTGCAGAGAATATTCTTGTGTGCTTGTGTTTTTAATTCTTTTTTATTTTTGCTTATGTAGTCTTTACTACACCATGTAAACGACTTCTTACATTTTTTAGGGGTTTTTTTGTCAAAATAGGGAAAACTGGAGAATGACCCCATTTACAGTCAGTTTATGAAAGGAACAAGAGCTGTCTCCATAGGATGACACATGCCCCCGATGGCACTTTGAATGAATAGTTATGGCCGATGCTAGAGTTTAGGACCTTTGAGCTACGAACCTGGGTCTTGCTCGCGACATGTCGTCTTACTGTGCCACACATTCATGCGTAGTTATTTTAAAATCCATGCATGAATGACAAAGATATGGACCGGACATGCCCATCATTGCACTATCATGAAATATGACCTTTAACGTCTAAGTGTGACCTTGACTTTTGAGCTACGGACCTGGGTCTTGCGCACGACACGTCGTCTTACTGTGGTACACATTCATGCCCAATAATTTTAAAATCCATGCATGAATGACAAAGATATGGACCGGACACGCCAATCAATGCACTATCATGAAATATGACCTTTAACGTCTAAGTGTGACCTTGACCTTTGAGCTACAGACCTGGGTCTTGCGCGCGACATGTCGTCTTACTGTGCCACACATTTATGCGTAGTTACTTGAAAATCCATCCATGGATGACAAAGATATGGACCGGTAACGCCCATCAATGCACTATCATGAAAAATGACCATTAACGTCTATGACCTTGACCTTTGAGCTACGGACCTGCGTCTTGCGCGCGACACATCGTCTTACTGTGGTACACATTCATGCCAAGTTATTTGAAAATCCATCCATGGATGACAAATATATGGACCGGACACGAAAATTGCGGACAGACAGACAGACGGTTCAAAAACTATATGCCTCCCTTCAGGGGCATAAAAAGATCCTTGAAATATAAATATTTTGTTTGTATTTAAGCTTGTTTGCAGTTGCCACCAGTAACAAAACTGGTAGTAATTCTAGTTGGAGGACAGTGGAAGATAAAGGAGACGCACTCCTGAAGCTTCCCTGGTACTTAAACATGCCAGATAACAAGACGGCCAAGATGGCCCTAGGTCGCTCACCTAAGAAGCACTCTATAACAGTGTAAAACATGTTTGACCTAGTGATTTCATGGAAACAAATATTCTGACCAATTTTCATTAAGATTGGACCAAAAATTTGGTCTCTTGCGATAAAACAAGCATTTTCTTAGATAAGACCTAGTTTTTGACCCTAGATGACCCATGTTCAAACTCGACCTAGATTTTATCAAGGCAATCATTCTGACCAAAATTCATGAAGATCAATTGAAAAATACAGCCTCTATCACATACACAAGTTTTTTCTTTGATTTGACCAAGTGACCTAGTTTTTGACCTCAGATGACCCATATTCAAATTCGACCTAGATTTCATTAAGGCAATCATCCTGACCAAATTTCATAAAAATCAATTGAAAAAAACAAGTCTCTATCGCATACACAAGATTTTTCTTTAATTTGACCTGGTGACCTAGTTTTTGACCTCAGATAATCCATATTATAAATCGACCTAGATTTCATCAAGGCAATCACTCTGACCAAATTTCATGAAGATCAATTGAAAAATACATCCTCTATTGCATACACAATGTTTTTCTTCGATTTGACCTAGTGACCTAGTTTTTTACCCCAGATGACCCATTTTCAAACTCGGCCTAGATTTTATCAAGGTTATCATTCTGGCTAAATTTCATGAAGATCAGTTGAAAAATACAGCCTTTATTGCATACACAAGGTTTTTCTTTGATTTGACCTAGTGACCTAGTTTTTGACCCGAGATGACCCATTTTCTAACTTTGTCTAAATTTCATCAAGGTAATCATTCTGACCAAAATTCATGAAGATCAATTGAAAAATACATTCTCTATCGCATACACAAGGTTTTTCCTTGATTTGACCTAGTGAGCTAGGTTTTGCCCCGAGATGACCCATTTTCAAACTCGGCCTAGATTTCATCAAGGTTATCATTCTGACCAAAATTCATGAAGATCAATTGAAAAATACCGCCTCTATCGCATACACAAAGTTCTTCTTTGATTTGACCTAGTGACCTAGTTTTTGACCCGAGATGACCCATTTTCGAACTCGCCCTAGATTTCATCAAGGTAATCATTCTGACCATAATTCATGAATATCAATTGAAAAATACAGCCTCTATCGCATACACAATGTTTTTCCTTGATTTGACCTAGTGACCTAGTTTTTGATCCCAGATGACTTATTTTCGAAATCGGCCTAGATTTTATCAAGGTAATCATTCTGACCAAATTTCATGAAAATCAGTTGAAAAATACAGCCTCTATCGCATACACAAGGTTTTTCCTTGATTTGACCTAGTGACCTAGTTTTTGACCCCAGATGACCCATTTTCAAACTCGGCCTAGATTTCATCAAGATAATCATTCTGACCAAATTTCATGAAGATCAGTTGAAAAATACAGCCTCTATTGCATACACAAGCTAAATGTTGACGGACGACAGACAGACGACAGACGGACGACAGACAGACGACAGACGATGGACGCCGGACATCGAGCGTTCAGAAAAACTCACCTGAGCAGGTGAGCTAAAAAACAAACATTAATTTCAGACAGATACAACATGCACAATTCTTGGCTTAGATTTCATCAAGGTTATCATTCTGACCAATATTCATGAAGATTAATTGAAAAATACTGCCTCTAACGCATACACAAGGTTTTTCTTTGATTCGACCTAGTGACCTAGTTTTTGACCTGAGATGACCCATTATCGAACTTGGCCTAGATTTCATCAAGGCAATCATTCTGACCAATATTCATAAAGATCAATTGAAAAATACAGCCTCTATCGCATACACAAGGTTTTTCCTTGATTTGACCTAGTGACCTAGGTTTTGACCCGAGATGACCCATTTTCAAACTCGGCCTAGATTTCATCAAGGTTATCATTCTGACCAATATTCATGAAGATTAATTGAAAAATACAGCCTCTATCGCATACACAAGATAAATGTTGACAGACAGACAGACGATGGACGCCGGACATCGAGCGATCAGAAAAACTCACCTCAGCATTGCTCAGGTGAGCTAAAAAGCACACTTTTAACTCTTATCTGAATGAAAGTAATCCTAGTTGAAGGAAGGTGGGACTATATCTTCCTTCCATAGTAAAAACTATGTAACCACCAGATCACAGTGTCCACCCATATATAATGATTTTTACCTCCATATCTAGACACTCCAGTCTTCCTGCAACTCGAGTTCTTTAATGGTGAGGAGAAAGCCTGGACACTTACCTGTTCACCACGGTGAGGAGAAAGCCTGGACGCTTACCTGCTCACCAAGGTGAGGAGAAAGCCAGGATGCTTACCTGTTCACCACGGAGAGGAGAAAGCCTGGACACTTGCCTGTTCACCACGGTGAGAAAGCCTGGACACTTACCTGTTCACCACGGTGAGGAGAAAGCCAGGACGCTTACCTAATCACCACGGTGAGGAGAAAGCCTGAACATTTACCTGTTCACCACAGTGAGAAAGCCTGGACACTTACCTGTTCACCATGGTGAGAAAGCCTGTACACTTACCTGTTCACCACGGTGAGGAGGAAGCCTGGACACTTACCTGTTCACCATGTGAGAAAGCCTGGACACTTACCTGTTCACCAGTGAGGAGAAAGCCTGGACACTTACCTGTTCACCACTAGAGAAGAGCCTGGACACTTTCGTGTTCACCATGGTGAGAAAGCCTGGACACTTACCTGTTCACCACGGTGAGGAGGAAGCCTGGACACTTACCTGTTCACCATGTGAGAAAGCCTGGACACTTACCTGTTCACCACATGAGAAGAAAGCATGGACACTTACCTGTTCACCACTGGCATCAGGTTTTGTCAGTCCAGAAACAAAATAAGTAACATTTAATCCATCTGCCCCCTTCTCATTTCTCTCAGTATCAATGTACTTATACAGCATCCTGCAAATAACATGTCACTGTGTAGTGTAACAGAAATAGTACAAATATTATTGGATTAGTATACAACAGTAGAACAATTAACAGTATACAAATTAACAGTATAACAATTATATAATAATATAACAAAAGTACATGTCATTCATAATTAATTCATCAAAACTACTAAACAGTTCAAAATCTTCAAATTATATCAATAAAACATGGAATTTTAAAACTTTTACATGGTAAATGGCATTTATGAAGTTTTTTTTCATGTCAGACTTTGTGGTAAATCAGTTATTCAAAGAGTATGTTCGTTTAATTAAAGGCACTGACCTCCAGATTTTGGCTTAACAATTTTTTTCTTTCATACTGAAGTTTGGTCATATTATGTGAGTTTAATTATGTTTCTAAATTATTTTAAAAATGCCAAATCAAGAAAAAAAGATGACCGCATCAGAAATGAACCCGGACCATCACAGCAATAAAGAAGTTTTACGCTGTCACTACTAATAGCGCTATCGAGGATTTTGTGTTCAGTGCTGTCCAAAGAACTTATTTTCATTCTATCTTTCAGAGTCATATACATTCTATCAATCTATGCCAAACTATGGGAAGTCAACATGTTGAAAATTTCACCCGAGCTTTTAGTGAGTAGCTTCAAGCACTGTCAAAATACACCAGTTAGTAGTAACGGATAATTTTCTGTATAAGAATTGTTAAGAAGCTTAAAATGACACAAACAATATATTTTAGATACATGATTGTGTTTTTAACCTTTCAGCCAGCTGGTGGCAGGTGATTCTGCCTTTGCGACCAGTGCATCTGTGCAGGCTGATCATGGTCTGCATTGTCTGCTATACAGTCTGTAAATTTTCAGTGAACACCCTTCAAATAATAAATGTTACTGCCCATATTGAAGAAGGAAGTGTCTAGGGGTACGGATCCGTACCTCTAGAATCTGATTCCAGAGGTACGGATCCGTACCTCTAGACAAGCCTGTTAGGGCTTTTCTAGGGGTACGGACCTCCGCTTTTCTAGAAATTAAGGGTCATTTACATTTCAAATTTTGTTGAAAATGAAATAACAAATAACATTTCATCAGAATTCACCTTAAACTTGAATCTAAATGGTTTACAGATAACAACATTCATCCGATTTGTTACATTTTCTTTCGGAACGTAAATAACCGAGGAACACCAAATAAATCACGAAGTTTCGAACTGGCAGAAAAAAAAAGATATAAAGATTAAACAAAATAATTTTAAGTATGTTGGGGGGAAACTATTTTTAATTGATAATTAGCCCTTAGTGTATTTACGTTTTTCACACATTTGGTAGCCGTTACGAGATACATGGGACGTTTCCACAAACAGTTTCTTTTACTTAATGTCGCTTAATAATTATGATTGATCATTAAAGTTCCGTGCCGATTATCATTATACAAAAATGTACATTGTTAAATAACAAAATAGATTGGTGCATATTATTATGCCTAATTTATTTATTTATTTATTTATTTATTTATTTATTTATTTGCTGAATTTCAAATAGAATTCATTTAAGGGATAGATTCATTCATTAATCTAGCTGTTATCAACAGCTTATTTGACAACAAACTAATTTCTATCGGCACAGAACAGTGTATTCATTTGGAGTTCCTCGGTTATTTAGGTTTTGAAAGAGAAGGTAAACAATCACAAGAACGCTGGTATCTGTAAACCAATTAGATCCAAGTTTTAAGTGAAGACTGGTTAAGACTTTGTTGTTATTTCATTTTCAACAAAATTTAAGATATAAATAACCCTAAATCTCTAGAAAAAGGAGGTCCGTACCCCTAGAAAACCCCTAACAGGCTTGTCTAGAGGTACGGATCCGTACCTTTAGAATCAGATTCTAGAGGTACGGGTCCGTACCCCTAGACACTTCCATTGAAGAATGGACAAGTCCATTTCAGAAATTTAGCAGGGTAAATGTTAAGACTTCTGATCAATCAGATCCACTTACTGTTTAGCTGTATTACAATGCACTTGTAATGTTTGACTAAGCCATTTGTAAGTTACCTGAAACAGATAAGAGGTAACATGTTAACCAAAATCAACACAAAGATGTACCTTTATTTTGCTTTGTTTTTGTTGGATTTAACGTCACACTCACACAATTATAATTCATATGGAGACTTTCCAGCTTTAATGGTAGAGGGAAACCCCAGGTGCTCCTCTATGCATTATTTCATCATTGGTGGGCACCTGGGTAATATTTACAATTTCTGATATTTCTTTCTTCAAAATACTATTTATATAATTTTAAACAGTGTTCGAAATTCGCGGTAGTCCGACAGCCCGTGGCAACCAAATTTCAGCTTGGGTTACCGATTTTCCGCAGATACAAGCCCGACCGGGCAACTGCTTTTTTCCTAATGTGTTAAAAACAAAATGTTAAATAAACGCGAATGGCATCGTAATTTCATAACTCTCCATTAAGGTAGTTCTGCACGTTTGGATCGAAATTATTTCTACAATGTAGAATTTGATTAAACACTGATTTTTCAAAACTTCAGAATATACCTAGAAAATTAAGCAAATAAAAAAGATAGGGTCGCGTGCTTGATTTTTTGCTAGACTGATTTGAAAAACAGGGACCTCACGCAATATTTCATAATGAGAGCCTATGGGAAAATCATAACTTTCTTAACATTTTCGCGAATAGAAATTTTTCTATAATGTAGGTTTTGATGAAACTTCTCACAGTTGTAAATGAAGACACGGCCTATAATTTGATGAAATAAAATATATAGGTCCGTGTGCTTATTTTTGAGATATTTGACAATGATTAAAGTAAAACCGGACATTTCACGCTAAATTTAAGACGTTATTATGAATTATTTAACATGTGATATGTTTTAATCTCATAATTTGACTTTACAATATAGCAACAGTGCCATTGTAATAAGTTTACTCACAGGTTACAATTAATTCATAAAATGATTTTCTGTTCCGTACGCCGAATCCAGTCTTTATTCTACGTTTTCTGGAAAAATGGCGTCACGCCATCACTTCCGGTTTATCAAACGTGCAGAACTACCTTAATAAACGCTTACTCATCACGCATCGTCCAGGTTGATGAACGCTTATTGAATTAGTGACGCATCATCTAGATTGAGGAATGCTTATTGAATAACTGAAACTGTATGAGCGTACTCGATTGGGTGGTCAGAATCGTGAGGGTACCGAATTCAAACTATTCCTTAAGTTCTTCCAAATGGGTGATTTAGATTAGTTAGAACAAAATCATGCATAAAAAACTTCCACAAATGCAAACCAATGCCGCTCACATTACCTGTTGGAATTAAGACGGTCGGAAGACTGTTCCAATTCATTTGATTCCTGTTCTTATTCTAGGAATCACCAATCGAGCATGCCCTAAGAAACAATAAACAATATGGCGGACTTCTTCAACTTAAAGTATTTTGACGGAGCGAAACCGGGTATAAAACGGAAGTCAGTCAAAGACATAGATTTGTGGAGTGATATGTCCGATGATGGGGACTCCAATGATGATGACATGGAGTATTCTGAGTCTGCCATTGACGGACTTCTTTCTTCGTATAGCCGTGAATAAACTGTTTGAAAACATGGCAAACATATGGTTTTTTTTTCCTTCAAGCATACACAGATGTTGGTAAAACAAAATATTTTATGGTGTTAAAGTTTGGGCTGAGTGTATATCAAAATCCCCTCCATTGAAAAATGACTGGGTGTTACAAAATCCCCTTCATACTTTTGCAGGGGGTATCATAATCCCCTCTGTGATTTTCATTTTAGACATATAGATATCAGTGCTCTAAATTATATTATGTTTCCTAAAGGCATTGTATTTACATGCTTTATGCAATAGTCTATTGAATAGACTTTGAAGTTGTATATAGTTGTATTTGAACTTGATGAAATAAGTAATCAAAGGCCTGAATGGCCTGAGTCGGCTAATGATTGATGTACTGACAGTATAGTCTACCAGTTTCAGTTTGTTTTTAGTTTTTTTCTTAAAATTTCATAACACAGCTCGATACGATTACACTTTTCTCCAGTTTGAACAATATATTTTACAAATTGTGATGATACGAAGACATTTAGCAGCAATTGGCAGTATCTGACATTGAAGTTTACGGTTAAATTACCTCTAATTTAAATCTTTTCATAAAAAAGTTGTTTCGTTTCGCCAAACATAGACGATCTATTTTCGATTTCAAAAACTACAAGAAAATACAATTTAATGTTTCGCCGATTTGTTTATTTCTCAAAAAATAAGAATTAAAATCATTTTTAATATCAGTAGTAACTAAACAAACCAGTAAGAGCTTCTTCTTCCGATAATTTATCTGTTTACTGACTGCAAAATTCAACCCACGCAAAGTTTATAGAAATCATACGATCCGTGTTTACGTTCAATGTGGGAGAATTAAGGCTGATCGGCTATGTTACCTAACGCATCCAAACGATTCAGATTTTGTTTTTAAAAAAGCATTGTGTGCGTTTCTGTAATTTTATATACGTTTTTATATGCTTAGAAATTATTAGACATGCGTATTTGCATTATTTCTATACGTAATTTACGCTAATACGCATCTTATCTGGAGCCCTGCTGGAACTAATTTTTGTCTTTCGTTGGATGTTACCCAAGCTTTGTAAGCCTGCGCAATTCTTAAAATGCACATTTATGCTTAATGAGTTACATTCGAGAATTGCACAATTACAAGTCATAAATATGACAGATTACATCGTATATTGGTCATAGCCAAGGGAATTGACACAACTTAACTTCATTCATGCAGTGAACTGTTTGAAGTTTGAGAAATCTAATGGAACTACATCCCTTCACTGTGTTATTTGGTCCATTTAGAGAATCGTTGGATAGCAAGGACTCGTCAAAAGGCTTTCAGCCTTTAGCCGACTCAAAAATCACAGAGGGGATTATGATACCTCCTGCAAAAGTATAAAGGGGATTTTGTAACACCCTGTCATTTTTCAGGGTAGGGGATTTTGATCAAGGGGATTTTGATTGTCCCATCTGGGCTAGTGAAATTGGTTTCGGGCCAGTAAAATTTCCTATCTGGTAGCCCGAATGGGCTAGTGTATTCAAATCCGAATTTCGTACACTGTATAAAATGAATTTTGTTCGAGTAAAAATAAACTACTATCATCTAATATAGAATGTTTTTCATCTTATACAATTAGCGTGGAGAGTAGTTTCTTTTGACCAGAATAGTGAAAATCGTAAACAAAGTTGTTTTGAAGCTTGAAAATCATCTATACTGGTGTATAATAATACTGGTGTATAATACGCACCCTTGAGTATTAGCGAGACTACTTGGGCTTATCAGGTTACAGCTTAGGGAGAATCATGAATGACAGGGTTTTTTCTAGCTAATTTGGGAACATAGTCTATACCCGCAAAATTGGGAATTTTGACGCGTAAATGTTCCAAACTGGGAAATATTTAGTCCCATAGGATATAGTAAGGATGTGTTTAAGCACTTTCTCATACACTTGTTTCACATTGTACAACCTCTTTAACATACTTCCATTACAAAATTGTCCATAATTTGGTAAATTTTTGTGCAATTTTGATGATTTTTTTTTCAGAATGTAGTAGGGTTTTTTCTGGCTAATTTGGGAACATAGCCTAAACCCCTAAAATTGGGAATTTTGATGTGTATATGTTCCAAATTGGGAAATATTTAGTCCCATAGGATATAGTAAGGATGTGTTTAAGCACTTTCTCATACACTTGTTTCACATTGTACAACCTCTTTAACATACTTCCATTACAAAATTGTCCATAACTTGGTCATTTTTTGTGCAATTTTGATGAAATTTTTTTCAGAATGTAGATTGGGAATTTTTGCACTCATTTGGGAAAACATATACTTTTTGGCATTGGGAATATAGCCGAATAACAGCTATAAAAACAGCCAAAAAAAAAAAACCCTGTGTAGACTGGGAATTTTTGCACTTATTTTGGGAAAATTACTTACTTTTTTTCCACTGGAAATATAGCCCAATAATGGCTATAAAAACGGCCAAAAAAAAACCTGAATGAATATACTACAATCACACTTTGTGTCCGGTCCATAACTGTTTACAAACATTTATAGTGTAAAAGTTTTAGTAAAAGTTTTAGAGTTCATAATTATCTGATTTACATTTTATTGCAATCTGGGGAAGTAATTAGTCATATTTTTTTCCAACCAATAAAACTATAAAATATCATCCCAATAAGCCAAATGAATAAGGCTTCTCCATGATATTGGTGGCTTCTGCTAGGTGGTAAACAACAGGTGGATTTATGCAAACATAAGGTATATACCGTAGATACCCATGTATAATGCGCAGTTTTTTGACCCCCGGGACCACCCCCAAATCGTGGATGCGCATAATACACAGGTACAGACAATTTTTTAACTTTAAAACAAGTTTGTTACCGATGTTTGCCATTTTGGTAAAGGGAAACTACTCCCCGCATTTACTGTCACCGCTAAAATCTAAGATTGCCGTTACGTTCCGTATAAGATCGAATGGTTTATTTTTCTTTCAAACAAAATTAATTTCATATAAATTTAAAAGTATTTTGATGAAAGGAATATTAACAAGAGCACCGCCTTGCGGGTGCTGACGCTCATCTGATTTTTTTTTGTATAATAGAAATATTGTCCTACCCATGATTTTCTAAGTCTAAAAAGGGCCATCATTCTTGCAAAAAGCAGGACAGAGTTATGTTTCTTGATGTACAGTGTCCACTTATGATTGTGAAAAACTGTTGCAAGTTTTAAAGCAATAGCTTTGATAGTTTATGAGAAAAGTTGCCTTAAACATAATACTCAACCAAGAAAATGATTTTCTAAGTCCAAAAGGGGCAATAATTATTGCAAAAAGCAGGATGGAGTTATGTTGCTTGCTGTACAGGGTCAGCTTATGATGGTGAACAAGTGTTGCAAGTTTCAAAGCAATAGCTTTGATTGTTTAAGAGAAAAAGTTGACCTAAACATAAAACTTAACCAAGAAATCTGATATTTTCTAAGTCCAAAAGGGGCCATAAATCTTGCAAAAAGCAGGATAGAGTTATGTTTCTTGATGTACAGGGTCAGCTTATGATGGTGAACAAGTGTTGCAAGTTTCAAAGCAATAGCTTTGATAGTTTAGGATAAAAGCTGACCTAAACATAAAACTTAACCAAGAAAACTGATTTTCTAAGTCCAAAAGGGGCAATAATTCTTGCAAAAAGCAAGATGGAGTTATGTTTCTTCATGTACAGGGTCTGCTTATGATGGTGAACAAGTATTCCAAGTTTCAAAGCAATAGCTTTGATAGTTTAGGAGAAAAGTTGACCTAAACATAAAACTTAACCAAGAAATCTGATATTTTCTAAGTACAAAAGGGGCCATAAATCTTGCAAAAAGCAAGATGGAGTTATGTTTCTTGCTATACAGGGTCAGCTTATGATGGTGAACAAGTCTTCCAAGTTTCAAAGCAATAGCTTTGATAGTTTAGGAGAAAAGCTGACCTAAACATAAAACTTAACCAGGCAACGCCGAACGCCGACGCCGACGCCAACGCCGACAACCGCTCAAGTGATGACAATAACTCATCATTTTTTTTCAAAAAATCAGATGAGCTAAAAATCACAAAAATTATGATACTAATTGAAGATTGAAAATTATCTTTAACCGAGATCAAACTGTGAACAACATAATTGACACGAGGTGACATGTTAATTGCCGGTAATTACTGGCTATTTGATCGTGACAAAAAGACTATCACACGTTTTGTTATCTGTTTGAATTGAGAAGTTCATGTTATTTTGAAAAATACAATTCCGAAATATTGAATCAGCTGCTATTTATTTATTCAAAATAGTTGATTAAACAAGAGGACCATGATGGTCCTGAATCGCTCACCTCTTCCCACATGACCCAGTTTTGAGTATGACATCGTTTTTTCTATTATTTGACATAGTGACCTAGTTTTTGAGCTCATGTGACCAAGTTTCGAACTTGACCTAGATATTATCAAGATAAAAATTCTGACCAATTTTCATGAAGATCTATTGAAAAATATGGTCTCTAGAGAGGTCACAAGGTTTTTCTATTATTTGACCTATTGACCTAGTTTTCGAAGGTACGTGACCCTGTTTTGAATTTTACCTAGATATCATCAAGGTGAACATTCTCACTAATTTTCATGAAGATCTCATGAAAAATATGGCCTCTAGAGAGGTCACAAGGTTTTTCTATTTTTATACCTACTGGCCTAGTTTTTGACCGCACATGACCCAGTTTCGAAACTGACCTAGATATCATCAAGGTGAACATTCACATCAGTTTTCATGAAGATCCATTGAAAAATATGGCCTCTAGAGAAGTCAAAAGATTTTAATAATTTTAGACCTACTGACCTAGTTTTTGACCGCAGTTGACCCAGTTTCAAACTTGACCTAGATATCATCAAGATGAACATTCAGACCAACTTTTATACAGATCCCATGAAAAGTATGGCCTCTAGAGAGGTCACAAGGTTTTTTTATTATTTGACCTACTGACCTAGTTTTTAAAGGCACATGATCCACTTTCGAACTTGACCTAGATATCATCAAGATGAACATTCAGACCAACTTTCATACAGATCCCATAAAAAATATGGCCTCTAGAGAGGTCACAAGGTTTTTCTATTATTTGACCTACTGACCTAGTTTTTGATGGCACGTGACCCACTTTCAAACTTGACCTAGAGATCATCAAGGTGAACATTCTGACCAACTTTCATACAGATCCCATGAAAAATATGGCCTTTAGAGAGGTCACAAGCTTTTTCTATTATTTGACCTACTGACCTAGTTTTTGATAGCATGTGACCCAGTTTTGAACTTGACCTAGATATCATCAAGGTGAACTTTCTGACCAATTTTCATGAAGATCTTGTGAAATATATGGCCTCTAGAGAGGTCACAAGGTTTTTCTATTTTTAGACCTACTGACCTAGTTTTTGAAGGCACGTGACCCAGTTTTGAACTTGACCTAGATATCATCAAGGTGAACATTCAGACCAATTTTCATGAAGATCTTGTGAAATATATGACCTCTAGAGAGGTCACAAGGTTTTTCTATTTTTAGACCTACTGACCTAGTTTTTGACCGCACGTGACCCAGTTTCGAACTTGACCTAGATATCATCAAGATGAACATTCTGACCAACTTTCATAAAGATCCCATGAAAAATGTGACCTCTAGAGTGGTCACAAGCAAAAGTTTACGCACGCACGCACGCACTGACGGACGACGGACACCGCGCGATCACAAAAGCTCACCTTGTCACTTTGTGACAGGTGAGCTAAAAAGGTAAAACAAGAAATATAACGATATTTTACTGGTTTTATTTTCCAGAAAACAAAAATCGATAGTACTGCGAGACCGATGCTGCTCTCCACCGCGGAGATAAAATTTATTACCGGTGTCGATGTAAACTCAACTTTCGTTTTCCATCCCCCTCAAAATTGACCAAAAACGTTTCTTCCCCCAGGATTTTGGGCTAAAATCGGGGGTGCGCATTATACACAGGTGCGCATTATACATGGGTATCTACGGTAATGGAAATTAAGGAGATTTTTGGAAAAAAAAAATATAAATTTTAATAAAAACAAATCATTTTTTGAAATATTTTTACATGCTTCTTCCACATTTTTCCTAGTATTTACGGTTGGCAATGTATGAGGGAAAAGTTGTATAAAATTCAGATGTCATACAGTTCGCCACATGCATAAAATCTGAAAATAATGACATCGCAAATTGAGCAAAGGCACAAACAGAGGAAACACAAGGATATTTAGCTAATTTGTGATTTTTCTGGGACCTGTTACACTCGATCTGTAAATTTATAAATCCAAAAATTTGTAAATTTAAAGAATATCTGTAAATTCACAGAAACTATATAAATATACTGCTTTCTTAGACCTGCCCAAGTACACATATATCAGGTCGGACACTTCCCCTGCATTGATAGACAGTCTCTAGATCTAAACACTGTCTCTCGTTTGAAAGACAAAATGTCTTTCGATCGAAAGACTGTATTTAGCTTAAGTGTTGAAAAAACATGAAATCATTATTAAAACAATCATTTCATTTCAGTTGCATTATTTATTCATTGAAACAACTTGAATGTTATTTCAAGTAAACTTTACAAATAACACATTGTCATAGAAGTTTGCTTAAGCATTATAATGCTTAAACAAAATTCCCAAAGTAATTTTGATTTTGAAAATTTGATAAAAGAAAGATAATTTTCTATATTTGAAATAAATTTGCGCATTCTAAAAAGAGAGTTTTAATTACTCTTTCAATGATTTTCATTGCTTAAGCTAATTCGAGTCTTTCGATCGAAAGACATTTTGTTTCAGAGTTCCCACTCACGTAAAATACTACGTAAATCACGTTATAAAAATAAAATTCACGCAAGTGTTTTTTACTTGGTGCGAGATCGCGCGCGTACGAAACTGCCGGGAACGAATCCGCTAAGCTGGAATCCCACGCTATGTGTACAAAAATAAACCTTGGAAATACTGCCGCAGTAAGTCATCTGCTAATTGATTGGCTTACAGCTCTCTGACGTCAAAAAATGTAGACGGGTTTTATCTTTTAACGCATTGGTAAATGAATGTACACTTATTAAACGGTTACCTATCTACATCCGGGTCCCCGGAAACTGTCTCATCTGCAAGAATGTCGCAGTCGAAGCTTTCGGCGTTTGGCTTCACGGCAAATTTCATACCCCCAAAATTTGTGTTTTACCCCCAGTTTTTGTACCCAGGGGGTAAGTTTACCCCTGAAAAAAAATCTGAGTGGGAACACTGGGTTTACCAGTCACATGTTAAGTGGCAATAATTAGATGATCAGAGATTGATCTAAAGGGATTATGAAGGAAAAACAGCATGCGACTGCATGTGATGATATGCTCAATTATTATGAATTAACTCGAGCTCACTTCCCTGAAGAAATATTTTACCACGTAACTTCAAACCTTTATCAAAGGACCGATTTTTGTTGGATTTGAATAAATAAAATGGAAAAAACAGAAAGCTGACACTTTTCTTAATCTTGTAGAGCCATAATTATAACTATTGTTGATCATGTTAGTTTTCTACATACAGAAACAAACATTCTTCTTGAACGCACAGAATGTTTCAAACGAAATTGTTGTATAAACTCAAAAAATTAGTTTAATTAATTTAATCGTAAAACTGATGTGTGAAAAATACAATGTATTTAAATTAAAATAACAATGAATCTTTTTTAAAAAGGCCGACAACGAAGTTACATTTAGTATTCCGAACTTTTAGATAAAACTGCAGAAAATCATCTAGGTTTAACACGCATTTAAATGGTGAAAAACAAAGCAATATCATAATAAACAAATATTTTCAGACAAAGTTTACAGTTTTGACTTGCTATTTTCATTAAAATATGTCCTAATTTTATTGTTCTAAACACTCTGAATTAACAAAGCAAATATCATGTAAAAAACGACATCTTTCTCTCTGGGTAAGACAAGCCTAGATTTAGCCATTTTCACAGGGCGAAATGTAACATTAATGTAGATATTTCCCATTTAAAAACAGATGCAGGCAATAATTTCATGGCAGAACTTTTGTTTTCAACAAAAAATTTAACAAATGATTTCCCAGATTTTCACTGAAAGGACGAGTTAAACTGTAAGGCGTAAGTGTGTGAGTAATAGCAGAATAACCTAAGGCATACGCTTCGATTGGACGACAGCATAAGATAAGATAAATTCCGCATTCCAGTCCCCGTATCAGTTGTTCCAGGTTTAGATTAAGAGAATGTTTTTCAATCCAGGGGATGTCTCCGACCTGTAGCCTGTTTGCACCTATTTTCGTGGTACTAAGGGAATAAATGAATAAAGGAAAGAAAAAGCAATATTATGTTGCTATTATTTCCTATTAACTTCGTAAACCTTTTCTTTTCCACTATTATTTCAAGCAGAAAATCATTTTTCTAGTCCTTGTTTACTTCTAAACCCATCATGTTTCCAGTGCATGTGACCTTCACTTTCGCCACGGGAGTTAATTCTTATTTCGCGGTACGGCATCCGACTTGATACAGCGCTTCCTGTGAAAGTGTAAAATGTATAGGACCCCTAAATTTTCAAAATGAATTTCGTGAGTAAGACAATTAACAGTTACTGCAATGTAAAATTAACACATTGGAAGGGTAATTCTGTCAAATAGTTGGACAACACACAATTCATTACCAACTTAACTGAGTCAAAGAGCTATAAAAATAAATAGATTGGCAACTTGAAAGGCATATAGAGCAAATCTCGCCAACCTCCCGTGACAAAAAAACGAGATCTCGTTTACCGGAAGTGGCGCTTTCTCATCGCGCCATTTTGTATTCGAAACAATTATTCATCGGTAAAATAATTATCACCGTATGACCACGCTTCAAAAAAAAACGTGTACTTTGTGTCTTAAGACCATTTCAAATTAAACTAATTTTGTTTTAGAAGTTAACATGTATTTTAAATGTAGTTTTAAAGGTACAAATTGTAACTCCATGCTCGCCGATGTTTGTTTTTAGTAAGATAACGCCGAATCACACTCTGACACGTGCTCACGCAAGATTACAGCCAGTTGCCATTCTGTGTATTTTATACTTCTTGACTGAGTCAAATGATCGATGAGGGCATTGACCTACGTTTACAAAAATAGGGTGTGAAAGGTAATCAGCTTCCAAAGTAGGTCAAATTTGTTTACTGTAGGGAGTGCTGCACATTGTTGTCCTCGCAAAAATCAAATACAGCGAGACCAGATGTAACGCGAAAATAGCACCAAATGGTATATATCACGAAATTATATGACAAAGTAATAACAGCCGCAATAAACGAGCAACTCGCGCATATCAGTAAAAAATTATCATGCAAAAATTACAATTTTATTTTCATCTTTGATGTATTCATCAATGTTGTCCATATACAAGTCTTCAACAGTCATTTTGTCCAATTATTTGGTCAGACTTTCTTTTCTATTTTCAATTTCAACTTCCCGCACTTTTGTAGGCGAATTCGTAAGAAAAAAGATACGTGAAATTTGCGCCGGGGCACAAGGCCACATAACATAAAGTCAGGAAAGAAGATCCCTCGGAAGCACCAAGAACAAGGCAAACAGTGAAAGTTGCAGACTCGGTTTGATTGAGTCTGTTCATGAGCAGTAATGGAAAATGCAACACTGCACACGCCCCCTAGCACCGGCTTAAGCAGTATTCAATCTTCATATAACAACACTGAGACGAAGTCGGGGCGACTTTTTACGGCCGCCACACAGCACTTAACACCCGCTGTTGTAAAGTAAATAAAGAAACATATAACCCTAAACATGATTCCATGTATATAAAGATAATAAACACTAACGGGTTCAGGGTGGGGACGCCCCCCCCCCCCCCTCCCGAAAAAAAAAAGCCGAAGCCTAGGTCATTTGTGCGATACTTCAAAATAAATCTAGTTACATACAAAGTTTGGTGCTTTCTTCACAAAATGAAACATCTTTTTCCTATAACCTATACACTTCTACTAGATATATAAAATGCTTAGAGGATTATATGAATTGTCTAACCTTTTTATTTACAATACGATCCTATACAACTTCAGTTACGAAAAGGACACTGATCAATACAAGATATAAGAAGATTTATTTAACGTCGGATAAGTATAAAACATATAACACTAGCTTAAAGCTATTTTCCGACAAACACATGTAAATAAGCCCAACATAAGTAAAACAGCTGTAATAAAAAGCATACATGTTAAAGCACATTAAAACAAATAAAGCAACTGATAAACAAATCACAAATTATCACATACATGTTACAGCACATTAAAACAAAAAATAGCACATAGGTACTAGCAAATCAAAGGAAAAGGAAAGCAATTTACCACATACAGATTGGAACACATTTAAAGCAATATAAAAAAGATTAGCTGACACTACACAAAAAAATAATAAGAAGAGTCGCATTTTTTACAACAGGCATTTAAAACTACTTAAAAGCAGCTGAGGAAAACATTTGCATCACCAGCATGTAGCATTCTGTAACTAAAACTAAAAAAGAAAAAAGAAAACAAGGGTTACACACACAGAACTAGAAGTTACATTTAAAACCATTGGTATTATAAAATACCAAAACATGCATTACAGATGACAAAGCAAGCAAACTACAAAAAAAAAAAAACGAAAAAAAAAAACAACAAAAAAACAGAAAAACAAACAAAAAACCTAAGACACACAGGGAAAGCAAATAAAGCAAAACTAAAAACACATGGCACATTTGCATTTGGGGCCAGTCCAGGTGCGGATCAGTCTGACAAATTCCTTATAGTTATCAGTGGTCCTGATTTCATTTGGCAGACTGTTCCACACCCTGACAGCCTCAAACCTAAATGTATTTTTGCCATACCTGACAGTCTTCACCCTGGGGACTTCTAACATATTTACATACCTGAAATTATAAGAAGAATCTTTGACATTTATTAGAGATCTTAATTTTTCTGGTGACAAGTTGTGAATTAATTTAAAAGTTTCAGTGGCTATAGTTCTAAGCCTACCTAAATGAAGTGATGTCATATTAACTTTGTTTAGTAATGTGTCATATGAGGAAAAAAAATCATCAAAAACAATCCTAAGAGCTCTATATTGAATTTTTTCCATTTTTTCTGTGTTACTTTTTCTACAGAAATGCCAAATTAACGGACAGTAATTAAAGTTGGATTTGATAAAAGTTTTGAAAATAACTAATTTAGTATCAAAATTTAAAAATTTACTTAACCTTTGCAGGACATTTAGTTGTTTTGCTGCCTTCTGACATAAATTAGTAACTTGACTGTCAAAATTTAAGAGGTAATCAAGATTTATTCCTAAAAGTTTAACTTCATCTTCACACATGATTTCATTTTGATCAATTTGAAAGGATTTTATTAACTTATTAGTTTTGCTTCCTACATATATAGACTGAAATTTTTCTGGATTTGCCTGGTTAATGTCAAACCAGTTTATTAAAGATTTACTTTCTGTTTCTAAGGTGTATTTGAAGGTGTTTGGATCTGCATGACTGAAGGACAGAGTATTGTCATCTGCATAGTTATATAGAGTACATTGCTGAACAAAATAAAAAATGTCATTTATAAAAATATTAAAAATAAGAGGTCCTAAAATCGATCCTTGGGGCACTCCTTTAATGATTTCTAACCAGTCACTTTTAACATTATTAATTTTAACTCTTTGACTTCTATTTGTCAGGTAATTATCCATTAGTTTACATGCCTCATCTGTAAGACAATAGGCTTTTAACTTTAAAATAATAAGATTATGTGGCGAACAGTCAAATGCCTTTGACAGATCCATCAGCACCGCACCCACATATTTGTTCTCATCTAGAGCTTGTTTCAAGTCTTCAACAAGTCGTAGAAGAGTGGTCTGACAACCAAAAGATGTTCGAAATGCTGCTAAGAAGGGATGAAAAATGGAGCTGAAATGTTCATTTAACTGGTTACTTATTATTCTTTCATACAATTTGGATAATGTGGGTAGGATGCTGACGGGTCTGTAGTTTTTTTTTTCAGTAAAAGGGTCATCTTTTTTAAATATAGGGGTCAATTGAGCTTGTTTTAACTTTGTGGGGAATTCTCCTTTAATTATAATTGTCTTTGCAATAGAAGTGATTGGGGAAGTGAGACTGGGACTTCCGGCCTTAATTATTTTGGGGGGTATACCATCAACTCCAATCGCTTTTTTACAGTCTAATTTTTTAATACAGGTTGCAATTTCTTTCTCTGTAACCTTGGAAAAATTGAAATTATGTGTATTTATATTATCATTTATTGCCTTTATACTAGGATGGTCCTTATTTACTGGGGTATTGTTATTAATACCAATGTTTTTTGCAAAATTTACATAAAAGGAATTCATTTTGTCAACAACTAAGTTTTGATCAGATATAAGTTTATTTTGTTCTTGATCTTAAAGGATGATTTGAGTGTCAGATTTCATGACTGATTTTTGAGATAAAAAAGGCTTGATAGTTGGCCAAAAGTCTTTTGACTTTGGGCCACCATCACACCTTTCCCTAAAATAAACCGTTATAGATTCACGTTTTATTTTTGTTTTTAAATTTCTTAGTTTTGTATAATTTTTCCAGTTTTCAGTTGTTTTATTCTTGAGATATATATTTTTAGCTTGTCTGGTTTTATAAATAATTTTCCTGTAATGGGAGTTCATATATGGGGGAGGGTTTCGTTTTGGTACTTTCAATGCTGACAAAACAAGTCGAATTATGAACCCTAACATTTTAGGCTAGCTGTATTTTCTGCTAGTTTTATTTACAGAGTTTTCCAAACCAATGTACTTGTCATCAAAATAAAGGATTTCTAGGAAAATATTTATAAGTATAAAATGAAATAAGAATAACAAAGTAAATATTTATGAAATTCAATGCAATCTTCACTTCAGAATGTCATACAACTCAAAATGTACCCAGAATTCATATTATCCAAAAAAAGCCAAAATGACTGGTTAAACAGAACCAATTTACTTATTTTTAATTTAAGGAACATATTTTATTCTGTATTGCTTATTAAATTGTTGTTTCCATCTAATGGACCCGGGCCCATTGTACCATTTTGATAAACTCTGAAGAGTGGTTGTTTTGTACAGGTAATACCGTTACAGGGTTCATATAACGCAAAGCGGGCTACATGGATTGTCTTAGCTCCACTTCAGAATGCTAAACAAAACGATAATAGACAGTGAATTAACTAGTACTGATGTGTAAGATTTACCACTGTTTACTTATTTTCATACATGTGATGGATGATGAACTTGTTTGTTCAAATCCTAGAAATAAAATTCCGTTCTGTTTTGTTCCCAGTGGTGATATTATCCAAATAAAAACCCCAAACGACCCTTTAACAGCGTACATTTACTTTTTAAATCGTAGGAACATGTTTTAGGCCTACTTTGCATTGTCATTTAAGTTTGTTTGATTGTTTTTGTTTTTTTGGGTTTAACGCCGTTTTTCAACAGTATTTCAGTCATGTATAAAAACCTAACCAATGTTCCTGGATTCGGTACCAGTACAGACCTGTTCTCCGCAAGTAACTGCCAACTTCCCCACTTGAATTATCAGAGGTGGAGGACGAATGATTTCAGACACAATGTCTTTTATCAAATCGTCACGGAGAACATACGCCCCGCCCGGGGATCGAACTCGCGACCCCGCGATCCGTAGACCTACGCTCTCCCTACTGAGCTAAGCGGACGGGCCTGTCTTTAAGGGTAAATGGGACAGTTTCCTATAAATGTATATAGGGTAAAAATTTTCCTACGGGCAGAATTTCTTTAAACTTTGTGTACTGACAGAGAATTAAGTTTAAAGCGGAAATATGTATTAAAATCATAGGTACCCTGGCTTGATCATGATTTATCTGCCCTTGAAAGTCGATTTTTCAGTATTTTCTGACTTTTAAGGGCAGATAATTCATGATCAAGCCTGGTTACCTATGATTCTTAATACCTATTTCCCACAGGAGAATCTTTGCATTATATACATATAGGAATCTGTCCCATTTACCCTTAAAATGTTATCGTTTCTATCTAATGAACCTATTGTACTTAATAAAGTTGATAAACTTTGAAGAGTTGCTGTTGTAATAAAAGAACAGAGCATTTTTGCATGACCCGTGGAATTAAATCTTCAAAGTTGAAGAAAATGGTGACGAAAAACAGACAAAAATAAATTAACGACTTGTCCGATCTCAGGTTTTGAAAAGGGTACTTCAAATTTGGATTTGAATTTTCAAGTACAGATAACCGTATTTTAGAGTACTTGGATTTAAAGTTACTATAGTAATATATAAAAGTGCAATATATCTATATTAGGCAGTTTGGCTTGTTAACTTTTAAACATGTTATATAATATGTTGTAATAATTCTTATTCAATTTCTGTCAAGTTCCTCTGGCAAATAATCCTACCTCTAGGCCCAGAAAACCGAGATGTTGAAAAAGTATGCATAAAATCAAAATATATCTTGATTACTGCAAGATACACTTATCTGTCAATTACACGTGTATTTTATGCATTGAGATGTTTTAAAGTCTAATACAAATACAGTTAGATCCACTTTTTAAGCTGAATTTCGTAAATAATATCATGTGAAACATATATTATAAATAAAACATGACTCATCCCTCCGATACTTTAATACTGAGCAAAATGACTTAAATCAAAAATGACATATATCGCCTGGTAGGCTATTTAACGATACAGGATTTTTTTTCTCCATTTTTAACCAATGTCATACACGTCCATTGATCATGAAATACCAAGTAGGATTATTTTTTGTGTGTACTTTTAAGGAGAAGTACGTCTCCCCGCCCCCTTTCAGTTATGTTTCCCGATCTGCTCCTGCTAAATTAACTAGAGGAGGTAACTCTACAAATATCTCAGTGATGCATTAAAGTATTTGTTTTGCTCGTCGCGTATAAGATATTTTGCTGCACACATAAATGATTTTCATTGTCTGAAAATGGACATATTCCAAATTCTGAAACTGTTCAAAAGTTAGATCCAGGTTGAAATCAGCAAGTGTGTCAACTAGATCTATATTGCTGACTGAAAAGGTTATTTGGGGTCATGGTAGCGTTTGTGCTAAAAATATTTTTTTTTAATTAAACTGATAAGATTCAAATTATTTTGCAGTAGATTAATGAATTTAAAATGGAGTTTATATTCTGTTTTAACAGTGTTGTCATCACTATTCAGGATGCAATCTCATGACTAGATCTACATTTGCAACTTAATCTCGTGTAAGAATGATATACCTTTAGCACAGTCAAGACACTGAAGAACCATTAAGTTCATCAGTAAGTAGATCTATATTTTTGCACTTTCATGTTTTTTTTTAAATTTTATTTGCTGAAAGCGTTCTTTATTTGCTTATCGTTAACTTATGCGCCCTGTTGGGTATATAGGTGTACAGTTACTTTCAGACGATGGATAAGCATTGCAATGAAAATCAGGAAAACACTGCAAGAAACAATATGACTGTAGAACTAGAAGAATCCTGTGTTGACAACAAAGAAGGGAGCGGGGACGGTAAAGAGGCTAAAGACATTGCATATAGGCATCGTCTGCTTCATACTTCATGCGTCTGGATCAGTATGTTCGCACTAGTAAGTTAATAAAAATATATTTTTTGATTATCTAAATCTATATTAGATCTATTGACTCTGATCGACTAGATTATGACATATAGCTATTCGTGTTATCCATGAGCAAAGGGGAACATGTGAATAAAACACTTGTAAAAAGATATGATGCGACACAAGCTACGTACGAAGGTTTGGAATAAAATTACATGAGTATTTCGATAACTAAATCATTTCAAACAAGAGTTTTAGTCAGAATTATTTTTATTTTCATCAGTAGAGCTATCATATAGAAAGAAACTTTGAACCTAAATTTGACCAAAGTGCACTGGAGTTAAAGGCTTTTTAAATTTTAGGGTTGGAGAAACGCAATGATTGGGCCAACTTTCCCAGATCTGAGGATAATTATTGACGAAGATTTATCAACTTCTTCATGGATATTTACAGCAAAGTCTCTTGGGTATAGTATTATATCTATCTCTGTGATGTTTTATTGATATCTAATAACATTTGCATCTGCATCATTCGTGCTTTTGTATAGAGAAGGAACACAAGAAACGATATGACCTTTGCATTCCTTACTTTGCAGAAACACCTACGATATAACAATCCAGGACTTTGACATTTTAAAGGTGCAAGGACATTGTACAGTTTTGTATGAAATCTGTCTAATTTTCAGATCGCTGCAGGTGATCAGATATATCGATATATATAAAAATGAAATATAACAGATATGAAACTCTTACAAGAAAGTACAGTCTCATCCTCTGTCTCGTATTCGGCGAAGGCTCTTTTTGCGTTTTGACTCGGTGCATGTGTTTAGGCAATTGATTAATTTATCAGAGTGATATATGTAATGTCATGAGTAAACGACCAGTTACGACTATGCTTATTGCGAACTTTTCTTAATTTTAAAAGTTAGTTCTTCGGCTATGCAATTATACCAACATTTTGTTACAGCATTCGCCGTTATCACATTCAACACTTGATTGTTGGGATAACGCATGATTCTTTTTCTTTCTATGATATCAGATAATCAAAGAATCGTTTGATCCCGAGTTTAAGGGATTCTGCACATGCTATAGAAACAAACTTGTGTCATAAGCCTGTTAAAAGTTTTAAAAAAAATGGGTAGTGTGTTGATCACCCTTCATTTCCTTTCAAACGTGTTTTTAAGGTTTACTAAACCTAAATTTCATTTTGAAATGAATAAATACTGTGAATAGTTTATGTAATAAAACTTAGTGTTATGTGTATTAGCAGTACTATATGCATTAGCATTTAAAATGTATAGCTAAGCCCAGTATAAATGTATGCTACCACTATAACTGAAAAGATTTGTAACAATGAGGATTTTCTACATGTTAAATAAATAACTAAAGCAAAAGTTGGGCACTGGATATGTTATCTATTGTACGCTGTCTAGGGACACAATTCTTTTATGTTGCGCCATATAACCTAATATAAAAGATAAAAAAGACATTTTAAACGCATATGATTAAGTCCCTGGTAAAACGCTTTGACTCTGCCTGGAAACGGCACTAACAGTAGTTTTTGTTTCTTCTTTTTTTTTCGATGGAATATGAGGCGGATATCGGTATTTTGTTCATAATACAAAAATAACTATTTCAACTTCAATTTTCGCAGTGTTGTTGGCGGAGTTCATCATTTACACTGTATATTACACTAAAATGCTGAAATAATGAACAGTTTATCAGAAATGATTTTGCATTACTATAATAATATGCCCCTTGTACTTTCTCAAATTATGTGTGTCAGTTTAGTCAGCACATGGAAATATATAATTATATGAAAATTTTTTCTGTTGTAGAGGACTCATAGGATCAGTATTCGGTGGCCTTGCCTACGATCGTTTCAACAAGATTGGAATGTTTATCTTATTTGTATGGGGCATGGGTGTGGCCGCAGGAATGACCCCATGGTGCTACAACTTTGTTGCCATGCTGATTGCTCATGTTCTACATGGGATATTTGCAGCTGCTGTCGATACAGGTATGCTGTTTTTAGGCTTTCTCAAATTCTAAATCAAAATATGATATAGCCAATATGTTTTGGCATTTACTAGGATATAAAGATAATACTGTAATGTACATGTGTAGTAATATGCTATTAAGCAATCTAAATACTTTGTCATGCAATTTAATACTGTTCTACGCACATATGTTAGGTCCATTAGATTTCATTTTACAGCCAGCGTCTTACTATTTATTTTTGTTTTGTTTTTACATAATTACAATTGCTAGCTTCCATTTGCATATTTTGTATAATATTTTTCAGCCGCTACTGCCGATGTAACTGTGGTATGGAAACACAAATCCGGACCATACATGCAAGCCGTCCATTCTGCTTTCAGCGTTGCTGGGATTATATCGCCGCTAGTAACGGAACCTTTTCTGGCAGAGAAAGTCACAGCGTTTATAAGATTTAACGCAACAAATGTGTCAACCATATCTTTACCTGATTCGAACAATTTATCATCTGCCTCGGTTGCTCCTTACAACTTAAGTACAGTACCGGATAAGATGGCGAACAATACTCTGACTGAATACGGTGAAACATTTGTGTATATCCCATATTCTGTAACTGCAGCTATCTGCCTTGTTTCTGGCCTCTTGTACTTGGTCGTTTGTTTTGTGTATGGTAATGTGTACAACAGATCTGTACATCAGGAATCTGTTGATGTGACACAAACAACTCAGGAACACTACTTTCTTAGCCAAAAAATGAAAGTCATTTTTACAATTTTCTTAGGATTAACTATGGTGTTTTATGTTCTGAGTGAAAATTGTTTCATTGGATTTCTTATGACGTTCGTCATATCAGAGTTGAATTGGAGTAAAGCAAAGGGTTCTACTGCATCCTCTTTGTTTTGGATAACATTTTCGGTTGGTCGAATATCTGGTATAATCATCGTAAAATGTATTAATTTATCTGCAGTGATTTTTGCATTTTTTGGTATAATGATTTCTTCTTCTGTACTATTTCTTATTGCCGTTGTGCTTGATGTTGACATTTTAGTGTGGCTGTCAGTTGGCATTTCAGGCTTTGGAATGTCTGTTATATTTGCCTCCGTCTTCTCGTGGCTCTCTAAGCACATAAGAAAATTGACAGGGAAAATAACCAGTGTTATCTTTGTGTTTATGACCAGTGGCAATATGGTGATTCCAATTTTGGTTGGAAATTTGATGGATAAAATTTCTCTAATGTGGTATATATATTCTCAGCTGATTCTCATCAGCGCAATGTGTATTTGTTTTACATTTGTATTCGTGTATTTTAATGTTTTAAAGAAAATGCATGGTAAGTCGGAGGTAGAAAGGAGAGCAGAGCAAATTACATCATAAACTGACCGTGTTGACACTACTATATGTTATGTTAGTTTCTGGTTTAATTTCATGTCATTGTAAAATATACTTATACGTGTATTGCTCATTGATCTTTAGATTTTTATTATTATTACTCGCGTAATGCTCTGAGATTGTTTGCCTCATCTGTGAATCTCTCAATATTTAGCAATTTTCTGGTAATTGGTTTCAAATTTGTATGTATACCTTTATTCGCTCTTAGATTTCAAATATTCATGTATATGGAAATAGTTCATATTTACCTTATTCTGTTATATGACTTTATTACAATTAATTAAAACATTATATTCTGTGTATAAATGCGAGTTCGAAAGAAAGATTAAATACTTTTATGATGCATATTCTTTCTGAACAAGATGACCCCACAGACCTGGTTACACGGCGACTTTCGGGTTTAAGTTAAAAGTGGAGGAAGACACTTGGGCAAGCCAAGTATATAGAGTAACGATTATTGAATTATGCACATCCTGTTATAGGAATTCAATATCACGATGATTAATGTACAGTACTCGGATCTTTTTGAATCAAAACGGTGTCCACAACCAACTGACATTTTTATGGAAATATTTTAGACATACATGTACTAAATACATTTATCCCAATGAAAACGTGTTACAAGTACTTTTAAATACCTTATGCACATTTCAAATAGATCAGTCTTGTCAATGCAAGGGTGTGAAAATTGAAAAAAAAGACGAATAACACTATCATATAAATTAAATGTTATGCTTTGAACGAGATAGTAAATATTGTCAACATTAGAAGGATACTGTTATCAGAGGAGGAGGAGCCTAGGCTGACAGTATTTCTTCGGAAGATTTTACTGTCCTATAACCAAAAGCAATGCCATACTAGTACTTGTTTAATTATGCCTAAACATAGAAACATTTAATAGCACATTTATTAAAATTTGAAAAATTGTTCCAGAAACAATGTTTTGGTTTCAGTCTCTTTAAGACATATGTAGCTTACAATTCTGAAAAATTTGGCATCTGTGAAGTTAAACAGAAATCCTAGAATTTCATTCTAAGTATGTCTTAGTTCCAGCAGACAAGGCGGCAAACAATATTATCATCATTTGACACCTACATCGTATTAATGTTTTACAAAACGAACTAAATAGCACTAACACTTATACATTTAGTCCTTCTGTTGAAAATAAGTTGGTCACTGATCACATCACTGAAGTTTCTAATTTAAAAGTCCGTATAGACGATCAACAAATTAAACTACCGACAATGTACTGGATTCCTAAATTGCATAAACAACCATATAAAGCTGGCTTCATCGCTAATTCAAGCTCTAGTACAACTACAAATATTTCAAAACTATTAACATCATGTCTAACTGCTGTGAAAGCCCACGTGGAAAGATACTGCGATAAAGTATACGAAAACTCTGGTAAACACTTATTTTGGTCGATTAAAAATTCTGGCGAAATTCTGGATAAGTTTAAAATTATTAATTACAAAGTTTCTACAGTCAGTACATACGATTTTTCTACTTTGTATACCACTTTACCACATAACTTAATAAATGACAAATTAACTGCCCTAATTCAAAAGACTTTTGCCAGAGAGAATGCTACATTTCTCGCTTGCAATTTTGATAAAGCTTTTTTACTAGCAATATTATTAAACGTTATACAATGTGGAGCTGTGACGAAGTTTGTAAAGCCCTTTCCTTTTTATTGAACAACATTTACATCAGGTTTGGGAATGCAGTTTTTAGACAAGTTGTTGGTATTCCCATGGGAAGAAATTGTGCACCCCTTGTCGCAGATTTGTTTTATATTGTTATGAAAGAGACTTTATGTTGAGCCTTTCTCCAGATACGCAGGCAGATATTATAACTGCATTTAATAATACATCACGCTATCTGAATGATATTCTTAATATGGATAATCCGTTTTTTGGTCATTTGGTGGGTACTATTTATCCTAGGGAGCTTCAGTTAATTAAAACTAACAATTCGGATACTGATGCTTTATTATTAGATTTACATCTCTCTATTTATGACAATATTATACATACCGAAATTTATGACAAGAGGAATGATTTTAATTTTAGTATTGTAAATTTTCCCCATTTGGATGGGGATGTACCTCATGCTACATCTTATGGGGTATATATTTCTCAATTAATTCGGTTTGCCAGAGCGTGTAGTCATGTCAAGCATTTCAATGAACGTAAGCAATATATTACAAGTAAACTTCTTCAGCAAGGCTACCGTTATTACAAATTACGTAAATAGTTTGCTAAATTTTACTATCGTAATTCTGATTTAGTTTTAAAATTCAATAGTAATTTAAAGACACTTCTGCGAGAAGGTATTTCTAAACCCGTTTTTTATGGGGATGTGGTTTACAAACTTCGTAAGATATTGGGACATGGTAATTTTCCTAATGCATTTGGTAAAATTATAAACCGTTTTATTAAAAGAGGTTACGACCCAATTGTTTTGAGACATACCGCATGTTTAGTGTTCAACCCGTTTACAGTTGGACACTACGCTTCCCTCTTTGATTGTGTCTGACGGAAGAGGGGGAGGACTCTATGATAAGCAGTTTATAAATCCTACCAGGACAGAACTGTTTTGATATTTGTCTTCTGACCTGTTTCGTCGGGCCCTTAAGGGTGTTTCTCTTGTTGCTCTGTCTTCTGAAAAGGCATTGAGTACATACGTTTTCGGTTCTTAAGGTTTGCTTTTTATATATTTATACACGAGCATTTTTGTGTTTTACATGCCATGCCTTTTTGTTTCCATTACGTGTGTAAGAGATTCACCTGGAGGGGATTACTTTTATTTACACTGTCCCGTGTCTTTGGAACATGGTGGGGGTAAGAGTGAGGTTGAGTGCGCACCATAAACCGGTTTAAGCTCCCCAGTGGTGTTTTTGCCACTGACCGTTCAAAGGCGGTGCCCCACTGTGTTCCTTTGTTTGTTCGTTTTGGCCTAATGTGTTGGCTTTGTGTGTGTGTGTTTGTGGTGTGCTAATGTGTTGGCTTTGTGTATGTGTGTGTTTGTGGTGTGCGCGTCTGCGTGCTGTGGGTTTCGTTCTGGGGAGACTGCGTTTTTGGTACGTGGCATTCCCAGTTTGATATTCGTCTTTGTTTTTTATATTTGTCTTTGTTTTTTATCCCCCCACCCCGGAGGGGATTGCTTTCCCGTGTCTTTGGAACATGGTGGGGGTAAGAGTGAGGTTGGGTGCGCACCATAAACTGGTTTAAGCTCCCCAGTGGTGTTTTTGCCACTGACCGTTCCAAGGCGGTGCCCCACTGTATTCCTTTGTTTGTTCGTTTTGTCCTGATTTGTTGGCATTGGGTCAATTCGTTTCACTTTTGCGGCGTACGCCGTTTCGCCGCGTACAACCGGCTAGGCGTTCGTTTGGCTTGCCGGCTCTGCCCGGGTCTATCCGGCGTACGCCGATGTGCGCCGGTCTTGCGAGTTAGGCAAAGCGGCAAATCATATATTTTCGCGATACGAAATCGAGTAAACATTTGAAAATTTGGGTTAGTACCAGTAAATATAGAAACATGCTGCAAGAACTATTTGCTAACTTATTTGGAAAAGGCCGCAAGAGAAAATCATAATAAATTGGAAATTTATTTTTTTTATTTGCAGCTCTCGTGGCTGGCGTACGCCGAAACGTTCGTTTTATTAATAAACCGGCGAGATTTTTTTCTTGCCGCCCACGTGACCGGCGTGCCCCGGGTTGAGTGAAACGAATTGGCCCTTTGTGTGTGTGTGTGTGTGTGTGTGCGTGCGTGCGTGCGTGCGTGCGTGTGTGTGTGTGTTCCTTTGTTTGTTCGTTTTGTCCTAATGTGTTGGCTGTGTGTGTGTGTGTGTGTGTGTGTGTGTGTGTGTGTGTGTGGTGCACGCGTCTGCGTGCTGTGGGTTTCGTTTCGAGGAGGCTGCGTTTTTGGTACGTGGCATTCCCTGTTTGATATTCGTCTTTGTTTTTTTTATATTTGTCTTTGTTTTTTATCCCCCCCGGGGATTGCTTTCCGTTCTTTGAAATGTGGGGGAGATGAGGTTGGTGCGCACCATGAACTGGTTTAAGCTCCAGTGGTGTTTTTGTCAATGACGTCCAAGGCGGTGCCCCACTTAATCTTGTTTAGTCCCTGGTGTTTTTGCACTGAGTTGGGTGTGTTTTGTGTTGTGTGTGTTGTGTGTGTGTTGTGTGTGTGTGTTGTTGTTGTGTGTGTGTGTGTGTGTGTGTGTGTGTTCCTTTGTTTGTTCGTTTTGTCCTGATGTGTTGGTTGTGTGTGTGTGTGTGTGTGTGTGTGTGGTGCACGCGTCTGCGTGCTTTGGGTTTCGTTTTGAGGAGGCTGCGTTTTTGGTGCGTGGCATTCCCTGTTTGATATTTGTCTTTGTTTTTTTACACATTATTTGCTGGATGTAGAAACAAATTATAACAAAAAAGTAATAGAACAATATTCTGTTAAAATGGACGTCTGGACCATTGTAGCCAGAGGAGGATTCGTTATTAAGGCGCAGTGGTTAGATAATCCAAAAGATGATGAATACATGTAGTATATTAAAGAAATTATAGTATTCTGTAACACAAGTTTCAGTTTTAATTGTTACAAGTGAGTCACAGACAAGATAACTATGTACTTGGAAGCAACGTAAAAGCTGTATGCTCGAGTGTAGCACATGTCTACAATTCAAGCACAAAGGTACAACTTCATACGGTTGTTTTGTTATACATATAAATGTTCGATGTATGCAACTCTAAGATACAATCGATCCTTTAAGTCTTTCCATTATGATATTTTTGATATGACATTCGTTGTTGAGTAGGTATAGCTAAAAAAAGTCAGCCTCAGAGATGGTAAAGTTTAGATGGTGAGAAATCCAGCAGTAATTGAAGTGAAGAGGCTCTACTGAGAATAACATCCTATCTTTAAAACAGCTAAATTGACTGATCACGCGTCTAAAAATAACACGTAGAACTGTTCCTACTTATGTTAGGATGGAAGATTATTGACAGATAATTATCACTTCCATGGAAAATTTAAAGCAAACCGTGATTTGATTTCATAATTGCTTTTGACTTTTTTGAGGAGCTTAAATTATAAATATGACGCTTTTGTTTTTCTGCTCGACGGTGGTCACTGAATAAGTTTCATCTCGCCGGCAAGAATAGCATCCACGCTAGACAAGCTTACTGTCGCTGTGTGGCTGCTTTTTAATTTCTGACATTTGTAACAGTTTGACTGTCACAATATAAAACAAACTGTATGCGTCGGATTAGTTCGACTAGAACACACGCCAGCCCTAACGTGTGAAAGAAATTTCAGCTCACTGACGGGGATAGAAGACGTGTCAGCTTGCCGATAGGGATAGCACTGGTGTCAGCTGGGTGGAGGTAATAGAACAAGTGTTAACTTCACGGCGGGAAAAGAACGCATGCAAGCCAAACGTTTTGTATGTATAAATCATTTATTGAACTTCTAATGCAATTAAGTTTGCCGAAACGGAGCGTAGCATAGTGAAGGCAAAACTTAATGCGTTAAATGTTCAATAAGTGTATCTATAACCTATTTATAGTTTAAACGCCCCATTACATTTTACTGACAAGTTAAAGAAACAAAAAGCTCTCTCTGAAGTTAACTTAACCACGCCTTCTTCAATCTCTTGGAATTCATTGGTTAGTCTTGGAGAAGTACATGTTTTTACTACAACTTGATACAAGGTCATTTTAGTGCCAACTTTAGCAAAACGGCGGCTGATCCAGTGCTGGAAGATTTTAATTTAGTTATTATAAGTATATAGTAGACGGCTCACTTATCGAGTAGTTTGTAGAACACAATATTATATTCTTATTCAATGAAAATATAATGTGCAGGTTTAACTTGTAATGATCCAACAGTACAATTTAAGCAACTACATGTATAAATAAAACAAGACAAAGTAAGTGCACCCTGGTTTATTTTTAGACCAGTAGAGGTATTTGACTTGGAGTGAAAGGTGCAGCAAGGTCAAACTTGAGCTATGAAAATACAGCTTGCATTAAAGTGAGGCTAAAAAATCACACAATTTGATATTTATCTTTGGTTTGTTTATTACATAGACACAATAATTCTTGTATGCAGTCCCTGTTTGGGTAAATGCTCCGCCTCCTTCTATGTGGGAAATCTATAGTAGGCGGAACAATGAATACTCATTAATTTTGAACTACTTCATGATTAAATGGATCAAATTCTTCAGTTATGAAATAATATGAAAATAAGTTGGTTACTTTTTTGAAAATCCCTCGCTTGTCATTGGATAGAATCAATGTTTGAACTATAAAGAACACATGTCAGATAGCCGTCGAGGATAGAAACGTGTCGGCTCCACGGCAGTGATAGAATACTTGTCAGTTCGACCGTATACCCAGTTTTCATGTCATGAAACATTTCAGTCTCGTCAGAATTACAACAAGTTTAGTCTGCGCGTCCTGGTGAGGTCTTCTCTCAAGTTTGTTCACTCAGTCCTTTTTAGGAGCCATTAGAGAGAAAATATACAGAGAAAAAAAAACTTTAAATAACTTATGATCATCAAACTTGGTCTTTAGATCATTTAAGGTCTCTCCCAAGTTTGTTTAATAGAAGGGGGTACTTAGACCAATTTAGGGACCGCTAGAGCTCAAAATAGTAAAACCTTTAAACGACTTCTCCTAAACTGCTTGACGGATCTTCATCAAACTTTGTAGCATCGGTACAAGGTCTTGTTGTATATTTGTTCAAATAAGGGCCAAGCTAAAATAGAAATGCCTTTAAATGACTTCTTCTCATGAACTGATTGATGGATCTTCAACTTGGTTTGTAGCATCACTATGAAGTCTATCTTAATTTTGTTTGAATCGGGGCACTTGGCCCTATTTATGGATCGCTAGAGCAAAAGAAGAAACACTTTTAAATTACTTTTTCTTATGAAAAGCGTGATGTTTCTCCATCAAACTTTGGCCATAACATCCTTGTAATGCCCTCTCTTAAATGTGCTAAAATGTGTGCATTGGCCCTTTTTAGGCCGTTAAAGCTAAAAATAGAAAACATTTGAATGACTTCTGCTCATAATTCGTTTGAAGGATCTTCACCAAACTTGTAGTATCCTTGTATGGATTTTTTCTCAAATTTGTTCAAATGTTTCTGCTCAGCTCTTTTTAGGGGCTGCCATATATATAAATAGGTAAATCTTTGCAATTAAATGTGAAATAAAAGTATTTTCATGACAAATTTTTACTTCAGTTATACTTACGGAATCCTGTTCGTGCATGCTGTAATGTCGTCCACCGCACTCAGGGGGAAACACGACAATGCGAGGTGACATTGCGATATGACAATGCGACAGTGCACAACAATGCAAAACGAACTATATAAAGCGATACGACGGACGAAAATATGATAATGTCGCGATTACATTTTGCAGGTCTATAGCACGATTTATCGCAATCCCATTTCGCACTGTCGTGCGTCGTATCGCATTGTCTGGATGTCACTTCGCATTGTCGCGATGTTATTTCGCCATGTTGTGTGTCATGCTCTGCAGTTTTGCTAACCACGACACTTAACAATGCGATATAACGACCGACAACGCGAAACAACAATTATCGCACGTCATGCCGTAATATGACTCTGCAATGCAAAGCAACGCTCTATAATGCGAAATGGCATATAAGAAATACCTAATCGTATCGCATTGTCCTGTGCCTACCTGTCTGGCGGAGCGATCACTTTAAAAATTGTAGCCATGACTGGATCATGGAGAACGTCAGAGATGTTTATCAAAAAGCTATGACTATTTTAATGGCGGTTACTCATATATTAAAATTCAAGTGTTGGTGTCATTAAACGATGGAACAGCCATTAGGCATAATTATGTACTTACATTCTCCTTAATTGTTACAGTGCTACTAAGCTTTGAAGCGATGGACACGTATCTTTTGTGTAACACATCGTCTCATATTGGAAAAGACGTGGGTTTTTTGGAAAATTATTTCATACAAGAAGTTTTTAACAGTAACAAAGTTATGTAACGAAGACAAATGACTTTTAAACGATGCATTCATCCTCTTCTTTATTTGAATAAGCACATTTAGGCATTTGGCATTCATTACTTTTGACAATATTTGCCGTTAAACAGTCAACATTTGGCATTATGCATTTGACAAATAGCATTTTGCTTTAACTTTATGGTATTTAGCATGACGCACTGGCCTACCATACATAGCCTTCCACACATTTTTTTTCAAAGTTCTATAAACACAGTATGGTTCGACCATGCGGTCCGCATAAATTTGGTAATGTTGTAGCACATACTTTCTCATTTTAGTTTAAAGCAACTGAAGTGTTATCTAAAAAGATAAAATTGTTTCTGTCTGCAATACAGGTAGTAAATCTTCTAGTGAGAATATAATTATAAAGAATAAAAATCCTTTTCAGTGTTAATTTGTTGAATAGCAGCTAAAGTAGAGAAAACCTCTACAGATGGACCGCTGTCCATTATTAAATACTTGGTGAGAAAAACGACGTTGATTCCAACACGAGCAGTCAGTCAGTCTGTCTGTCTCTCTCTCTGTCTGTCTGTCTGTCTGTCTGGAATAAATATATTAAGTTCTGGTTTGTCTTCACTTCATGCAGAGATTGAGGGAAGTGCGACCTGACACGACGCACGGCAATACGACACGAAATAAGGCACGCAATGTGACACTACGCGCGCATTTATGTTACGATATCGCCCATATCGTATGTTGAGTGTGGTGTCACATTTTTGTGCCGCGGTCATGTCACGTTTTGTGTCGTATTGTCATGTGTCATATCGCATGTTGTGCGTCGACCTAGAATAGACAGCCGACACACAACGCACGACAATGTGATACGACACTTGACACACGACAAAACGCAACGATATGGAAACATCTACATCTTTCACCCAACCGTCGGTTTCCGACTATCACTGGGCGGCGCTATCAGAGAAACAGTTACATGCCTAAAGATACTGAGACTGGGGCTAGATTTGACATAAATTGGTAGGGAGTTCCAGAGTCGGATGGTCCTTGGGAAGTATGAGTTAGAAAGTACTGAGTGTGAGACATGGGGATTAAATAATTTAGGTTTCTAGTTGGGATAAGATGAGATTTATGACATGTGGCGTACCGTGTGGCATTTTCGTGTATCGTATCAAATTGTCGTGCGTCATGTTGCGTGTTGTGTCGTATTTCGCGTCGTGTATCCCCATAAACACGACGGCTGACCTACGGCATGAGTTAAACAGGATTCCGTACATTTGAATCTCTGAAGGTTTTTTAAAAGTAGATCAGGAAAGTGTATTTCACATTGAACTGAAAAGCTATCCATGTCAAGGCCAAACTTTAAATGTTTATGTGAAGCGTATTCTTTGTGTATAGGAGCTTAATTCACAGGGAAAATAAAATGTCATAGGCGATTTTGAAGCGTTCGCACGATGACTAAGGTTGTGACAATGCCTCAGCTTTCTTTTCGAAGACGAACTAACTTAAAATGTTGAGCTTAAAAAGAGCTACATGTGCATGTATTTGAATCGAGGTTAGTGTCTCTGCACAGTGGGCACACATCAATTGTAAATGTGTCGCATGCGTGCTGAGCTTTTTCCCCATCGTGGGCGAATGGATAGTTTTGGCGTTTTCCGCCCGTGCGTATTTTCTTAACCCCTGGGAAGATTTTCACAAAAGTTGTAATGTTGGGATAACGCATGTTTTTTCGTGTTATAACATCTGCAGAATCCCGAGGGATTCTGTAGATGTTATAACGCGAAAAGAACATGCGCTAACGCTATTCTAACATAAAACGCGTAAAAAACAGGTAAATGAATATATTGTCCCTCAACGTCATTAATTTTCATGAAATGCGCGGTAAAGTCTACGTTGTTTCTTCACGCTGACGTCATTTCCTTTTGAATTATTCGTTTTGGGGCCGTAATACGTTTACGCTTGCCACGGAATGCGCATATATAAAAATGTGTTATAACAGCACGTGAGCGCGAGAATCTCTGTGTTTACACACGTTTTTTCTCCTGTTAAAACACCCCCGAAAATTGATAATAACAGCAGTTTTATGCTAGAATGTAGGGATAACGCATGTTTTTTCGTGTTATAACATCTGCAGATTCCCGAGAGACTGGTTGGTACCCGAGCCCGTTAGGGCGAGGGTACCAACGTATCCCGAGGGATTCTGCAAATGTTATAACACGAAATGAATATGCGCTAACTCTATTCTAGCATAAAACGCGTAAAAACTGATAAATGGATACAATGTCTCTCAACGTCATTAATTTTCCACGAAATGCGCGGGAATGTCTGAGTTGTTTTTTACGTTGACGTCATTTCGTTTTGAATTATCCGTTTTGGGGCCGAATGACGTTTACGCTTTGCCACGGAACGCGCATATATAAAAAGGTGTTATAACAGCACGCGAGCGCGAGAATCTCTCTGTTTACACACGTTTTCTGTCCTGTTAAAACACCCCCGAAAAGTGACAAGAACAGCAGTTTTATGCTAGATACTTATTCTAGCATAAAACTGCTGTTATTGTCACATTTCGGGGGTGTTTTAACAGGAGGGAAAACGTGTGTTAACAGAGAGATTCTCGCGCTCACGTGCTGTTATAACACCTTTTTATATATACGAGTTCCGTGGCAAAGCGTAAACGTCATTCGGCCCCAAAACGGATAATTCAAAACGAAATGACGTCAACGTTAAAAACAGCTCAGACATTCCCGCGCATTTCATGGAAATTTAATGACGTTGAGGTAGGATGTATTCATTTATTAGTATTTTTCCGCGTTTTATGCTAGAATAGCGTTAGCGCATGTTCATTTCGTGTTATAACATCTGCAGAATCCCTCGGGATACGTTGGTACCCTCGCCCTACGGGCTCGGGCACCAACCAATCCCTCGGGATTCTGCAGACGTTATAACACGAAAAACATGCGTTATCCCTACATTAACCTCATCAAGACAACGCGCAACGCGTACAACCGATGTCACTAGGTCCAAGGGTCTAGTGCACACTTGGTTGTGTCAAGTCAGATTACGTTCTGCATCTTCAATACCGGACAAAAAGCACGGTCCTCAGGCTATCCAATTTAAAGGAATTCTACTGTATTTACTAGAAACTGTCTGCAAAAGGTAAATTCATCTGAATACTTGATCACTTTACAAAAAAAGTTTTTAAAACAACTGAAGTCAGCTGGAAAAGACTTCACAGTCTTGTATAAGTGTATCATCTTCAGGTGATTAAGAAGGTAACGAATCTTAAATCTCCTTTGCATTTAGTCGAAATTGGTATTTCTTGGTATATATTTTATTCAGGTTCTCTATTCTTGGCCACTATAGCGTTGAATCTTATAGTGTTGGGTGCGGGGTTACCAGCTACCAAAGTTTCTAGTGATAGAATCTTTATTTTATTACTAATCACATCAAAAAAAAAATGTTCATGCGCCACACAAATTAGTTCAGTTCAGTTCGCGGATGAATGTAGGGATAACGCATGTTTTTTCGTGTTATAACATTTGCAGAATCCCAAGGGATTGGTTGGTGCCCGAGCCCGTTAGGGCTATTCTAGCATAAAACGCTTAAAAACTGATAAATAAATACAATGTCACTGAACGTCATTAAATTTCCAAGAAATGCGCGGGAATGTCCGAGTCGTTTTTTTACGTTGACGTCATTTCGTTTTGAATTATCCGTTTTGGGGCCGAATGACGTTTACGCTTTGCCACGGAACGCGCATTTATAAAAAGGTGTTATAACAACACGCGAGCGCGAGAATCTCTCTGTTAACACACGTTTTCTCTCCTGTTAAAACACCCCCGAAAAGTGACAAGAACAGCAGTTTTATGCTAGAATTATCAATGAACAATAGTCCTAATTTAGCCTTTCTCCATTCACACTCTATAAGCTATATTAATAAGGTATTCCTGCCCATGGTTACATCGCTGCTTTCAAGCCTACCATTTAGATACCTTCATGTTAGTTCACGTAGAGTTCATTTTAGATTTGAGGCATATTTGTATTCACCTCATTTATTTTAATAGTTTGCCATTTGCTTTGATACAAAAAGATCAGAAGTACATTATTAATAGCACAATTTATAAGTGAAATTTGTAAAGTAAAGGTGGTGAATGTTATTATTTCACAGTGAAGGTTTTTCCTATTTACATGCAAACTTCTTGTTGTTTTTTGTTTTATAAAGTTACATTTTATACAGACGACATGACATTTTTAATAGACAAAATATAAATTCAGGTATTTGCTGCTTTACCATAGCTGTTAATGAATGGCATTGAGGTACACAATAGTTGCCATATAACAGAAAATAAATCTAACAAAACCTGCCCCCATCAGATGTCTCAAGGCTTTGATTATATATTTTTATCAACAGTTTGTGAAAAGTCTAAGAATCACAACTCTTTTCTTGAATATTACCTTATTGTCAAACACTTACAGATAAGCATTTGCAGGCATTGCTCTTGATAAACATAATTTTATTCCTTTGATGGAAATTTAAAATTATGTGAAAATAGTCATAAGGAAGTGTACTTTAGAAGAATCTTTGTGTTGAACAATTTCAAAATAATCTACCTCATTTTATTTTTTGACATTTCCGACAATTACTTTGCATCTCCTGATGGAATTCAATGAAACTTATTTATGAACGCTACATGAATTGCACAGCACATGAACTATATCAAGAATATCTCTGATTTTAAACTGAATGTCTCACATATTTTGGGGTGCGCATACAAAATCAGGCTGTTCTTTACTATCCCCCGACGAAAGTCGGAGGGATATAGTTTTGGCGTTGTCCGTCCGTCTTTCTGTCCGTCCTTCTGTCCGGAGCCATATCTAGGAAATGGTTGGGAATATTTATTTAAAACTTCATATACTTGTTTACCACTATGAGTTCTTGCAGCCCGTCAAGTTTCAGTCAGATTGTCCAAGTAACACCAGAGTTATGGCCCTTAGAAATTTCTAGTGTTAACTATATAGGGTACTATAAATATGGCAATTTCTGCATCATAATTTTTGATATATTTGACCTAGAACTATGAAACTTAAACAGAATTTAGATCACCATAATGTGGTTGTGTACACACAATTTCGTTTGGATTTATTTGTAAATTAAGAGTTATTGCCCTTTAATTGTATAAAAATCCACATATTTGTACATAACAAATTTACCATTTGGTAGAATTTCATTAAATTTCTTTCATTATTTTCTGTGAACATTTATTATAAAAATGTGAAGTTGCGCACCCACACCTGGTCACCCACTTGCCTTGGTCACCCCCCCCCCACCCCCCTCAAAAAAAAAAATTTGTTTTTTCATTTCTTATTTTAGATTTTTTTCAAACCTTCCATGATTATTTATCAACATGCAAGTTGTACCATTCCCCCACCTCACTCCTCCACCCAGTCATGCCCACCACTGATCATGCATCCTCTGCCCCCCCCCCACCCCTTCCCTCAACTTCACCCTTTTACCCTTTTTTTTCATTTTTAATTTTCCATCAATATTTATAATCAAAATGTGAAATTTTGTTTCCTCTCCCGTTCCCCCGCACCCTCACCCCCTAAAAAAATAAATATATATTAAGTTGTGACTGCACAAACCTTGTCCTCCGCCATGTTCAAAATATCTTACCTGTGTTCTCTTAAGAACATCTGTTCTTTTAAGTTCAAATGTACTTGTTAAACAGCAACACCTAGTGCAAAACCACTCAAAGACAATATTACGTTCCAGTTAAACTTCAAGCTCACATTTCAATTAACTGCATTTAATTTTAAAAGCTAAGCTTACTACAGTAAGCATATCCCATTCAAAATAAATTCTTTAGTCAGGATCAAAGTATCATACATTTATTATGTACTCTTTTTATTAAACATTTGTTTTCTGTTAAATTGATTTTGGCTAATGAAATTATTTGCTTCTTATTAACATCCTTAACTTTTTGCCGGATATATTTTTATGCCATTCCTCACCACAAACCCTTTTGGTGGGGGATACCAATTCATCGAATTTACTTGTTTCATATAAGTTCCATAGGAACTTATAAAATTATTTTGACATTTTCTATAGCACCAGGTCTTCAGAAACTTGTTTATTTGGGTTTTACGACACACCAACACAGTATAGGTTATATGGCGCCAAACACGACTACAAATTTTGGTTCTACATCTCATTTACATCGAAAATTCAGAAACTTAAATTCACATAAACACTTCATTATACACAACCCTCTGACTTTAAACCTATTGGCTTCTTTCTATGTCTCATTGTAGGACATAAAATCCTTACCCTGCCATTTTTATCTTGCATGGGGATTTTGATTGAATGCTTCAAATACTAACTGAAACACAATAGAGTATAAGAAGACCTGACCCTGTTGAGAAAGGGTACAAGGAACTGAAGAAGGAATAGGACTATTTCTGTTTAGACTGCGGCGACAGGTGTAGGCTTACACTTGATATTGTAGTAATCAACCTTTAAATCTGACTTCACTAGAGAATTTAATGAGGATTTCTGCATGTTTCAGAATCTGGAAGTTGTAGCATAACGTGGTTTATCCAGATAACATAGAAAAAAGCATAGACCTACCATTTGGAAAGGAAAATCTTGCATGTAAGATTGACAGGCAGGTCCACCTAATTGGCATTTCTTCTCCATTATATATCTGAGTCAACCATGCACCAAGACTGGTATCACTAGCATCAGAATTTTCGGTAATTCAAGGGCCATAATTATAAAGTGCTTGAGCCGATTTGGCTAGTTATCAGACTTGGTCGAGGACTTACTGGCAAACACATTTTGTTTAAGTTTAGTGAAGATTGAAAGAGAACTGTTTGACTTGGAGCACAGATAAGATTTGAAACATACTGACAGATGGACACACACAGAGACAGGAGTAAATCAATATGTCTCCCACCACAGTGGTGTGGGAGACATAATAAACCAATATAAGTTGATACTTATCCTGCATGGTGTAAAAGTACAACTTATTCCTTCTTTTCAGCCTTGATTGTGCGAATATACATTTTTGCATGTTTTTATACATACTTTACTAACTATTATTATTATTATGTACAACGCCATTGAATATATCATTGTATAAAAATAGGCGTTTAATTAAATTATTCAGTTTCAGTTTACTTTACAGATTACAAAAGAATTTTCATGAATAAACAATACTTAGAACTCGCTGAACAAATGTGTTTTGATAAGTTCCATTTATAATTACCTTTAAATAAAGTATTTTCTGAATTTTGAAAATCTGACAATATCCCTTTAAAATTTTGATGCCTCTTTTTTGACTTCATCTAATCTACTTTCATATTTAGGTAAATTCTGCATGAAAAGGTGTACATGTACTAAACACAAAGGCTTTCATTTGCATTTTTACAGTCGGACCTGGAACAGAAAGTAAAAACAGAAACATTTTACATAATTTTCTTCTATTATTTATGAGTACACTGTAATATCATAAAACCTCAGCACTTATAGTTTTATTTCTGATAACATGTTAGAGGGAAGTTGCATCACTCCTCCGTCTTCAAATATACAACATAAGGACAAAGAAAGCCATAGATCTCTCACCTGAGTGACACCGCTTGCTTAAAAAAATATTGGTAGATAGCCATGAAAGTAAAATATCTGTGAAATTATTCTGTTTCTGACATGAATATTTTTTTTTTCAATTTTAAGCTATATACATATAACAAGAGGGTCATGATGACCCTGAATCGCTCACCTGAGCAATATGAGCCACATGTTTAAAATACCAAACTGATGCTAAAATATTAGAAAGTTGGTCAGTAAGTCACATTCATGGTCACTGAAAGTCAAGTTTAAGATCGATGTGCCAAACTGTACATGTCATCCAAATTTCAAGGCTGTATCTTAAAAAAAAAGAAAGCAGGTCAAGGTCATGGTCAAGTGACCCCTAATCGCTTGGGGTCATCAGGTAATTATAATTAAACAGTCAGGAAATATGATCTGATAATTTTTTAAATATTTATTCCTATATAACTCATATAAAAAGTGACCCCAGGGCGGAGCCTCTTTTCACCCCAGGGGCATAATTTGAACAATCTTGTTCAAGATCCACTAGGCAATGCAACATACCAAATATCAAAGGCCTAGGCCTTGAACTTTCTGACAAGAAGATTTTTTTCCCCTATGTAAGTCTATGTTACATTTGGGATCCCAAGGGCAGGGCCTCTTTTCAGCCCCGGGGCATAATTTGAACAATTTTGGTAGGGGATCACAAGGCAATGCAACATACCAAATATCAAAAGCCTAGGCCTTGCAGTTTAAGGCAAAAAGATTTTTAAAGTTTTTCCTATGTAAGTCTATTTAAAACTTGAAACCCCCCGGGGCTGGGACTCTTTTCACCTCAGGGATATAATTTAAACAATTTTGGTAGAGGACCACAAGGTAATGCTACATACCAAAATCAAAGGCCTAGGTCTTGTGGTTTTAGACAAGAAGATTTTTTAAGTTTTTTCCTATATAAGTCTATGTAAAACTTGTGACCCCCGGGGAGGGGCCTATTTTTACCCCAGGGATATAATCTGAACAGCCTTCATAGAGGACCATAAGATGATGTCAAATATCAAGGCTCTACGCCTTGCGGTTTAGGAAAAGAAGATTTTTAAAGTTTTTCCTTTCGGTTGTCATGCCAACCAGAGTTCTGCATGGAATTCAATTCTTTGAATAATTTTGAAAGTGGGCCACCCCAGGATCATTCCTGTGAAGTTTGGTGTAATTCTGCTGTGGTTTTCAAGAAGAAGATTTTTTTTAGAAATTGTTGACGAACGCACGACGCACACCGCATGACGGACATTGAGTGGTCACAAAAGCTCACCATGAGCCTTTGGCTCAGTCGAGCTAAAATGGCTAGGTTCTCTTGCATAAATGGTTTTAACAAAATGGTATTCTGTTGAAATAAATTTGAACAATTTCTGACAAACAGAATAACAAAGTTTCTGCTTTAGCAATGTAGAGAAAAGTGGACACACACACTCACGGCTATGTTTTTTAACAATCAAGAGGGCTTGAAGAAATTTAACAGAGGGTCCTACATGTAACACTGTTGTGAGATTAGTTTTATACTGAGCCAGTACTTTTAGGAAATCAGCTCCGCTGCTGGCAGCCAAGTTTTCCAGCAAATGACCATAACTGGCAGGAATTACCGGTAAGTAGAGGGTCAACCATAACTGGCAGGAATTAAGTAGAGGGTCATCCAGTTAACATTGCTGTTACTTTGAAAATTTCAGGCTGGAAATTATTTTTAATGTCCATATAGCCATACTGGGAATATTGCCCCACCCTCTGGTGGTCATATTTTTAACTAGTCACCATAGCTTGAAATTTTGGTACAGGGTCATCTAAGGAACTTTACTTTTAAATTATTTTGAAATCAACAACCTATTAAAAGGACAAGATTTTTAAAGTCTTTCCCTTTGGTTGCCACAGCAATGAGAATTCTGCATTTATTACTTTGATTTAAAAGGAATATTAAACAGGGGCCATCTCAGGAATATTCCAGAGCAGTTTGTTGAAATGAACTTGGGAGTGAAAGGAGATGTTCTGTATAATAACAATTTTGGTGATCTAGCAACATGTCCTGAGGTTTGTTTGAAAAATACTTTTTCTATGATGTACTGTGTTGTAAAAATAATTATTTCAGTAATTTAGAACAAGTACTAGAATATGCAAAAAGCTTAAAAGCAAGGGTTGTCTTTTGACTTCAAAATATCAGGGGTCACTGACCTTGACCTTCAGCAAACTGACCATCAAAACAACAGTTGTCATCTACTGACCACAGGCAATCATCCTATGAATCTTGATGACTCTAGGCCAAGGAATTCTTTATTTATACAGTGGAAACAATTTTCAGTCACAAGGCCACTGTGAATTTGACCTCCTGACACCCAAAACTACAGGGGTCATCTACTGACCACAGGCAGTCATTCTTTGAAGTCTGATGATTGTAGGCCAAAGCCTTCTTAAGTAATTTCAGTCTCAAAGTCACTGAGAACATGACCTTGGACATGTTTACTGATTCCCAAAAGATTAGGGATCATTTGCTGACCACAAGCTATCATCCTAAGAAGTCTGACAATAGACTAAAGCATTATTTAGTTATTAAGCATAAACACCATTTTCAATCTCAAGGTCACTGTGACCCTGACCTTTGACCCCCCAAATACAATAGCAGTGACTAGCACAGGTAATCACCTATAAAGATTAACTATTGGAGACAAAGCATTCTCTAGTTTCTGATGGAAATTAAATGATCTACAAAAGGATAGGCTGACAGACAGACCCACCAACTTTGAGCAAAAACATAAATATATTCTTTGAAGTAGGGGGTAGCATGAAAAAAACCATAAAGATTATTAAATTTGTATCAAGAAATATGAACACATTCTTTCGCGGAATAATATTGCGCTCCCAAAGTCGCGCAGTATTTCCACTGCAGGACTTGTGCATATTTCTCGATGCAAATCTAAAAACCTATAAATATTCTTTATTTGAGCAGGTGCTTTATCTATGCAGAACCACCGACAATGTGAATACAATATTAATTACCCCCTTCAGCAGCATAACAGAAGCAAAAGCATATTAATTAAATAAATAATATAATTTAATATGCAGGTCATCATATTTAAAATGGGCCATATTGTTTTTATCTCTAATTCTTTTTTTGTATACCCTTTTGGAAGATATTTTCTTTACTTAATATTAGGAAGGAATCATGCAATTGTATTAATGCATTTGACATTTAACATTAAGTTAAATTCAAATAAGGGCTTAAAAAAAATGTAATAACAAGAGCTGTCACTAATGGTGACAAATGCCCCCGCAGTGCCTTGACCTTTGACCTGGTGACCTTGACCTATGACCTGGTGACCCCAAAGTCAGTAGGGGTCGTGTACTCAATAAGTACTATCAGCATGTGAAGTTTGAAGGTCCTGGGTGCAGTGGTTTGCAAGTAAAGTGCCTTCATGCAAAAAGTTAACGTTGTGACGAAAACGGACAGACAGTTGAAAACTAATATGCCTCCCTTCGGGGCATAAAAATATGATGTTAATGAATTTGCTTTAGAACAAAAGGCCTCCTAACAAAATGCTATTTTTAAGCATGATGACGCATAAATATTTCACAGCACAGCAAAAAAAATCAAACAAAACAACCGATCATGTAAAGTCAATTTCCTCTAGTCCAACTTTATTGGCATCTTTGTATGCCCAGCAGTAACAATAATGGCTCATTAGCTGATCTAACAACTCTCTCTCATCTAAAAACTCAAGCCGCTCAATTCTGAAACAACAAGAAAAACAAATATAAAAAGAACTTCATGAAAACCTAGCTCAAAGGTCTGAGAATGAAGAACAGTCTCTGAATAAAATATTGTCATTGGTCAATTTCAGAACTATGGTCAGATTCCTCCAATCAGATGCTGGGGCTCTGAGTCTGGTTTCGAAAATTTTCAAGATATTAACTGTGAACTCAATAATAAAACCTGTGATTAGACACCAGTCTCAGAATATAATTATACAAACTTATTTAATTTAGTCAATTTCAGAAGTGTGCTTAGCAACAACCAATCATACACTGGAATTTTTTTTAAAGTGTTTCTAATTTTCTTAGCTTATAAGCTTTGACTAAGACTATGATTGACAAAATGTCTTAAACACATATACTTCTGAAAGTATTTCATGAAAAAAAAACTGCCAGTAGAAATTATCAGTGGCTTTAGCAGGTAATGATTATGAAGCCAGAAATGCCTAAAGAAAAGAACAAATGACCTGAATTCCTCATGCATTGACCTCATGGGTAAAATATTTCTTCAAATGTTTTATACACAAATGGGAAAATTGATGTGAAAAAAAGACAAACAGATATTTGGAAAACATGCTGCAGGTGCATGTATATGCAGTAAAGAAAGCTCAAAGCTTACATACAAGTATTTTATTGATCGTATGACGGTCATTGATTATAAAACAAGTAGCGAAATTGTTTAAATCATATTTGTATCTAATTTGAGAAATAAAAAAATGTTTTCCATTGTAAATGGCAGATGTTAAATAAAGTTACTTTAAGTAACGTTTATTCAGCCTAACAGAAAGAAACTTTTACATGGTGATGAATTGGAAAATTGCACTGAGTATGTTTCTTTGAAATTGTTTTTTACCCTTACCTACTAAATTTCTATATTAAATAAACTTGTCCATGTTTCAATTTGGACAATACCATTAACTGTTAAAAGGGTTGTACTGACTGAATTGGTCACAAAGGCAGAATAAATCTTGTCCAGCATGATAGGGGTTAACAGTTATACTGGTACATTTTTTTTCCAAATTACAACTACAATTTTCTAAATTTACAACAGTGAAGAGTTTATCTCATACAGCTGCTTCATACAAACTTAAAGCTTGATAAACTGCAATATGCTTATGCAATTTATAACTGTTCCACATCACAACCACCATATTCTCTTACAATTGAGAAATTGTGTATTAGAATTACTTGACAAGTATAGTTACAGAAAAATATTTCATTTTTTACGAAAGACTTAGGTATATAAGAGTGAATTATTCTATCACAATTTCCTTGTTTGTCACAAAATATAAATGGTTTGGGATTTCCTGTTTTATTTCAGACAACTGTTACATTTAAAGCTCTTAAATCACAGAATATTTCCAGTGTATTTTAATCTGAAAAAAAGAAAGATCAGCTGTGAATAAAGACACCATTAAGCTCTCACAAAGGAGGCTTTAATAAAGACAGCCATACTTTATGTAATTGTAGTCCATGGCAGACTTCCCTTTACATTAATCAAAAAAGAAAAAAAAGCAGTTTACCTCTGTACATCAGCTTGTGGAAGACTTGAAAGCACATGTCTCATCTCCATGGCATCAGCACCATCAAAACCATGGTCTATGCACCTAAAATGTGCCATAATATACATGGTTTATGACCTGATACCAGGTTCTATGTATGAACTGCATGGTTTACCACCTAATATATTTGATAAAATATGCACCTAGAATATGTAATAAAATAATGGTATATTGCTTGACGGTATTAATATGGAGCAGGTAAAAAAAAACATGGTGTAAAAAACTGAGTCAAACACTGTAAGAGTGGTCTTACACATTGAACAGTCAATAAAATTATGGGTCTATGTGCTTAAAACAAATACTAAATTTGTCTATACACATTAAGTTCTACATACAGGGAATAACTAACAAAAGGACCTTGATAGCCCTAGATTGCTCACCTGATTTTTGGGAGATCAGCCGAGGAACATTTAAAGTAGAACAAGTGACCGAGTAATGCAGTGACAATACAGAAGTCCCCTACCAGTATAAAAACTTTGTAAGTGTTCGTTCCTTGTGGTTGTTGGCAACAGTGTTAGGACTAAAACAGCTTCAAGGCATTTAGGAGCTAAGAAACAAAAACTATTTTTATTTACATTTCAATAGTGACCCTGACCTTCAAGTACAGATCATGAACGCGACACATTGTCTCATCATGTGGAACACTTGTGTGCAGTACAAAGATAATCCATAAAAGTTATGGAATGGAATTTAAACAATATTACTTGACCATCAATAATGAGCTTGACCTTTGACCGACAACCATGGGTCATGTGCGGGACACATCTATAGTCAAATCATTGGGAACATTTCTGTGTAGTAATAAAAAATCATTTAATGCAATTAAAAGTTATGGGGCAGAATTTTTTTTTTACCTGAACTTAGTTACTTCGACCTTTAACGAACAAGCATAGGTGTATGTGTTCAAACACTGTGTCATCACATTTGTGTACCACTAAGATAACCCATCAAAGCATATAAAGTCATAGAGCAGAAACAATTTTTACTTGACCTTCAACAGTGACCTTGACCTTTGACCTATAAGCATAAGTCAAGTAGAAGCATGATCTACATATTGCCCTCTATTTACATACCAAGGTTTATCAACCTAGCTTAAATATTTTTTAGTATTTGCAGGATCCTGTTTTGGGGACAGACGGATGGAGGGCATTCCTACAGTCCGCTCCTGTGTTCCAACAGTAGGGGACTAATAATGTAACAAGTTAGCTACACTGTTAGTATTCAAAATAGTTAGTAGCACAATTCAACTGTTTATCCTCAAAACTGAAAGTATCCAATATCAATGATTTTCAAATGACAAACATCTTTAGGACAAAGCTAAGCAAAAATATAAACTGAAACATCTTAATATTTCTTCACCTGAAAGTTATGCAACCTCTGTAACATGCAATTCTTAACCTTAACAGCATACAGGCCAAAGTAAACAAATAAGTATGAAAAAACTGACCTCTGGGTCTCTCTAAAAAGTACATCCAGTTTTTTCCTTTCCAGTATGTTTGGGTGAAATATACAGGAACAGTGTCTGGTTACCATTCTTGTATTTTAGGTATGATAAATGCAAACTTGTTTCCTATATTTTTAGACATAATTACATTTAGAACAGAACCTTTAAATAATTCATAAAGAAAAGCAGACAATTTCCCTAACCAGTGTTCCTTGATTTTGTTCCAAATTATTCTCCACAAGTAAACAAGAGCTGTCCGTAAGACAGCATGCTTGACTTTTCTGAGTGCTTGATTCTGAATTGCAAGTAAAAGGGGCAAAACTCTGTCAAAATTCAAATCAGGGTTATGGGGATTGTTTCTTCTGGTGTAGACTTTGATAGTAAATAACTACTTTAAGTTTCAAGTCAAAGGCTTTGATAGTAACAGAGAAACTTGACTTTATCAAAAACTTTAGCCAAAACATTCTAATTTAATAAGGGGCATAACTATGTCAAAATTCAAATTAGTGTTATGGGGATTGTTTTTCCTGGTGTAGACTTTGATAGTAAATAACTATATTAAGTTTCAAGTCGATAGCTTTGATAGTAACAGAGATATTTGACTTCATCAAAAACTTTAACGCCGGGGCGAGTGCAATATTATGTTATGTTCATCGGGAAATTGAGCTAGAAAAACCTCTCTACACCAACCAAATGGGAAGAACAAAATGCAGTCAAACATTTTCTTAAATAAATAATAAATAGCAGAACCATGTTTTAATATGTCAAAACTACATCAGAGTCAATAATACATGTGGCGTATAAACGAATTGTATTGTTCAGTTATGTTAAAACTTTGTTCTTCAATTTTATTTTGATTCTAGTATGCCTTTCATGTAAACAAGTAGATTAGATTGGGAAGCAGTATTTCATGGTACATGCATGGTGTGAAATATAGTAGGATGACATGACATCAATGCAAGTGTGTTTAACAGGGTTAAAATAAAAGAAGTATTACATTCCGCAGAATAACTTAGCAGTCAGTAGACATCTAATGATTTATTTTTTGCACTTAATAACCTATACAGCGTGTTAACCTTAAGTGTAACACCACTCAGTTATATAATTTTTCTCAACTGGCATTCCTGTGCTCTATCTATTGACCAACTTTGTAACAACTTACATGAATCTGATGTAGTTTTTTCGCTCAAAATATGAAGATTTTTATACCTTTTTATCTGAGTCTGTATGCTGGCACAGTATTCACTGTGTAACATACATTCCCTGGAACGTAGATTCTCCATCATAATCTGACCAAACCTATCACCCATGTTCACCTGTAATATTGGAAATATAGTCATATTTATTGTTCTGTTTCTGTTACATCTGTTCACATATTATGTTATAAGAAAATGCAACTGGACAGAAAGTTACTTTCAGCTGATTTTTAGTACAGCAGCTGCTTAAATATCACTCATACTGTATGTATAAAAAAATGAGCACTTACTGCATAACATACGTATATATATTAATACAAATTAAAACAGATAAACACGATTCTAATAATTTATTATGCTTGTATCTGTTAAAACACACTTACATTTAAATGACGTCATGTTAACGTGCAATGACATAAATGACTTCTAAGCACTTATAAAATGATGAAAAAATCAATTTATTCTATATTAGTTTTAACAAAAAAGCAAACACTAATTTTTCACTTCCTAATGTCAGATTCAAAGTTGATACCTAACTCTGAATTCCTGTTTTTATTAAAAAAAACTGAGATGGCTTGATTTGTTTATTACTTCACCAAACAAGAGCACACGCCTTGCTGGTGCAGATGCTCATCTGATTTTTTTGTCTCTGTATAATAGAAATATTGTCATACCCATGATTTTCAAAGTCCAAAAGTGGCCATAGTTCTTGCAAAAAGCAATGTAGAGTTAATGTCTTGCTGCGCAGAGTCAGCTTTTAATGGCGAATAACTGTTCCAAGTTTTAAAGCAATAGCTTTGACCATTAAGGAGAAAAGCTGACCTAAACATAAAACTTAACAAAGAAATCTAATTTTCAAAGTCCAAAAGGGGCCATAATTCTTGCAAAAAGCAGAATGGAGTTATGTTTCTAGCTGTGAAGAGTCAGCTTTTGATGGTGAACAAGTTTGCAAGTTTTAAAGCAATAGCTTTGATAGTTTCGGAGAAAAGTTGACCTAAACATAAAACAACAAAGAAATCTGATATTTTCTCAGTCCAAATGGGGCCATTATTCTTGCAAAATGCAGGATGGAGTATGTTTCTTGCTGTACAGAGTCAGCTATTTATGGTGAACAAGTGTTGCAAGTTTTAAAGCAATAGCTTTGACAGTTTAGTAGAAAAGCTAAACATAAAATTTAACCAGGCAACACCGATGCCAACAATGATCAAGTGATGCCAATAACTCATCTTTTTTTCCAAAAAAATCAGATGAGCTAAAATAGGAAATCCATCTTTGTATATTCTTCAATGAGCAACTAGTTTGGCACATGAACCACAGAAGGACTCCTATAACATCAAATTTTGGTGCATCACGACACAAGATTCACTACCACACAATGAAAGTGCATCAGCACACATTAGTGAGCATGATAGAATGAAAGTAAGTAATGCCTTCTTGTGACTTATCATCTGATCCACAACAATTCATCATTCAGATGCTTGTATAGTTATTAAAGTATAAAAGGAAATGTTAAAATTCCAGCACATCTAAATTCTGAATCATGGTTTATCATATGATATACAACAAGGAAGTCTAGACTATTTCACAACTGACATATCATTATTATTACACCAGATTTATACAGCGCCCTTTTCATGATAAACACATTCAAAGGTGCTTTGCATAAACCTAAGACTTACCTGCTCATAATTTATAAATAATACTGTTGGAAAATTTTTAGTAATCCATTTCAACAAGTTATCTGTATCAGTTTTTTCAATATACACTAAGACACATTCTGCAATAAAAAGTGTTGGAACAGTTTTGTCTATCCCGCATTCTGTGAGCTTATGATCCAGTTCATTTAAGTTTTTGAGATTCCCTGCTATAAGATGATAGTCTTTACTGTACAAGTCTGTACTGCTAAACTTGATGTCATCATCTGAAACATATTAAGGTGGAATAGTACTTTGTATTTTTTTTACAACCCGCATATGATTTTGATATCATATCAAAGTAGAAGTTATCCCCAGTATGAATGTGTAGCTGTTTTCTTGGTTACTAGTGAAACTTTTTAGCTATGACGTCGCAAACATTACCATGCACGTCGTTAACAAGCGATAAAAAGTCGGTTTATTTTCTATCATTTGTTCATTTTTCAATTTACGGCATTGAAACTTACATATTTATGTGTGTTACACAAAGGTCTACGGCGCTGGATAGTTTTTGTCACTTCTGTTTTCAAAACGATGGTAAAAATGAAGAAAAACGACATTCTCAAAATTTTACTTTTATTGAAAAAATTGCACACTCGTTAAATTACCGGGAAAACGGCTCGAAATTTTTTAGCCATAATTTTATATATTCAAGATAAAATTATGTTTGATAAAATTTCAAAAAATTGAGAACTTTTACATCTAGTATTCTTTTCAGTCACTGATTTTGTCCCCTATCCGACGAACAAAAAGTGACGTCAAAGTGCGTTTTTAGATACAACCTTTTGTAAGAATATTCTGTATACTTAAAAAGACATGACTATTCCCCTATAAATATACTTCATTTTTCTCAGTTCTTAATTGTTTTATTATAAAAATATTTCATGAATGAATTTTATAACAATTTTTTTCCAGATCTTGTTTAATCTGGCAAAATTGTGCTGTCATGTAGGCAATCAAAGTCATTTATAAATATACCTTTTTTTTCATTTTTTACGAAAAGAAAATTGTTTGAAAATTTTAATAACTAAAGAATGTAAAAGCTGAACAACTTTACAGAAGGATCTCGAGCCCGCCCGCCCACTTCGCTTAGTAGTGAGAGCGCAGATCTGCAGATCGCGGGTTCGTGAGCTCGAGCTCTGAGCGAGGCGTACTTTCTACGTGACGATATGATAAAAACAGTGTCTGAAATCATTCGTCCTCCACCTCTGATTCATGAGGGGAAGTTGGCAGTTACTTAGCGGGGAACATGTTTGTACTGGTACAGAATCCAGGGAAGCTGAATTGGTCAACTGCCTGATGTTGCATAAATGAAATACTATTGAAAAAAAACAACAAAAAACAAGCAAACAAACAAAAGAAGAATCTCATGACTACAGCGAGAGCACACGAACATGTGACATAACAGATTTAATCAATTGTAGTGATAAAGACAATGTCTTACAGGAAGACTTTTCCGCAGGTATTAACTTTTTTTTCTAAAATGTAGTAGTGTTTGACAATTACTTGTTTCCCTTTAAAATAATACTTTGCAGTGATAGGTGTTGGTACATAGATGTTTAGATTTTATACATGTACTTTTACCTTTGCTAGTAACATAAATAGAAGCTCGTGCTTTATTTTGTTGATGATTAGAGATATCGCAGTTTTGATGAATAAAATTCAGACGTAGGCGTACATTTGTGATTAAAAACTGTTTCAAGCAGACGTTAATACTACGGTGGTATGTTTAGGACATGCATCGATTTTTTGAAGATTAAATTATTTCGCGCGCACGACTTCTTATCTCGTGCTCTCGACAACTTATCTCATGATCAAGGAATATTATCTGGAAAGCACGACATTTTGGCATTTAAAATTTAGCATGGCGCACCGGCCTTCCGCAGTCTCATTACTATACTATTAAAAACGTAACCCGCTTCCAAAATGATAAAAAATGGAATTGCTAAAGAATAAATTGTAATATATAAAAAACAGCCACTGTGCTATTCAGTTTTTCGCCTATCTGAACATCACCACCCCTCCTACCCCACCCCTCCCCCGCCCTCCACAAAAAAATATATTAAAAGAGAAAGAAACGTCGTATCAAGTTTGGCCTTCCGGAATAACGAAACACGATTGTATTAATCAAATTTGAAATAAAAAGTGGTGAAAGTAATGAAAAGTTATGATATATTTGTCTGTCCCCAACGAAATATTACTACTCTATCCACTTACCTGACCCTCACCTTACATCACTCAGTTCATCGGTGAGTCCAACAGTGATACGATATGTGACTTTTAAATAACAAAATTTTCCATGTCATATAGATACAGGGAAATATTCATGTGTGAGTGGGTGCAAACGTGTGTACGTGCGTGCATGCGTGCGTGCGTCCGTCCGTCCGGCTAATTTTTGTCCAGATCATAACTTCGTCGTATATTTTGAAAATACTTTATGCTTTACTCAGTGAGATCGATTCTCGCGAGCAAACAAAGGACATCTATCTGTAGGATAAATGTAAGATTTAACTGAGGTGGTTAAAGAAAGGTTGTAATCACAACAAGAGCACCGCCTTGCGGGTGCTGACGCTCATCTGATTTTTTTTGTATAATAGAAATATTGTCCTACCCATGATTTTCTAAGTCTAAAAAGGGCCATCATTCTTGCAAAAAGCAGGACAGAGTTATGTTTCTTGATGTACAATGTCCACTTATGATGGTGAAAAACTGTTGCAAGTTTTAAAGCAATAGCTTTGATAGTTTATGAGAAAAGTTGCCTTAAACATAATACTCAACCAAGAAAATGATTTTCTAAGTCCAAAAGGGGCAATAATTCTTGCAAAAAGCAAGATGGAGTTATGTTTCTTGATGTACAGGGTCTGCTTATGATGGTGAACAAGTATTCCAAGTTTCAAAGCAATAGCTTTGATAGTTTAGGAGAAAAGTTGACCTAAACATAAAACTTAACCAAGAAATCTGATATTTTCTAAGTACAAAAGGGGCCATAAATCTTGCAAAAAGCAAGATGGAGTTATGTTTCTTGCTATACAGGGTCAGCTTATGATGGTGAACAAGTATTCCAAGTTTCAAAGCAATAGCTTTGATAGTTTAGGAGAAAAGCTGACCTAAACATAAAACTTAACCAGGCAACGCCGACGCAGACGCCGACAACCGCTCAAGTGATGACAATAACTCATCTTTTTTTTTCAAAAAATCAGATGAGCTAAAAATCATCATACTGAGACAAGCATGTAGCAGTTTCACAATGTGGAGCAACAAAAATTAAACAGACGGATGTTGAGACTGACGTCACACTGACACAATTTTAGTCATATAGCGGCTTTCTAGTTTTTGATGATGGAGGAGACCCTATGTTTCCGTCTGTGCATTATTTAAGGGAAGAGATAAATTGTCATGCGCAGGAGATTATATGCGCGTACGAGATAAAATGTCAAAGACACAAGATAAAATGTCATGCGCTCGATATAAGACGTCATGGGCTCGAGATAAATGCCCTTTTCCTAAACATAACGTCGCATAATACAGTGCTGGTATCCTTAAAATATTAACAGTGTAAAGTTCGATCTTGTTTGTAGACAGGCATTTTTTCTATAAAGAATAAAGACATTAAAAGTATGTCAACATTCAAATTATTTGCAATTTTTATCGACAGGATGAAATGCTAAAAATGGCACATTGCCGTGACCGTCAGCAGGGAATATGCGCAATATTAACTGAGAAGGTCGGAAAAGTGCTAGTGCAACTAACTGGTCAAAAATAATGGACTCATTGTACGTGTAATAGTTTGGGATCGCATCGATATTGCGTGGAACAATCTATATCAAATGTTTAATCAAATGCAATAATTCTATAAATTATGTCTTTCATTCTTACCCTTTCCTACTTACTGTGTTCAAACTATGAAGTATGTATTTAATTTGTATATGTATAACTGGGGATAAAATATGTTTAAACTAAAATGCAATAGTACATTTTTTCCAACTGTTATGAAAATGAGTTAATGCGTTTTTGTTTTTTTTCATTCAATAGCCATTTTTGATTTATTATATATGTTCAGTGCTTTATTGTTTTTTCGGTTATAAAAATGTTCTGAATAGAAAATAGAATAGAATTCTTTTATTACCTCCACATAGGAAGAGTACGTAATATGTTATACATGCAAAAATACATTTAACATAAAGTATTTTTTAAATAACAATACATAATGCAAAAATACTTAAAGCTAGATACTTTGCGATTTCTGTCATATGCACATACAAAGCGTGATTGAAAATGTATTGTGTCTGTTCATCCATATTATTCTATTGACGCAACGTTAATTAGATAGAGTTTATATTTTGACGTCACAATTTACTGAGGGATATGTTTAATAAACCATTAATTAAAAAATAACTGGATGGTAAAGGTACTTGATTTTTTAATATACTATCAAACATAAGTTTATCTTGAAAAAAATTGGCAAAAAAATTTCGAGCCGTTTTTCCGTTAATTAGACAAGTGTGCCATTTTTTCTAAAAATCTGAAAAACTGGAAATATCGTTTTTCTTCATTTTTTTCATAATTTTGAAAATAAAAGTGACAAATACTGTCTAGCGCCATAGACTTTTGTGTAACTCACATAAAGATGTAAGTTTCATTGCTGTAAATAGAAAAATAAACAAATGAGAGAGAATAAACCGATTTTTTATTGCTTTTTAACATGGCGCCAAAACAGACGTGCATGGTAATGTTTGCGACGTCATAGCTAAAAAGTTTCACTAGTAACCAAGAAAACAGCTACACATTCATGCCGGGGATAACTTCTACTTTAATATGGTATCAAAATCATATGCGGGTTGTAAAAAAATTACAAAGTGCTATTCCACCTTAAGGTTACTGTTAAGCTTATATAATATAATCTGCTACACAAAGAATGTGAATACTGTATTTTTTCTTTAAAATCTCCAATACTTTAAAAATTGAATTATATAATTTATTTGGTAACAAACTTTGAAATGTTTAATTGACTTCCAGATGTTTTTGCTCTGCAAACAGGCTCTGTTTATATAAAAAAATCTTACCCATGCAGGAGAAAGAAATGTTAACAAATTACTGGCTATAGCTGTAAGGTGTAAACATTTTCAAGAGTACTTACCTTCACTTGTAATTTTCTGAAGCAATGCCTGTGATCTCCTGATAAACTGTATTTTCTTTGATGTGACAGCAGGAAAGTCTGTCTCCACATAGGAAGCTGGATTGGTTCCTGCATCCTTTAAGTTCCAGTAGAGGCTGTCGAAGCCAGCACCCAGGCTGATCACCTGACATTTTCCCTTTGTCAACTGAAATACAGTACCAAGAAACATTAAATTACTATTTCCTGTTGTCTTGGGCATGACATGTCGTCTCATTATGGGGAACATTTATGCCAAGTAATTTCAAAATCCCTTGATGAATGGCAGTGTGATGAACCGGACACCTGTTAACCTTTGACTTATAATTGTGACCTTGTCCTTGGAGCTAGGGGTCTGGGTCTTGTGCATGACACATCATCTCATAATTATAATTAACATTTATGCCAAGTTATTGCAAAATCCCTTCATGGGTGGCAGAGTTATGGATCAGACACGAAACAGACCCTGTTAACCTTTGATCTCTGTGACCTTGGAGCTAGGGGTCTTGGTCTAGCGTAAGACATATCGTCTAATCATGGTGAACATTTATGCCAAGTTATTTCAAAATCCTTTATGGACTGCAGGGTTGTCAATCAAAGTTTTAATGTTAGATTGCCCGTCACAAATATAAAACAATCTAAACATTGAATTATTTTAACTACATATTAAACAGCATAGCTGTCAAGGCTCTACAGAGGCCACGAGTGTGATCGGAGTTCGAAGGGGCAGTTGACCGTCATGGGGGTTTGGGAGGCGAAGCGCCCTGGAAGCCGGAGACAACCTCAAATGGAAATTTAGTTGGTTTTTTTAAACACCAAATTGACCTGGTTTTGAATCATCTATGATGTTAATTTATGCTGCAGAAAAAACACGTTGCACCGGTGAATGTAAAACCTGTATTATATATGGTATGAAGCGGTATGAAAACACCATGTTAATGTCGCCAGGCAAGTTTGATTCAATGATTTTCTATAAAAAAAAGTTTTTTTATTTTTTTAAACGCGTGTGACTTGGAATAATAGGTGTGTGAGCGTGATCTAGGGCTGAAATGCGTGTGACACACGCCGATGCATGTGTCTTGATAGGTTTGAAACAGTGTTAATTAGACTAGAAAGAATTGAAAATAGGCAATATCCGGGAATCTTCCCCTCTGTGTACGGAATGAATGAAAATAATAAAGGGAGGTAAAAAATACTTTGATTTAGAAACCTTTCTGAATGTCATAATTCAATATCTATAAGTTTAAGACACTCTTAGGGGTGGTGGTCGGGGATATACTTCATTCCATAGAGGGGAAGATAACCGGTTATTGCCTGAAAATGTTATTATAATTAATATACCGAAACAAATTTCTCAACCAGCAGTCGAAGTCCTTTCACACGTGCGTAGTAACCAATACTAATCTCTGGGGCATGGGTTTGTTTGGGCTTTGGAGTGAACATTGAAATGTAGGGGTCTGCCCAGTAGCCTTTGTCAACGGCAAATCTTTTGCACTGGGACGCGTCATCATTTGTAGCTCTTACACCTTCCTCACTTGACATTGCACATGAAATATTCTGACTTAATCACTTCAAAATCATGTTAATTCTTAAAAATTCTTTAGATTTGTTTACATGGGTTTTTCCGGCGGTGATTTGTAATAAATTACGAGTCGTGTAAATAACTCTAAAGCGGTGTTCATGTAAAAAAATCCATGATGTTGGTTTGATAATAAAATGTTCTGTCATTAATTAAATTGTCACAGTTTATGGTACAAATTAAACAGACGATATACACCTTCTATATCTTGGTTGGTAATTTGAACGTCTCACATATTTTTCATTATAATTTGTAAAATGAATAAATGTCCAGGATAAAGGAACGATGTAATGAGTTTGTTAGTTCTTTCTAGGGCCTATAATAATTTTTTATCATACACATGCCTCTTTTTTAATGGAGTTGTCTAGAGGTACGGACGGATCCGTATCTCTAGACAAGTCTGTTAGGGGTTTTCTATTCTCGATATCGACATTATAGGATAAATCCCGTTTTCTGGAATTACCCACCAATAAACACCCATTCCCGGTTTTACGGTGAGGGCAGGAAGGTCTAATACGGGGAGTAGAAACTCCGTATAAATCAATACATTTATCTGTACTATGCTGTCGTCCATACCTGTAAATATCGACCAGTCGTTAGCGATCGATATTTTGTTTTCGCCACTATCGATTAGCGCGTAATTAGCATATTACCTCATGTTAATCATGGAGCTATAACACTTATTGTTCAAAGGGTTTACCAGTCACATGTTAAGTGGCGATAATTAGATGATCAGAGATTGATCTAAAGGGATTCTGAAGCAAAAACAGCATGCGACTGCATGTGGTGATATGCTTAATTATTATGAATTAACTCGAGCTCACTTCCCTGAAGAAATATTTTACCACGTAACTTCAAACCTTTATCAAAGGGCCGATTTTTGTTGGATTTGAATTAAAAAAAATGGAAAATAACAGAAAGCTGACACTTTTCTTAATCTTGTAGAGTCATAATTATTGTTTATAATGTCAGATTTCTACATACAGAAACAAACATTCTTGAACGTAGGGAATGTATCAAACGAAATTGTTGTTTAAACTCCAAAAATTAGTTAATAAATTTAATCTTAAAACTGATGTGTGAAAAATACAATGTATTTAAATTAAAATAATATTTTTTTTTAAAAAAGGCTGACAACGAAGTCACATTTAGTATTCCGAACTTTTAGATAAAACTGCAGAAAATCATCTAGGTTTAACACGCATTTAAATGGTGAAGAACAGAGCAATATCATAAACAAATATTTTCAGGCAACAGTTTACAGTTTTGACTTGCTATTTTCACTAAAATATGTCCTAATCTTTTATTCTAAATACTCTGAATCAACAAGGCAAATATCATGTAAAAAACGACATCTTTCTTTCTGGGTAAGACAAGTCTAGATTTAGCCATTTTCACAGGGCGAAAAGTAACATTAATGTAGATATTTTCCATTTAAAAACAGATGCAGGCAATAATTTCATGGCAGAACTTTTGTTTTCAACATAAAAATTCAACAAATGCTTTCTCAGATTTTCACTGAAAGGACGAGTTAAACTGTAAGGCGTAAGTGTTTGAGTAATACCAGAATAACCTACGGCATACGCTTCGATTGGACGACAGCATCAGATAAGATAAATGCCGGTTTCCAGTCCCCGTATCAGTTGTTCCAGGTGAGGGGGATATCGGTCATTACGCTGTATAGCAGTAGTGTTTAATAATATCCTTTTTTCAAGGTTTAAACAAAGACTATGAATAAAAAAGTATTGCAGATTATCATAAAACATTGTTGACATTAAGATTTAGCAAAAATATCCTCAAAGTTTAATTTATTTTTGAAATTTTATCTTTTATTCTTCACTGCCACTTCCGTTGCTCGACACCGAAGGTGTGAAATTATTCGCATTTTTCAATGTTAACTAATTATTTTTGCAAAAATTTTTTTGCCGAGGTCTTAAAATACTAGATCTATTTTCATTGTGAAAAAGTAAGTACTTTCTTAAAATCTTATCTTCTGGCAAAAAATGGCTGATATTGTACACGGTCCATATATCGGTTAATCTCGCCAGCCCCCCTGACCCTGTTTACGGAAATACCGGAACACGGGATAATGTCGATATGGTCAGTGGGTACGGAGCTCCATGTTTCTATGTACAGACATTTGTTGCGACCAAGGAAGAGCGCTTCTATATTTTATCTACTGTTTAGACAGGCTGGTAACATTGCCCGATCCAGCTTTCAACATAAAAATGATACTGTGAAATCATTAATATTCATGGGGGACTAATTTTTGTGGTTGAGTACCGTGTACAATATCAGCCATTTTTTGCCAGAAATAACTTTGTTGCCTTCAGATTTGTTAGAATTACTTCCCTTTTTCAGACTTTTATGATGCATAATTTTGGAAGTCCAAAAAAATATGTTTTAATGCAATGTTTAAAACAGAAAAGGGTTCAATGGCTTTCTATTGCTCCAAACTTGTGCACCAATACCTTTATTCTATATATTAAGGATTAATACTTTGTTTCTAGTGTAGTCCAACTAATTTGACGCGATCCTAGGAAATATTGAGATATTTTTTTCATATGGGCAATATCCCCACTTGTGTCAAATACTCGAAAGACCAAAATAGTTGAAGCAACTTCCGATGAAATTTTCATCGCTGCCGACGCTTTACATGCTATAGGTTTAAATGCCGATTATTTCACGAATTGGCCATAAATTAAAATAAAACTTACATGTATCGAAAGGGGATTCAATTCCTCATTAATCTATGTAAAAATTATCAAATAATATCCAAAATTACGAATTTTCTGGTGATTTAAACCTTTGTATGTATTGTACACAATCAACGTTTACCGTGTGTTTACATGCCATATAAAACCAATAACTTTACATGACTGTGTACTGTGATTTAACTTCCATTATTTTGGTCCTTGACATTAAGATTGCCCATCAGAAAAATAAAACAATCTGAACGTCAAATTTTTTGGACTAGTTTCTAGTGCAGATGTATGAACAATTTTTTTACAGCTAACATTTTTCTATAATGTTGTAAGTGAAAGCACAGTAAAATGTATACATTCATGTACAAGTACAATAATTTAGAGCATTAGAAAGCCATTGAACCCTTTATGTTTTAAACTTTGCATTAAAGCATGTTTTTTTTTGGACTTCAAAACTTATGCATCATAACAATCTGAAAAGGGGAAATAATTCTACCAAAACTGAAGGCAACCAAGTTATTTTTATTTTATTTTGTATGATATGTAATGCTTATAAAATGGACCAAGTTTGAAAGAAATATCTTCGTTACTTTTCAAGAAATATTAGTTTTTCTGTTGAAAGCCCGATTGGGCAATGTTACCAGCCTGTTTAAATAGTGTTAAAACACTCTTTTGCTATAAATTATTTCTTAAAATCAGCATGGAACAGTGTATTCATTTGGAGTTCCTCGGTTATTTAGGTTTTGAAAGAAAAGGTAAACAATTGGGTGGACGCTGGTATCTGTTAACCATTTAGATCCAAGTTTTAAGTGAACACTGGTTAAGTCTTATAAATTTGATATTTCATTTTCAACAAATTTTAAGATGTAAATATGAAACCCTAAATCTCTAGAAAAATGGAGGTCTGTACCCCTAGAAAACCCCTAACAGGCTTGTCTAGAGGTACAGATCCGTACCCCTAGACACTTCCTTCTTTAATGGGAAGTGGCTAGGTGTCAGGTATCTGGACTTCTAGACCAGGAGTTTAGCCTAATCTTCCCTTTGAGCCTCATAAAAAACACATATTTACAATATGACCTTGATGTAAGCAGCGGGGCAACTGGCCTTCATGTAAGCAGCGGGGCATCTGGCCTTCATGTAAGCAGCGGGGCAACTGGCCTTGATGTAAGCAGAGGGTCAGCTGGCTTTAAGGTGCCTTAAGATAATTATGTCTCCCCCAGGAGACATATTGTTTTTGCCCTGTCCGTCCGTCGGTCTGTCCGTCCGTCCGTCCGTCCGTCCGTCACACTTCATTTCCGAGCAATAACTGGAGAACCATTTGACCTAGAACCTTCAAACTTCATAGGGTTGTAGGGCTGCTGGAGTAGACGACCCCTAATGTTTTTGGGGTCACTCCATCAAAGGTCAAGGTCACAGGGGCCTGAACATTGAAAACCATTTCCGATCAATAACTAGAGAACCACTTGACCCAGAATGTTGAAACTTCATAGGATGATTGGTCATGAAGAGTAGATGACCCCTATTGATTTTGGGGTCACTCCGTCAAAGGTCAAGGTCACAGGGGCCTGAACATTGAAAACCATTTCCGATCAATAACTAGAGAACCACTTGACCCAGAATGTTGAAACTTCATAGGATGATTGGTCATGAAGAGTAGATGACCCCTATTGATTTTGGGGTCACTCTGTCAAAGGTCAAGGTCACAGGGGCCTGAACATTGAAAACCATTTCCAATCAATAACTAGAGAACCACTTGACCCAGAATGTTGAAACTTGATAGGATGATTGGTCATAAAGAGTAGATGACCCTTATTGATTATGGGATCACTCCGTCAAAGGTCAAGGTCACAGGGGCCTGAACATTGAAAACCATTTCTGATCAATAACTAGAGAACCACTTGACCCAGAATGTTGAAACTTAATAGGATGATTGGTCATAAAGAGTAGATGACCCCTAACGATTTTGGGGTCACTCTGTGAAAGGTCAAGGTCACAGGGGCCCGCACATTGAAAACCATTTTCGGTCAGTAACTTGAGAACCACTTGACCCAGAATGATGAAACTTCGTAGGATGATTGGTCATGCAGAGTAGATGAACCCTAACGATTTTAGGGTCACTCTGTTAAAGGTCAAGGCCACAGGGGCCTGAACATGGAAAACCATTTCCAATCAATAACTTGAGAACCTCTCAACCCAGAATGTTGAAACTTCATAGGATGATTGTTCATGCAGAGTAAATGACCCTTATTGGTTTTGGGGTCACTCCGTTAAAGGTCAAGGTCACAGGGGCCTGAACATTGATTACCAGTTCCGATCAATAACTTGAGAACCACTTGACCCAGAATGTTGAAACTTAGGATGATTGAACATGCAGAGTAGAATACCCCTATACCCCTATTGATTTTGGGGTCAGTCTATTAAAGGTCAAGGTCACAGTGGCCTGTTCATGTAAAATCATTTTTTGGAAATAACTTGAGAACCACTTGACCTACAATGTTGAAACTTAATAGGATGATTGGACATGCAGAGTACATGACCCCTATTTATTTTGAGGTCACTTGATCAAAGGTCAGGGTCACAGGAGCCTGAACAGTGACTTGAGAACCACTAGGCCACGAGTGTTGAAATTTAGCGGGATGACTGGACATGCCAAGTAGATGATCCCTATTGCAGCCAACCATCAGTGTCTCTTTGACTTTCACTCCTGACCCCTATTGACTTCTTGCCTATAGGACTTTGCATTGGGGGAGACATGCGCTTTTTTACAAAAGCATTTTCTAGTTACCATTTAATTTTGTTCTGTTGGAAACTGTAAAAACAAGACCAGTAGATCTATCTGGTTCTTTATTTCTACTCCTGAAATACAGTTTTCCTGAGCTTTAAGAGTTACAGATTGGTTTAAGAATGTTCTATTCATATTTATTGTTAATGGAAAAAATAAATAAAGATAAATTTCAAACTCTATTTACAGGCATATTTATCATCAACAACATGGGAGTGCATGGACTCTGGCAGCTGTTGAGTTCTACAGGCAAGCCTGTACCTTTAGACTCACTGGAGGGGAAAGTACTGGCTGTTGGTGTGTATTTATTTCCCGTGAAGTTAAAGATTGTGTTAAACAAGTTCAGCTGTTAATGTCAGAGCTTACAGTAAACTGGCTCAAAGTCCATCTGCAAAAGACATTTTAGTCTTCCAACTTCTCAATATTATAACAAAAATGGAAAATGGAGTTTAGTGTAAGAAGTACTAAATTTTATTTACAGTCTGGCATACATGAAGTATTTATTTGTTTCAGATGTGAGTGTATGGTTACACCAGTTGTCAAAGGGAATGAGAGACAGTTCTGGGAACCCGCTACCTAACGCACATCTTCATGGTTTGTTTACAAGGATCTGCAAGCTTCTGTTTTACAGAATTAAACCTGTGTTTGTCTTTGATGGTGGTGTCCCTACACTGAAGAAACAGACTTTGGTTAGTTATTTTGAAGTTTGTAAATAATTGCATTGTGTTTAAATGTCATTTATAGTAAAAAGTGGAGGTTTTCTGAGTTCATTTTCAAATGTTCCAAGAAAGAAAGAAAGATATTTTTTTTACAGAAGTTATTGTTTCTGTTGCTATTCTTTAGAGATACACATTTGTACCGTCTTTGATTGTCAAAGAGTTGTTTGAAGTGAAATGGCTCTAAGCACAGTAGATTACAGACAATCTGTGCTTTCTTTAACTTTTGTTTATGCAGGTAAATGAATAATAGAGAAAAATCTTTCTTTAAATTTTGCTTGATATGAATCTGTCATGTCTGCTGGATATTCTGAATCTATTTAAGGATTATCAAATACACATGTAATATGGCGTTATTATTTTGCCACTATTTTATGTTGTGCATACATAGAGCAACTTTCAGCCATTTTGACTCAAGGTCAAGGTCATGCTTAGCCGAGGTCATGATCCGAGATCAATGATCAAATACTTAGTGAATAGTAAAGGTTCATACTGGTTGTTCTGTGTGCTTAATATTGGAGACAAGTCAAAGTTCCCTTTTTAGAGACATGCTTCTGCATTATAGAAAAGTAACAATCTAGATTTACCTAAAACCTTGATTTTGTACAGTTTCATTCATATGACTTTTTTCTGCTCAAATGTTAGATGTATGTATGCATGCAAAAAGAAAAAAAGTAATACAACTTAATGCTGTTATTAAGGATGTTTAAATATGAGAAGTTGTTTAAAGTTACTTTAAATGTTGCACTCAAGGCATTCACATTGGGACAAATGAGAAAACTCTTGTAAGTTTTAAACAGGTACTTATTTCCTTTTAGGCTTCCAGACGTAATAAGAGAGAAGATGCTGAAAAAACAAGCTCCTTAATGCAGCAAAAGATTCTAACCAATCTGATTCGTAGTCAGGCTCTCAAAGAGGCTTGTGGACTGGACAAATTACCAGATTTACCTCCACCACCGAAAAGCTCTGCAAAGGGAAATAAAGATGTTATGTTCCAGTTGCCACCCATACCAGAAGCTTCCAAGCCGTATGTATTTATTTATATCAAAAGAGTCAAGCATGATAAATATAAGTGTTATTACATTACTTTGTAACAGATGAATTAACAATTCTTTTCATAGTCTTATTTGTCTGATTTAGTGAGCTTGAAAACTCCCAGAGTTAGCTTTATGCCAAATGTTTCCAAATGGATTTGGGTAGAGCACTGGACTTGTAATCTGAAAGTCTTGGGTTCAGATCTGGTGAGAAGTGAAGTAATATTTCAGTTTTAACATTCCTTATTAAGATGCATATAGGCCAGAAATCCCGGATTTAGACATGACGCATGCTAACATAAGTTTTTAGAATTTTCACTTCTGTAGCTGCTGAAGTGAATAAATATGTTTTAACAAACTTGAATAAATGTTTATGAATCCAAAAAATTCTCGCCTAATGTTACATCATACTATAGGTATATGTCCCAGAAAAATGATGAAGATCAGATGTACATTGAGAGACGAGAACTACAGGAGATGGTTGAGGTATGGAGTAATAGTAGATAATATATAAATGACATAGGCTAGTGAGGGTGATGTGTGATATATGTCAATCTGAGAAAATTAAATAATGCTGAGGATGTTACCATTTTTAGCTCACCTGAGCCAAAGGCTCATGGTGAGCTTTTGTGACCACTCAATGTCTGTCGTCCAAAGTCCATCGTGGGTTGTGCGGCGTGCGTCCGTCAACAATTTCTAAAAAAATCTTCTTCTTGAAAACCACTGAGCAGAATTACACCAAACTTCACAGGAATGATCCTTGGGTGCCCCCCTTTCAAAATTTTTCAAAGAATTGAATTCCATGCAGAACTCTGGTTGCCATGGCAACCGAAGTGAAAAACTTTAAAAATCTTCTTGTCCAAAACTGCAAGGCGTAGAGTCTTGATATTTGGCATGTGACATCATCTAATGGTCCTCTATAAGGATTATTCAAATAGGGAGAGAAAAAAACTTATTGTCTGAATGTTCAAGGCCTAGGCCTTTGATATTTGATATGTAGCATTGCATAGTGGATTTCTAACAAGATTGTTAAAATTATGCCCCTTGGGTGAAAAGAGGCCCCTCCCTGGGGGTCATTTGTTATATGAGTTATATAGGAATAAATACTTAAAAAATTATCAGATCATATTTCCTAGACTGTTCTGTTAATCCCCCACCACAAGTGGTGGGGGGTTATAGGAATGGTCTTCGTCCGTCCTTCCATCCTTCCACTTTCGTAACACTTTCGTATCCGCTCCATATCTCCTAAACCCCTTGAAGGATTTTCATGAAACTTGGGTCAAATGATCATCTCATCAAGACGATGTGCAGAACCCATGAGTCAACCATGCCGGCTCAAGGTCAAGGTCACAACTGAAGGTCAAAGGTTTGAGCCTTCCATTTTGTGTCTGCTCTGTATCTCCTAATTCCCTTGAAGGATTCATATGAAACTTGGGTCTAATGATCACCTCATCAAGGCGATGTGCAGAACTCATGAGTCAGCCATACCAGCTCAAGGTCAAGGTCACAACTCAAGGTCAAAGGTTTGAGCCTTCCATTTTATGTCCACTCTATATCTCCTAAACCCCTTGAAGGAATTTTATAAAACTTAGGTCAAATGATCACCTCATCAAAACGATGTGCAGAACTTATGAGTCAGCCATGCTGGCTCAAGGTCAAGATCACAACTTAGGGTCAAAGGTATGAGCCTTCCATTTTGTGTCCACTCTGTATCTCCTAAACCCTTTGAAGGATTTTCATCAAACTTGGGTCAAATGATCACCTCATTAAGAACTCATGAGTCAGCCATGTCAACTCAAGGTCAAGGTCACAACTCAAGGTCAAAGGTTTAAGCTCTGTATCTCTTAAACCCCTTGAAGGATTTTCATGAAACTTGGGTCAAATGATCACCTCATCAGGACGTGCAGAATTCATGTGTAAGCCATGTCAGTTCAAGGTCAAGGTCACAGCTAAAGGTCAAAGGTTTACCCTTTCACTATCCATAGCAGTGGCGAGGGATTTAGCTGTCTTTCAGACTGCCTTGTTATAATTACCTGATGACCACAAGCAGTTAGGGGTCACTTGACTGTGGCCTTGAACTACTGACCTACTTTCTTGTTTTTTAAGTTAAAGCCTTGAAATATGTATGACATGTACAGTTTTGCAAATCGATCTTAAAACTGACTTTCAGTGACCATGAATGTGACCTACTTTCTAATAGTTTAGCATCAGTGTGCCATTTTAAACATGTGGCTTATATTACTCAGGTGAGCGATTCAGGGTCATCATGACCCTCTTGTTTAAGGTTGATAGTTTCCTGTTGCTGTTTATAAAATTTAAAACAAGTATAATGATGAAAAGTAATGCATTGTTATAATTAGTTAGCATTAATTTTATGAGCTAATAGTGGCAATTCACCTTATCATAACTAAGCTGTATTATCAGCACTGCTTCTGACATCAAGTTTTTGATTGCTAGAATTTCTGTATACCTGACAGCAATAGGACATTGCAGACATTAGAAAACACATTTAAGGCCTGATCTACATAGCTTTGTGGTTATTATTTTTGACAATGAGTCTACCAAGGAGACAACATGTGTATAAATTAATGCCCAGTCGAAGAGACATCCAGAGTTTTCTTCATATCGAGAATGACTGTATGTTATCAGCTTTATCAGCTTGACTGTTAACCCTGTGAAATAAAGCATGCATAAATGCTGTTAAGCTTTTGATAAAGTGGAAGAAGCAAAATGATTTTATTATCATATAAAAGATGGATGTTCTTGCTGTGATAAACATGATTACTGAGTATATAGTCAAACCTGCCCAAAAGTCCTTCCTTGAATAAAAGTCATTACTATGTCAGAGCAGCTTATAAAAGCTGCCATTTCCTCCTCCTGTTTAACAGTAAATCATAAAAATTTACCTGTATTGAGAGACCACCCATCAACAAAGACCACTTTTAATTTCCAAAGGCTGGCTATTCCAGACTGGTTTGACTGTATTACATTGTGTACAAGGGTGGCAATGTGGCGGAAGGGTTATGTTGCCAACTTTGAATCACTTGCCCCTCTCTGCTATGGGTAGGGCACCTAGGTTTGAATGTAGAATCCATTCATATTAAGAAGCACTCAAGCTGCGTTATGGAAAGTCATTGATTCTAAGAATTTGCCAATGACATATTACAATTTTTCACTTGCAGGATGCGTATGAAGATATCAGTAAAATTGACGTGGAATCAGAGGATTTCCAAGCTCTGCCACCAGATGTTCAACATGAAATCATGACAGATATGAGATTACGAAAGAAAAACTACAACCTGTCAAAAATTGTTGATTTACCAGATGTAAGAATTTTGTTTGTACTTATTGGAACATTAGCCCAGTTTGCTCAGTAAGTAGCTGAAAGGTTTAATTCCGATGTGTGATATTGTGTTTGAAGGCATTCTTCACCCATCTCTGAGCCATGTAGGTGCTGGTACTGGTACAACTGTAATACTGTTAATTGCTGAACTGTTAATTGCATAACTGAAATATGGTTAGTTGTAATACTGTTAATTGCATAAACTGAAATACTGTTAATTGCTGAACTGTTAATTGCATAACTGAAATATGGTTAGTTGTAATACTGTTAATTGCATAAACTGAAATACTGTTAATTGCATGACTGAAATACTGTTAATTGCATAACTGAAATGCTGTTAATTGCATGACTGAAATACTGTTAATTGCATAAACTGAAATGCTGTTAATTGCATGACTGAAATACTGTTAATTGCATAAACTGAAATGCTGTTAATTGCATGACTGAAATACTGTTAATTGCATAAACTGAAATGCTGTTAATTGCATGACTGAAATACTGTTAATTGCATGACTGAAATACTGTTAATTGCATGACTGAAATACTGTTAATTGCATGACTGAAATACTGTTAATTGCATGACTGAAATACTGTTAATTGCATGACTGAAATACTGTTAATTGCATGACTGAAATACTGTTAATTGCATGACTGAAATACTGTTAATTGCATAACTGAAATACTGTTAATTGCATGACTGAAATACTGTTAATTGCATGACTGAAATACTGTTAAATGCATGACTGAAATACTGTAAAGTAATGACTGAAATACTGTTATGTAGACTGAAATACTGTTAATTGCATGACTGAAATACTGTTAATTGCATAACTGAAATACTGTTAATTGCATGACTGAAATACTGTTAATTGCATGACTGAAATACTGTTAATTGCATAACTGAAATACTGTTAAATGCATGACTGAAATACTGTTAAATGCATGACTGAAATACTGTTAATTGCATGACTGCAATACTGTTAATTGCATGACTGAAATACTGTTAATTGCATGACTGAAATACTGTTAATTGCATGACTGAAATACTGTTAATTGCATGACTGAAATACTGTTAATTGCATGACTGAAATACTGTTAATTGTATAACTGAAATACTGTTAATTGCATAACTGAAATACTGTTAAAAATTCTCTTTTAACCCAGTTATATAAACAAATTGGAAGATTTCATTTGTGTTTTAGACTTCAGTCAGTTAGATTATGTTAACAGATTTCTCAGAAGATTCTGGTATAGTTTGTTTCTATGTGGTGTTTCTGGTACTCTTATTTAAAAACATAGTTTTGATATCAGTATAAGTTCCATAAAATAATTCACTACAAATAGGTACCAGTACTTACTTTAAGCTGTGATAAATACATTTAACCAGTAATATTTTCACCTTGATTGAAAAGACAGACCTTCGTTATATTGTATTGTAAACAACTATTATTGTAACTACTTTAAGAATGGAAACATTTTAAAATCTTCAATTATCTTTTTACACTACACAGGATTCTAAAGATTTCGCCAACTACCAAATAGCTAAACTTGTAAAGCATAATAAACTCAATACAAGACTTGATGAAGTCCGTAAAGAAATGAATGATAGACAGACACGTTCGTTGACCAAACGCTATGGCAAAAGATTCCAAGATACGGATGATATTTATTCTCAGAGAGTGGTGTCTGAAGATTCTTCACATTATATTCTAGTTAAAAGAAATTTAAGAAGGAAGAGGGAGGAGGAAGAAAAGGAAAGAGAAATGAACAAATATTTGTTGGAAACTGTTAATGATCAGCTTGAAACGGTAGAAGAAGCAGATGAGTTATTACTGGATTCTGATGAAGATAATTGTGATAAAATAGATATTATGGAAGAGAGTAGACTGATTTTTGAGGAGTTAGGTGGTAAACTTGATGATGTAAGTGAAAATATAGAAGAAATGAAAAGCAAAACCACAGAAACGAAAGAAATTCAGAGAAACAAAATGAAAGAGGGCACTGTAGAGGATAAGCCTAGATTTCGTGCAGTCATTGAAGTAGAATCAGATTCTGGGTCTGAAAGTAGTGATGAAAGTGTGCAAATAGTTGAAACAATGGAAAATGAGGCTGTTGTAATAGATGACCCACAAGTTGATCCTGAGCTGCAGTTTGCAATTGAGCTGTCATTGAAGGAACAGAGACATATAGATAAAAGTAAACAAGAAGATTTAAATGAAAAAAGTAAACATTATACAGGCAAGAAGTCAAAAGATGTAGAATCTTTTAGTGGTTTGAATAAAAATTCTAATAATTCAGGCATTCCTGTAGTAACAGCCAGAAGACAAACACGTCAAAGATCCAATGAACAAAGACAAAAAAACATTGTAGGAGACTCGTCAGTTCAACAACAGGATTCAGTTGAACAAAGAAGAACAGAAACATTACGTGCTAGTAACAAGGTGAATAGTGGTAAAACCTTTGAGAAAATCAGAACTAGTAAAACTAAAATAATAGAAAAAGCAGATTCTGCCAGAGAGAATAAAAGAGTCAAAAAGACCAAAACTGATGCAGGAAGTATAGACAAATCAGATGGCTTAGACTCTACTGCAAGAATGGAAGAAATAAAGTCTACCACTGGTATTTTTAAAAGGAAGATTTCATGTCTTTCAAACGAGTCGACTGACAGTTGTGAAGAATCAAATAAAGTACGTAAAGTAGATTTATCAGATGTTGATAGTGAAGTAGAAGCCGACAGTGACGGATCTTCCGACTCTGAAGGTGAGATTGGCAATACTGTATGGTATAAGTAATTTAAAGGGGAATTAATGAATTAGAAAACATGTGAAATCAGATGGATCTTTCTGAAATATAAACAGAAGTAAAAAAAAAAAAAGAGAAAAATTCAAAAATATAATTAGAATCACTATTTCATTTCTGATGCAGCTAATGATTGCATGATGACATTATCATTCTTTCTTTATCTTGTATATGTATATGTACCCAAGAAAATAATATTTTGTATGTCAAGATAGAATTGGAATATTTATTCACCTGTAAATATGTGCCTTGACTTAAACACCTATATTTCATTCTGTCTTGAAATGAAAGCCGAATTGCTTTTTATGCCCCCGAAGGGAGGCATATAGTTTTTGAACCGTCTTTCGGTCTGTTGGTCTGTCCGCAATTTCGTGTCTGGTCCATATTTTGTCATCGATGATGGATTTCAAATAACTTGCATGATGTGTACACATAAGATAACGTGTCGAGCGAAAGACCCAGGTCCGTAGCTCAAAGGTCAAGGTCACACTTAAACATTAAAGGATATGCATGATGGCGTGTCCGTCCATATTTTGTCATCGATGGATGGATTTTCAAATAACTTTGCATGAATGTGTACCACAGTAAGACGACGTTCCGCGCAAGACCAAGGTCCAAGCTCAAAGTCAAAGTCACAAATAGACATTAAAGGGTAGTGCATTGATGGCGTGTCCGGTCATATCTTTGTCATCGATGGATGATTTTCAAATAACTTGGCAAAAAATGTGTACCACAGTAAGACACGTGTCGCGCTAAGAACCCAGGTCCGTAGCTCAAAGGTCAAGATCACACTAGACCGTAAAGGATAGTGCATTGATGGCGTTCCGGTCCATATTTTGTCATCGATGATGGATTTTCAAATATCTGATGAATGTGTAACCACATAAGACGACGTGTCGGCGCAAGACCCAGGTTTGTAGCTCAAAGGTTAAGGTCACACTTAGACGTTAAAGGATAGTGCATTGATGGCGTGTCCGGTCCATATCTTGTCATGTATGGATGGATTTCAAATAACTTGGCATGAATGTGTACCACAGTAAGACACGTGTCCACACAAACCAGGTCGTAGCTCAAAGGTCAAGGTCACACTTAGACTTAAACGATAGTGCATGTATGGCGTGTCCGGCCCATTCTTGTCATCGATGGATGGATTTTCAAATAACTTGGCATGAAGTGTACCACAGTAAGACAGACGTGTCGTGCGCAAGACCAGGTTCGTAGCTCAAAGGTCAAGGTCACACTTAACGTAAAGGATAGTGCATTGATGGCGTGTCGTCCATATCTTTGTCATCATGCATGGATTTAAAATAACTATGCATGAATGTGTGACACAGTAAGACAACGTGTCGCACGCAAGACACAGCTCCGTAGGTCAAAGGTCCTAAACTCTAACATCGGCCATAACTATTCATTCAAAGTGCCATCGGGGGCATGTGTCATCCTATGGAGACAGCTCTTGTTCTTAATAGGTCAGAATCTGCTTGAAAGGGTACTGTGACATGGGACAGAGTTCTGAGTCACAAATACACCATTAAACTATACCATTTATATTTTTAAAAGTAATGGTTTCACACAATGCATCTGTTGATGCAGTGTTACCTAAAATACCACTTTCATTTTACAGGAGACTTTATAGAGGTGAAAGTGGACTTGACCAAAGTGAAGGAAGATGATTTGTTTCCTGCCAGTATGTTTGAGACTGATACAGGGGAGGCAACTGCAAGTTACAAACCTGAAGTCAACAAAGACAATGCCAAGGAAGTGGAAAACAGTACAGAAGATATTAATGATACAGTAACTGTAGAGACAGCAAATGAAAAAGCATTTGTCAGTGTTGTACGTAAGGATGTAGAAGTGGAAAATAAAGTGAATGTCAGTTCAGCAGCACACAAGAAAGTAGAGACTATAGCAGAGGTTGAAAATGATGTCGAGGTTAATGGGATTGAGGTTTGTACTAAAAACATTGTCCAAGTAAGTTTAGTTTATATCAGATTGGATATTCAGTACTTTCTTAAGGAATAAAGTCTTAATTGTAACAGGACATTCCTCCAGATACACCTATTGAAATAAATGGAAATGAATTACTAGTAAATGTCAAAAGTCATAATTCAGTGTTATCTAAGTACAATGCATTACTTTATTTGGTGTGCAGTGCAGCTAAAGTCCAACTATTTTATAGCACCTTTTTACTGCATACCTATAACAGTAGTGATGTTTGCAGTATAATAGGGTTATTAAAACTGTACCTGATATGCAGTAGGTATATTTTGCTAGACCTGTATTTCACAAGGCACTTGCACTGAGTGTGATACTGTCAGGCAAAATGCCAAGAGCAGAATGCATTATTGCAGAAGAAGGTACTGCTTTAACCCTTACCCAGCTAAATTTCTAAAACAGACTGGTACGTCATTCAGTTACTCAGCTAAATTTCTAAAACAGACTGGTACGTCAATTACCCAGCTAAATTTCTAAAACAGACTGGTACATCATTCAGTTACCCAGCTAAATTTCTAAAACAGACTGGTACATCATTCAGTTACTCAGCTAAATTTCTAAAACAGACTGGTACATCATTCAGTTACTCAACTAAATTTCTAAAACAGACTGGTACATCAATTACCCAGCTAAATTTCTAAAACAGACTGGTACATCATTCAGTTACCCAGCTAAATTTCTAAAACAGACTGGTACATCATTCAGTTACTCAGCTAAATTTCTAAAACAGACTGGTACATCATTCAGTTACCCAGCTAAATTTCTAAAACAGACTGGTACATCATTCAATTACCCAGCTAAATTTCTAAAACAGACTGGTACATCATTCAATTACCCAGCTAAATTTCTAAAACAGACTGGTACATCATTCAATTTGGGCAGTACTACTACATGTAATGTATGGACATGCAGGCTGATCTTGGTCTGCACTGTTCGCAAAGGCAAAATCACTTGCTGCCAGCAAGCTAAAGGTTAATGACACTTTAATTATAGACATATACCTTTTTCTACTGTTGTATCAGCCAAAATAGGCTATAATTTTAGAAAAATAAGCCTGAAAACTTGTTTGAAATGAGAACCTTTTGACACATTTAAAACAAAGAGGCTCACAATTGAATATTTTTTCTGATGTAATTGTAAATATTCATTAGACTTTATTTCAGACCAAATATTCCTTCATATATATTAAATTGTAAAGTAATATTGTTTTTACTACTAACACAGTCAAATGTGGCAATGCAGTCAGTCTGTATAAATCACCTTTGGGAAATGAAAAAAGTGATCTTTATATATGGGTGGTCCCTCAACACAAGTACACTATGATAAATGCATAAAATGGCCTTTATAAGCAGATTTTCTAGTTGTAGCGTTTATTTAGAGGTGGCCTTTACCACAGGTTTGACTGTATATATACAATATTGAAAAAGGAAATTTGACTTGTGGTAGGTAAATTTTGACAATAGGTATCATCACTTTCCCTGAGTTTTAGGACCTTTAGCTTGATTGTACAAATAGTGTCTTTTTTTTCTAAAAACAGGATGAGGAATCTAAGTTTGATAAAGACAAGAGACACATTGATGACCAGATTACTGTTGTAGAGAGTGAAGAAGAAGGATTGGAGAGTGAAGATAGAAATGGTCAGTATAAGAAAGCTATCAGAATCACAGATACTGAACAGTATCTACTTCATATAAATATTTTTGTTTGAATTGTAAACAAAGAGATAACTGACCCGAAGCAGTTGTTAGGTTTTATAGAAATGATAGGTTTCAAAATAGTTAGAAATTTGTATACATGTATACTGCTTTCCAAGGGACATAATATTTTGCTGTTAGATAGTCAAACTCTCAAAATCAATGTGAATGTTAGATAAATGTATTTTCAGTGTATAAATGCTACCATCATAATATACACAACCTGACCCATATTTATGAAAAGATTCATAACTTCTATAAGTGAGTACCAGCTTTATTTTGGTAAAAGATCATTCATTGGTTGGATTTATATGTTATATTTTATCATTAAATTTAACTAATTGGGCCATTAAATGAATACTTCCTTTCTCAAAGTGCAATATATAGTGTCTTGATTAATAGGACTTAAAATATTCTTTTAAACACTTGGAGTTGCAGAATGTGGAATTTATCTTAGAGAAATTTACACATTTTAAGAAGTAAATACTGATAATTGGAAGGGACTTTTTGTTTGCATATTTTTGTCAAATTTCTGAAAGATTCTGATACTCTGTACGTGGCCAGTATCAGCAGCAAAATTAGTTGTGCTTCTCATTTTTATTTGCATAAAATTAGATTGTGAGATCATGTGCATTAGAAAAATGTTCCAGTGTTAGTGCATGCATAAATGAGCTGCACCATGAGAAAACCAACATAGTGCATTTGCAATCAGCATGTTACTGGTACCAAATCTGAAAACCCACTGCCTCAAGGAGAGTCTAATAATTCATTGGCCGAAACATTTGCTGACTTTTTCATGGCAAAAATCTCCAAAATACAACAATCCCTAAGTGAATACCAAAACTTTGAACCTCAAGTAAAGGATATACAAAATTTAAATAAATTTACTGAACTGACTCAAGATGAAGTGAAATATCTCATCAATGAATTGAATACTATGTCTTCAGAGTTAGATATTTTGCCAACACGTATTCTGAAATCACATGTAGATGAACTTCTCTCTAGTATCACTAAATTGGTGAATCTCTCATTACAACAAGATGTTTTCCCTGTGAAATACAAACAAGCAGTTATTAGACCTCTGTTAAAAAAAGCTGGTCTTGAACTAGAGCTCTCCAATTATCGTCCTGTGAGTAATTTATCATGTCTATCAAAACTTATTGAGAAAGCTGTTCTTTACAGATTAAACAAACGTGTAAATGAAAACAGTCTTTTGCCTAAGAACCAGTCTGCATACAGGAAATACCTTTCCTATGAATCTGCGTTACTTCGGTTGGTCAATGATCTTCTAAGTGGTATGGAGAAAAAGGAAGTCACGGCCCTTATTGCAATTGACTTAAGTGCGGCATTTGACACTGTCAACCATGACATTCTTCTAGATGTCCTAAAAGCACAATATGGCATCTGTGATACAGCTCTTCAATGGGTAGACTCCTATTTAAGGTCTCGTACTTGTAAGATTAATATCAACAATGTATATTCATCAGACCGCCATCTTGAATGCAGTGTGCCCCAGGACAGTTGCCTAGGTCCGTGGCTGTATCTCACCTATGCTGGAACTCTTTTTGATGTCATTCCAAAATCCATATCAGTCTACGGTTTTGCTGATGATCATATAGCAAATAAAAGCTTTCGACCTACATCTGTTTCCGTAGAATCACAAGCGATCAGAGACCTTGAAAGGTGCACATTTATAATCAATGACTGTATGAATAGAAACAAACTGAAAATGAACATTTCCAAAACTGAATTTATTATGTTTGGTAGCAGACCTCAATTGAACAACTGTTTTACAAATTCCATTAACATTGCTGGTGATGATGTCAAACGTGAAAGCACAGTTATATATCTTGGTGCATTTCTTGACAAAACCTTGAACTTTAAAGATCATGTAAATCGCAAATGTCGTACAGCCATGTTGAATTACCTACGAATTAAGAACTTTCAAAAATACTTAACAAAAGCAGCCACTGAAATTTTAGTTTTGCCTCTAGTTATTTCACATCTGGATTATTGCAATGTCATACTGTATGGTGTAGCTAACTGTGAGGTGCGTAAGATGCAACGTATTCAAAACATGACATTGTGCGCAAAACTTGTCCTTAACAGGAGGAAATTTGATAGTTCTAAACAAGCATTGTATCACTTACATTGGTTGCCGGTGAAAGCAAGAATTGAGTTCAAGAAACCCTCTTTCGTGTATAGCTGTCACACTGGCAGAGCACCTCTGTACTTAACAGAATTGCTTACAGAGTATATTCCTAGTAGACAAGGTTTGAGATCGTCTGAAAATTCTGAATGTCGTTATGTTGTTCCATACAACAAGTGCAAAACATTCAATGATAGAAGTTTCTGTACTATTGGTCCAAAACTTTGGCATGAACTGCCGTTAGAACTATGCAAAAGTTATCACTTGACACATTCAAAAAAATCTTAAGACACTATTTGAGAGATTTTGCGGCATTCTTTTAAATTTTTTGATAACTGTTTATCATGCAAAAACAGCAGGTGATAGTTCTTAAATTTTTGTAAAAGGTTTTACATTTCAACATTTATATTTCCAATGTTTGTTTAATAAACGCACTTGTTGGTAAGGCGCTATGGGTAGGGAAGTGTGTGGTATTTCTTTCTTAAATAGTAGATGATGGCACCATTAACCGTGGGGTTTGAACCTCTATATGCAGCTTGTCTGGGCGTACCAGATGCTTTAAGCACTGGTATTGGCAATAGGGGTAAAATGACCTCAAGGTGAGGTGTGCGGTCATAACTGTTTGTTACAATAAGGCTGTTATTATTATTATTGTCATTATTAATATTGTTATAATAACTATTATTATTATTATCATTATTATTATTATTATCATTATTATTATGTACAACGCCATTGAGTATACCTTTGTATAAAAATAGGCGTTTAATCAAATTATTCAGTTTCATGTATCCAGACCAGTCTGCGCATCTGGAGTCATTTGCTAATGGTTTCAGTAATTGTAATAGACTTCGAAAGCGAACAGCATGGATCCTGACCAGACTGCATGGATGCGCAGGCTGGCATGCTGATCACAAATGCACTATGTTGGTTTTCACATGGTGCAACTCAAATATTTAAAGCCAGACTTGCAGTCACAGATGTTTATGATTGTCATACTAAACAACGGAAAACGTTCAGGTTTTGTTTTGGGATTTCAGGTGATATAAGAATTAAAACCAAGCCTGATGTTGACAAAAAGCTTGAAGCAAAGGCAACAGAAGGTGAAGAAATTGGAGCAGAAGATAACATCACCATGGAAACAGAAGCAGACAACATTTCTGATGAATCTTCAGAGGAACCAGGTATGGTGGAACACAGTAATAAACGAGCGTCTAGCCCTGCGGTACCAAGTCTTGTAAGACAGTTTGAAAGTGTGAATGAAGTAAGTGTTGTTAAATACCTTAACTTTACTGATGCTGCATGTACCTATATTTTCTAACAGTCATCCATAAAGTTATCATTTACTGAATAAATAATCAGTAATGATTTCTCATTGAACCACAATATTTGACTGAGGACTACACTATTGTCATCAAGTACGACTGTAATGTGTTCCACCTATATCAGTTTATCTTTTTAGACATATCTAGCACAATTTTTATTTAGGTAAAGTTATGAGTTAAATTTTGGTGCAGTTATAATAAAACCAAATATTTTATCATTTTTTTTACTACAGCTGTGAAATGTAGTTGTGCAGAAATAAGTGTCTAAAACATTCTACTTTTTAAGTTTTACATAGCAGTAGCATGGTAATTTTTGGTTTTATTTACAGTTTTTCTCCATGTTGAAAGCTGATGATATAATTCCTGTAGAAACTAGTCTCCCTAATAATTAAGAAGTTGCCACTATAAAGACAGTTGTGTATGATTAGGCTGATAAAATGGTTTCATTTTGAATATGTCCTATGGAAATTGCTGTAAGGAAAAAATGATATAGAATTGATGATTGAGATTGGATATTGAAAGCAGCAAACAATACAGACATGATCTTTCTGAATGTCAACTATATAGGTTGTTTCCATGTTCTGGATGATTCATAATGTATTTGTTTCCTTGGCTCATGGTGAATTATTTTCAACAGCGTCGCACTGTCTTCCTTTGCTCCGAACTATGACTACATGCTTGTGACCTGACAAGAGATGCTGCTTATATATGGGAGGTCATGCCACACTGCAAGAACTGAAAACAAAAATTACAACCAATGAAAGTTCTCTCATCAAACAGAAATTAAAGAGGCTATCAAGATACTACAGTGCAGCCTGTCTCTGAACAGATACAAGGGGCTTTAATAACTTGTATACTAGCTCCTGTTTCAGGCCAGGTCACATGACCTTCAGTCACGTTTCAGTGCTGAAGAAGACAGTGTGATACAGCTGAAACTTGCACAAGTACTTGCTCTGAATGAGGAAAACATAAACATTATAGAAAACATTATATTTCTAAATATCTGTTTACTGCAGATACTGTATTTTCCTGCTATATAATGTCATAGCTACAGTAAAGTAAGAATTAGGTTACAATCAATTCATATAGATTGTTTAATTGATTATGTCTAATGTTTTCAGCAAAATGTGCGTGGAATGAGAGAGAATTTAGCATCAGAGAACAGACAGTTGAGACTAGAACAGGGGAGACAGGAGAGGCTTGCAGTGTCTATCACTGATCAGATGCATTCAGAAGCTCAGGTTGGTTTCTGTTGGGTGTTCTCAATTTCTTCCTTAGACAATCAGGATGATGTGAGTGGTATCTTGATACTGCAGACAAAAGAGGCAAATTGTGTTTTACTTTTTCATGTGTAACCTTGATAGATGAGTAAATCAGATGGAGGCTCGTGGTTTTCAATAGAGCATCTTTCTTGATCCTCATCTGTAGGGCTAGGGTTTTATTCCTTTTCGGAATGTGACTGTAGTCGCCACAGTTGCTTCCTAAAGCACAAATGCTGCTAAATTAATCTAAATGCATGTTTCATCAATGTTTAGTCTGATGTTTGATTGGAACACCTCATAAGAATTAAACAAGGGAGATTATAAGCAATTTATTGGTCACCCACCTGCCTTCCTTAAATATAGGGACTTTGCCATTATCTAACAGAGGACTTACTGGTAATTTATCCAGAAAATTGTTGCAAAGTGACCGATTTCCAAAATTTTGATGAAAAATCTGTTTAATTCAAATTTTAATCCTGTTGCATTCAAACACGCTTCAGTGAAAGTGGTAATCTTAAATTGAAGATGCTTGTACTGGAAGGTTGTAAAGAATCATGAATTAACATTTTTCAGGAGTTACTTTAGCTGTTTGGTGTCCCATTTATTGCAAGTAACACTTTTCAGGAATTACTTCAGCTGTTTGGTGTCCCATTTATTGCGAGTACCATTTTTCAGGAGTTACTTCAGCTGTTTGGTGTCCCATTTATTGTGAGTACCATTTTTCAGGAGTTACTTCAGCTGTTTGGTGTCCCATTTATTGCGAGTACCATTTTTCAGGAGTTACTTCAGCTGTTTGGTGTCCCATTTATTGCGAGTACCATTTTTCAGGAGTTACTTCAGCTGTTTGGTGTCCCATTTCTTGGGAGTACCATTTTTCAGGAGTTACTTCAGCTGTTTGGGTTTGGTGTCCCATTTATTGCGAGTACCATTTTTCAGGAGTTACTTCAGCTGTTTGGTGTCCCATTTATTGCGAGTACCATTTTTCAGGAGTTACTTCAGCTGTTTGGTGTCCCATTTATTGCGAGTATCATCATGATATGAACTTGCGCATCTCCTATTTTTCATTTGGGTTCGCCCCCTATTTTCAGAGTTATGGCCCCTGAAATAGTCAAAAATGCACATTTTCACCTTGTGACAAGCCTAGCTCAAGAAGTATTTGATATAGATTCATGAAACCTTGCATGAGTCTTAGTCATGATATGAACTTGCGCACCTCCTATTTTTCATTTAGGTCTGCCCCCTATTTTTAGAGTTATGGCCCCTGAAATTGTCAAAAATGTACATTTTCACCTTGTGACGCACCTAGCTCAAAAAGTATTTAATATAAATGGTTGAAAACTTGCATAAGTCTTTATCATGATATAAACTTGCACACCTCTAATTTTTTGGCTGGCTCCACCCCCTATTTTTAAAGTTATGGCCCTTGAAATAGTAAAAAAATGCACTTTTTCACCTAATTATGTGCCTAGCTCAAAAAGTATTAGATGTAAATTCAGGAAACCTTGCTGGAGTCTTTATCGTGATGTGACCTTGCACACTTGGCATTCTTATTGAGAATCTTAGCTCTTATTACAGAGTTATGGCCCTTGAAATAGCCAAAATAGTGGATTTTTTGTTTGTGATGTTCATCGCTCAAAAAGTATAGGGCCTAGAATAATGAATCCTTTTCATAAAATGTTTGTTGAGGCTATACCCCATTAAGACTGCAAACATTTGAATTATTGCCCCTTATTTGTGACAAATGTACCAGTGGGGGGCACACCCTGTGTCCGACAAACACATTCTAGCTGTTTGGTGTCCCATTTATTGCGAGTAACATTGTTCAGGAATTACTTCAGCTGTTTGGTTTCCCATTTATTGCGAGTAACATTTTTCAGAAATTACTTCAGCTGTTTGGTGTCCCATTTATTGCGAGTAACATTTTTCAGAAATTACTTCAGCTGTTTGGTATCCCATTTATTGCGAGTAATATTTTCAGGAATTACTTCAGCTGTTTGGTATCCAATTTCCCATTTATTGTGAGTAATATTTTTCAGGAATTACTTCAGCTGTTTAGTATCCCATTTATTGCGAGTAATATTTTTCAGGAATTACTTCAGCTGTTTAGTATACCATTTATTGTGAGTAATATTTTTCAGGAATTACTTTAGCTGTTTGGTGTCCCATTTATTGCGAGTAACATTTTTCAGAAATTACTTCATCTGTTTGGTGTCCCATTTATTGCGAGTAACATTTTTCAGGAGTTACTTCAGCTGTTTGGTATCCCATTTATTGCGAGTAATATTTTTCAGGAATTACTTCAGCTGTTTGGTATCCCATTTATTGCAAGTAATGTTTTTCAGGAATTACTTCAGCTGTTTGGTATACCATTTATTGCGAGTAATATTTTTCAGGAATTACTTCAGCTGTTTGGTATCCCATTTATTGCAAGTAATGTTTTTCAGGAATTACTTCAGCTGTTTGGTATACCATTTATTGCGAGTAATATTTTTCAGGAATTACTTCAGCTGTTTGGTATCCCATTTATTGTGAGTCCAACTGAAGCTGAAGCTCAGTGTGCTCAATTAGAGCTCATTAAACTCACAAATGGAACAATAACAGATGATAGCGATATCTGGCTGTTTGGTGGAAAATGTGTTTTTAAGAACTTCTTCAATCAGCAAAAACATGTAGAGTGTTTTAAGTAAGTAGGTTTTCTTTCTTTCTTTGTATTATGTTTAACACTTATGTAACAGAGTTTCAGTTACACTAAGTATGTACACAGGTCAGTTAACCTTACCAACATTATTTGATTCCTTACCAGTATTAACTTGTTCTCAGCAAGAAAATGACAACTTCCCCACATACACCAGAGTGGCAGGATAAATGAACACATTGTCAGAAGTGAATCATCATCTAGAACACTATCTGGGAATCTTGTCCTCTAGCTAGCTGGGTGGGAGTGGTCTTACAGTAAAGGAAAAGGAATTTTGTATTAGTAAAATGTGCTTACTAAGCTACATCAGGTCAGTTTGTATGCACATGGGGTAAAAGAAATACTTACTTTTTTGTATTGAACATCTAAGGTCCTATTTTTTGTACAGATTACTTTTCAGATTATTGGACAGGTCTTATTAAATTTTGTTTACAAAGTGGATAAAATTGCTTGGATATTTGCCATTGTTGATAGACACAGCAACTGCAGCTTTTCAGGTTGTTCAAAGCCTTTTGAAGATATAAAAGAGACTGATAAGTTAAAAAGTGTTGAGTGTTTAAAGGTTACAGTTTTATTTGAATCATGAGAAATTTTTAAAGGGAATGACAGATTTTGATGAAACGACCTCTTGCTAACATTATCGTATTTAACTACAGTGTTCGTTTATTGTACTTGCAGAGAAGTGAATATCAAGTCACAGCTGGGGTTAACCAGAGAAAGCCTGATAAATATTGCCCTGCTTTGTGGTAGCGACTACACCGAGGGAATCCGGGGTGTTGGAACTGTCACTGCAATGGAAATTCTGGCAAAGTTTCCAGGGAATGGTCTTGAAAGTCTCGTTAAATTGAAGACATGGTGGGATAATGCTCAGAAGGAAATCAAAGTGCCTTCAAAACAATCTAAACTTCTTTCTAAGTTGAGGGATTTGGATATAGATGAAGGTAACATTGAAAAAAGTCTCTTTCTATTTCATTATGTAATTTTTGCACGCCATTTTAATGCTGATTAGATAAACTACTTGCATACTTTTTTATTGTGATCACCATGCAAACTTCTTTTATTTCTGCCAAGGACATATTTTTTGCATACCTTTTCATTTTCAGGATTCCCAAATCCGCAGGTGGTTGAAGCTTACCTATCTCCAGTTGTTGATGATTCCAGAGAGAAGTTCTCTTGGTCTCTACCAAATCTTGAGCAGCTGAGACAATATCCTTGATAATGATCAAAGGTGTAAATACCGTAAAATCAGTTAATTTTGTGTGCAGGAAATTTCATACTTTGGGTGGTATTGGCAATTTTGTGGGGTTATAAGTTCGAGATGTCCTAGTTTTGATATAACATGAACTGGAATTTAATTTGCTGATTGGGAGTTAATTTTATGGATTGATGCAACAATAAAATCCATGAAAAATTAGTCCACCATGAAATTTGCTGGTTTCATAGTAACAAAATCCACGAAAGTAAGTACACTACAAATATTGGTGGTTTTACAATATGCCATTTTTATTACTTGAAAATACAGAAGAGCTTGTTTAGTCATGTGGTTAATATAGCTCACATTACACAAACTTATTGGAACCACTCTCGAATCCGCTTCCTGGAAAAACCAATACTGGTGTCATATGAGAAGAAGTCATGGTCGTGAGTCCAGGGTGGGGGCTCAGGCCCACAAACTCTGCATTGATGGTTGAAGTTTTGCCAAAATACGGGTCAAGTGCCAAAAGGGAGCTGTGCAAATGTAAATGATATTGTATAGAACTCTTGCATGATTTTATTATGTCCACCTTCGAAGAAGGAGTGTATATTGTTTTGCAGATGTCGGTAGGTCTGTCGGTCCTCCGGTCAATAGACCAATCAGTTTCCGGATGATAACTCAAGAACGCTTGGGCCTAGGATCATGAAAGTTGATAATGAAGTTGGTCATGACCAGCAGATGACCCCTATTGATTTTGAGGTTAATAGGTCAAAGGTAAAGGTCACAGTGTCCCGGACAACAAACATGTTTCCGGATGATAACTCAAGAACACTCTGGCCTAGGATCATGAAAGTTGATAGGGATGTTAGTCATGGCCAGCAGATGACCTGTATACATTTTGAGATCAGTAGGTCAAAGCTCAAGGTCACAGTGATGCGGAACAGTCAAATGGTTTCCCAATGATAATTTGAGAATGCTTTGGCCTAGGACCACGAAACTTAATAGGGAGGTTGATCATGACCAGCAGATGACCCCTAGTGATTTTGAGGTCAGCATGTCAAAGGTCAAGGTCACAGTGACCTGGAACAGTTGATCGTTTACAACGCCTGGGCCTAGGATCACAAAATTTGACAGGGAGGTTGATCATGACCAACAGATGAACTTATTGATTTTGAAGTCAAAGGTCAAGGTCACTATGATCCAGAATAGTTTAACTGTTTCAGGGTGATAACTTGAGAACGCTTGGGCCTAGGATCACGAAACTTAATGGGGAGGTTGATTATGACCAGCAGATAACCCCTATTGATTTTGAGGTCAGTAGGTCAGATGTCAAGGTCACTTTGACCCAGAAAAAGTAGAACTTTTTTGCCAGATAACTAGAGAATGCTTTGATCTAAGATCACATTTGATACAGAGGTCACTTATGACTAGTAAATGACCCATAATTATTGACGTCAGTATGTCAAACGTCCAGTGCACAGCGACCAAATAATTTCTGTTCCTTGTGCAGTTACTGAACGCATCAAGGTGGGCATTTCATATTCTACAAGCTCTTGTCCCATGAATGTAATAAGTTTTTAGCTCGACTATTCGAAGAATAATCTAGCTATTCTACTTACCCTGGCGTCGGCCTCACTGTCGGCGTTGGCGTCACACCTTGGTTAAGTTTTTGCATGCAAGTACACACAGCTGTCATTTAAAGGCATATAGCTTTGAAACCTATTTTTGAGTCGGCTAAACGATGAAATCGTTTTGACGAGTCCTTGCTATCCAGCGATTCTCTAAGTCTAAATGGACCAAATAACACAGTGAAGGGATGTAGTTCCATTAGATTTCTCAAACTTCAAACAGTTCACTGCATGAATGAAGTTAAGTTGTGTGAATTCCCTTTGCTATGACCAATATACGATGTAATCTGTCACATTTATGACTTGTAATTGTGCAATACTCGAATGTAACTCATTAAGCATAAATGTGCATTTTATGAATTGCGCAGGCTTACAAAGCTTGCGTAACATCCAGCGAAAGACAAAAAATAGTTCCACAGGGCTCCAGATAAGATGCGTATTAGCGTAAATTACGTATAGAAATAATGCAAAGACGCATGTCTAATAATTTCTACGCGTATAAAAACATATATAAAATTACAGAAATGCACACAATGCTTTTTTAAAAACAAAACCTGAATCGTCTGGATGCGTTAGGTAACATAGCCGATCCCGATCAGCCTTAATTCTCCCACATTGAACGTATACACGCATCGTATGATTTCTATAAACTTTGTGTGGGTTTCTACACACACACATGAATTTTGCAGTCAGTAAACGGATAAATTATCGGAAGAAGAAGCTCTTACTGGTTTGTTTAGTTACTACAGATATTAATCAAAGCACTGAGAGGACTGATGTGGGCAGCGGTTGGCAGCTTCTAGTAATGGGCATGAACCGATAGCTTAAGTTTGGTGATTCTAGTTAAACTACTTCTGATTAATAAGCATTTTCAACCTTTCTTTTACTAAATCAAGGGGTAAAACTCTGCTTTTACTCTGTCAAAGGGAATAAAATAATATATGAGCAAAGCTTGTGTGCTTATTGAAAATTTTGTGAGGTTTGGTTAATTTTGCTCAATTTCCCTTTTAATTATAAGCATTTATTTTTCAACAAATCAATGGTAAACACCCTGCTTTTACGGAAAGGTCATGGACTAATTGATAATTATGTGTTGTTTTGAGATTCTAGTTATAACAAGAGCTTGTAGAACACTTGCATGAATTAACTGACAAGGAACAGAAATTACTTGGTCACTGCCTACTGGACATTTAACGTCTTGATCTTAAATCAATATCATGGGTCATTTACCAGTCTTAAATGACCACCATATCAAATGTGATCTTAGACCAAAGCATAATCTAGTTTTCTGGCAAAAAAGTTCTATTGTCAATGTGATATTGACCTTTGACCTACTGAACTCAAAACCAATAGGGGTCATTTCCTGGTCATGACAAATCTCCCAATCTCATGATCCTAGGCCCAAGCGTTCTCCAGCTATCATCCGGAAACTGATTTGTTTACAGACTGGCCAACATCCATCATCAAACATTAACATTTACAATTTATCCCATCTCCTTCGAATGAGGGCAACTAAATTCCAAATTAGAAAATGCCCATGTCTCCCTAGTCCCCCAATGCATAGTCGTCGTAATAGGGAAGAAGTCAATAGAGGATAGGAGCGAAAGACAAAGAGACACTTATGTTTGGCTGCAAAAGAGATCATCTACTTGGCATGTCCAATCCCCATATGAAGTTACAAAATTCAGGGTCAAATGGTTCTCAAGTAAACCGTGTTCCATGTTCAGGCCCCTGTGACCTTGATCTTTGCTCGAGTGAGTCCAAAATCAACAGGAGTCATCTACTCTGCATGTCCAATAATCCTATGAAGTTTCAACATTCTGGGTCAACTGATTCTCAAGTTATTGATCCAGAAATAGTTTTTCCATCTTCATGCCTCTGTGACCTTTCCCTTAAGTCAAGTGACCCCAGAACATTAAGGGTCATTGACTTTGTAATTCCTATCATCGTGATTAAAGGTTCTGGGTCAAATAATTCTAAAGTTATTGGTTGGAAACCGTTTTCAAAGTTCTGGTTCTTGTAACCTTAACATTTGATCAAATGATTCAGAAATCAATAGGGGTCATCCACTCAACATGTCCTGTCATCCTATGAAGTTTCAACATTCTGGGTCAGTGGTCCTCAAGTTATTGATCAGAAACGGGTTTCCATGTTCAGGCCCCTGTGACATTGACAGGTGATTTTTTTTTAAAAAAAATTTTCCAAATGAGATCTCATCTTGGTAATAGCAGACTGTGAATATATTAAACATAAATTACATAGGTAAAAGACATTTCAGAATTATTCTTAAACTAAAAGCAACCATAAAAGAATATTTACAATGAAATTAAATGTTTCATTCAATTTCAAAACAACCAAAACAACTACTACTATCTCCAATATCAGCACACATCATGATCTTCGGGTTGCATTCAGTCATTTTTCAACTGTAGATTAATATAATATGTCTCATAATCATGACAACATGCATGTTTAAGTATTGTTAAATTTCTGGTCCTTTGGGATCATGAGTCCATTCAACATATGTGTAATAGAGTTCTGCATAAGCCGGCGCTAGGGGCACATTTCATTACCTCTCATGAACAGGCTCAATCAAACCGAGTCTGCTATTAGTCTTCTTGGCTGCATTCTATCTTCCAAAGGATCTTTTTACGAATATAAATATTGAAAACTTAAATTTTTCTTACTTAGTTTGAATGATCTCAAATGATTTCATTGCAGTCTTCCGAATTCCGCTATTGTATAATTATCCGAGAAGAAATCGTACTCCATAACGTGATTATTTGGGGACGAAAACACCGCAAATCTATCGGCGATTAAAATGCGAATTTGTGAAAAATAATGCTTCTTTCGAATTAATTATACCCTTTAATGATATGTCAATCACAAACGCCAGGTGGAATGTAATATTAAATCAAATTGAAGTGCTTACGTTCGTATTTTCGGGAAACAGGTACGAATTTTTCGCCCCCTCCGTTACGGCTGCAATTGCAAATAAAAATTATTTACGTAAATATTATGAAAGGATCGTATCTTTCTCTATGGAAAATAAATAGGATAACACCTCTTCAGTTGATTTCATGCAATATATCTTTCTATAAACCAATTTCTATGCTACAAAGTTCAACGGATACACGGGTGCAATTTTATCTGAAAGCTAGTTAGATGTGACCAAAACAACCAAAGAGCTATATATATATACTTCTTTGAAACAACAAAGCTCTGGTGTAACAGTTGTTATAATAATAAAATTTCGATTAACTTTTCTAGCAGGAACTGAGTTTTAATTTAAAACGTTTACAAAAGACACAGCTTGGTTTTAATACCGATTATAGATCTACGCGGATGGTGCTGAAGTACTATATAGTATTTTTATAGGTTATTTACAGTTTATTATGGTCACGTGATGAAGAATTGTTTTGGTCATGTGATCAAAGCAAGCATGCTCATTTTCATAGGCGTTGTTTTTGTTGTAGAATATAGATTACGACAAATTTGTACTTATGCAGTGCATTTTTTGATAAAGTTGAATCTCAGAAGCTTTCTGAAAGTTAAACAGACTTAAATTACGTAAAATTTATGGAGGACATGGAACTACTTGTTCTTCGGTTTCGGATAAGAATTTTGACCGTAAATTTGTGGTATGGTAAATCTGTGGTCACGCTTCGCTGCCCACAAAAATGATTTTAATTCTTATTTTTCAAGAAATAAACAAATCGGCGAAACATAAAATTGTATTTTCTTGTAGTTTTTGAAATCGAAAGTAGATTGTCTATGTTTGGCTGCTTTCACGAAACGAAACAACTTTTTAATGAAAAGATTTAAATAAGAGGTAATTTAACCGTAAACTTCAATGTCAGATACTGCCAGTTGCTGCTAAACTGCCTTCGTATCATCACAATTTGTAAAATATATTGTTGAAAATGGAGAAAAGTGTAATCGTATCCGGATATAATATTTTGGGTAAATATCGAGCTGTGTTTAATATGAAATTTTAACATTCATGTAACATACATGATAGATATTATTGTAACAGAAATGATTCTAGAATTTATTTTTATTACACCTACATATAATCTATGTCAGACTGGTATTCTAGTCCTGAGGCATGACCTGAAAGTAAAAAGATGAAGTCAAGTCATACTTTGGATATTGTAATACTAGAAAGAATCTAGATCGTAACCTTTCTGGAATTTTGACTGGTTTGGATAATTTGCTTACGATTCTGGTTCGCAAAAAAATGAAACCGTCACCCATTCTGCTTTTCATGATGACACATGGCTTGATTTTTGCAGTCAGTAAGCGGATAAATTATCCCGAGAAAGAGCTCTTACTGATTTGTTTAATTACTACTGATTTTAAAAATGATTTTATTTCTTATTTTTCGAGAAATAAACAAATCGGCGAAACATTAAATTGTATTTTCTTGTAGTTTTTGAAATCGAAAGTAGATCGTCTATGTTAGAGTGCTTTGACGAAACGATAAATTTTTTTTTTATGAAATGATTTAAATAATTTCACCGTAAATTTCAATGTCAGATATTGCCAATTGCTGCTAAACTGTCTTCATATCATCACAATTTGTAAAACATATTGTTGAAACTGGAGATTTTGGCGGTATAAAAGAAAGTGTAATCATATCCGGATATAATATTTTGGGTAAATATCGAGCTGTGTTATGAAATTTAAACATTAAAGTAACAGACATGATAGATATTATTGTAACAGAAATGATTCTAGAATTTATTTTTATAATACATACATAGAATCAATATCAGACTTATATTCTAGTGCTGAGGCATGACCTGAAAGTAAAAATATGAAGTGACAGTCATTCAAACTTTGAATATTGTAATACTAAAAAGGAATCTAGAGGTAATATTTAGAAATTGTAACATAAAATTTTCAGTTAGAAATCGCACCAAAGGCAGTATCAAGGGTCTACATTTTCAAAATTTCCTTGTGGTGATACCCCAAACCCTAATTGCAGGAGGGGGTATCCTCCCACACCCTCCCCCCATATTGCCACTTTACAGTTTGATACATCTGCTCTTTTACCACCTGCCACAATGCCCATTTCAAAATCTGACTGCATTTCAAAGCGGGAAGGAACACCCCTCCCCAAACCCACCCTGCTACCGACCACGTAAAAATGGCTCAAACATTTTTTCAGCCCAGTCTGGGCCTGTCTGTCTACATGAATCAAAACGGATAATTGAAAGTACATAGACTTGGGGACTACTGACATGGTTTTGAAGGGGTTAACAGGTCTGAAATAGAATAAATGATGGTTTTAACTAAAAAAGAACTGCATTTATTAATATTGGTTATCTTTTCCGAAATTGGTAGCTAGTCCGAGTAACTTCTCTTAGTTTCGAATGCGCAATTTTCCTGTCAGTGTAAACATTCATGACACTATATATTGACACTCAGCAACATTTACATATCTTTAAACGCAAAAGTAAGTATACTTTAAATTCACATCCCTTATAATATGATTGAACAATACCTAGCGTGTGACACGGTTATTGCCAGGCCCCTTATCTGTAAAATATCTGAACAATTCTTTCGTCCATCCGTTACAAATTGCATGTGGCAATCCGCGCTATAAAATATAAATATATAAATTTTCATATTCAAATTTTATCATGTGCGAATATATACCAGCCGATAATTGCCTGTTTTGCTAATGCCGGAGGCAAATGTTTACTGGAAAAATATTTATAGTCATGGGCAGTATCTTAGTGTCACCTGTCAAATTGTAGTTTGTACTTTCAACATTTTTATTTCTGCGAACCACTCTTCAATTTTAGAGAAATATATTGGGTTTAAATACTTGTATAATGTCAATCAAAGTTTTACTAGGCATCGATTGAATGTCCATTTCATCTATTGTAACAAAATCTCTGTTCAGTTGGGGAAAAAAACTAAAACCAAACTGAAACTGTTAGACTATACTACCAGTACATCAATCATTAGCCAACTCTCAGGCCCTTCAGGCCTTTGATTTCTTTTTCTAGGTCAATTACCAACATCACTGGGCCAAGTTCCATAACTCTGACATGTATTTTGAGCAAATTTTGCCCCCTTTTGGACTTAGAAAATTTTGGTTAAAGTTTTACATGCAAGTTACTATCTCCAAAACTAATGCAGATATTGAATTGAAACTTCACATGTGTCTTTGGGGTTATGAAACTAGTTGATAGCACCAAGTCCCATAACTCTGACCTTCTTTTTGACCAAATTATGCCCCCTTTTGGACTTAGAAAATTCTGGTTAAAGTTTTGCGTGCAAGTACATACAGCTGTTACTAAAAGGCATATAGATTTGAAACTTATTTCTTCTTTTTATGCCCCAGAAGGGAGGCATATTAGTTTTCAACTGTCCGTCTGTTTGTCACAACGTTAACTTTTTGCATGAAAGCAACGTTAACTTTTTGCATGAAGGCACTTTACTCGCGAACCACTGCACCCAGGACCTTCAAACTTCACATGCTGATAGTACTTAATGAGTACACGACCCCTACTGACTTTGGGGTCACCAGGTCAAAGGTCAAGGCGCTGCGGGGGCATTTGTCACCATTAGTGACAGCTCTTGTTGTAGATAAATTACCAACCTCACATGCAAGTTACTATCTCCAAAGCTAATGCAGATATTGAATTGAAACTTTGGGGTTATAAAACTAGTTGATAGCATCAAGTCCCATAACTCTGACCTTCATTTTAGCCGAATTATGCCCCCTTTGGACTTAGAAAATCCTTGTTAAAGTTTTGCGTGCAAGTACATACAGCTATTACTTGAAGGCTTATAGATTTGAAACTTATTTTTTCATTTTCTAGATCAATTATCAACCTCACTGGGTCAAGACCCATAACTCTGACATGTATTTTTGGCAAATTATGCCCCCTTTTGGACTTAAAAAAATCTGGTTCAAGTTTTACATGCAAGTTACTATCTCCAAAACTAATGCAGATATTGAATTGAAACTTCACTTGTGCCTTCGGGGTTATAAAACTAGTTGATAGCATCAAGTCCCATAACTTTGATATGCATTTTGGTCAAATTATGTCCCCTTTTGAACTAAAAACTCTTTTGATATTTAACATTTTGTGTAATATTTTCCTGCTTCTGGGACAATTTTCTCGAATAGTCGAGCTTGGCTGTCTTACGGACAGCTCTTGTTGAAGAAAAAAATAAGTTTTTACAGAAAAAAAAAACAACTTAGATTGGTAGTATAAACTTGGGATATATTCTCCTTAACTTGCCTCTACATTTGCTGGGAGTAAGCTGAAGTGGAATCGTGAAAAGACAGATGAGGTTCTTCTACCTGTACTCAAACGATTGAGTGAAAAACAGGTGAGAGTACCTCTACATCATGTTTACATGTATAATGAACATTTGATCCTAAGCATGCCACAAGAGTTACATCAAATTTTCAAAATTTTAATAGCTGTTTGTAGTAACCAGTGTTGTTCATTTTTGAATTAAAACAAAGAAATATATATTAATAGTTACCAAATCCATCATCTTCAGGCCTAGATTTGATATATGGTGCTATGAGTTCTTCAAATTTTGAATTTATAATGTTTATCTGGAGACATACCCTTGAAAGGTGTAACTTGCACTGATACCGAAAACTATGTATAAGAAGGTTGCTATCACCAAAGCAAAACATACGTCTGTTGCTTTTTTTAAAGCTGAATAATTGTAATGTTACATTTACACGTTTACAGCATCAAAGAAGTATCAGTGCATTTTTCCAACCTGAGGTCTACATGAACCCTGCACCTGTGAAAAGTAAGAGACTCCAAAAAGTAGTGAATAAATTCATCAACCCTACAGAAGAACAAGAGGATTCTGATGATGAACAGAAGAATGTCAAAAAGAAAACTAGGTCAAAAGGTCAGAAAGGTAAAGGTGATGATGAAAAGACTGGGTCAGAAGGTCAATATGATTGTGACAATCAAAAGGAAGTCACTGGTACAAGTAGTGTAAGTAAAAGAAGAACCAAAGCTGTTAATAAGAAAAACGATGGAGCTGTTATACAGAAGGAAAATGGTGGGAATATAGAAAGTATGACAGAAAAGAAACCAAATCCAAAAGCTCAGGGGCATTTAAAAGAAGCTCCTGATGAAACTGCTGTACTTGATGTAGTGGCAAATGAAAGTAAGAACACTGATAATGCAGAACTGGGTTCGGAAAAGACTGGAAAAGGTAAATCTGTCAGGGGCAGAGGTCGTGGAAGGGGCAGAGGCAAAGGTGCGGGATCAACTAGAAGCTTAAGGAGCTCAAAAGTTGAGGAGAAAGAAAGGTTTAATTCGGATAGTGAATCAAGTGTTGATTCAGAAAGTGACTCTTCAACAACATCATCATCATCAGATGATGGTGATTTTGATGATAGTGATGGTGATTTTGATGATGAGGAAGATGAAGGAGGCAGTGGAATAAATGTCATACAAACAGGTTTAAACATAGATGAAATATTAAACCTGAAAATGGGATGTAGTTTTGATGTAGCTAAACCTGTTAAAATGTCCAAACAAAAAGGAAAGGTAATCGAAAATGTGATGAATGTGAATGAAATTCTGCACCTTGAAAGTGGAGCAGATGACATAAATAAAGTAATTGATGTTTGCAATACTGTTGAAGAGGCAGCTGAAGGAGAAGCAGACCAAGATGGAAATTTGCTTGAAACAGATCAAATTATTGATGATACGTTTGCAAATGAAGGTGGGTTTATAAAGGAGGAGGAGGATGAAATGGAAGAGTGGCCTGAAACAATGACAGATGAAATAGTTAAAGCTGTTGAATCTTCAGAAAAGACCATTGCATTGACTTCAGATTTTGATAAAAAATCAGTTAAGATAAATAGAAATAGAAAAGAACTCTCTGAGGAAAGAATTGCTACTTCAAAACTCTCAAATTTTAAAGATATTGGTTCTGAAGAATCTTGTAAGATTGGAACAAAAAGGACCAGGTCAAGCCGAACAAACAGTACGAGAGATAAATCTGTAGTTATTAAATCAATGTTCAAACAAGAAAAAGTGGATAAAGTTAAAAGTGATAGTTGCACTGAATCCAACCAATTGAAAATGTCTGAAAAGGTGATTTTAATTGATGAAAGTAAATCAGTTAAGTCTGTTGCAACTGTTAAGCCAATTAAAGCAGAAAAGACCGGTGCAAAATTGAGCAAACCAAAGCATGACAGTATTTATACAAATGACCCAATTAAGCCAGTTGTGACTGGATTGCCTTGGGCAGACAAGAAGAAAGGGCAGAAAAAGAAGCAAAGTGCAAAGGGTCAGGGGAAAATAAAGCTTCACACTATAGCACCAGTAGAAACAGTGGTAAAATCAAAACAGATAGAAAATAAGAAAACATTTGAAAGTGTGAATTTATCTGAAAGTGATTCTGATGATTAAATTATAATGTTACTTTAATTCTGCATTTAAAACGAAAGACTAGCTTCCTGATTGTTAGAAATTACAAAAATTGTATAAAACAATCACCTTACAGAAAAGCTTTCCAAACAAAGTTGCTGTGGCCTTCATATTTATTAGTGTGGTCAAATATACAGATTAAACAATGAACATTGTTCCTTATAACAAGTTTATTGCCATTTTTACCAGATACATTGATGAATATTTTGTAAACTGGGGTTGATGATTTAGCAAGAAAGTTAGTTATCTAGTGGGAAAAAACTTTTCAGCAACTTGTTCCTGATTTTCTTTAATATTCTAAATTACCTAGATTTAATTATAGGTGGACGGATAGCTCAGTGGTTTGCACACTGGCCTTCCAATCCTGAGGTCGGGGGTTCGATCCCCGGCAGCTACTTGGGAATTTTCAGAAACGCTTTTCATAGTTTCCCACCCAACTAGAGGTGTACTGGTCAGGAACCCAGGCAATCCACTGCTATACACTGGGCATGTTAAAGAACCAGGCTGTCTATTCAAACGAGATAGGCTAAGTTAGCCTGACAAGCCTGTATCCTGTAATTTCTGATCTCTCTGTCGTGGGGGCTTTGTCTCACTCTGTCCCTCTGGTCAGATTGCTCTGTGTCTGTACTAGTAGAGGATGAATTATGCGTCCTGTGTGGCGGAATTTGAACCATGTAAAGCGCCTTTGAACATGAAATTGATCATGAAAAGGGTGCTATATAAATCTGGTATAATAATATAATAATTCTACATTGTTATTATGTATAATGCATAACTAAGAGATGGGGGATTGTGTCCTCTTGTACAAAAGTACCAGGCTCTATTTTGTTTCTTTATTGTTACTAGAGTACATGGACATTTACCTTTTAGCTCATCTGAGCATTAAGTGCTCTTGGTGAGCTTTCAGGATCATTCGATGTCCGTTCATCATCCATCTGTCTGTTGTCCACAATTTCTATAAAAACATCTCTTCTTGAACCACCAGGCCAGTTTCAACCAGACTTTACAGGATATTCCTTTGGTGGTCCCTTTCAGATTCATTCAAATCTAGGTCATCCATTCAGAATTCTGGTTGCCATGGCAAACTAAAGGAAAACCTTTAAATTCTTTTCCTCATAAATCTGTGGCATGCATTTGTCTGTGATAGTATGGCTATATGAAAGACTTTGAACATCTCCTCTGAAAATGCAGATTCAATTGCTGTTAATGATTCTTGGGTGACCTTTTACCAGACTTTTTCAAGCCATATTGATTTGCTAAAAAAGCGTGGCTGCCTTTATGGGGCAGGCTTGTTTTCTCTAAATGGAAAACTTGCTAGCCCAAATTCAAACATCTATGTTCTACAAATGTTCCCAGGGTGACCCTCTACCAAATTTCCTGAAGCTCCTGCCCACATAACCCTCACTCCCTCTACTTCTTCAAACAAACACACACACAAGCACACACACACACACACACATTTGTTTACTTTCAGTTTGCTATGGTTCTTGATATTGTCTCTTAGTATACTGTGCCATCATTCATTCACTTAATGGCTACTTGACATATGACTCAGACTGTATTTTAATATAATGTCTCAGATATTTTGCTTGCATAACCCCCAACCAAAACTGCTGTGAAACTCAGGTGATCTTTCTGAGGCTATCATGGCCCTTTTGGGGTAGCCTGGTAGCTTTAAATTGGTCAATTTTTTAATGATAAATGTACTTTCTGAGGCCATCATGGCCCCTGTGGGGTAGCCTGGTAGCTTTAGATTGGTCAGTTTTTTAATGATAGATGTATATTTTTGTATGAAATGTAAAATGTTATCTGCGAATTTTTATCTGTGATATTTATGTACAACTAAGAATGATGTATTTTTGTTGATATAAAATTTCTATTTATTACATGCCATGAAGTGCTTATAACAGAACTAGTGTTAAGATAATCTCTTACAATGTTTCTAAATATTTTGTTTTGTCTTGATTTGACTTAGATAATAAATTATCAGCAATAATATTTGACATTGTTTAATTTTTAGCTCGACTATTCGAAGAATAGGGGAGCTATCCTACTCGCCCCGGCGTCGGTGTCAGCGTGAGCGTGGGCGTCACACAAATGTTAAAATTTGCGTACCACCCCAAATATTTTCAAAGTCCATTGACATATTGCTTTCGTATTTTGCATACTTGTTTACCATCATGACCCCAGTCTGTAAAAAGGAGGAGGCAACTCTATCAAGCATTTTGACAGAATTATGACCCCTTTTCGACTAAGAGTAAATGTTAAAGTTTGCGTACCACCCCAAATATTTTCAAAGTCCATTGAGATCTTGCTTTCATAATTTGCATACTTGTTTACCATCATGACACCAGTCTGTAAAAAGGAGGAGGCAACTCTATCAAGCATTTTGAATGAATTATGGCCCCTTTTCGACTTAGAATATGCTTATTGTAATGTTAAAGTTTTACTCATTGCTTATATTATACTATCAAGCAATGAGAATAGTCGAGCGCGCTGTCCACTGACAGCTCTTGTTGATGTACAGGACTAAGTTGAATCACTTTTTAGCTCGACTATTCGAAGAATAGCGGAGCTATCCTACTCGACATGTCGGCGCGAGCGTGAGCGTCACACATATGTTGAAGTTTGCGTACCACCCCAAATATTTTCAAAGTCCATTGAGATATAGCTTTCATATTTTGCATACTTGTTTACCATCATGACCCCAGTCTGTAAAAAGGAGGAGGCAACTCTTTCAAGCATTTTGACTGAATTATGGCCCCCTTTCGACTTAGAGTAAATGTTAAAGTTTGTGTACCACCCTAAATATTTTCAAAGTCCATTGAGATATTGCTTTCATATTTTGCATACTTGTTTACCATCATGACCCCAGTCTGTAAAAAGGAGGAGGCAACTCTATTAAGCATTTTGACTGAATTATGGCCCCTTTTCGACTTAGAATATGCTTATTGTAATGTTAAAGTTTTACTCATTGCTTATATTATACTATCAAGCACTGACAATAGTAGAGCGCTGTCCACTGACAGCTCTTGTTATTGCTATTTTGTCCATTCCTCTCTCTAGCTGTTCATCCTGAAACTTTGAAGGCATTAACTGAAGCTCCACTGAAGGGACTTTAATGTAATATGACATATTTTGCAATAAATGATGGCCGACAGATGATTTGTGACTTTGATTCAGGTGAAAGGAACTTAATATAGAGTAGAGCACACATGCCATGAAACGTTTTTAGAACCTCCCATATTGTTCTTATTTTTTCACAGTTTTGAATATTCAACTAAGTAGTTTTGATTCAGGTGAACAAAAGTTTGATCTTACTTGACATAACAAAAGACAGTATAAAGTGCTTAAAATGTGTAGCATTCTGACATGAACCTTTCTCAAGTATGTTCAAATGGTTCCATTTGACACCTGGAGCTTAGAATGGAAAAATCTTAAAATAACTTCACATAAATCACTTGATGCATTTTCAACAAACTTACTCTGTAATATCCTTGGACCTCTCTCATGTTTGGCCAAATGGTTGCATTTGGCCCCTTTTAGGGGCTACCAGAACTGAAAATAGAAAAACCTTCCACGAACCACATGACGATTTTCACCAAACATACTGTAGCATCCTTGGACCTCTTTCAAGTTTGTTTAATTGTGGCACTTGACCCCCTTTTAAGGACAGCCAAGGGCTACCATGATGAATCTTCACCAAACTTGTTCTTGGTTTAAACAGTACTTATTTTTGAACACAATAGTTACATACATGTAAGATATATATACATACAAGTGAGATACATATGAGCAAACTACACACAGGATTACAAAACAAGTCTTTTGAAAAAGACATGTATGAATAACAATCTTGGATGGACCTTTCAACAGTTTGTTCATATGGTTATACTTGGCTCATTTCAGGGGCCACCAGAACTAAAGGTAAAAACTTAAACATTAAGACAACTCTTAATTGCTAGAGTTAAAAATAGAAAAAAAAACTTAACAACTTCTTATGAAGCACTCATGGTCAGATGAATGTCTTTAGAGCCATTATCACTCTTGTTTGATTTAGAAATTCCAGATAGTTGAGTGCAGTGTTGTTTGGACAGTTTGTTGTATATATAACCACTTAGCAAACGTCCTGGCCTAAGACCAAAGTTATTTTTACTATAATTATGTTCTATATAGCCACTGGACACTACTGCAATTTTGCTTGCATTCCAAACCCCCTAAGGGTACCTGCACTAAACATAACTATTCAAGAGAACAAATTCTAGCCACAATAAACATGTGGTTGACTAGCTCTAAATGGCTGCAAACAGGCCCAATCAGAATGTCATGTTATGCATGTTATGCATATTCTGACATTCTCATTCTGTCAATTTGTACATGTACCTACTAAGTTTAAACTTGATACCTATCTCAAACTCGCTTATTACGATGTACTGAGTTTCAACTGTATTTCATATCTCCTCTATTCATTTATGCCATTTATTGCAGGTCTTTCACTCAAAACTTCATCAGTATTTACCATCAAACAGGGGAACTATTTTCCGCAAAACCACTTTCTTATTGTGGTCAAAAAAGGACAAATAACTGCCGTGTACTCCTATGCCTATGTACAGCAGTTTTCATATATGATAACTGAAAATTAACAGATGATGGGTAGACTGAACTTCAAAGGATACAATTACCAGTACAACTTTCAAGCTTATCTGAGTGCAAAGTGCTTGTGGTGAGCTATTTTGATTGCTCTGTATCTGTTTTTATGTGTCATCTTTCACCAACAATTTTACTGTTAATACCCTAAAGTTCAAAACTTACCCTAATCTTTATTATAGGCACAAAGGGACGTATTATGTTATGGTCCCAGTGTCTGTCCGTCCGTCCGTTAGCAATTTTGTGTCTGCTCTGTAACTCTTGAACCCCTTGAAGGATTTCAAAGAAACTTGACACAAATGTTCACCACACTGAATCGATGTGCAGAGCGCATGTTTTGGATGTCTCATTTCAAGGTCAAGGTCACACTTAGGGGTCAAAAGTCATATGAGTGTGTTTCGTGTCCACTCTGTAACTCTTGAACTGCTTGAAGGATTTCAAAGAAACTTGGCACAAATGTTCACTACACTGAGGCGACATGCAGAGCGAATGTTTTGGATGACTCGCTTCAAGGTCAAGGTCACAGGAGTCAAAGGTCTTATATGACTTTGCTTTGTGTATATTGCTATGCATTGCAGTGCTCTTGTTTTATTTGACAGATCCCTTTTTGTTCTTTTACAATAAATTTTTTTTTAATTACTTCCCTTTTTTGTTACTATAAATAGCCTATTTTGAAACTTTTTTATTATTGGCAGTAGGGAAAAACCGAGGTACAACATGGATGGTACATCCAATTTTTAGATGTATTTTGCAAACATAACTTCACCTGGTAATAATTTTTTTGTGGACATAGAAATTTTTTTTTTTGAATTTCATCTTTTTGTTGTTTCTGTCCTTAGGGCTTCAACAGTCAAGTTCTTTAAATTTTGCTCCAATCCTCTGATGTAACCCTTTGGGCATATATTGCCCCGCTTGGCGGCGCTCTTGTGTAATATTGCCAGAATGATCACCTTAACAATATATTGTACAAGTTTGATACTAGGTCATTTTGTATCAAAAACTAGGTCAATAGTTGAAGTTCAGATGATAGAAAAAAACGTTTAAACACTCCAGAGGCCACATTTTCTTCCTCATCTGTATGAAACCTAGTTAGACTGTTTGACATGTCTTTACATAATCCAGGCCAAGTTTTAACTTGGTCATTAAGGGTAAAGTCTAGGTCATTAGGTAAAAAACATACATACGTTGAATAGTGAAGGATTGAATCAGATGTCCTCCAAAAACTTGTTTCAAATTCAATCTGTCTGTACGTTAGACCCTCTGTAAAGCGGGTTTCTGTTTAGCGGGTTTCAACATAAAGAGGTGAAATAAGAGGATGTATTAAATATTTGTGAAAAACTAAGTAGAATAGTAACTACTTCAAAAATAGATTTATAATTTATGTATGAATATCATATTAAATGGCTATTGTTTTGCAGAACTGTTCACATTCTTGTGAAAACATGTTGATGTTTGCAAAATACATGAATCCTATACAGTAAAGTCTAAAGTGAGCCCCATGTGGTTTTGGGACGATCTGTGTTTGAAAAGAATTGGAACCATTGCCTTACCCTTGCATGATTGTAAAAGGTGACTAATAGGGTCTTAACACTTGGTTTTGCTGTAACTCTGTGATTCCAGCAGGTATGCAAATTTTGATTTCATACCTCATGTTTTTATTTTGATGTAAATGAGATGTGAAACCAAAATTTGTAGTCCTGTTTGGTTCCATATAACCTATACTGTGTTGGTGCGCCATAAAACCCCAATAAATAAATAAATAAACTATTTATGGTGAATTTCTTAGGACTATAGAATATGTTCATCACACTCAGAGTTTCTTATAAATGTATAGCAAACAAGTTTCTTATAAATGTATAGCAAACAAGTTTCTTATAAATGTATAGCAAACAAGTTTCTTATAAACAGTATTTGTGTATAAAACTGTTGCAGAAAGAAAATGTTCTTTATAACCAGATATATTTTATGTATTTGTCTATATGTTTATTGGCTTTGAAAGAATATTTTGCAGTCAACAGTGTTTAATTATTTTGATCAGCCCTCATGTCCTTTCACTAGAAAGTGTTTGCGAAAAGCAAATTAATTTTATTTCATCTTAATATGTTTCAATTTTGTTTTAATGGAATTGGAAATTGCATCTAATTTGTCTTGTGATAAAATTTTATTTAATTTTCTGTTGATGTTGAATTTTTTTGTCGTATCATTTTATTTATATGATATGGTAGACAACAAACATGTTCTTAAGAAGTTGCAATGCAGAGCTGCTCATGCTTTTGTGCAGGTAATTATCATCCTCCTCATGTGACAAAGGGGGCATAACTCAACATTATTGAAGGAATTATCACTGTTTGTACTTGATATAATCTCTGTTTAGTCTCTATTTCTTTAATTACTAATTACATTTGATTAATACACATCAAGGTGCCGTCACCCATCTGGGTAACCAGTGGGGGCTTAATGCAATTAAGTTTAATGGTAAATGAGCAAAGATATAAAGTGATTTGTAACGGAATTATATTTGAAGTGCCCCATAATGAACAATTTCTTGTATAAATGGCTCAATTTCAACCTTGAAGAAATATTAAGTAATATGGACGTCTTCTGTTCATAAATTGAAATTACCTCCCTTCAAAAAATTAATTAATTAGTAAAAAGGTTGCAAAATACCTTCTGTTTGGCAGTCGTTCGTGGCTATTATAGGAAAAACATATAAAAAGTTATAGAAAATGTTCTCAACATTAATGACCACTTAATAATGTAGTGTATGCCGATTTCCAGACTCGTTGAAATGACCACCATGTGCAGGTCCCCTATATATGCAGTGTTGAAACATACTTTTTTGGGGATATAGATACACCATATTGTGTAGGTTGACGCATGGTTGGCTTATTCTCAGGGTTCTGGGAGTGTGCATATACCGCGCTTTGTTGCGGACGAATGTCCATAAGATAAGAAATTAAATTGCTCTTTTTAGCTCACTAGAGCACAAAGTGCTCAAAGTGAGCTATTGTGACTGGTCATTGTCCGGCATCCATCAGCGTCCGGCGTCCATCAACATATGCCATATGAACACACTAGAGGCCACATTTGTGACCCAATCTTTATGAAACTTGGTCAGAATGTTAGTGATCTCTAGGTCAAGTTTAAAACTGGGTCATTTTCGGGTCAAAAACTATTTATGAAACTTGATCAGAATGTTTGTCTTGATGATTTCTATGTCAAGTTCGAACCTGGGTCAAGTGGGGTCAAAACTAGGTCACCCGGTCAAATCAAAAGAAAAGCTTGTGAACACTTTAGAGGCCACAATTTTGACTCAGTCTTTATGAAACTTGGTCAAAATGTTTGTCTTGATGATTTCTAGGTCAGTTTTGAAACTGGGTCATGTGGGGTCAAAATTTAGGTCACTAGGCCAGATCAAAGGAAAATCTTGTCAACACTCTAGAGACCACAATTTAAGTTTGAAGCTCATGAGAATTAATAAGAATGTTTGTCTTGATAATCTATAGGTCATGTTTGAATCTGGGTCATGTGGGGTCAAAAACTAGGTCACCCGGTCAAATCAAAGGAAAAGCTTGTGAACACTATAGAGGCCTCAGTTGTGACCCAATTTTATGAAACCTGGCCAGAATGTTTATCTTGATGATTTCTAGGTCAAATTCGAAACTGGGTCATATGGGGTCAAAAACTAGGTCAGTAGGCCAGATCAAATTAAAAGCTTGTGAACACTCAAGAGGCCACAGTTGTGAATCAATATTTATGAAATTTGGTCAGAATGTTTGTCTTGATGATCTCTAGGTCAAGGACGAATCTGGGTCATGTTGGGTCAAAAGCTAGGTTAGTATGCCAGATCAAAGGAAAAGCTTGTGAACACTCTAGAGGCCACATTTATGACCCAATATTTATGAAACTTTGTCAGAATGTTTGCCTTGATGATCTCTAGATCAAATTTGAAACAGGGTCATGTGGAATCAAAAACTAGGTCAGTAGGCCAGATCAAAGGAAAAGCTTGTGAACACACTATAGGCCACAGTTGTGACTCAATCTTTATGAAACTTTGTCAGAATGTTTGTCTTGATGATCTCTAGGTCCAGTTTTAATATGGGTCACATGGTCAAATCAAAGGAAAAGCTTGTGAACACTCTAAAGGCAACAGTTGTGACTCGATCTATATGAAACTTGGTCAGAAGTTTTGTCTTGATGATCTTTAGGTTAAATTCGAAACTGGGTCATTTTCGGGTCAAAAACTAGGTCAGTAGGCCAGATCAACTCTGGTGAGCGATATAGGGCCATCATGGCCCTCTTGTTTTTATTTACTAGTCATTGGATAAAAATGATGTTTGAACAGACACTTTAAACATAATTATGAATTTCATGCTTGTAGCTTGAAACCCTAGTACTTACTGACCTAAAATAATCATTGAAAAAAGTTATGATTTTCTCAATCAAAGTTAAAAAATCTGGGTAACAGCTTATTACGAAACCCTCAACAGTCTGTCAGCTTAAAATTGTTGTACACATAAATAATTATTCTTTATTATGAACAAACACAAATGTTTAACATAATAAACTGTTTATGTCTTTTGTAAATAAATTCAGCATTCCTAATCTCCTGATTAAACTTTCATTAATCTTTGTAATCTCAAAATTAAGGGATCATAAAGACCTCTTAATCTGTCCAAAAGGATATAATTATTATTAAAGCAGACTTTCTCTGACAATGCGTACATGCAGTTAATGATTGAATAATAAAAAAGAAGTATTAGACCACAATTATTTTCAACTTTCATTAATAACGCTTCATGTGATGTCCTTCAAAAGTTCTTTATAATATTTACCACTATGAATAATGTTTGACAGTCTTGCTACAGACAAGAAGGTATTTTATTTTAAAATACATAAATATATATTTTTATATTTTTTCATTATTTAATTCCTGTTATTTTCAGCTCATCTATACAAAGTATATGGAGTGCTGCCGCTGGTGTTGACGTTCGCATCCACGGCCACAAGTTAGTTGAAGTTTTGGTGGACTTCCACTGTAATTACTTGATGGATTTGCTTCAAACTTAAAACAGTTCCTCCTCATCATCATCCACATCATATGACACAAGGATCATAACTCTCACACCAATATTTTGTGAATTATCCTCCCCCTTTAACCTAGAATTTCAGGTTACAGTTTTGGTGCACTTTCACTTTATCCCTGTTATTACTCATTGGATCTGATTCAAACTTAAAATGGTTTTTACTCATGCAGAAATAAATGAATTATGTCCATATTATACAAAGTTAATATTTTGATACACTTTCACTTTATCTCAGTTATTGTTAAATACATTGACTCAGACTTAAACTGTTTTCAATATCATCATCCACAATGAAGTCTTTTTGACAGCTCTTGTAATAAAATTATGCCCCAGCCACGGGCATCTGTGTTTTTAGAAGAAAAGAAGCATATTATACAAAATTTGAATTACAGGTTGAGGAGTTACCTCCTATAACAAGAACATGGGGTCTGAATACAGACTAGGAAGTATCAAGCAGTGCTAGTTATTTTGATGTATGATAGAATTTGGTATTATTATATATTAGAAAGTTTGGATGGCCCTGCGTCCATCATTGAAAATTTATTGATTTGAATCAAACTTGCAAAATATCTCCAACAACAATAAATCTTGGATTCCAATCATAGGTTCTGGAGTTACGGCCCCTGATTGACCCCTGAAAGAGCTATCATGATTTATTACCTGCTTTGTAAGGTAGATTGTTAGTTGCCTGCTATGTGTGGTGTACTGCTGCCTGCATTGCACCATTTATTGCCTGCCTTCTTTGTTTGGTAGATTGTTAGTTGCCTGCTATGTGTGGTGTACTGCTGCCTGCATTGCATCATTTATTGCCTGCCTTCTTTGTTTGGTAGATTGTTAGTTGCCTGCTATGTGTGGTGTACTGCTGCCTGCATTGCATCATTTATTGCCTGCCTTCTTTGTTTGGTAGATTGTTAGTTGCATGCTATGTGTGGTAGATTGTCTGCATGACATGATTAATTGCCTGTTTTGCGTGGTATACTGCCTGCATTGCATGATTCATTGCCCATTTTGTAAGCTAAATTGCCTGCATTGCATGACAGTGAGCCTACAGTTTGTTCTTTAAGTTGGATATATATATACACCTTGCACAAACTTTGTAAAACTTTTTGTACCTGTAATGAAAATAAAATTGTATTAACTTTCTGCACTTTAAATGAAAGCAGAATTAATTTTTAACTAATCTTAACACCTTTGCCTGCCTAAATTTCAATTATTTAAGCTGACTTTTGCCCATTATAACAAGTTCAACAGACAGCCATAAAACCTAAAGAAATTTTCCAAAAGAAAATTGATACACAATTTATCATTAAAACACCCTAATTATATGACCATAAACTTTTATTTATGTCAGGGTAGTTTTTCAACTTAATATTTATTATCACTATTTCATTAAACTGTTACGGTCATTTTGACTTGTGGTGCATAAAAGACTGAATTGTGTAGAGTTATATTATTTTCCTATAACAATATACTGGTATATCTAACATAGATTTTCAGGATTGTGTTGCTGTAATGTCTTTACTGTATAAATCCCGCATGATAACTTAAAATGATAACATGTTTGATAATTATGATTTTCTTCATTAGAACGTTTCAATACAGAATTTTTTTATTATAACATTACTGTATGCACTCAACTTCTATCATTGACAACCCTTTTGAGTTCAACAATGCATGAGAACCATAACAATCAGACAATAATATAAATATACTGTCGTTTAAATTATCGTAATACCATATTATTAAACATGGAGCAAACATAAAACAACTCTGTTTCTGATTGGTTGATTCTGACTTTGTTACTGGAACTGACCAATGAAAAGTAAATTTAGTAGCAAAAACATGGAAAGTAAGACATGAATAGTTTTTAGCTTGACTATACAAAGTATAAGGAGAGCTATCCTACTCGACCCAGCTTCGGCATCGGTGTCTTTCCCCGTCCCCACATTGGTTAAAGTTTTTTTTACACTTTCTCTTTTTTCTTCTTATCTCTGTAATTACTTGATGGACTTGATTCAAAATTAAATAGTTATTCCTCATCACCACTGGGTACCCACATCATCTGACATAAGGGCCATTACTCTGGCACCAATATCTCATGATTTATCCACCCTTTTCACTTAGATTTTAAGGTTAAAGTTCTGGTGCACTTTCACTCTATCTCTGTTATTACTGAATGGATTTGATTCAAACTTAAAATAATTGTTCAGCATCATCACTCACATCATACAACACTAGGTGCATAACTCTGGCACAAATATTTCATGAATTATTCCCTCTTTTTATTTAGAATTTCAGGCTAAAGTTTTGATGCACTTTCACTCTATCTCTGTTATTATTGAATGGATTTAATTCAGACTTAAAATAATTGTTCATCATCATCTCCCATATCATATGACACAATGTGCATAACTCTGGCACCAATTTGTCATGAATTATGCCCCGTTTACTTAGAATTTAAGGTAAATTTTGATGCATTTTCACTGTATCTCAGTTATTACGAAATGCATTTGATTCATACTTGAAGTAGTTGTTCCATATCATCACCCACATTATATGACACAAGGTGCATAACTCTTGCACCAACATTTTATGAATTATGCCCCCTATTTGCTTAGAATTATACTTGTACAGTGCATTCGCGATGCTACGAATTGCAATTTAACGAAATACCGGTATACTACGAAAAGGTTTAGTGGTCCCGGCTGCTTTCCTTCTTATTTCTATGTTACAAAGTCGCGGTTTTACGAAAATGCAATTTTACGAAAGATGCGCTCCTACGAATGTATTGTTATGTCCTTAAAGCATGTTTTCAACTTGTTTAAGTTGCGATTTTACGAATACCTGTATCGTCCAAATTTTCACACCTTCCATAACGGCGTGAAAACGCTTTAGAGTGGAAAGTGTCACTACCATTTAGCTGGGAGTAAATGGTAATTAAAGTGTGAAAACTTAGTAATTAAATTCTAAACACATATGATGTACACTATGACACAAGTTAGTGGTTAATTTTTTCTCCTTTAACTATCAGATCGGATGGCATACCAGTCACTCTTGCTTCGATATCTATATGTCTCAAACAATCACTGCATAAAGAAATTAAAAAAAAAAAATTAAGTCCTCATCGTCTGTTTGTTGTCGTTTTATTATTCCAAACAGTTCAGTAAAGGATAGCTGAGGGTATCAGAATATGCAATTGCGATTTTTGTTCTCGTCAACAATGTACCCTATATATGTTTAATGTACAGTGAATAAAAGGTGAAGAAAAAAAAAAAACGTTTCACATTCCAGATCGAGGGCTTAGAGCGAAACTGGTCTATCTGCTTCTATTTCTATATACAGATAGACCAGTTTCGCTCTAAGCCCTCGAGATACCATCTGAATTCAGATTCGTATAAGATTTGTAGTAAACCTAGATGTACATATAAAATTGGTATACATGTACTCCTACACAAAAATCCAATGTTTAAATATCACGGGTTACGACGTGTAGATATTAAGGTGCTGTATAGCGAAATTTCCTATGCTACGCTCGAACGAAAATGCGATATTACGAAAAAAGCGACCGGTCCCTTGGCTTTTCGTAGGATCGCGATTGTACTGTATAGTGTTTTGATACACTTTATCTTTACCTTTCTTATTACTTAGTATTTTTGACACAGACTCAAGTTATTGTGCAATATCTTCATCCACCATTGGAGTCATTAAACACTCCAGTGACAGCTCCAGTTTCCTCAGATGTGCCCAGTTTCACTATCCAGCATTGAAATAGTCAAGCGCGCTGCCTCCTGTGACAGCTCTTGTTAGCTCCACTATTCGGAGAATAGGAGGGATATTCTACTCGCCACGGTGTCAGTGTGAGCTTTCTTGGTTAAAGTTTTTCGGCAACCTCTGTTTTTCTGTCATATCTTTATTACTATTGCTTCTATCTTACTGTAACTTCACATAAACATTGTCCATAATACAAACAAAGTATGTGCAGGGGCTGGGCATATACTGAAGGTCAAGGTCACCAAGGTGTTATTCTTGGTATTATTTTCATATTAATTTTTCGAAAACTTCGTTTATACACATATCTTTTGTACTTTAAAAGATGATGACTTGAAATAAGAAAATATTTCTTTATAATCATCATGTGCATGTGTGGTTACAATCCCCATAACTCTTATTGTATTTTTGACAGAATTATGCCCCTATCATACTTAAAGTATTTTTGGCAATCTTTGATCTGTGGATATAACTTTAGTACAATATCCCTTACAGAAGAAAAAGGCCTGCTGCGTACTCTTGCTGTGTACATACAGCGTATATGATGCGTACATGATGTGTACTGAAATCAAGGGCTTTAAATAGTACGCAGGATATACACGGCACATACACCGATAGTACGTTTGTAGTACACTTTTGACATGCAAATGAGCTCTGCCGCGTATTACTTGCTGCGTACATGCTGTGGACTACATAGTACACAGGATGTACGCTGGAGGAATTTAGTATGCGGGAAATAGTACACAGCATGTACGCGGCACATACACTTTTCACATGCAAATGAGCCTGCGGTGTACTACCCCTGCGGCGTACATGCTGTGTACTCCTGCGGCGTACATTCTGTGTACTCCTGGCCCATTCCTGTGGCGTACATGCTGTGTACTCCTGCTGCATACATGCTGTGTACTCTTGTGGCGAAACTGCTGTGATAATGTAAATTCCTTACCCCACCAACTTTCTTACGCAAATGCTGATCATTTGGACAGAAAAAAAACAGAAAAAAGATAAGTGACATGCATCAATAAGTATTTACCCTTACCAAAATAATGTAGATTGATGTTATCAAATAAATTAGTATGCTTTTCTTCATCCACTTTTCAATGAAAAAAATCAATTTTTGTAGCATGTAATTTGGTAAACATCTGAAGAAAATGGCTAACTACATCAAGGGGAAACAACTTTAATGCAACTAAATATAAGTGTTATAAATTTCGAAGTATCTGCGGTGTACATGCAGTCTACTATTTTCTTGTACAAGTCCCTCCTGCGTACATGCAGTGTACTCCTTAAATTTTCAGAGTCTGTGCTGCTTACTTGAAGTGTACTAGTGACCTCCTGCGTACATGCTGTGTACTCGTCGAAATAGTACGCGGCATGTACGCGGCATGCGGTGTATGTAAAATGTACTCCTCTGGCGTACTACTGTGTTCGCGGCATATACACAGCAAATACGCAGCATGTACGCCACAGAGGCTTGCTTCTGTAAGGGATAAGATAATGACTTGACACTTAATATGTATCTTTATCATCATCATCATCTGCATGTGTGGTAACAATACCCATAACTCTGATTTGTATTTTTGACCAAATTATACTTTTCTGGACATAACTTTTGTACTATATAATATAATGACTTGAAACTCAAAGTATATCTTTGCCATCATCATCAGTACCCCTTCCATACTTGACCTTTAACACCTCTGAATAGAAGGGTGCTTTTATATCTTGGTGTATCTTCCTTTGAAAGTAGAGGTCTCTTATTGAGACATAAATTCATTTTATTGTCAAATCGCCGAATAGTGGAGCGCACTGTCTTACGAACAGCTCTTGTTAGTCTTAGTAATGCTGTATGATGACGTAATGCTGCTATAGAAATTTGGTTAATTTCTGATTTTCTTATTGGAGAAAATACAATTTTTCACTAAATAAAAGGTGATCAGAAGAGACCCCCTGTATTTCTGTGAAGGGTCAGTAGATTTTCATGTTGATCTAGGCTATAAATCAGCGGTCAGTAAAACAAATCAATTATACAATTATAGCGCTTATTAATGACCCTACACGGAAATATGCTGGGTCAGTATGATAAATATAGGGTCTCAGCTACCCCCCCCCCCCACCACACACATATTCACATGAAAGTTTACTTACATACCCAGTAATAAATATTTACATGTCTGTGAAATGGTATAACATACCCAATAAAATGAAGATTGGAAAAGTAGGTTTTAGTATTTTAGAATTATTGTTTTGATAATCATGGCATTACCTTCTAATCTGGTCTTATAATGTTAGATAAGTCAGGATTTCAGACATAAACTTTTATAATAAATGGATTCTTATTTTTTAATATATACAGTTTTACAATAATTAACAAATTCTGCTGAAACTTCAGTTCAAGCTTTATGCAAAGTTTCAGGAGCATGATAAGCATAGTGAAAAAAGATACATCTTAAAAGATTAGCTTTACAAATACTGATGGCTAAGTAAAAAAATTCTTTATTTGAACTATACAATATATTTAACAGTTTATTGATGTGTTTCTTTATTATGAAATTTACATGAAAAATTATTTCCTGAATGTGTTTATAACATATTTTCATCTATAATATTTATTCTTATATGCCTGTCTCTGTTAAAACACGCTTATGCTAGAATGATGTGACGTTAACATGCGGTGACATCAAAGTTTTTGTTGCAACCAAGAAAGAGCGCTTCTATATTTTATTTACTGTTTTAGATTATAGGCATATTAGAATCTAAATGATTTATAGCAAAACCATGTTTTAACACTATTTATACTCTTGGGCGGTAATATGTCGTACAAATAATTTCACTCTGGCTGCGCCCTCTTGAAATTATTACGCCTGACGTATAACCGATCATCATGAATAAATAGTGTTAAAACACTCTTGCTATAAATTATTTCTTAATTAAAATGAATGAATAATGCCTATAATTGATCCTTCTTATGCTTGAAGAAACTAGAATGTGTCTGTAGGACACAGGGTGTGCCCCCCACTGGTACATTTGTCACAAATAAGGGGCAATAATTCAAATGTTTGCAGTCTTAATGGGGTATAGCCTCAACAAACGTTTTATGAAAAGGATTCATTATTCTAGGCCCTATACTTTTTGAGCTATGAGCATCAAAACAAAAAATCCACTATTTTGGCTATTTCAAGGGCCATAACTCTGTAATAAAAGCTAAGATTCTCAAGAAGAATGCCAAATGTGCAAGGTCACATGATGATAAAGGTTTCCTAAATTTACATCTAATACTTCCTGAGCTAGGCACATAATTAGGTGAAAAAGTGCATTTTTTTTACTATTTCAGGGGCCATAACTTTAAAACTAGGGGGTGGAGCCAGCCAAAAAATTAGAGGTTTGCAAGTTTATATCATGAGAAAGACTTATGCAAGTTTTCAACCATTTATATTAAATACTTTTTGAGCTAGGTGCGTCACAAGGTGAAAATGTGCATTTTTTGCTATTTCAGGGGCCATAACTCTAAAATTTGGGGGCTGACCCAAATGAAAAATAGAACGTGTGCAAGTTCATTTCATGATTAAGACTCACGCAAGGTTTCATGAATCTATATCATATACTTTTTGAGCTAGGCGTGTCACAAGGTGAAAATGTGCATTTTTGACTATTTTAGGGGCCATAACTCTGAAAATAGGGGGCGGGGCCAAATGAAAAATAGGAGGTGCGCAAGTTCATATCATGATTAAGACTCATGCAAGGTTTCATGAATCTATATCAAATACTTTTTGAGCTAGGCATGTCACAAGGTGAAAATGTGCATTTTTGACTATTTCAGGGGCCATAACTCTGAAAATAGGGGGCAGAGCCAGACGAAAAATAGGAGGTGCGCAAGTTCATATCATGATAAAGATTCATGCAAGGTTTCATCAATTTATATCAAATACTTTTCAAGCTAGGCGCGTCACGAACTTTGGACGGACGGATGCACGGACAAGACCAAATCTATATGCCCCCACCACTCATGGGGGGGGAGCACAAAAAGTATGAAATGTACATGTAATGGTTAGATAAGACATTTTCTGTCTGATAGTTGTTTTAGCAGAAGCGATCAACATTTTAAGACTAAAGTATAATTATTTTGTCATAATTTAAACTTAAATATGTAGGTATCATCACTAGTCAGTCAAATGTTTAGTTTTGTAATGCCGCAACATAACATTTTAAGATAATATTAATTTTTTTTTTGTATAATCTTATTAAAGGTCTTGACCATAAATTTTTACTTAAAAATATATTTACATATTATGGTAATTATAAGGACCTGTACATTGAATTGAAGCCAAACAATTCATTAATACTTTTGGCTGGATTAAAAGGGTATTAAATTGTTAAGAATAAGAAAACTTAGATTGCTACGTAAATTCTGTTTTAGAAGTTTAAGAACGTTTAATTTCAAAGTGCTGAAAAAAGTTTTTATCAGATCGTTTATGTTTTCACTTGTATATAAAGCATTGTTATTGTAAGAAAATAAAATATTGAAAATATTTATGTATTTCACCTCGGCTGTTTACGGAGTGACACAAAGTAGAAAATCTGTCTCGTAACTAAAAGAGTGCGTCTGTTTAGAGTTTATTGGTTGTGTTTGAAGAAAAAAGAATAATTTCTCTTAATTTTATATCACTTACAGGAAATAATTTTGTCAGTTTTTCTGGTGTTTAATTAAAGTAACAAAAAATGACAAAATGACATTTAATTTCTTGACTGGATTATTACCAAGAACTGGATGAAAGGTACGGTACTTGAAAGTTTTTACATGCTGTATACCCCAAATAAATTCCCTGAACAGGGTTGCATTTCTGTATAACTGGGGCAATTAATTAACAAAAAAAGCAACAGAAATTAAATTTTGTGTGTGAATATAGCTCAGTATAATTTTTTACCAAAATGATGAAATTTATTTATTATTATTTAAAATAATGCTTGAGAGTGTAGATAATTTATTCTTGCATACCAGACGGGGATTTCCAGTATTTTTACCGGTGCTGGAAAAATCCATCTTACACCCCAGGGTGTAAGATGACTCTCGTGCTGTAAATGACGTATAACGAAATACATATATGTAGAGGATTTATGTAGTAATTTATATTTTATTTAAAAAACGGAATTAAAGGTCAGTACCTTGACAGTTCCTATTGGTTCCTGATAGTATATTTCTCGATTCAAATCACGTTATTTTATCAAAAATTCATAACGTTACGCTGCAACTGATAAAACAAAACCGGACATAAACATTGTTGTTTATTTTGAAACGTCATGACGTCTTTCCTGTTTATGGACGTTGGTTTCCAGCGCTTTGTTTAAATACACTGCCATAAGAAATAGTTCTAAAAGAAAGCCGTTCGATTGATTTTATTTCTATTATTATTTCTTGAAATCGGTATGCAAGAAAAAGATTCTATCACTGGTTATAGGTGCAGATGGAAATATCCGGCTCTCGGGTAACTGTTTAGGCGGTAACTCGGCAGGGAGCCTTGTTACCGCCTAAACAGTTACCCTCGAGGCCGGATATTCCCATCTGCACCTACAACCGGTGAAAGAATCTAATATTATTTCACCTTTTCAGTCTCAGTTTATTTACTGCAGGACAGGAGATGTCCATATTTTTTCATTATGATGCCTAATATTTCTTACACAAAGTAAGAACTGTACACTGAACATCATTCCTTTAGTTTAGATGCTGGACAGGATTGATTCTGCCTTTGTGACCAGTGTAGATCATGATCAAGATCTTCACTGTTCGCCATTCAGTCAGTATCTTTTTGGTCAGCACCCCTTTTAACAATTAATGGTACTGTTCAAATTGAAAGATGGTCAAGTTCATTATAGAAATTTAGCAGGATAAGGGTTAAATTCAAACTGGAAAATAATTAAAAATTCATGAGGTACTTATTTTCATGGATTTTTTGGCTGCATACATCAGTTTGCAAAATTGAATTCTAGTTTCATTCATATACCAACATAGTGACAATATTTCATGCCAAGGAAATAAAATGATTTCACATTGTAGTAAAATGGCTTACATGTCACCATAAATGATGACTTCTTTGAAGACAGGAAGTGTTACGGTCGCTTACGCTTATGCATTCTCAGCATGCATGTTTAAAGCCAATCTCTGGCTCAGTGGGCTCAGTGATTAGAGCATTGGACTAGCACCCTAGTGACCTGGATTCGAATCCTTCTACAGGCAGTTGGGATTTTTCATCATAAAATGCTATGCTCTTTAATATCTGTTACGACTAAAAGATCCAAGAATTTGAAATCTTGCCTGGAATGTAGAATTCTTCATGCAAGGAAGCTATGCAACTGGCTTACAGAAGGTCAGTGGTTCAACCCAGGTGTCCCACCCATGATTAAAGAAAGCCTAGAGGAGCACCTTGGGTCTTCCTTCACCATCAAAGACTGGAAAAGTTGTCATATGAACTAAATTGTGTTGAAGGGATTGTATAAACAACTAAAAAAAAAAAAACCATACACCAGTACCATTTTTACAGCAATATTTCAATTTCAGTGTTTGAATAAAGTTTCTGGTAGATGTTGTTGTGAAGAAGAGTAAAATGTGTTTACAATTTTATTAGAAGAAATTAATTTCTTTTATGCACTATCTCTTACGATGGTAAATCACTGCTAACACAAACATAAGAGTTAAGTGGAATGACCTCCCTCGTCTAATATGTAATCCAGGATTAATTAATTACACTAGATTAAAAAAGTATAAATAATGTACATTTGTCAAGGAGTGTGTTATATACTTTAAATACCGAGGATTAATAAATTTATACAAATTGTGCTTAGGCTGAAAGGGCTTCGAAAATGTGGAATACTCAACAGTCATAAATTGCAGTCTTAATGACTTTAAAATTTTCTATATATTAAATGATGAAGTATTATTTCATTACATTAACAATAAAATTTATGTTTTTTGTGGAGGATGACACTGTTTGAATTTTATTGACATTATGTCATTTTTAATTATCATATTTGATATATATGGTGGCTGGTTTATGCCATTCTGTTGTTTCCATCTGTCCCTGACAAGCGTCGTTATGACGCCCCGCCGAATGTCACCTGGGTGAACATCGCCCCACCAAATGTCTTCCCCATTGAACCTTGGGCTGCAATGAATGGTGCCAGGACCAACATTACCCCATGGAACGTTGCCTAAATGGCACAAATCAGCCACCATAGATATGAGTATAGTACATTATAGTATGTACTAGTGACTGAATTTGAGGTGTGGAAGTTTGCTTCAAAATTAACTTAAAATAAAGGAGCATAGATTAAAAAAAATAATAAAAAAGGAAGAAAATATATAATTTTGAATATGCCTTCATTTGAGAGAGGAAAAGAGGCATATTTACTATATATTTACTTTTGTTGTCTCAGAAACTTCTTTACTGAGATTTTAGTGCTACAAATAACTTTGTTGTATATTGGAATTATGTAGTTGTGATTTACAATGACTTATTCTGTTTTCAGAAATTTATTTCTTTTATCTACATAGAAAATGGAGGACAACTCTGTACCTGAAGATCTGGTATGTATTTTGAACATTGTATAAAAATTATTTGCATATCTAAAATTTGAACAAAGATTTTTTCAAATGTGCAACTCCTGCAGAGACAATCTAATATTTTATAAGAAGTATGTTATATACAAAAGATGCTCCACCTCAACTTCTATTTCCAGCTCCACTTCCAGCTCAGGTTTCAGCTCCACTTCCAGCTCCAATTTCAGCTCCACTTCTAGCTCCAATTCCAGTTCCAGTTCACTTCTAGCTCCAGTTTCAGCTCCACTTCCAGCTCCAATTTCAGCTCCACTTCTAGGTCCACTTCAGATTCAGTTCACTTCTAGCTCCAATTTCTGCTCTACTTCCAGCTCCAGTTACAGCTCCAATGTCAGCTCCACTTCCAGCTCCAATTTCAGCCCCACTTCCAGAATAGAAGCTTGTCATACTTGGTTAAAGCATCATTCAATGTTGTATATTTTTAGGGGGATCAGTGGATAAAAGAGACATGACCTGGGCCGAGATTCCTCAGTGTATTTGTTTACTGTTTGTATTTTCTATCAAAGTTTTTACATTTTATGAGACATTAAGTTTAAGACTCAGACAGTAGCTAGTGTAGCAATGTAGTTAGATAATTAATTAGAGTGAATGAGAATTGAGACAATAATACAAATATTAGAATGGTGGATTTATAGTTGGTTCAATTAGTGTAGTACTGATTCCAGATATTTTTTAAACAATGTGTTAATTATAATTAATATCATCATACAGAGATTATTTAATGAAATAAGTATAAAGAAGGGGTTGGTGCACATTTCATCACCCCTTATCTAGCGAACCAAGTCTGCTATAATTTTGCTTTTCTTTTTGGTTTATTGCAACAAAAGGATTAATCTATATAGATATAACATTTTGATATTTTAATCGAACAATAAAAGACCAGTGTTTGAAAAAAAAAAAATTATATCATGTTGCAATAGAGTTAAGTATGATAAGCTTTAAGGGGTTGTTTAATCATGTAATATTTTCTCTGACTTTGTGCACTAGGATCACCTATGAAATAAAAGGCTGATCAAAAGTGATTTATAAGCCCACAAAATTAAAGAAATTGAGTTTTGTAAAAAGTTATTTTGTTAACATACATATAGAGGATGTTTATAGATATCTTTCACCAGTGAACATAGTGAACACTAGGCCATATCTTAATGAGTGGTGTAGTCAAAAAATGAAAATTTAGAATCTGGTGTTGGTGTAGATAAAGATATTGTAAATAAAAAAGCACTTGCTGTATTATATTTTCAGTGGATGTGGCCAAATATCACCCATTTTGTAGTTTGGTACCAGTGACAAGTGTATTTTGTATTCTTCACCTATTAACAAAAAAAGTTCACTGTTACATTTCACAACCTCATTGAAATATATATATATATATATACATGAAAATAAAATACAATAATTTCTTTCAGAGGCTGAATAGTTTGACATCCCTTGTTTTCAATGCCAGCAGTATTCGAGAGTTGAAATATGCAGTGGTAGAAGTATTTGATATATTCTACGATATTGTAACAGAGCCTATAAATTGCTACGCAGATCTCAAGAAAAGACTGACCTCATTGGTAAATTTTTCTTATACTCCTGTTTTCCTTATTTGTAGTTACGATATTCTATGCTGTGTTACACTCTTGAATTTATCTCCAGTTCAGTTACACTAGTGAATCTATCCCTTACTGAATAAGATCTGTAAAAAAATCCTTCGGAAGCAAAGAATGCAACCAAGATTAATGAAACAGAGAGAAGAAAAGTCTGTCTTGAACTTGACTTGTTGATTCAAAACAAGTCACATGTTTTACTTTTTACGCAAGGCACTCTATTTGCACCCATTACTAAAGTTCATGTTCATTTGATACAGATTCTGAAGTTCAGAAAGTCTCCAGTACATCCTTTGAAAGTGTGGATGTATATAAAAGGAGCATATAAAAAGTTTCATATGATGTCCATGTGATGGCTTTGTTTTTGAAGTTGCTTTGAAGTATGGTATAGGTATATGTTAAGCAGGGTAAATTATATGAACCTGTGCTTGTTTTTGGAGGGGCCATGCACTAAACTTCTTTCATGGATTTATATAATGAAGACATATCATGCACCATTGCACAATACTTTTTTCCCAATAAATTTGACAGAATGCTTTCCAGACCATCTTAGTCTGAAACTGTTAGGTAGGTTACACTCAAGATTTTTATATTTTTTTATTTCAAGCTGGAAAAGGATATCTAAAAAAGACTTTAGAATAATGCAATATTTAATTACTTCTGTATGAAAAACCTCATAATTATTAGTTCCTTTTGGTTTTGTGTTTGAAGTTTTTGTTTAAAGAAGAAAATGTTTGGTCTAACCCTGAAGAAATTTTGTACTGGGTTCAAAACTTCTTTCTGATTAAAACAGATGAACAGTTTTGTATGGTGGTATGTTTAGGACATGCATTTATTTTTTTTAAGATTAAATTATCTTGTGCACACTACATCTTATCTGGAGCGCTTGACATCTTATCTCGTATGTTATGAGCTCGAGATAAAATGCCGTGCGCACAAGATAATTTAATCTAAAAAAAATAACTGCATGTCCTAAACGTACCACCAAAGTTTTGAGTCAAATAAGGCATTGCTGTGACATACGGTATAGCAAAATATACAGACTTCTTGTAAACTCTCTACAGGGTGAGAAGAACTGGGATAAGATCAGAAAGTCATACTTACAGAACAGTGAGGTGGGATATTGTAATGGAGATTTCACAGAGGATGAGAGGAACAGCGTTGTCAAAATACTCCTTGACTTTGTGTCACTGCTGGATAAATGTTCACAGTCTGTGTTCAGGAAAGTGGAGGTAGTTTTCTATTTGAAAATGTTCATTTTGGAATTAGCATCTAACATTTCAGTTACTATTATAAGTGGATGGTCCGGCATCCATTGTCCATCATCCTGTGGCAACATATTTACTTTAACATCTTCTCTTCTGGAAGCGAATCTTAGAGAAACTTAGTCAGTAGCATCCAGGCATGGACCTGTATAAAGTTTGTTCAAATGCTTCACTTTGGCCCCTTTAATGTTCCGCCAAATTTATAAAGCAAAAACCTTCTCCTCATGAACTGCTTGATGGATCTTCATCAGATTTGGTCTTTAGCATCATTACAAGGACTTCTCCAAAATTTTCTCAATTTTAAGGGGCTACTAGAGCTAAAAATAGAAATACTGTGAAACAACTTCTTCTCATATACCGCTTGATTGATCTTCATCAAACTTGGTCTGTAGTACCTCTCCCATATTTGCAAATGGGAACAGTCAGCTCCTTTCAGGGGCTGTTAAGGCTAAAAATGAAAATACCTTTAATCAACTTCTCATGAACTGCTTGCTGAATCTTCATCAAACTTGGTGTGATGCATAATTATCAGGTCCACTTCCAAATTTGTTCAAATGGAGATGTTTGTCTCCTTCCTATAGATAATAATAGAAATGTTTTTAAATGACTTTTTCTCTTAAACCGCTTAATTGATCTTCATCAAATTTGATTTGTAGCATCTCCTAAAACTTTAAAAGACATCTTCTCATGAAACTGTGGGTGAATCTTCATTAAACTTAGTTTGTAGCATCATTGTAAGGTCTTGCCCCAAACTTCAAATGGAGGCACTTGGCCCCTTTTAGGGGCCTGTGGAGCTTAAAAATAGAAAGACCTGTCATGAAGTGCTTGATGGATCTTTATCAAAATTGGTCCGAAGCATCTGTAGTGTCATTGTAAGGTCTCAAATGTGTTCAAATGGTTCTGTTCTGTCCCTTGTAGGGGACACCAGAGCCAAAAATAGAAAAAATCATTTTCTTATCTTGAGATTTGTTCTAATGGGAACACATTTTTGGGCTGTCACAGCAAAATGTAGAAAAACAAACAAAAAGACTTTTATCATTTTAAAGATCTTCTTAAAGGATGTTCACCAAACTTGGTCAGACACAAGGTCAGATGATCACATAGATTATGAACTTATGAATCAAGTTGTATTTTGTGTTAGGGTAAAGACATTACCATAATATGATAATACTTCATTTTCATTTTCATTTTCATCCACATTGTGGCCACACCAGAGAACACAGTTGGGATGACCAAAATGTGTCTATTGTTCTGAAGAGGTTAATGTATGGAGAATTTTGTCTGAAGGATAAGAAAACCTCTGTCTTCATAGAGAGGCATTTTGCTCTCTGAAAATGTTGTAAACAGTGGTTATGATATACCTGCTTTTCAATATGTAATGTCTTCTTACTTTTTTCTGTCTACAGGAGAAACAAAATGAGATTCTGGCGATGGAGGGCAAAGTAAATACAATGGAGGGTATGTATTGCTGATGGTGGCAGCTGTTATTTTCAGAAGGGTAAACCAGTCTAGCCTAAGTTAAATGTTGGAGCATTCTACCCAGTTGCTGCCCATGTCTATAATTATGATACCCAAAGGACATTTTGGGCCTTCCTCTACCTCTGTCGAAGCTAAAAGTTGCCTGAGGGCCTTATGTTCCAAATAAAATCTATTCAACCAGAGCTCTTAACAGTCTATAGAATAAACAAATAGGCCTATAATATGATTCAATTCACTTTTAAGAGACATACCTAGAGATGTATATCACATTAGCAAGACTCCTAAAATAGAGGAAAGTGTAAAGTACATAAAAAAGATAAATCAGTATTTTAGGTTGAAATTGTATTAGTTATTATGTAAATGTACCTAATTCTTTCCACTTTGAAATATAAAAATATCAACATAAATCTAGAGGCTTGCCCCTTCAACTGCTTGTAACACTGTAAAACAGAGATTAACTGACAAATTTAATCTATCTAGACTATTTAAGCAATAAATGTATATCAGTATTATTTTCTACTGCAAAACAGATTAGAAACTCTTACAAAAATATAGGCTGAAATCTCACTAAACCTGTGAAAACCATATAATATATTAATATATTATGAGATCTTACTTATCGATGAGCACTTAGCATCGATGAGCACTTAGCTAATAAGGTGCTTGATAAATTGATCTGATTGATCAATGATAGAAAACAGCCTGTACAGGTCTGTTACAGTGAAAACCTGCTTGCTCAAGCCACAATGAACCAAGCTTGGGATCAACTTGAGCAATTATTATGTTCGTTATTGTTTCTATCTCGAAGGTACAGCCTGTGTGTCGGCGTTAGCATCGGCATCTGTGTTCAAACACTTATTTACTGAGATAAACTGACTTACACTGCACAGGTTCCATAACTCGAAATTTTGCTTTTTTACAAAATTATGCCCCTTTTTGGACTAAGCAATTTTTTGTTTAGTGTTTGTATGTAAGCTCATTACCCACTAGTCTTAGGCCTAAAATAAAATTGTTTGTTTCCAGTATCCCGACCTACCCTAAATTATTTGCCCCACCCTACGTTTTTTTATGGCCTTGGAGATTTTTGTTGAGCCCGCTTGCAGAAGCGAGGACAAAGTTGTCCAAATGGCTGTTCAGTGTATGTGCGTGCGAGTGACTGTGTGTGTGCGCGTGCGTCCGTTAGTCTGGATTTGTTTGTCCGGACCATAACTTTGACATGCATGGAGCAATCTCGTTTATATTTGGCATGAATGTTAATCTCAGTGAGACGGAGTGTCATGCGCAAACCGCGGATTCCTATCTCAAGGGTCAAGGTCACACTTGGAGGTCAAAGGTTAAATTCAATAATGACTTTTGTCCGGAGCATTTCTTCTTCATGCATGGAGGGATTGTGATGTAACTTGGCACAAATGTTCACAACCATGTGGTTGAGTGTCATGCGCAAGAACCAGGACCCTAGGTCCCAAGGTCACACTTAGAGGTCAAAGGTCAGATACAAGAATGAATTTGTCCGGAGCATTTCTTTTTCATGCATGGAGGGATTTTGATGCAACTTGGCACAATTGTTCACCATGATGAGACGGAGTGTCATGTGCAAAAACTTAGAATTACTTCCCTTTGTTATTACTATAATTAGCTTATATTGTAACTTTTTTATTACTGGTCGTAGGGAAAAATCAAGACCACTTTTCTGTAGTACAATATGCATGTTGCATCCAATTTTGAGGTGTATTTTGACCTACTTTTACTGGTAAGGATTTTTGTGTGGACTTAGATTTTTTTAAAGATTTACTTCCCTTTGTTGTTATTATAAATAACTTATATTGTAACTTTTTGCAATCATTTTTTATTTGGCATAAACGTTTGCCTCAATGAGACATGTGCAACTCCTAGTCCTTTTGACAGCTGGTGGGCTCGACATGTTGCCCGTGGGCATCTAGTTTTTTCAACCTTTTAACAAAAAGTTGCAAAACTGCACTTTTTGTGCTTTAAACATGTTCAGTGAACTTAACTTACTAATGCACTAAAGGCATAAATTATTCCCCATATATGACTTTTATACTTATTCAGTTAACAAGGCTGTTGAATAGTGGAGAGTTGCTGTATTCCGACTGCACTTGTTGTTAAGTTAAACTAAGTTTCGACCATCATGCAGCTTCACTCCCTGGATAAGTATTTTACTAATACCTTTGCAGCCTCAAGCAATTTTGTGTTTTACTGTATCTGTCATTTCTTTATTTACAGAGAGAATAAGAAAGATGGATGTAGTAATTGAGTCACAAAAGACATTCTACACTGAGAAAATTGCAGAAAACAGTGATTATGCTGCACAAAATATGCACCTTTTACAACAAATATCAGAGAAAAATAAACAAATCACAGAGTGAGTTATATACTTCTTTTGTATACAATGTTTAAGCATTTTTGCACTTGATAATTTTTTTTTTAAGTTTTACTACCGATGTATTCAAATGATTTATTATGATAATTGTTAGTAAAAAAGCCACATTTTGACATGGTCCTATTTTTAACCAGGTTTTCAACGAAAATCTGAGTTATTAGATTGGGGTATGTCGTTGGTCGGGCAGGCAGGCGGGCGGGCGGGCGGGCGGCGGCGTCAAACTGGTGTTTCCGGTCAATAACTTTTGTTTCGGTACAGATATTTTAATAAAACTTGGTATGTATGTAGCTTATATCAAGACAAAGGCTGGGATTGATTTTGGGTTTTCTGGGGTCAAGGTCAAGGTCACTGTTACTTAAAATAGAAAAAGGGTTTCCGGTCAATAACTTAACTTAGGAATGAGCTATCATGATGAAACTTGGTGTATAGAAAACTTATATAAAGTTGTAGCTTGGGATTGATTTTGGGGTTTCTGGGATCAAGGTCAAGGTCAAGGTCATTGTTTCTAAAAATAGGGTTAGGGTTAGGTAAGGGTTAGGGTTATGGTTAGGTTAGGTTAGGGTTAGGGTTAGGGTTGTGCTTTAAAGTGGTGCACTGTGATTCAGTATACTTTTTTATTCTTATGAAAAGTGTTGAAAACCTGGTTTCGTGGCATTGCCGCGTTTCTTGTAAAATACTGTGAAATGTTTCAACTTTCATGGACAGAACATTTAGTTTGTTTCTTTCATTGTGACATGTAAATTTATGAATTTCAAGTTTGGAAAATAAAACAAAATGTGATTTTTGTTAGGTTGTTGGGACTTTGGTTTTTGGAGTGAATTAACCACAAAATATATAAAAAAAGTATTTCCCATCAATATTTAAGCTTTTGAACTATTATAGCAAAAATACCCAAAAAACATGATGTTCTATTTAGGCTTATACAATATTTCCATATTAATATATTTGGTAGTGAATTATTGTCTTATTTAATTTCGATGCATTCACCTTTCAGTAGAGTTCAGTTTCATATTGAAGGGGAGTGTAGTTTTACATACATATTAAGAGAAAGATAGCACTACATTACTGAGATAAGACTTGTAAAGAATCTGTCAAATTCTGTTCAAGGGGAATATACAACAGACAGTCTGTATAGAACAATGACATCACTATACCAGTAACATCTCTTTCAGTTGTAGTATGATTGTTTCTTCACAAGTTTTCATTTGTTGAGAAAGAAATATTGTCAGATCTCGTTCAATGGTCCTCTCTCATATTAGTTTCTTAGCACTCCACATGATATTATTATTATTATTATTATTATTATACCAGATTTATAGATGTAGAATCATCACACTGAAATGAGATTTTTTTACCTTTTTTTTACAGGTTAGAAAGAAATAACAATCAACAGCTTTGGGAAAAGGAAAAACAAAAACTTTTAAAAGAGTCAACAGACAAGTATGAATATAATTTATTCCGTAATTGAGTCTGATACATGTGTCATAATATATCAAGTGACTGAGTCCAATGCTGAGTCTGATACATGTGTCATATGTTTAGTGATAACTTAATTGAGTCTGATACATGTGTCATATATTAAGTGATAACTTAGAGTTGTTTAGAATTTGCAAAACAAAGTGCTTCAGATAGTTTGTTTTTGTTTAGATCTATGAATCAATACAGTAAGTTGCACTTGTTCTAAGACTAGGTATATTTTGTTACCTTGATATGTCACAATTTCTCTTCACATTTACCATTAAACTATGTTTAGGATATATGAAAGATCACCTGTACTGTTAGCAAGTTAGCAAGACCGAACGATAAGCTTCCTAGACAAGTTTAACTGTACTTTGATTAAGTTAAAGTATTCTAATGCAGTTCTATAAGTTGGTTAATAAGCCAAATCTGTTTCTTTTGAATTTTAGGGGATGTATTTTAATAAAGGATATTTTTCTAGTTTTCAATTCAAAAATACATGTATTGTATAGTTATTGTCTATTTATAGAATTACACAGTTAGAGAGAGAGATAGAGAATCTACAGCAACAAAATGAAAGTTATAAAATCCGTCTGTCTGTAAGTGTGATATTGTCTTTTTATACTTAGTTGTACATTGTGTACTTATTTAGTTGTACATTGTGTACTAGATGTTCATTGTGTACTAGTTGTACATTGTGTACTAGTTGTACATTGTTTACTAGATGTACATTGTGTACTAGATGTACATTGTGTACTAGTTGTACATTGTGAACTAGATGTTCATTGTGAACAAGATGTATATTGTGTACTAGTTGTACATTGTGTACTAGATGTATATTGTGTACTACATGTACATTGTGTACTAGATGTTCATTGTGAACTAGATGTATATAGATGTATATTGTGTACTAGATTTACATTGTGTACTAGATGTATATTGTGTACTAGATGTACATTGTGTACTAGATGTATACTGTGTACTAGTTGTACATTGTGAACTAGATGTACATTGTGTACTAAATGTACATTGTATACTAGTTCTACATTGTGTACTAGTTCAACATTGTGTACTAGTTTGACATTGTGTGCTAGATGTGTACTAGTTGTGCATTGTGTACTACATGTTTATGTTCATTTTTTATTAGAAACATTATGTACTAGATGTACATTGTGTACTAGATGTACATTGTGTACTAAATGTACATTGTTTACTAGATGTACATTGTGTACTAGATGTACATTGTGTACTAGATGTACATTGTTTACTAGATGTACATTGTGTACATAGAAATTATATCTAAAACTTGCACAGTGGCATTCATTTTCTGTCAAAGGTTTTATAAAAATTGAAAAACTGATTTCTGAATATAGAAAATTTGTCAGTCACTAATATAGAAAAGCCAAGTAATTTTGATATAATTTTAAATAAACTGGAGGCTTTCATATGTTTTGCTTACTGGTTTCATTGCCATGCACTATCAGCAGCTTCTCTGTAAAACTGCCAGTTAGGTTGACCAGTGTTGTTCTACTCAACTCACTCATTACTTCCAAACATAGATTCGGGTCAAGGTTGAATTAATGAATTGATTTAAGATCTGTTCAAACACTACGGCTTTGCTAGTGGATCAAGCTCATGTCCTCAAATTTTTTGAATCCTCATGTTCCCCTTACTGAGCTTATTGTATAGATTGTGGCATTGACTTCAAACAGCTAAAACTTAAATCTTCATTTTTTTGCAGACGAGAGACAGCTCCTACAAACAGTTACGAATAAAGAATCAGCTGCAGTCAGAGAGGTTGAACAGTCCTGTACCCTCTAGTGAGGACAGTGATGACAGTATGAGTACCTGCAAACTTAGTCAGAAAAATTATATGCAAGATAAGGTAAACAATTTTACCATAGTTACTGTACTATAGATATAATCTGTTTGATTGATATTAATGCTGTTTTTCTACAGTACTTCATTGATGCGATGCAACAGCAGTAGTGTTCCTTGGATTCTGTACAAGAACTGACTTGTTCTTCATAAGGCCTAAAAAAATTCTTTGTTTCCGGTAACATGCTAAAAAAAAAATAGGGTAGGTAGGTCAGAATTTTTTTTTTTTTTTATTTATTTTTTTATCAAGAGAGACTTTTCAAAAATTATTTTTGTGTCAAAAAATGAATGCAAACCATGTGGTTATAGAACATCAGTAAGTTGATTTCTAACATCAATCAGCATGTTTAAAGCATAAAAAGTGCAGTTTTGCAACTTTTTGACACTTTTTGTCAAAAAGTTGAAAAAAATATTCTCCAAGGCCACAGAAACATTTAGGGTCGGGCCAAAAATTTAGGGTAGGTTGGGATACTGGAAACAAACAATTTTTTTTACGCCTAAGTAACTGACATCTCTAAAATATTGAAACAAATAGTTCTTAAAAAACAAAGGGAATTTTGTGATGGACAGCCCCTTTTAAAGAAACATAGAAGATGAAAATATGTTTTTGCTAATTTTTTTTGACGCAAAATTACAGAAACGTATGTCTATACCAGTAGTAATTCAGATATGATTTATCTGTTACTGTTAATAATATTTTCCTTCTTTATGCTATCTTTTTATCTTTAGATAATATGTTGAGGTAATAAAAGTAAGTTTTAATTTCCAAAAACTTACCATTTTTTATGGGAATCCTACATACCCATTTTATTTAGTCTTTACATTAATTTTTAAACCCCCAGATACAAAATATCTCTCGCCCAGGAGATCACATGTATGGTGGGGGTATATTGAAGTCATGCATGTTTGTCTGTCCGCCTGTCCATATTTATGTCTGCTCCATATCTTTTTAACTACTGGGAAGATTTTTAAAAGACCTGCATTAGTTATCAACCACATCAAGACAACATGCATAGCATACAACCCAGAATACTAGGTCCAAGGTCAAGATCACATTTGGAGGTCAAAGGTCATATGGCTTGACTAAATGTCTGCTCCATATCTTCTAAATGGCTTAGAAGACTTTCATAAAACTGGCTTCAAATATATGCCTCGTCGAGACTATGAGCAGAATGCACAATCCAGGTCACCTGGTCTAAGCTCAAGGTCAAGGTCACACTTGGAGGTCAAATATCAGATAGCTTAACTTAATTTCAGTTTCATATCTTCTAAACTACTTAGAAGAGTTTCATAAAACTAGATTTGAGTATTTACCTCATCAAGACAACATGCAGAGCTCACAACCTAGGTCAATGGATTATAAGGTCACATGTCTCACTTGGAGGTCAAAGATCAGATAGCTTAAATTTGTGTCCATTCCATATCCTATTTAACACAGGAAAGATTTTCATAAAACTATATCATTAATTGTAAACCTCATTAAGATGTCATGCAGACTGCACAACCCAAGTCACTACTTCCAAGGTCAAGGCCACACTTGGAGGTAAAAAATCAAATAGCTCAACTTTATGTCCCTTTCATATTTTCCTAACCACTGGATGGATTTTCATAAAACTAGCAGAATTGTCAACCTCAGTAATGCAACAATGCAGAGCTCACAGACAGCGTCTAGTAGATATATTGCTTTTAAGTTAACTAGGGTTTCCTATTTGATCATAATCCTCTGAATGGAGTTTTCTATACAGAATTAAGATCATTAACTTCTTATATATTATCTCCCTGAATGTACTTTTACAGAACTCAGTTCATTTACTTCTTGTCCATGATTTTTCTTTATGTAGTTTACTAAGTTTTTTTTTAATGATTTTGTTTATGAAGTTCTTATTTATGTTTCTGCAGGACATAGTTTATTTAGAAAAGAAACTGTATGATTTACAAACAACTACATGTGGAGTTATTGGGGGAATGAAAACAGACTTTAAGTAAGTTAGTTTTTTAATGATATATAAAGTACTTTGTTAATTTCATTCATATAACATTTATCCCTTGAAAAGGCAGAGCAAAACATTTTGGTGTTGGCAGTCCATTCTTCATCAGTAATATTGTAGTAGCAGTTAGTTACTGGAGTTGATATTAATTTTGTTTATTGTGTTTATGTTTACTCAAGGCTGCTGTCTTGCAAATTGTTTGAAAATTAGTATGGCAAGAGTTATTACCCTTTGACTGATTAAAAACTTCCACATATATATTGTGGTAATGATTTGTTGATTTGAGTAGACATTTGGTGTGAGTGTTGAATTGTTTAATATCAAGTGAATATGACCTGATGCGCAGGCTGATTTTGGTCTGCACTGGTAGCAAAGACAGAATCACTCCCCGCCAGCACGCTAAAGGTTCGTTGCATCACAGATAACTGGAAATTGCTTTGGGATTTTAATGAAAACGGTCCCAGTCCCATATTTTAACACTTCTGAAATTAAGATGTCTGAAAATATGAAAATATTTCTTTTTTCTTTCAGACAGTTAGCACACAAATTCATTGACCCAGAAAAAGGTCAAGTAGATGAAAATTTTAAAGTTTTATCAGCAAGGATGGATCGTGTATATAAAGCTGTAGCAGAGGCCGAGGTGGAAAAAGTGAAAGAAGTTCTTCCACCTCACTATAAATATTTAGAGGATGTAAGCTCACTTTAATAATATCAGATATATGTGTTCCCCAGCCAAAGGCATGCAGGTCTTAATTTTCTGATACAGAACAGCGTTTTTGCCATAAAAATATTAATTTAGAGAAAAAGGAGTTGTAAAGTAGGAAAAATTAAAATGTTGTAGCTATCCTAGATTTCAGCAAGTTAAAGAAGTACCAGATTTAATGCTGATCTTAAGTTAGAATAATCATACATATATGTAATGATACTGAGACAATTTATAATGATAACAAAATGAATATGTGCAGTTAAACCTAAAGACAACATATGAACACACACCAGGAGCTGGTTTTATTCTTTACAAAGTGAATCCTCCAAAAGTATATATATCTGCCTGCATATTATGATGAATGTTTAACTCTTTCTGGTGTGATCTGTATATACAGTGTCAACAATTTCAGGACAATTTTAAAGTAAAGAAAATCAGGAGATTATCACAGCCCATAATTTCACCATCTCAAAGGTATGTTCTGATGTTAGCTTGACTATCCAAACAATAAGAATGGCTATTGCATTCACCTCAGCATCGGCATCCTGTTTGTTAAAATTTTCAAAAGTCCAATATCTTCTTCATTACTTAAGATATTCCACACAAACTTGCTGCACTTGCTCATACTGAAAATGTTTGTTAGTCTTCTATCTTCAATATTTTTAGTATTATGGCCCTTTTTAACTTAATGTTTTGGTTGAAGTTTTTATAAAGGCTTAGCCTAATATTGTCTTCATTACTTACGATATTCAGCTGAAACTTGTTGTACTTGTTCATAGTGACAGTGTACATTAGTTTGACAAAACGCATAACTTCAACTGCAGTATCTCTAGAGTTACGCCCCTTTTTAAGTTAGAAAAGAGTACCCTGTCATGTTTTTATCTTTTGCACATATTTTGTTAAAACTTCACACCCATCTTTCAGGTAATAACAGACTGTTACAGCTTCACCTCCCATAACTCTGTATGATTTGTAACAGAATTATTCCCCTTCTTGGACTGTCTCCAAAGGCAGTGCAGATATTGAGTTGAAACCTCATACATGTACAAGGTATTGAGGTGGATAGAACATGGTGACAGGTGCATGGCCCATAACTCTGGATTGTATTTTGACAAAGCTATGGCCATTTTTAGAATTGGAAAATCAGGTTAAAGTTTTACATGGAAATTACTCAAAAAAATTCAGATACTTGGCTGAAACATACAAATGTTGGACGCATTTGATGATCACGGCATCAAGTCCCATAACTCTGTCATGAATTTGGTTAATATATCTTTTCATTGGTAGAAAATCCATTTTACTGATAAGCACCTTTGAATAATCAAGCATACTGTCATTAGACAGCTCTTGCTATGGTTACACATTTAGGACCTGCATACAACAATCTTATGTTTATGTAGAGTTGGCTTATAATGTGGTTATTGAGAATCTTTAAGTCCTAACTTTTGTCTTGGCCTTTGCATTTGAACAAAATAATATTTATGCAAAGTTTCATAAAAAGATAAGTAGATAAAACATAAATAAAAGAAAAAGAAACTTAAGTTACTTATTCACACTTTTCAAGTCTTCTCAAAATGGTTCATAAAAACCTTTTGTATAACATTGATAAGTTTATTTGTAAAAGTATCCCGGTTATGTCCCATGGAAAGTATCTGTGTAAAGTACCATGGAAAGTATCCCTGTTATATACCATGGAAAATATCCCTGTAATGTACCATGGAAAATATCCCTGTAATGTACCATGGAAAGTGTCCCTGTAATATACCATGGAATATATCCTTGTAATGTACCATGGAAAGTATCCCTGTAATATACCATGGAAAATATCCCTGTAATATACCATGGAAAAATATCCCTGTGATGTACCATGGAAAATATCTCTGTAATATACCATGGAATATATCCCTGTAATGTTCCATGGGAAATATCCCTGTAATTGCCATTGAAACTGTTCTTGTAAAGTACCATGGAAAATATCCTTATAAAATAATATAAAAAGTACCTTTGAAAAATACTGTGGAAATTATCCTTGTAAAGTGCCTTGGAAAGTATTCTTGTAACACAACATGAAAAGTACCCCTGTAATATACCATGGATAGTATCCATTTAATGAACTATGGGAAGTATCCCCGTAGAATACCATGGAAAAAATCTCAGTAAAGTACCATGGAAAATACCATAAAAATACCATGGGAATTATCCCTTTAAAAAACCATGGAATACTTTCTTTTAAAGTACCAAAACAATGTTTCAAATGGACTTAAACATCTCAGTTCTTAAAAAGAGGAAGGGATGACTAGGGGGAGGAGATGTGTGGTGTTTTTATCATCATCCATAAAAGCTAGTGTCCAAGTTTCAATTGAATTTATATGATTTATCAAATGTTAAGTTGTATGTACTGGACTGAACAAAAAAATATTAAACACCTTTTGGCTGAAGTTAGTGACCTTGACCTTTGAATGCATTACATGTTTGACTAAATTTTACTGAAAAAGTACATATAATAATTTTCTACATTATACTCTAGAATGCTGAACAGTGCTTTAGATGAGAAGAAACCAGTATTGAAACCAATACCCCCATCCATGGAAAGACAGTCAACCCTTAATGGTATTAAGGAAGGTATGTACAGTAAAACAACTGCTGGTGTTTTTGTCTCTGTTCAGATAGTAGCAATCATTTTAGATTATACCTTACATGTCTGTATCAAAAATCTACAAAGAGAACAGAGATCTGAAACATTTATAAGAACATTATAGAATAGAATCTCACAAAATCTCATGTTAACTAATTAAGATTAAGATTAATGATGAAGCTGTTTTTGGACTGTATTTAATAAGCATCTAGGCATTTGATAATATGATCAGTGTGATACAGGAGTTTGCAGGAATACAGCAAATAGCCAATAAATCTTTATATCAACCTTCTAAGCAGATGCGTATCAACCTATAAGGATGACTCCGCCTACCTACCTTATTTCGGCTCACCATGTCATTCTGCGGTACTTTGTTAGTTAAAAATGTCTATTATGATTTGATAAATGGTCTGACAATGAATACTGTTTTAGATAGGTAGAAAAAAACTCCATAGATCTGCTTATAAAGACCCGCAAACTTACTGGAGATAACAGTTTAAACTTTGAAGGCATGGTTAAACATTAAATATCAAACTGAAATAAGGTTGACACCTACCGTACAGGTTGATACGCAATAAAACGTCGAGAGGCGAAGATTTTAGTGGCAAAATTGGGACACCTGCACTTTACCGGTACCCACATTCAATAAATACTCCACATTTATTCTTATGGGGGCTACTGCCCCCACACCCCCGTTTTTTCTTTTTTTCTTTAATGAATAGATTATGCTTACAATTTATTTAAATGATTGTAACAAGCATACCTTGCCTATTACAATCCTAGCAAGAAGTGCGTACCAGTAAAGTGCATTCTAGCCGGCAAAATTTGCCCCGTTTGTTTTCAGTATAACTGAAATGTCTTAATTTAGTACAAAGCGTTTTAAACATCCCCAAAAAAAAACCAGAGTCTTTACAGATATCTACCGTAAAGGTTGTTGGCCGATAGGTTGATAACCAAAAAAAAAGTCTAGAGTAGATTTTTGAGGCAAAATTTGCGCTGTTTGTCTTCTTTAAAAATAAAATATTGATTTATGCCAAAAATTTTTAAAATTGGAGAAGAATCTAATACGCCTGCGTAAAAATTTATCCGATGGGTTGATACCTCCGTATGGGTTTGTACGCCATAAAAACTTAAGATAAAAGATTTTAATACCCAAATTTATGATGTTGGCTTCCTTTTAACTGAAAAAATTTAAACAGGGGGGAAAACATTTTAAACATAGCAAAAAAAGTACTGCAAGTTTTTATAGCATTTTTACGTATGGGTTGTACGTACCTAAAGGTTGAACGCCAAAAAACGTTAAGATAAAGATTTTAATAGACAAATGGTATGTAGGGTTTCCTTTTTTAAACGAAAAATTTTAATTTATGTAGGAAAGCTTTTAAACAAAGAGAAAAAAAATATATAGTCTTATGCATATCTCCCGTTAGGTTGATCTCCCGTAAAGTTGATACTGCCTTTATAGGTTGATGTGCAAAAAAAGTCTAAAAACGAAGACTTTAGGGGTAAAATTTTCCCTGTTTGTCTTCTTTTAATAAAATTTTTACTTAGTAGGAAAAGGGTTTTTTAAAATAGTAGAAAAAAAAAATTCATCTTTATACCATATTACCGGATAGGGGATACCTACCGTTAGGTTGATATTTTCCGTATGGGTTGATACGCGATTAAAGTTAGGGACCCTTTTTATATCAAATTTAGCTTTTGAAAAAAGATAACTTAAACTTTTCTTAGCAGAAAAAAATTTAAAAACTTTCCCCCCCAAAAAATATTTTAAAACATATTGCCTATCGCCTACAGGTTGATACCTCCTAAGGTTGATACGCCATAAAACGTTCAGATGAGTTTTATTGTAATTGGCCTTGATTTTGTTAACTTAAATATATAATTTTATGTACCAAAACTTTGAAAAACATGACAAAAAAAAAACTATTAGTCTCGTGCTTCTACCGAAAGGTTGCCCTGCCTTATAGGTTGTCCCATAAAACTCAAGAAAAGACTTAAATGCCAAACTTTCGCTTTTTGCCTTTCGTTTAACAAATATCTTAACTTACTTTGCAAACATCTCGTGCATAGCAAAAATAAAAAGTATGTCTTTATAGCTTTTCTACCGTTGGGTTATACCCTTCCGTAAAAGTTGATACTGCCGAAGGGTTGAAAAAGCCAAAAAACCCATAAAGAAAAAAGACTTTGTGTTAAAATTTTGGGTGTTTTTTCATTTAGGTCAAATACTTACTTTATACCCCAACCTTTTGTAAACATGTAAGAAAAAAATAGGTGTTTTAAGGTAAAACTAGATGGTTTGACCCCTCCCAAAAGGGAGTCTACGATAGTTGAAAAGCCATAAACGCCCAGAAAAGATTTAGTGGAAAATTTGGCTTTTTGCCTCGAAAAAACTGACCTATCTTTTCTGTGGGAAAACTTTTTAAACATAGTAAAAATATCAATACAGTCTTTATAGCATCCCTCCCGTATAGTTTTAAATCTTCCATGGTTGATACCGATTTTACGTCTAGAGGATGCATTTTATGGTCAATTTTGCGCTGTTTGCCTTAAAAAACTTAATTTTAATTTATGGGGGCAAAACAATTAAAACATTGCAAAAAAAAATTTAATTTATTACAGGCAGTATTCCCCATCTGCCGACGGGTTTGATACCTACGTATGGGTTGAACGCCATAAACGTTCAGATGAGTTTTATTAGCTGAATTTGCGCACTTTGATTTCTTTTAAATTTAAAATAAATTTTTATGTACCCAAACGTTGGAAAAACATGAGAAAAATATTTGTACAACAATTCCGTATGGTGAACCTCCCTTTATAGGTTATAAGCCAAAACACGTCAAAAAAAAGACTTTTGGCTAAATTTGCGCTTTTTGTTTTCTTTTTAAGTAAAATTCTTACTTTATGACCAAAACGGAAAACATGAAAGGGGAAAAATTACAGGTGGTTTTTATGGCTATCTACCGTTGGGTCTTTTACCGAAAGGGTTGATTTTACCGTTTAGTTGATAAGCCATGCACGCCAATAAAAAGTTTTTGGGAAAAATTTGCGCTGTTTGTCTTCAGTTTAACCTTAATGCAGTGGAAAAAAACGTTTTAAAAAAAAGCAAAAAAAATAACAGTCCCGTTTAAAAAGCACATCTACCGTATGGGTTTGTATTTTCCGTATGGGTTGATATGCGATTATGCTCTACAGGAGTATTTTTGGTCAATTTTTGCGCTTTTTGTCTTAAGAATAACTTAATTTTTAAACTTATGCAGCAAAACATAGCAGAAAAAAAAATAGTGTGGTCTTTAAGGGCATATCTCCGTAAAAGGTTGATGCTACCGTAAGGTTGATGTCTACCGTAAGGTTGATAAGCCATAAAACCCCAGATGAAGACTTTGTGGAAAAAAATGCCTGTTTTTCAGTTTAACTGAAATTTTAATTCTGTGGGAAAACTTTTTTAAAACATAGCAAAAAAATAACAGTACTATTAAAAACATTCCCGATGGGTTTATATCTTCGAAAGGTTTTGATAGCATTATGCGTCTAGGGGGTGCATTTATTGTAAAATTTGCGCTGTTTGTCTTAAAGAATAACTTAATTTCTTAATTATGCAGCAAAAACATAGCAGAAAAATAACTAGTGTGGTTTTATGGCATTTCTACCGTATAGGTTGATGTCTACCGAAAAGGGTTTGATTTACCTTTTATAGGTTGAAACCATAACAGCCCAGATGAAGCTTTGGGGGAAAAAATTTGCGCTTTTTGCATATTAACTGAACTTTTAATTCTGTGGAAAACGTTTTAAACATAGCAGAAAATAACTAGTCCCTTTTTTTAGAAAAATCTCCGTTGGGTTTGATATCTTCCGTATGGGTTTGATATGCGTTTATGCGTCAAAGGGATTTTTTTAGGGTCAAATTTGCGCTGTGGCCCCTTAAAAAATTTTTAAATTTCAAAATTATGCAGCAAAACATAGCAGAAAAAAAAACTAGTGGGTTTTAGGGCAACTACCTTTTTAGGTTGAGCCACCGTAAAGGGATTTTCTCCCGTATAGTTGATAAGCCATAACACGTCCAATGAAGACTTTAGGGAAAAAAAATGCGCTTTTTGTCTTCATTTAAAATGAACTATTTTAATTATGTGGGAAAAAACTTTTAAACATAGCAAAAAATAAATGTACCGTATTATAAAACATCTACCGTAAGGTTGTATTTCCCGTTGGGTTTGATATGCGTTTTATGCGTTAGAGGGTGCATTTTATTGTCAAATGTCGCGTTTGTCAAAAGAATAACTTAATTTCTTAACTTATGCAGCAAAACATGCAGAAAAAAAAAAGGGTTGGTTTTTTAGGGCATTTTACCGTATGGTTTGAGCACCGTAAAGGTTTGATGTTACCGTAAGGTTGATAAGCCATAACACGCCCAATAAAGATTTTAGGGGAAAAAAATTTGCGCTGTTTTCATCAGTTTAACTAAACTATTTTAATTTCCTTGGGAAAAATTTTTTTAAACATGCAGAAAAATAACTAGTACCGTTTTTATGCACATCTACCGAAAGGTTGTATCTTCCGTATAGGTTGATACGCGATTATGCGTTTAGAGGAGTTTTTATGGAAAATTTGCGCTGTGGTTTTAAGAATAATTTAAAATTCTAAATTTATCCCGCAAAAACATAGCAGAAAAAAAATAGGTGGTTTTTATGGATATCACCGTATGGGTTGATGCCACCAAAAAGGGTTGATGTCTACCTATAGGTTAAATAGCCATAACACTCCAATGAAGATTTTTTAAAAAAAATTTTGCGCTTTTTGTCTAGTTTAACTAACTATTTTAAATTAGTGGGAAAAACTTTTTTTAAACTAGCAAAAAAAATAGTACCATTTTTATAGCACATCTCCCTTTTAAGGTTTATTTCCGTATAGGTTGATATAAATTTTGCGTCTACAGGGTATTTTATTGTCAATTTTTGCGCTGTTTGTCTTAAAATAACTTAATTTCAACTTAGCAGAAAAACATAGCAGAAAAAAAACTATTTGGTTTTCATGGAAATTTACCGATAGGTTATGCCTACCGAAAAAGGTTGTGTCTACCGTATAGGTTTGATAAGCGTAACACGTCCAATAAAGTTTTTTAGTAAAAAATTGTGCGCTGTTTGTCTTCATTAACCTGAAATTTTTAAATTCTTGGAAAAAGTTCAAAAATGCAGAAAAATAACTAGTACGTTTTATGCACATCTCTGTATGGTTAATTTCCTATAGGTTGATACGCGTTAAAAACTCTAGGGGAGCATTTTAATGTCAAATTTGCGGTTTGTTTAAAAAATTACTTAATTTCGTATTTAGCAGCAAAAAAATTTAAAACATTGAAAAAGAAAAATATTTACGTCAGTTTTGCCCATCTGCCGTCAGGTTGTATCTCCGTTGGTTGATACGCCAGAAAAACGTCCATATAAGATTAAAAATGGTAATTTTTGCGCTGTTTGTCTTCACAAACCCCCTAACTGTTTTAAATTTTAACACAGAAAATTTAAATTTGATTGCAAAAAAAATCACGAATTGTCCCGCTGAAGTTTTTGATGTCTACCTTAAACCGTTTTTTTAAGTTAAAATGTTTTAGGTTTCTAAAAAATTCATAAATTTGTTTTAAAATAGGAACCGCTAATTGTATTTTAAGGGAAAATTTTTAAAAATGTCAAACGCCTCTATTGTTTATTTCTGAATTAAACGGTGCTATAGTTATTGCTGTCGTTTTGGGGAAGTTCTTCTTTAATTTTTTCCCCAATAATTAAAATACCTTGGGATAGGTTGCGACATTTTGTTCACCTTAAAGTTTGGGGGTTTTACCAAAAAATTTCTTGCATATTCATTTAGACGTTTTTGTCATTCTAAATAAGGTTTGTTTTTTTAAATAATAAAGTCAATACAAAATTTTTCACCCAAACCCACCCGAGAGGTTTTATTAAATTTAAGGCAATTTACACTTACAATGGGCACGAATTTTTCCAAATGTTTTAAAATTAAAAGAAATAAAATCGCACTCCATCGGCAAAGTAAAATTTTAATGTAAAAATATGTGCTGTTTAAAAATTTCGGTAAATCTGTATTATTATTAGCACCTTAAGACGCTTATGGCCGTGCAATCCCCTTCCCCCCCCCCCCCCCCCCCCCCCTCCCCCCAACTCTCAAAGAGACCCGTATTGTCTTATTGACACAACCCAACTATTTTGGGGAAAGGAACATTCTTTTTTACGTTTTGATCCAAAATGCAGCAGAGGCCATCATTTATTCTGTATTTTAAAAAAGTCCTGGGGAATACCCCTTTACCCCCTGAAAAGGAGGGGGATGGCCCCTTTACGTTATTTCAAAAATACAAGGAAAGACCCTGTGCCCTTGTTTTAGAACAGTTTATAAAAGCCGGTTTCCCTTTTTTACTGTTATAACGTTTTTTTATATAGAGCCGGTTACCTAGCCTTTTGTGCTAACCATTGCTCAAAGAAAATTTCTTAAACCCGGGGCTAATAGATACCTTCGTATTTTTTAAAACGATAACTGCATCGACATATTATTGTATATTTTAAAATCTCAACTTCCTTTGCCAGCTTTAGTGAATATAAATTTAAATTTTTTAATTGGCGTTCGTCGAAAAGAATGAAAAAAGTTTAAAAGCCTTTTCCATGGCTTCGGAAGAACTGTACTTTTTTTATAGATTCAGAAAGAATTGTCGTGTTTCGTATTTTCGTGTCAGCGGGGCGACTGCACGAAATAATTTGCGATTTTTTTGTTTTTTTTGTTTGGAAGGGGGGGAAAAAAAAGACAAACGAAAAATCGACAAAAATTATTTTTCGTGTTTTTGTGTAGCGTTTTCGGGGGCGAAAACACAACAACACGGGAAAACTTGCAAATGATGTATTTGTGTTTTTTTTTTGTGTCGGCAGGGCGAAACGCGACAAAAAGGGGGCCGACACGACAAAATTTATACCCCCAACACGAAAAAACCGGGAGATAAATATGTCCTGTTCGCCGCGCCCAAAGACAACACGAAAGTCAAAATCACCACCATATTTTAAAATAGCGGGCTTTTGGGGGCTCTTGAGCACTTCCTGTTGCATGAGTATTTTTAGTGACAATAAATAAAAAATGCTATTTTCAAACAAATCACAGAAAAAAAGGGGTGTTTCACATCAGATTCTTATTTAATCACATAAACTTTTTTTGAATATTAAACACCAAAAATACCCTAAAAAGCACCATTCACTCGAAGGTCAAAAAATTTATCGAGCCCTACAAACCCAATATCACCCTATTGTCCCTATTCGCCCTGTTTCCTGCAGGCCACCCTTTTTCAGATCAAAGCTCATTTTGCCCTCTGTTGTCTGTTTTTCGCTGACTGTCTGTCTTTCGCCCGTCCGCATTAATTTGCTGGCTTTTACATGTCAAAAGCTGGCCGGATTTTGACCCAAACTTCACGGTGGTTTTTGAACCCAAAAATCGATGTGCAATCCCGACTGATCGCTTTGCGCACAAATTGGCCCCAAAAGCTAAAGGGGGAAAAATTTTTGCCCGGCTTTTTAGAGGTCAAATTGCTGCCCCGGATTTCGACCCCAAATTACAGGAGTGATCAGTACCAACCCGTTGTCTATCTCTGGCACGTTTGCTACGCTGCAAAAAATGCCCCCGAAAAAGAAAATGAAAAAATTCCGGGAAAGCTTTTCCCGGACAAACATTGCGAATTATAGAAAAAAAGAAGGGGTTCGTCTCCGCCGAACAAAAGAAAATGAAAAAAAAGAGAAATTTTGATCAGATTTGACCCTTTTTTGCAGACTACAAGCATTAAAATTTAAAAAAACTGATTTCACAGAGTTCCACCCAAAATAAATGGCTAAATTGGCCAAATTTTACTTCAGTCCCCCCGTTTTATACAACATAATTATGTTTAATTTTGTTATCCCCTTTTCCCTTGGCGTAGCGAGCATATTGAAATATTTGGCATTGTAGCGTTATTAAAGAAATACAGCAATTTAAGATTTAAAAAAGTTAAAAACAAACAATATGTTCATTGCTGAACTTGAATATTACTTTGAACTATGACGTTTCAAAGTATTTATTAATAATTAATTTATAATTTTTTATTTTTTTGAGTTTTATTCATGCCGATAGAAAATTTTGGAAGCGACGATATTTTCCCAAATTTTTAATGGTTTTGGGAAAATCTCGGGTTTTTTCAATCGAGATATTGATTTGGCTAAAAGAACACCTAGGTTTTTAACCAGCTGATTGAGTCCCAAATGAAGAATCTACATCCAAATTGAGGGGTTTGAACCCACTCGGTGAGCAAAAACCCCTTCGGACCCCAACCACACGGGACGAAAGTTAATATATAAATATCATATATCTTTTTTCATTTGCAGAGGTTTTATTCTGAAAACCTTTTTAAAAATAGCAAGTTTCAAATTAGCCCTTATTCTCTACTTTTGCATTTTTGTTTATTTAAGTAGACTTTTTGAGGTATTTATACTTATCTGTAACGACAAAAAATTTTGGGTTAAATTTGAACTAACTGTTTCAGTAAAAATTAGCGTTTATTGTGTGCTTCAAAGAGCATAAACTTGTGCCAATTTTTTAATTTGCCTTTTTTGTACATAGTCGCCGTTGAAAATTTGTCGGTGAAACAATAGTAAGGAAATTATCAATAGAAAATTTATGGAATATGGGATACGCATAGTTTTTTTTCTTTTAAAGTTCTGCGAATTTTTATTTTTTTAAACATTTTTCATTATAAAATAAACGTTCAAAAGCGCTGAGGGGTTGGTTGGTGTTCCAGACGGTAGGTATTTATGATGTTTTTCAATATCAAATTTAATAGCCTAACGCTTTGTAGCATGAAAAAGTAAAGATAATTATGATATTTATCCATGAACGGCATTAAATTTCTTTCCCCCGGGGCCGGTGAGTCTGCGTTTTTTTTATAACATGGACGTTTTCTTTGGTTTTTCGTTTTGGGGGGGTAAAACGTTTTTGCTCAGCCACGAAAATTTGCACATATTAAGAGTATTTAACAGCACGTGAGGGGGAGTTCCCTCAAAAACACGGTTTCTTTTTTGATAAAAATCCCCCGCAAAAAGACCAGAACGGCAGTTTAATGCTAGCATTTTACGCGTTTTCAAACTTGACGCACTCAACATAAATGGCGTCGAAAATTAGTGTCACATTATTTTATAACCCAAAAGGCACGATTTTTCTTAATTTACACACAATGAATTAAAAATTTGGCACGCATAGTAATTCCTAGACTCAATATCATTCCTAAAATAATCGGGGGAGTATTTCTTAATATTAACGTTTGAATGTACACGCAAATTTGGGGACACCGACTATAAATTTGGCGTGAAAAGTGGCATGAAAAAGTGCTTACATAAAAACCCTTTTTGACTAGAAATAATACATTATAGCAAAACCATGTTTTCATTTTCCCAACCTATGAATTGCCACTGCTGCGGTATTATTCCCACTATTTTTTTTCCCCAGGGTAATATCTTTCGTTTGTTTTGATAAATCCAATAAATTTCTTTCTAAAATAAAACAAAAAACAGCTAATGTGGTTCAATGCATACCCCAAAACGTTGCGAATTATATTACTGTACGTGTTGTGTTTGTTTTAATTTTAATTTACCGATTTACAGGCGCCCTTTTTTTGATAAAAATGTTCGAAGGCGTTGCGAAATTTACCCTGTACTAGAAACACAGTGGGGGTTACCGAGGGACAACAGAGTGAGATAAAGCCCCCGAAAAGACAGAGGGGAGAGAGAGTACAGACTGCCCGGTTAACTTTGCCTACGCTTTGCGAAAAGTAGTTGGTTCTTTTTAAGTGCCCCGTGTATGCCCTGATACATGGAAGCAGCTTTCCCGGGAAGAACCGTACCGGCCCTTTTACATAATGTTGTTACTGCGGGAAAAAAAAAAAAAGAAGCGTACCGTAAAACCCCGGGGGTTGGTGAGGTATTTTTGAAAAATTTTTAATTTTGTTTTTTTTTAAAATTTTATTTATAAAACCTTTTATATTTTATTTATGTTTCCTTGCATTTCATTTTTCCGTTTTGCTGTTTCTGTAAAGGGGAATAACGAGCGCACTGTCAAAGAAGTGTTGTTTCAAACCTACAGGCTAAAGTTTCCTGAAAGGGAAAAAGAACTTTAACTGATGAAACTGCTGCAAAAAATGTGTTTACTGCCCAATCCCCCGGGTTTTAAAAAAACCCCTTTTACACAATACGAAATCAACAACACACAAAACACCTTTCAGGAAACATTTAGCAGTTTGTATCAAGAGCTGTTGTTGCAGCGGTCAATTATTTAATACTTGACACGTAAGATGCAAAAAAAATATCGCGAAAAGAAGAAAACAATGAAACTAATTGGAATCTTTTAAAATCTTCCCTATTTGTACAGTAAAATGGGGTTTTTAAAATCTTTTAGAAAAGGGGGGAAAAACAGAAACTTGGACATAATATTTAGGGCAAAAAACAAAAAGAGCATAGACCCACTCCGAAAAAATCCAATTGGGCCCAAAAAAACCAATATGGCCGCCCAAAAAGAATATATTTTCAAAAAAAAACAAATATTTAAAATAAAAATTTTTTGACACTTACAGTCATCAGTATAATAAAACAAAACCCCTGCCTGAATAAATCCAAAAAATATTATTTAACAAAATACCGCTTTCAACAAAAAAGAAAAAGTTTTCTCCCCTTTGGGTAAAAATGTGTATTAAGCAGAAGAAAATCATAATGCATTTTTTGAATCAAAAAATTTAAAAAAATGGTAATGGCATATCAAGAAAGTTAAAAATTGGGACGTCCGGGCAGAAAAATTTTAAAAAATTTTAAATGAATTAATTATAAATACATCGCTCGGTAACTGGAACCCCTCGGACCGCTAAATTTATTCGAATTTCGGCAGATGAGGATCGAAAAAATATTAAAAGGAATTTTTTTGGGACCCGACGATAGATTAAATTGAAGAAGGGTTTTTTTTTGGGAATTACCCGGTTTGCCCAAACGAAGTTTTGGGGCCTGAAAAGTGTTTTAGTGAATAAATGACACATGTTTCATTTTGGGGTCATTATTTTTCGTGACTCAGAATTTGAAAGGGGTTTTGCTGTTTTTCTTTAAAATTTATTTCCACTACAGAATAAGGGACATTTTAATAAAACTATAAAATTTCATTAGTTATGTTAGTGGGGATGGGACCAGGAAAAACCCCTTTGCCGGGCAGATCATCATGTTTTTTTGGGGAAAAAGAAAAGGGGGGGGGGTTTGATAGCGAAATTTCAAATTTTACATTTGCATGTCCCTGTAATATTCTTTTTTTTGCCCAAATTGTAGAAAATTTGTGCCTTTAACAAGGGTTTTTATAGTTTAATGTCATAAGCAAAAAATTTTTACAGTCACTAATGCCCGGATCCCCTCCAGGCAAAGCCCCAGAAGATCATACTCCCTTCCTAAAAAATTTTGGGAGGCGGGGGGGACGGGGATAAAACCCTCGAAAAATGTGCATTTCTAAAGTTAAAACTGCGCGTTTTTAAAACACCCCTAAAGGGGGCTTTCTAACACTTTCACACTAGTTTTCTTACCATGCGCTTTTTTCACGCCGTGTGTCCTTCCCTACATTCTTAGTACGATCAGTCAGTTTGGCCCCTCTCGTTTCCCCATGTTTTAAACCAATGCTTATCACCTTTTTTACTGCTTTTGTCGGCTACTTATAAATACTCCCGCCATGCGATTTTTTTTTTTTTTTCTTTCCCTTTGGAAGTTATTTTGGGACATAATTGTTGCTTAACTCAACAACCAAAAATTTTACAAAAAACGACGAAACCCCCCCCCCCCCCCCCCCCCCCAACCCCCGCCCCAATGCAAAAAAAAGAGCGTCTTATAGAGAGACTGGGGTTGGAAAAACCCAAAAGCAGTGTGAAGGATATACGGAGGTAAAAAGTCCACTAAAAGGGTGCCAGTGCTGCTAAACCATGATTATGGGGGAAAACCCTATGATGTTCGTTTCCCCTTGCGTTTGGGAAACCGAAGTGATTGGAATTTGGATCCAGAAATTCATACTTTTTTTCCCAGAATCGGGAAACCAATCAGGGTGAGAACCTGCTGCAAACGTGACATAGATGTGTTAAGAGCCAAAAGAACGTATAATAACCTTATGCGGTATATAAAATGTGGCATGCACGTAGCATGGCCCACAGCCCCAAAAAGCGTAGATAAGTTTTTGAAGAACTCCATTGTGTAGCAAAACGCAATGAAAACCCCAATGACAGGGGCGTGAGCACCCCTTTGCACCCCTTTCCTGTCCACCCAACGCTTGTACTTTCCCTACTGGGTTTTAGTTAATCTTTAAACTCCCTTCCTGTTTCCTGATTAGACCGCGTTTCACTAATTTGTTTTGAACATTATCCAAAATTCGACAGCGTTCCAAACACTCATAGGGACCAAAAATTTTTAAATTTTCTGTTTTTATCGGGGGTCTACTGTTTTTTCTTCAAAATTGTACAATTTCTTATGCGCCTGTGGGTTTTTACGACGTAGGGGGAAAAGTGGCTGAGTGAAAAGGGGGGGTTCAAAGAAAGGGAGCAGAATCATCATTTCTAACGAAAAATGTGCTCTAATATCAAATTTCTGGCCCTTTTATAAAATTAAAAATTTAAATTTAAATTTTGAGAAATTGGGGTTTTTTTCCTAATGACACAGGTACATTCAAAAACCCAATTTAATCCCAAATTTTGGGAAATTACTATTTTTAAAAGACGACAAAATTTTCTATTTACCATTTGTATCTCCATTTTAAGCATCCAATGTAAGAAAAACCCCTGTTTTGTAAAAACAAAACAAACCCAGTCAGCTCGGCTTGGGGTGAATCAAGCTTTTAAATGCTTTTTTCCTTCCATCTTCCTACAAGCCAACTTTTCGTATTATATTTCTGGGGTAAAAAGGGAGGCTTTCGATACCTTCTTTACAGAAAAAAACATTTCAAGTACTTGATCAACCATTTTTTCACAT